>NC_054834.1:70770259-71396509 GCF_018345385.1 Vulpes lagopus | reverse complement strand
CTTGTACAAATAGTGTTTCAGTCAAATAACTGTATTTGATAAGAGAATGCTCTTCATGATTGGGGAACCCCTGCTAATAACTGTGGAGGGAGTGTCAGGATCAGGAAAGCACCATCTGCCAGCCTTGGTGAACTCATCAGTGCCTGCAGAGACCATCCTGGAGACAGATCCCTTGGGTGGAAGGCCAGAGAGGCTTCTGGGTGGAGAAGCCAGCCACTGCTGCCCCATCTCAGGGCCCCCAATGCTGTGAGGCATGGAGCACGTGGTCTCCCCACCCCTGTGCTGGGGGATCCAGCATATGGGTGCTGCTGGGCTCACCTCCTCTTACCAGAAGGAGGAGGGACTGAGCAACAGGAGAGTGACACACAAAGAGGCAGAAATACATCCAGGGTGTGGGCAGCCTAGCCCAGCCCCCTAACATGCCAATGGCAGGAGACAGAGGGGAGATGGAAGAGACCAAAGGAGAAGGGAGGCACCAAGCTAGCAAATGCCACACTGGGTCCCAAGACAGCCACTGCTATGACCGGACACTTCTGAAGGACTATGCTGGTTGCTTAGGTGGGAGGGACAGTGGCATGGGGTCTTCTGAGAAAGAGGGAAGTGATGTGATATCTGGGATTTTCTGAGAAAAAAAAAAGAGAGAGAAAAGGAATAGCTAGATAGCCATTATTTCTTAGCTATGACACCAAAGGCACAGGCAACAAAAGAAAAAATAGATAAATCAGATTTCACCAAAATGAAAAATCAAAGGACATGATTGTATCAAAAGACACGGTTGACAGAAGTAAAAAGGACCCAGGGAACAGGAGAAAATACTTGCAAACCATGTGTCTGAGAAGGGATTAATACCCAACATAAATAAAGAACTCCTACAACTCAACAAAAACAGACTGTTCAATTAAAAAACAGCCAGAGGACTTGAATATATGTTTCTCCAAAGCTGACGTACAAATGTCCAATAAGCACATGGAAAGGTGCCCAACGTCGCTAGTCATTGTACAAATCAACACCCTAATGAGACACGACCTCACACCCATTAGGATGGTTACTCTCAGAATAATAACATGACAAGAGTTGGCAAGGATGTGGAAATATTGGAACCTTATTCACCGCTGGCGGGGATGTAAATGGTACAGCTGCTGCCGAAATCAGTATGGCAGCTCCTCAAAAAATTAAACACAGAATTACCATTTGATCCAGCAGTCCCACTTCTGGGTATATATCCAAAAGAACTGAAAGCAGGGACTCCGACAGATATTTGCACACCCACGTTCACAGCAGCATTGTTCGAAATGGCGAAAGGGAGGAAAACCCAAGCGTCCGTGATAACTGGATCCAAGTGCTAATGGATTAAAAAAATGTGGCATATCCACACAATGCCATATTATTCAGCCTTAAAAAGGAGGGAAATCGTGACACCTGCTACAACATGGATGAGCTCTGACAACATGATTCTTGGCAAAATAAGCCAGACATACAGAGATGAATGTTGGAAAATTCCAGTGACATGAGGGACTAAGTAAGCATGGTCGGATTCACGGAGACAGTGTATAGAGGGTGGGCACCAGGGCTGGGGGAGGGGCTGGGGGTCACTTTGGGGACAGAGTTTCAATTTGGGATGATAGAAAGTTCTGGAGATGGATGGTGGGGATAGGTGCACGAAAATGTGACCATGCGTAATGCTGCAGAGCTATACATCTAAAAATGGTCAAGATTGAAATTTTGTTATAAGTGCATTACCTCAATTTAAAAAGTGATTAAAAAGATGTCATTGTAAAAAAAGGAGGGAGAGGGGAGCAAACGTCAGCTGCAACTTCCTGAAGCCCAGCTCTCCGTGTGGATCTTCCTAAATCCTTAAATTTGGCCCAGTCTTGCCCCCAAATGCCAATGGCTCTCCATTGCCTTGGGCCCTCTTGCAGTTTAAAAGGCCCTGTAGGACCTGGCGCCCCATTCCCCCCACCATCTCTGCCTCCCCCCACCCACCCCACCTCCACACAGGGTGCTCTAGAACACGTGGAACCCATTCCTGGTCTGGGCAGGGCCTCTCACTTACCACCCACTCTGCTTGGCTCACCGTTCCCCAAGCAGGCAGGTTTTAGCCTAGATCTCACCCCTCTGGGGCTCTGTCCTGACCCCCCAGGGCTAAAAGCCCTGTCCCTGCTGTCACTCTCATAGCATCCTGGCAGACACATGTGTGTGGAAGCATCCTGGGGCAGCCCTGACAAATGACCACAGACTGGCCGGCTTAAAACAGCAATATATTCTCTCTCAGTTCTGGAGACCAGAAGTCAGAAACCAAGGTGTAAGCGGGTCCACACTCCAGAAGGCTTGAGGGGAGGATCCTTCTGCCTCTTGCCACCTCTGGTGGCTGCCAGTACCCTGGGCTTGTGGCCACATCCCTCCACGCTCCACCCCTGACTTCCCACGGCCTCTCTACCACGTCTCTGTGTGTTAAGCTTCCTTCCCAGTCTCTGATGATGACGGGTGTGTTAGCACTTAGGGTCTCCCTGGATAACCCAGGCTCATCCCCATGTCACGATCCTTAACTTAACCATGTCTGCAAAGACTCTTTTTCCATATAAGGTGACAGATAGAGGTCCCAGGGGCTAGGATCTTCGGATGGCTGTTATTTGACCGCCTGCAGTGTGTGCATGTATGTGTGTGCACACGCGTGCATGCGTGCACCTGTTTCCCTCTACACCATCCCTTCCGTGTCACCCACCACAGTTCTTTGCTGACTTGTTTAGAGCATGCGGGCTCCAGGCGATGTCCCCATCCCTAAGCGAGCCCTCAGATTTGATGCTCAATAGAAGTTTTCCACATGAACACACATCACTTGAACCTGGTAGCAAGAATCCTGCCCTTTCAGATAAACAAGAACATCCACAGTTAGCTGGACCAGATGCTGGTGTGCCTGCAGGGGAACGAGGCCCCCAGCCCTCATTTGTTATTCACAGACCAGAAGCAGGTGGGGCCTGGGCTTCCAGTTCAGTCCCACCTCTGAGGATCTAGCAGGCCTGGCCAGGTGAGTGGACAAGGCTTTCTGGGAGCAGAATCCAGGTTTGAAAGACAAAAGAGCAGCAGGGCAGCCAGAGCGGGAGAGTGGGAGGGAGGAAGGGAGGGAGGGAGAGAGAGTGCTCCCAAGCAGGAGCAAGTTCTGGCATGTCAAGCCTCCCTCCAGGCCAGCAAACACCTCACAGAGGACACACACTCACATGGATGCCACTTCCACTCATAGGGCCAGGACAAAGAGGAAGACAGGGCGCTGGGAGTGCACTGTCACCCTAGTGAGGGGGCCTGCATCCCCAGAATGCTGGGAGCCCTGTTAACCCAGGACCCTCACCCCCAACCCTCCAAACTCCAGGCACCCCAGGGAAATCCAAGGAGCGGCTGCCTTGGCACCCAGGACAGCCCCGAGAGTGTGACAGGCCCAGTTCTGTGTGGGGTCTGGGAGCCACCAGTGCGCTTCAGCTGCAGAGCCAGGCTTGCGGAGCCTGGGGTTCTCGGGCCGCCCAAGAAGTCTGGGTGGGCAGGTCCATTTGCAGCAGCGCTCCCTGGCCAGCAAGCAAGAGGAAGCTGGAAAGCACCTGTGGTAGGCTCCGGTGGGCTGCAAGGCACGTGGTGATTTGGGGCTGAGGTTGCAAAGAGGTTGACCCCATAGTCTGCCAAGTGCACTAATCATCGCTGCACTGCTGAGCTGGGCGTGCTGGGTGTGCGTGCTCCTGGGGCCAAGGGGAATGGACCGGTGCGGGTCTGGCCTGCTGGCTGCGGGTGTGACTGCCCGAAGGAAGCTCCCCAGGCAGAGGCCAGAGCAGAAACCCCTTGATCCCTAAGGATCCGCCAAGGACCGGTCTCTGCTGTGGACCTGCCATCGCGTGGTCACTGAGTCCTGCACCTGCACACTTGCCTAACCTCTCTTAGAGATGAGGACACTGGGGTGGAATGTCCCCCCAGGGGGAGGAGCCTGACCCTCTCTTCCCTGACCTTGCCTCTTTCTACTGGAGTAAAGAAGGGGTCTTGGGGGGCTCAGAACAAACGGCCACGCACCATGCTGGCAGAGGCTCCACGAGGAGGCCTGTTTTGTTAAGTCTGCTTAGACTTTCTTGTACAATAATAATAAAACCAGAATAATTACCAACATATGCAATGGGAACATTTACTAGAAAAATCTTGATTTCTGGCTGCTTTAGAGCACGTGTTCGTGGCCTCCCTACGTGATGGTATCGGAGGTGGGGCCCAGGGGAGGTGATTGGGTCCGGAGATGGAGGCAGAACTTCTTTGCTCAGCCTGCTGAAATCACACAGGCTGCTGCTTGGCCCCCTTCCCTAACGGAGATAAGGACAGATAGGGCACAGGAGTCATGGTAAGGTTTCTACGATGCGTTTCTCTTACAAGTCTCTAACTTTGTCCACCAGGATGAGAACAAGGGGCTTGTAGGTCAGTGGTGGGGACTGGCCATTTGCTCTCCTGGACTCACGGTGAGCCATAGCCCCTGCCACCCTCCACTCCACAGTGAGGACGACCCTTCCACGACAAGTGGAAGTGACGTGAACGCTTCCATGTGCTGCCCTTCTGCCCACTGGACGCGGCGGAGCTCATGACCTGGGCCTCCCCGTGTAGACAGTGGAGGAGCCAGGGAAAGGGAACATCTGGCTCTCTGAACTGCCACGTGGAGGGCAGCTGGCTGCCCGTTTGGGACTTGGAAGAGTGAGGAATAAACTTCCATCATTCAAAATACAGTCACCATCCATCTCAGGGCCTGTTTGTTATGAAGCCTTTCCTGGGCTTGAAGTTCTACAGAGGAGACCCCAACACTGGCACGTGGCAGCTGAGGGGTGAGGAGCCCCTGCCTTGGCCTGTGGCTTCACTGGCCAGGGTGGCAGGTGGTCCTGGGGGAGGGCCCAGGACCTGGGATGGTCATGGGTCTGCCTCTTCTGGGTGACTGAGCTGAGACCCATTCTTGGGAGTTCCTGGGCTGGGGAGAAAGTCACAGGGGACTGGGCACCAGGATGACACAGGGTGGGGGCTGCCCTCTGGTGCCAGTACTCCTTAGGGCGGGTTCACGAGGCTTTGCCATTAGGGCCTCTTTTTTTTTATTTCTATTTTTATTTTTTTAAGATTTTATTTATTTTTTAATGAGAGACACACAGAGCGAGGCAGAGACATAGAGAGAGAAGCAGGCTCCCTGTGGGGCGCCTGATGTAGGACTCCATCCCAAGACTCCCAAGATCATGACCTAAGGAGAAGGCAGATGCTCAACCCCTGAGGCACCCAGTGCCCATCAGGGTGTCTTTAACAGGAGACCAGACAAAGCCATCCCAATGCTTCCTGGTGCAGGGCCACAAACCGCTCCAGGGAACAACGGGCCATCGGTCTGGCTTCCAGGTATATTTTCGTGGCTGGAAATGCCAGGGGCCTTAAAACTTTGATTTTCCATTTGCTTCAAATTTAAATCGCTAACTTCAGCGCTAGGGGAAGAGTCCGGGCCACAGGCAGTCAATAAGGCACAGAGGTGGTGACAAAGGAGCCACTTGGTGAGGAAGGTGACACACGGATCCTCACCTGTGAGCCACTTTGGGGAATGGAGTCCATGTGACTTACGGGGACAGCCAAGGTGGGGCCGAGCAGAGCAGCGTCCCCTGGCACCAACGCCAGTTCCCTTCCCCAGCACTTCCCTGGGCCTTCTGGGAAATAGCAAGTGACACAAGCAGGACACGGATTTCCTGGAGATTTGTATCCGGCTTGGGAGCCACTGGCTGAGGGTGGTAGGAGTGACACCAGTCCTCTGAGAGACCAGGAATCATGCCCCATGCGAGAGGCATAACCTCACCCTTTATTCTGCTTTAATGAGGCAACCAATGCAAGTGTTAAAAAGAAGTTACATTCCAAAAGAGCCGAATCCCCTCTGACTCGCCCTCCCAGCACTGTCTCCTCCTCTGAGGTCACCCGGCTATGCTATCACGTAGGGATGCAGCCTTCCAGCTTTTGCACACATCTGTGCTCCCTGAGAAAAATTACAGTATGGAGAATAAAGGGGATTTGGGGTGTTTTTAGAGAAGGCACATATATGACCTACTACTGCAATTGTTCTACATCCTGTGCTGGTCACTCAGGAACACGCTCTGGGATGGCTTTGTGTCCTGCATACACGCTTCCCTCTCTCTAACTCCTGTGCCTTTTGCTCCTGGACAAGGACTTCCTGAGCACCTGCCCTGCCAGGTGCCTCGGCTGCAGGTGAGCTTCGAGTCCCATGGGGGCAGGGGGACTGACCAACAAGGACACAATGTGAGTATGACATGTGACCCCCCCGTGTGAGTGAGAGCCCCCAGTAAACAGGAAGCAGGTTGGGGGACTGGGGGTGGGGAAGGGACATCATCCAGCCTGTTTCAGGGCTAAGGAAACAGGCCGAGACTAGCCCAAGCTCCAACGGTAAAGCCTTATTGTTCAAAAACCTTTTTTTTTTTTTAAAGTTCAGGAACATTGTTTTCCTTTAAAGAGTTTTTTTAAATTGTGGTAAAGATACAAATAATACAAAATTTGCATTTTAACCATCTTTAAGCATACAGGTCAGTGGCATTAAGTATATTCACACTGTTGTGCAGCTGTCCCCACCATCCATGTCCAGAACTTCCCATCTTCCCAGGAGACACTGACCCCGTCCCTCCCCCAGCCCTGTGACCACCGTCCACTCTCTGTCCCCAGAAGACATGGACCCTGTGCCTCCCCCGGCCCTGTGACCCCTGTCTACTCTCTGTCCCCAGGAGACACTGACCCCATCCCTCCCCCAGCCCTGTGACCACCGTCCACTCTCTGTCCCCAGGAGACACTGGCCCCGTCCCTCCCCCGACACTGTGGTCACTGTCCACCCGCTGTCTCTGTGAGTCTAATGACTCCAGAGCCCTTATCTACGTGGAATCATAGTGTCCTTTTTTTTCCCAGGGCTTCCCTGCTGTAAAAGTGCAAAGATGACCCTCCCTAAAGGGTGTCCCCAGACTGCCATAATGCAAGCAAAGCTGCAGAGAGGGTGGCATCAGAGTTCAGGCCCCGACCCGCTGGCCAGAGCTCACAGGGTCACAGAGCCCCACGGTCACCATATCAGTCACTGAACCCCTCCTCCATCCACAGAACAATAGCCCGTGCCTTGTGCCAAGACCTGCATCTGGACCAATGAGGGAGAGGTGACGCTCCCTACAGGCTGACCCCAGCCTAGCAGGGACAACAGGCAAGCAGGCAGTTAATTGGAAGGCTGTGCCAGGGCACCGTGTGGGGAGGACACGGGGGACAAGCCTGTTCCGCTGGGCCCTGGATTTCCGGTGGTGCACCAAGGTGGGAGCGTGCAGAGAGGACCACAGGCTGGGACAGGCCCAGCCAGGGGATGCTGCTGGGCACACAGCCTGTTCTCAAAACAAAAACAAAAACCAAACCAAACTGAAAAAACAAAAACCCCAAAACAAAACCCCATCAAACCAAATCAGGCCACTCTATCCAGAAGGCTCATTGAAAAGCACTCCTGGAAAATTAAATGACGACAGCAAACAAAATTTCTTCCTGGAACAGATGAGGCCAGGCCAGATCCGGGGATGGAGACCAATCACCACTGTCCCCACATGGGCGCTCAGGGGCCAGGCTGCTGTCTTCATGGCAAGGTCACGATGCGCGTGCTGCCACCAAGCCCCGGGCTGAGTCACCTCCTGCTCAGTGACCGCCATGTCCCAGGAAGAGGAAAGAGAGCCCTGGGGTGGGGGACGGGGCTGGAGCCCAGGGCCAGGCGGCCACCTTCCCTGCGCCCAGAGAACGGTGTTCAAGAGCTACCCACTGAGCACCAGCCTTGGGTTCAAGTCCTGCCCCGACTCTCCCTCTTAACGCTGGCATGCTCAGTTGTCTAGTGTGCAAAAGGGCACTACTGCCACCTCCCTCGGGAGGCTGCTGGGTGTGCAAGGAGGTCCTGGCACACACGAGTGTTACTATCCCCAGGGCTGTGTGGCCCCCAGCACCACGGCTGGGATCCCACTGCCGAGATGGTAGCTCTCTGGTCACCTGTGCTGCTGTGCCCTCCTGGGCCACTCAGTGCAACCGGCCGAGGGTCTCAGGCAGGAAAGACTGCTTCTCTGCTGGCTGGCGAGGAGCCCATCAGGTTCTCCAGACACCCCTGGCCTTGCACGGGAGGTCAGGGTCCCCGGGGCTCATTTCCCCAGCATGCCCTCGTGGACACTAACTGTCTGAGATCCCCTGACCCGTTCCCATGTTGAAGCCCTAACTCCCGGTGTGATGGCATCTGGGAGGCCCTCAGGGTCAGATGAAGTCAGGAGAAGCACCAGAGAGATGATGTCCTGCCCTCTCAACCATGTGGGGATGGCAAGAACGCGGCCGTCTGCAAACCAGGAAGAGTCAGGACTCAAAGACTGTGCTCTGTACAGGAGCTGTGGCCCCAAGGCTCCCCGGGCAGAGGAGGGGCGTGCTCACCCCTGGACACGGGGACCCTGGGGAGGGCAGGGCGGTGGTAGGGACCTGGAGGGCCTTACAAGGCACCAGATGGCCACGCAGCCCAGCCTGTGCTTGGGACCACAGAGCAGGAAATTCAGGGCTCCAGTGCCTCGACTTACCACAGGGTCTGTGCCACCGGCCGGGGGTATGAGAGGACCTGTGTGTCCACACACAACACACAGCCCTGCCTGAGGGTCAGGGCCGAATGGGCCCAAGGACAGCGCGCGTGGTGAGCTCAGGGAGGCAGAAACCTGCCACAGGTGCCCTGCGCATCAGGCAGGGGGTGGCCAGCTGCTAAATCTGCCCCCCAGACATTTGTCTTCCTCCTTCCCAGACCCGGGACTCACCCTTCCTTTGGGAGCCAGCCACCCCCACCGGGGAGGGCACGTGACCCCGCCTGGCCAGACAGCACCTCCCATCGGTCCAGTGGGTCGCTGGCTCAGCAGTGGTCATGTGACCCGAGGCGGGCCAGGGAGATACTCTTTTCTGCCAGGGCTCCTCCACCGATGGGATGAAAACCTGGAGCTCCTATGGACTGAGTCTGCCACGACCTCTGTAGGGAGAACCTGCTCGGGTATGAAGCCAACACCAAGGAACTCAGAGCTGGGAGAGAGAGCAAGATACTGGGGACGCTGCTGAGCACCTGGATCCAGCTGGGCCTGAAGCCAAACATCTCTGGAATTTTTACTTACTCAAACTAGTCAATTCCCTCTATGTGCTGAGCCAGTCTGAATCCAGTTCTGTCCGATGTACAGAAAGTTCTAGAATAACACAATTAGGGAGCATTGAGGAGATGGGGTGCTCTTGCTTTGCTTCCATCCTTAACCAATTCCACTCGATGCTGAAGGACCCTGCTCCCCTCACCTCCTCCAGGAAGCCCTCCAGGGATCTTCCAATCGGTTATGACCTCCTCCTTCATGGACTTCCCATCTGCTTAGTTCGGGTCTCCCCTCAGGCCCTGAATTACTTTGCTGTCACCCCGGAAAGACATGGCAGGGCCCTGCAGCCCTCTGGCCCACTGAGCCTGGGCTTCCTTGCTGGTGAATGGGATTATCGCTGCCCTGCCCTGCTGGGGACGCAGGGCTCCCACAAGAGGCACCCACACAGACTGTCAGGGAGCAGCAGACAGGCGGCTCCTGTGGGTAACCATGGCATTGACCCTCGCAGCACATACGACTCTGGCCAGCTGGCTGTGAGTCATGGGGCTTGAGTGACCGTCCCTCCCCTGGAGCTGCTCCTGCCCTCACGGCCCCCCTGTCCCTCTAGGATGCCATGACCCACGTCACCTGAGGTGTCCTGCCCAGGCGTCTCCATTCCTCGGGCACCTTGGGCCCCCTTGGCAGCTACCCACCAACAGTCTCCGAACGGTCAGCCTCCAAAACCCAGGTGTCTGCCCGTTGGCACATCCTGTCCTATAGTTCTTCTGGCCATGCCACCAGCGGTCACCTGGCTCCTCTGGCCTCACCCTCCTTGGCCCTACTTCTTCCTGCCTCAGCCTCTGCAAATCCAGGGTCAACGGGCCTAAGTGCCTCCTTAGCAAAAACCACCCCCTTGAGAAAGCGCACTGCGAGGCATGTCCTGCCCCCTCCAGACCAGCTCAGGTGATACCATCGTCCTGGGGGATGCTCCCAGCCCACGTCTCAGGCCCTACCCCTTGGTCAGGTGGATGCTGGACACTGTGCAAGATGCTCCATGAGGACGTCTCATTTCATGCTCACACAGCACTGCTTCTGTTCCATCCCCCACCTCAGGAATACTTCCCCATCCTCCAGCCCACCATGCTCCTTCCCTGGCCGGCCCCTGCATGCTGCCCCTTATTCCAGGCCTCGTGGTAGAGAAGCTCACAGCGTGGCCTCCGAAAGAGTCACCTGCCTGGACCACAACCCGGCCCTTGCTTGCTATGTGTCTGTGGGCAAGTGAGTTCCCCTCTCAGTGCCCCAGGCTCCTCGTACAGAAAAATGACCTGACGGTAATATTCAAATGAAACTGAGCTCTAAGTGAGCTTGCGCATGTGAAATCCCCCCAAATGGAGCCTGGCACACAGGAAGTGCTCAAGAAATGGTACCATTTCCCAGGATTACCGTCATTGTCTTGGCTGAGGCTGCAAATAACACAAGCCATGGCGACGAGGGTAACAGTGGGACCCGCTCCCCGGTAGTGGAGTTGCTAGTGGCCTTGAGCTCTGTCTCCGTGGGCCGGGGCTGCCCTCCCTCTGCTCTCCCACTTCTCCTGCCAGGCCGAGCGCAAAGACGGCCACTTACCAGGGGCTCACTGAACGCCCGTTGCGTCTGCCCAAGGCTGGGTCAGCAGTTTCGATAAACACAGAGCTGCCATCTGACCCAGCAAGTCCACTCGGAGGTGTACACCCCAAAGAACTGAAAACACAGGTGACAGCGAAGGTGGAAATGACCGGACTGTCCATCAGTGGACAAATGGATACACAAAATGTGGTTTTATCCACACACTGAAATGTTATTTGGCCGTAGAAGGAATGAAGTACGGACACAAGCTCCCCCACGGGTGAACCTCGGAAACGTTCTCAGTGAGAGGAGCCGGTTGCAAACCGCCATGTGTCGTAGGTTCCACACCTAAGGAGTGTGTGGAGCAGACAAAGCCACTGAGACAGAAAGTGGATCGGTGGTTGCCTGAGGCGGAGGGTGGTGGGGGGATGGGAAGTGGCTGCTGGTGGGGACAGGGTGTGTTTTAGGGGATGAAAACATTCTGGAACTAGAGCCAGGTGATGGTGGCACAACACTGCGAGTGCACGAAATGCCATGGGGTTGTGCACTTAAAAACGCCTAATGGGTGAATCTTATGGTATGTGTGTTTTACCACAATGACAGAGACCCCGTACACTGAGAACAGTACGTGTGTATATGGATGAGACAAAATGTGTCTCTGACAGACACACGTAACGAAATAAAAATCTGAGAAGATAAACATTACAACAACCCTGTCTCCTGGCAGCATCACCTGACGTTTCCCTTTGGCTCGTCCACATTCCTAATTTTACCTAAGTGGGCGTGACTTACGCCAACCGTAAAGGAATAAGACGCATGTAAAAAACAGTCTATTCCAAATCCCTAATGGTTTCTGAGAGCAGAGGCACACATCCCCCTAGAAAGTCTGTGGGATTTGAGTGGGCATTGGGAGAGGGTTCCGGAACTTCAGGAGAAGGACTGGCTTAGTGTGGTTCTCTCCGACCCCTGTGTCTGTGCTTTTTGAGGTGCTGGCCTTGGCTGGGGGGTTGGGAGTATGAGGGAGGTGGTCTAGGAGAGATGAGCCACCCCTCCAACATGGATGTTTCCTGCATGTGCTCTCAGGGCTTCTAGATGTCCTCAGTGGAGTCAGCTAGCCTCTGGGCCAGGCCCCAAGTTCACCAGGAGCTCACTCATTCCATCAACATAAACCAGGCTCCTGCTCTGCACCAGACTGCTCTCCTGGGTGCTGGGAAGACCCCAGGCTCACGATGAGGGCTCTGCCCTCGGAGGGCACTCAGGCTCTGGAGGGGAGATGTTCAGCCAACACATCCCATATTACATAAACTTAACACATGGCAAAGCCGAGAAGAGAAATGTCCCTCAGCAGAGGCATGCAGTTTGTGGAGGTTTGTGCCATTCATTTTTTTTTTTAATTTTTATTTATTTATGATAGTCACGGAGAGAGAGAGAGAGAGAGAAAGAGAGGCAGAGACACAGGCAGAGGGAGAAGCAGGCTCCATGCACCGGGAGCCTGATGTGGGATTCGATCCCGGGTCTCCAGGATCGCGCCCTGGGCCAAAGGCAAGCGCCAAACCACTGCGCCACCCAGGGATCCCGGTTTGTGCCATTCAGATGGGGTTGGTCAGGGAAGGTCTGGAAGAGGTGGTGTGGGCAAAGACCAGGCACAAGAGCAGGCATGGGCAGAGGGAGTGGAGAGGGAGAGAAGGGATGTGCAGGGGGCTGGAGATGGGAGGCCACAGGGCCTCAGGGCCACAGTAAGAACTGGATTTTACTGAAGAGTGATGATGGGAAAGCCTCCCTAGAGCTGTAAATGGAGCACAGGCTGGAGACTCAGGAGAGGACCTGGGACAGCAGTCCAGGCAGGGGCCGGACTCTCAAGTGACTTCTCACCTGAGCATGAGCATGAGCAGAAAAGCAGGGAGCTCGGGGTGTGGCCCTAGGCCACGTGGGGGCTTTGCGACTCTGAGCTGCTATGTGACTTCTCTGTCCTTCACCTTCTCCACCTAAGAAATGAGGATGGTGTTAGAACCCACCTCCCAGGGTTCTGGTGAATCTTCGGGGAAGTAGCATGCACAGAGCACAGTGGTGTGGGTTTAGCTGTGGGAGGACGCTGGTAAAAGCACAGCAGGAATGGCACAGGGTGGGGGGAGGGGACGTCAGTCTAATGCCCTTGCCTGGGAGAAATCCAGAAACACTAGTTCTGTATCAGGAGCCACAGGGCATTGGCCTATCCGGCACCACCCTGTCTGGGCCCAGGGGTAACCACGAATGGTGCTGGTTCCTGAAGATTAGCACTCTCCTGCCTCCTCCCCCTCTTACCACACCCTGTCTCTCCTGAGCCCATACTGGGCACCAGGATCCTCATGGGGCTCACACCTGACCTCAGTGTGGCAGGTTCCATGGGGGAGAGGTTCCTGGGTGGGAACACACTGCCTTGGCGGGGAGGGGGGCCTGGCTGGGTTGGGAAGGCTCTGCATCCCTCCCAAGGGCAGCAAAAACAGCAACATAATAGTAATGGTCCTTCTTGCGTGTACTACTTAGCTTATGCCCCACATTTTCTATGTGTCTTACACTTACAAACTCACTTAACCCTCAGGAGGCTCTACGAGATAGATGCTCTTCTTTTTTTTTTTTTTTTAAGAAATTTTATTTATTTATTCATGAGAGACCCAGAGAGAGGGACAGAGACACAGACAGAGGGAGAAGCAGGCTCCCTAAGGGGAGCCTGATGTGGGACTTGATCCCAGGACCCCAGGATCACGCTCCAAGCCAAAGGCAGAGGCTCAACCACTGAGCCACCCAGGGGTGCTCTTCTATTCCCAGATGCTCTTCTTATTCCCATGTTGCAGATGAGAAAATCGAGGCACAGAGGGATTGTATGACTTGCCTGAGGCTACACAGTGTATAGGTGGGGTAGTTGGATCCAGGAGGGTTGTCTCCTAGGACAATACCTCTAATCCCTGCTCTGACCTGCTTCTTGAGGACAGAGGCTTCCAGCCTGCCTCCATCTCCTGTCGCCAGCCACAGAGTCCCTGGTAAAACCCCCGAGTGAGCTTGCCTCCAGTGCAGAGTGAGGCCCCATGAGTCAGCTCTGCATTTAAGGCCCTTCCTGACTTGGAGGTCCCATCCTCTTCATCCTTCCTGGGTCTCCTGACATTTCCTACACTTGCTACGTGCTCCTGCCTCTGCGCCCTTTGTGGTCTCCCTCTGTAGTGCCTTCCATCACTTAACAGATTCTGACTATGTGCCTGCCATGAGCTGGGCTCTGGCTGGCCCTTTAGGTCAGGTCAGGCAGAGACAGTACATGTGTTGTGAACGGATGTCTCAGGGACTGTCTGGGAGGCTTCCTTTTGGAGGGGCCACTGAACAGAGATCTGAGGGTGAGCCAGTTATGCAGGTGGAGGAGGTGGAGGTAGAAGAGGGATAATGAAGAGCATGGGTGAGCAGCGTGAGCAAGTGCTGGGGGTGGGAGGAAGTGTGGCACGTTCAGTAGACCAGGGAGAGAGGGCCAGGGTCAAGCCCATTTGTCTTTCCAGGTTGGATGTGTGTGCCACAACCCCAACTCATCTGAATAACCCATCCCTTCCTCTCACATCCCTGATCTCACATCCACATCCCCAACTCATCTGAATAACTCACCGCTTCCTCTGTGCTCCAGCCCTAAGTCTCAACAGAGGTGTTCAGGCTTCTCTCTCCACTCCACTTTGCCTCTCAAGGGCAAAGATGGCCTCTATTCATCTCCAAAACTGAGGGCTGAGCACAGAGGAGGTGTGCTGAAAAGTCTGTTATATGAAACCAAAGGTCCCAGGTAGAGGGGACTGGAAACTCTCTGTGGGTGGTTGGTCTCACGGCACCAAAGCAAGGAGACCACTCAGGACTTTCCAGCATCAGATTGTAACTGTGACCTTCTATTCCTCCTTCTCCGGCCCTTCTCTTTTTAACTCTTCTTACTCTTGGCATGCACACACTCTAAATCTCAGGACTGACAAACTCCATCAATTAGAAGATCCGATAGGGCATTTAGCATGAGGCCTTCCTTCAGTTCATTTGCCAACCTAACCGCTTGTATCATGAAATGCCCCACAAAAGGGCGCACAGACAGAGACAAATCAATGCTAACGAGAGCCCGCTGAGCATACTGGGAGGTAAGTGAGTGGGAGGAAGGGAGGGAGGGCAGGTGGAGAGGACCCAGGAGGGATTCTTTCAGGGGAGTGAAGAGGCCCATCAGAGAACTCCGAACCAGAAGCTTCCAGTGTGGAACTCTCTGCTCACCATGCCTCCTGCAGACCCCAAAGCATGTGGACTGAGGCTGGGTCTACAGCATCCTCCTCAGGTTGAGGAAGATAGTTATAAGATTATGTCTCAGTGACTTGAGACTTACCCAGTGCATCAAAGAGATGCAAGCTTGGGAGTCAGCACTCCTTGTGAGGCCCATCTAATTAGTATCCATCTAATCTCTCAGTTCTATCACTTGCAAAACAGGCATAAATTCCTACTTCCCAGGAGTGTCCATCACCGAACACAAGTTTTGGGTCCTCTACTAAGCATCAGGCATGTACTGGGTGCTGGAAACACAGTAGGGACCAGGTCAGCAAGCTCTCCAACCTGCAGGGAGCAGGTAGCTTTATCAGGGAGGTGGACAGTAAGTTGATCTCTCAACACATATAATGATTCTGATGGTGGAAGGAGCACACAGTGGAGTGACAGAGTCAGGGGCAATCAGAGGGTGCCCAGGGAGGCCCTCTGGGAAGGTGATGTGTAATACCAGACCTCAGTGATGAAGTGAAGGTTGGCTGAGAGCACAGGACGCTGTAGACACTCAACCTATATTGGTCCCTTCACCACCATCCCCCCTACTCCTACTTCACGGGAGAGATTTCCCCACCAAGCAGACAAGTACACTCACTGAATAAGAAGCTGTGGCGCCCAGGAAGACCAAGGACACAGGATGCAGGGGCGGAAGGGGCCAGGGAATGAGAGAGGAAGCACCAAGGCCTCTCACCAGGCTGCTGCTTCTCCTTTGGCTGGGCCGCCATCCTCCGAGCTCTCAGGTTCAGCACCGCGGAGAGCTCCCCCACATTGGGGAGATGTTCAGCACCGTGGAGAGCTCCTTCTGACTTTCTCCCCCTACTGCTCCCTGCCACTGCCCAGCCATACTGTTGCCCTCGTGTCAACTGACAGTCCATACCCTCTCTGGACTGGACCCAGTCACTCCCAGATCCAGAACACTTGGCCACTCCCCAAATCCAGCTTGAATGTTCCTGAACCCTAAGCTTTCCCTGGGATCCTTCCTTCCTGAGTTCTGCCTATAGAAACCCCATGCACCCAACTAAGCATGGTGCCAACGCCATCTCTTTCACAAAGTCCTTTTTCAGATTTATCTTGGGGCCTTCACCATATTATGCTTTTGCTCCCTTCCAGTTCCCAGAGGATCTGAATCTGATTCATATATTTTCTCCCCACATACCAGTCCAGCACCTGAATGAATGAAATTGCAAAAGTGATTTGTACAATTGCTACCAATTTTTGAGATCTCACTCTGCCAGGAACCATGCTACATGCTTCAAATACATTTTTGTATACACTTTAAGAAACTGAGGACAAGGGATGAGAGATGTGCCCAAGTTCGCAAATAGGTGACAGAGGCTGGATTCAAACCCAGATCATACTGCACGGCCGGTGCCCTTGACCATGGCTCCTTTTTGTCTCTATCCAACCCAGTGCACTGCCATCTGCCAGGCCTACAGAGCCTTGAGCACAGCAGCCGTGGTCCCCTGAAGTGATTCTGAATCTTTTTTTAGCCTGAAATTGAAATCACTGATGCTTCAAATTAGAACCCCAAAATGAATGAGCCAAGATTTCAGATTTGCAATAGCTAAGATGCCCGCATCTACCTTCTCAGCAGGATTCTGGGCTGCTCCTCAGCCTGGACCACCTGTTCCCAGTGAATATGGAGGGTGAAGTGAACCATTCTCTGGGCACAGAAGGGACTATGGCTATGTGTAGGAAATGGGTCCAGGTTCCCAGGCTCTGCCCAGAGCCTTTAGAGTCTTGGAGAACAAGACCCCAGGGTTAAGAGGCCCAGATTATGAAGACCCCAATGCTATGAGCCTCAAAGGGCCAAGATTGTAACGACAATTATTTGCCATAGGCACTGGCATTGTCTGAAGGCAAGCAACAAAAGCAGCTGTGCCCCTCTGTGCTGACTTTTATTTGCTGCTAAAGGAATGTTTTCCAGTCCTCACTGAGAAATTAGAGCCCAGCAAGCTGGGAAGGGGAATAGAGAGACAGATCAAGATGGCCATGTTTACCCCCTGCATTGACCCAGGTGCTGGCAACCCAGAAGCAGGGGAGCTGGAGTGGAGGGTTGGCCAGGCAGCCCAGGCCTTTTCCAAAATGTGTACACAGACCTTCTGAAGAGAAATGCTCCACACTTGGAGAGATCACAGACAGCCACTGGGATCTGCTTGCCTTTGACCTGAAATCAATCAAACTTCAGGAGTGAAGTATCAATGTGATTCAAAGTCAGGAATTCACCAGTCTCCCTAGCTTCCTGATAATATCAGCTGGCATTTGGTCTTAACTTACTTACTGAATTAAATACTCATTTAAAATTACTTAAATAAGATGTTACGGAATTTGAGAGGTGGGGTGGGTAGAGTTCCCAGCTTGGCCATGTGGGCATCAGCGGGACATGTGATGAAGCCTTTCATGCTATCCTGAAAGGCAAAACAGAGAAATCTGAGCTGCGTATTGTGGCTGAACAGCTGGATGGAAGGGATGCTGGCACCGGGGAAACCGCAACAGGGCTCTGGCCTCAGCCCTGGGATTCGTGGCTAGAGGGCAAAATGGGAATCATGAAGAGAAATTCCAAGATTACCCAAAAGCCAGACTTGTGCCAGAACAGAACCGAGCAAGGCAATGAAGGAGTGTCCTGGGAGCAGAGGTTCAAGCCAAATCTGGAGGTGTGCCTGCCAGGGATACTTGGGGCCGGGGGGTGGGGTAGAGCAGGTGCCTGCATAGCTAATAAGTCATCCACAGAGAGGTACCAAGAAGGTATGGCCAATGCACTCTTGGCGACTCTATGAGCTTGGCATAGGGCTCTGCAATGGCTCCATGCTTGAGATGGTAGTGGTAACAAGTCAGCGGTAAAGGCAGTGGTAACAAGTGCCATCTGTGACTTACTATTATTAATTGTTCAACTAACAGTCATTGGTTCCCTCTTCTCAGGCATCATGAATGATGATGAAGCACAGGATAATCATCAACAGCAAATGCTGATGGAATGCCAACTCCGTGCCCAGCACTGCTGGCCCTCGGCCTTCTCCTAACTAACACGACCATCACTCACAGCAGCCCACATGTCCAGAGGTCATGGCACATAGCTCATCTTGGTGACTGAACAACCCCATTTTGCTGATGGGGACACTGAGACCCAGGAAGCATGTGCTGATCAATGACGTGTGAAGCCACCAATTGGGCCTAACCTGAACTCTGTCTCCTCTCCTTCCCACAAATTAATTTTGGAGCTGGGGGAGGCTGGCTGGTAACTGCCAGGCTTTACAACTGTTCATAGCTCCAGCCTAGTTAAAAGTAATGGTTTAGGCAAACGTGTGCTAGAACCTGTGTTATGTGTTTTAAGTCCCATTCTCAAGTGCCAGCCAAAGAAACATTTTATAAGATACTCAAACCGTCTCTCAGGAAAACACCGGGGCATCCCTCTTAGCGTCCTCACTTCAGTGCAAACTGAAATTATAAAACAGTTGTAGGCCATCACTAGTGCAAGCATTTAATACGAGGAAAAGTAATTAGCAAACTCAAGCATCACTTTTCAAGGATGAAGGATATTGCTGCCTGCTTTAATTGCAAGGGAAAACCTATTTAGGGAATTAACACAAAAACGAGATTGGCCACTTCAGGGCTAAGAAAACAATCACAAAAACCATAGGAGCCTCCAGCACGGCATCAGGTTGGTGAGCAATGGCCCCAGGAAAATAATTAATGCCCAGGAAAGTGTTCTCATCCCGAAAGCAAACAGCAACACCTTGGCCAGGGAGGCTGAGACACCACTCAGCTGTGTGCGACAGCTTTGCCTAAAGAATTACTTTATATTTATGAAATTAATACCTGTCAAAAAAATTAATGCTGTCATTCTGGAAAATCTGAGAAATAGACAAAAGTCTGAAAAAAGAGAAAATTACCACACATGATCCCATCACCCCATAGGTTAACATTTCCTTTCCCCCCCCCCTTTTTTTTTTTTTTACTTTCTAGGCCTATTTTGGGGAGAGGTGGTATAATTTAGATGGCATTGTGCAGATAATTTTGGTTCTGCCCTTTTCACCTAATACAAGGTGATCAGTTCTCATTAGTACCAGCACCTCCTTGCAAGCGTGATTTTTACTGCTTTCTTTCAAATCCACTACGGATGTGTGATGTCCCCTTCACAATTTCCTCACAGCCCCATCCCCTTATTTTGTTTTTGCTACACCATGGTCTCCACTCTGCCTGTTTTTAGATCATTCCCTTAGAATGGATTCCTTTTTTTTTTTTTTAGAATGGATTCCTAGATGTAAAATTCCTGATTCAGCTTGATAGCTCTTATTATATACTGTCACATTGACTTCTAAAAAGTTTATGGCGATTTATTCTTTCACATAGCAACATATGAGTGCTGTCACCAGTGATGGATATAGTAATAATAATAATAAAAAAAGCGTTTGCTAATTTGAAAATAAGAATTGGCAGCTCATCATCTGTTTTTCTTCTTACCCTCTGCCCATTTATACGTCAAGCACATCAAAGCATCTCTCACGAATCTCTGAGCTGTGGCATTATTGTGTGAGGCAGCCCTGGTCGGAATCCCAGTGTCTCCAGGCATCTGCTCTGTGACTGTGGGCAAGTGATTGAACATCTCTGTGTTCAGTTTCCTCTTCTGCAATGTGAGGATGACAACAGATGCCATGCTATGGGCTCACGGTGAGGGTCAGATGGGATTGTGGAGTGCCTGGCAGATACAGCCGCAGTGACTATAAATGAAGACATGGGGCTTGGTCGTGTTTGTCACAAATGTTGTTTGCCTCTTTGATGTTTACTGTTTAGTTGTATTATGAGCAATTCTTGAGATAGAGGATGTTTAAAGTGAGGCAAGAAACAAAACTTGGGTTTCCAAATGGGGAACTTGGGGAAGGAAGGCAGCCCTGGTGTCGCAGCAAGAGGATGAGTGCGGGACCTGCTGATATACTTGTTAGAAGGTTCAGAAAGCCAACATGATCAGGCCAGCTAGCCATCACCCTGCCTGACACCAGAACCCCTAGCAGCATCACCAAGTGTCGTAAGATGTCACTCCCAAGCTCCTGCCTTGAGACACTGACTCTGAAGAGGTGTGGGCTGGCAACCAGGTCTCTCTAGAAATAAGGCCGGTGGCCCTGATGCCCAGCCAGGTGTGACTGGATGCGGCTGACCGGCCATCCAGTGTGGGGAGTCCTTTGCAGGACACCAAATGGACATCCCCAAACCTCTATGTCCCTTTAATTACTGGATGCAAACTGTCATGTGAGCCATCTATGTCTCTTTATGACTCCACCAAAGTGGCCTCTCCTGCCCCATCTCGTAGGGGTGGAGACACCTAACCAAGACAGGACAATCTCAAGGAAAAAGCAGATGAAGTCTTCAACAATCTGTGCCTGACGGCTGCTTCTACCTCTAAATGCATTGCTTTCAGTTCTCTGGCAAGCTTCTCTCTTTATTTTTTTTCTCTCTTTATTAAGCCCAGCTCGAACTGGGTTTCCTATTGTAACCAAAAGGGATGCAGGCCTTTATCATTCCTGGCTGGTGGAGTCCCTATGCTTATATTTAACCCGCATGGAAAGAAAACCTTGCCCTGACTCGCCTGCTCGTGTGTCTCCCTGGCCTGTCACTGCTGCCCAGACCCATTTCTCTGCAAGCATGGCTCCCCGGAAGGACTCCGCCTCCACTGCCCTGCCCACTCCCACTGCCTCCTAAAGCTCTCTGGGAAAGCTCCAGCAGCACCAGCAATCCAGAGGCTTCCAGCACATCAAGCTGATCTGACAGTGATAAATACACATAGTCTATGGATCCCCCACATTCAAATGCCCCCTCAGTGGGGCCCATACTCCTCCTTCTCCACTTCCGAAATGAATTTGCCTGGCAACCCACTGGCACACTAGGACCCATATATCTCACTGTATTGCTTGGTTTCATGATGGCCTTTTACATGGAACTCTACTCGAAGCTTTTGCTTTTTGGCAGAAGGGTGGAGGGCATGGTCAGCAAAGAAACAGTCCCAGTGACAATGGAGCAAATTCCTCCCAAATGCTAAGGAAGAAGGGACATAAATTCTGGAGGATAATCACCCAAGAAAAGCACACACAATAGGAAACTCTTCATGACAGGCACTGGTGATGCCAGCAAGATGACTGTGTCCAAGAAGGAAGAAGGAATTTCTGCAGATGCTTGGGACTTTGAAGAGGGAACATTCCTATCAAAAGTTGCCCCTTGGTCTCCACATTCAAACTGCGGCATGTGTTTTTAAAGAGAATATAAACAACTGACATGCCATGAGTTCCCTTTCAAGAGCAGAGAGATAAAGAAGCTGACCCAGGGGAATATGGGGCAAGAAGGACAATTTGCCCCCACTCGCAATCCTCGCACATAGGACCCTGAGCATCACCAAGGCTCAGAAACCCTATTGACTCTAGGAAGGGCTTCTGGCCAAAATCAAGATTCACCTGAGACATACGAGTTCATTTAGAATGATCCCTCCAAGGTTGAAGCCTTTCAATGGAAAATGTAGAAAACTGTTGGAAAACGCTCGTACCTATAAGGCTGTAAGTGATTTTACCATTCCAGGGGTGAAATCCAGTGGCTAGGAAAACACCTCAATGGATATTCTCAGTCTTTTTAATCCACCACCTAAAGGAGACTTTCTGAGTCCCATGAGTAGCGTTGAAAATGCACTGGGTGGGGGCAAGTTTCCAAGAGTCCAGCCCCCTGATCCTTCCATTACCATATGACCCTCAGAAGACCCTCCAGTCCCCCCCCATTAGCATATGACCCTTAGTAAGATACCCTGGTCTTCCATTAGCATATGACCCTCAGAAGACCCTCTGGACCCCCATTAGCATATGACCCTCAGTAAGATCTCCTGGTCTCCCATTAATATATGACCCTCATTAAGCCTCCTGGTCCCTCCATTAGCATATGACCCTTAGTAAGACCTCCTGGTCCCCCCTTAACATATGACCCTTAGTAAGACCCCTTGGTCCTCCATTAGCATATGACCCTCAGTAAGACCTCCTGGTCCCCCTATTAGCATATGACTCTTAGTAAGACCCCCTGGTACCCCACTAGCATATGACCCTTAGTAAGACCCTGGTCTTCCATTAGCATATGACCCTCAGTAAGACCCCCTGGTCTCCCATTAGCATATAACCCTAAGACCCCCTGGTCTCCCATTAGCTCTATGACCCTCAGTAAGACCCCCTGGTCTCCTATTAGCATATGACCCTCAGTAAGACCTCCTGGTCTCCATTAGCATATGACCCTCAGTAAGACCCCCTGGTCTCCCATTAGCATATGACCCTCAGTGAGTAGGCCCTGGTGCTGTGGAGGGCTTACTCCTCCTTCAGGTCCTTGTGACATAATAACACCCAACAAACATTAATGCACCATAGGGCCAGTCATTCCTAGAATCTTGGAATTCAGAGATTATCTAGAATATAAACCTATTTCAAAATGGCAAATAATGTCCTTATCAGAGGTTAAAAGAATGTCCAAGGAAGGGCTTTGACAACAGAACTGCAGAAACCCTTCATGCCCCAACTTCCACGGAGGCTTCAATCTGACCAGGTGGCTTGCCTTCTCTGCCCAGGCTAGGCACACGCTGCAGATGCGTCGGCCAACCAGGTGCAGCTCTGCTTCACCCTGAAAGGGATGGGCCCTGCACATGCTCTGAGGCGCTCCCACGTTTCCTTTATTGACTAGTTTATCAAGGAAGCAGTCCAATGAGCCTAACAACGGGGCACACGCTTGTATCTGCAGCCTTCATTTATTATTTAAAACCAAGAACCAGCACTGGCGGTGTCAACCTATTGGAGCCTCTGTTTCCGGGTCTCTCTGTCACACACACACACACACACACACACACACACACACACACGCACACGTGTGCACGCACGCACACACACACACACACACACACACACACACACGGTGAGGAGACTTACATCACAACTACATCCTACAGAAGATGATTCAACCAGTCTCTGCATTTTTGTGAGGTTACAAATCGAGTTAACCCATGAGAGCACAGCAGGATCCGGTCTCCACCATTCTGGATATGCACCCAAGGTCTCATCCAAGCTAGGTTCTGATTGGTCAACAATAATTTAAATACATCTTTCAGCAAATAAAATGAGACCAACCCAAGATACCTGGAAGAAGGTAAAGCACCTTCTCCATTTTCCTTGGCTCTCTCTCCTCCACAGAATCTTTCCTTCTGGACTTCCTTCAGTCCACCAGCTTTGAGAAGTACTAAGGAGATCAGGAGCAAACCTGAGCTTGGAAGCACCCCAGAAAGCTCAGGCATAATGAGGAGAACTGCTCTTAGTGGCCATCTCGCCATGGTCTGGGTCTCCCCTGTACAACAAGCAAGTGTCTGGCTGGCCTGGTGTCAGGCCACCTGGTGTCAGGATACCAGGCCTGGTATCCACCCCTTCCACTTGCATGTGGATTTCCACTGTGGATGAGACAGGAGTCAGGGTTAGCACCGAGGAATGGTTTTTCAAGAAATGTGAACTCCCAAGGAGGGCCACTGAAGTGAACCCAACCCCTTAGAAATAATTTTCCCAAGGTACAACATACTCTTTTATTCTTTATATTTCCAAAGAGTAACACATTCCTTTGCACAACAAGATTGAAAGTAACACCTAAACCCGCAAAAGGCAAGGAGCTCAGATGTACTGGCAACTCGGACACCTCACACACACAGCAAGGTGCTAACTCCAGCAAGAGCCCTCAAACCATAGGCACTCTTGTCTAGTGAGACTCTTTAAATGAAGAGAATGTTCCCTCCTTTTACCTACTAGCAAAAGCTTGTTGTCCAAGCATCTGAATTTAAAAATTTCCTTTTCGTGGCAGTTACCCCTCTTGCTCATGCTCCCTGGTCTTTGAAGGCCATCATCTGACAGGCTAGTTGCTGCAACTTGAAATCAACGATCTCTCAGCCACTAAAGTTACAGACCTCAGGCACACAAGAGTCACAGCACAGCACTCCCTATCCTGCCCTTAGGGCACAAGAATGGGCAATGGGCCCTCGTGGTGTGTATTCGTACAGCTACAACTGGAGCATACATAGATCCATGAGCATCCCCAACATCATAGCAACCATGTGTATCTTCCTTCTACCTTCTCCTTCAAGACCAATGGCCAACTTCCACAAACATTTCCACCCTCCACAGAGTTATAGCCAAGGCCTTAAAGACAGTCCAAACACACAGGCCCACAGGAAATGGCATCCACAATGGATGGACCAGAAAATAACCAGTCAACATGAGTCCACGGCAGTCTCTACAAGTACTTCTAGATCTGGCCCAATGGCCATGCTGCCAACACCATGGGCCCCAATCCTAAGAGAGCCGGCGCTCTCCCCAAGCAGAAAGATACAAACACCTGTGTCCCTACCTCAATCAGGAAGTCTCCAGTCCTCAGTCCGGCTTGCCATGCCACCCCTCCTTCATCCACGGACTCCAGGTACTGCAGGGCTGGGAACGCCGGTGTTGGCGTGAATTCTTCGATGGGTGTATCCGCTGGGAAGACAAGGAATGCCTCAGTACAAGCCTGAGTGATGTTTCAGGTTGACAGCCCTGGCCCCTCATGGGAGCCTGAGAGAAAGGGGTGTGCATGTCCCCCACTGGAAGGCCTTGACACTCACAGTCATGGGTCAACACCAACTTGAGCAACGAAGCAAACTGCATTTTGGTGCCACCACATCTCTTGGCCTTTCTGTTGAAAACACCGAACAATGTGCCCTGCTGTACATGTCTATATGTACATGCCTGTCATTTTCTTTAAAAGCATCAGTGACTAAACATTTTCAGTTCTAAAAATGGAAAAGTTCCCCCCCATAACCACACAGAGCTACAGAAACACCACACCAAACCATTTGCCAAATTTATATCTACGTAGACTCGCAACCAAGGGAATTCAACTTGGAGCCTGGACGGATCATAATGCTGACCCAGTGGGTGGCTGTGGATTTGGAAACTGCTTATGAATTCTTTCTACAGGGAGCCTGGCTCTCTGTGACCACTCTGCGGCCAGCACCCACGGGAAGGCTGGGCCCCTGCTCCTCAGCAGAGTGAGCCTTGGTTTCTGGGCCCCACAGAGCTGCTGAGCAAAATTCCAGGGCAAGAGATGGACTTCCCTGGGTAGTTATGAGCAGCCGGGGGTGGGTGGGTGGGTGAGAAGATGAGGATGACCCCAGCAGGGAGAGGTGACACAATATCACTCAGTCATGGACACACACACACACACTCACACACGGGGACAGATTCGTCTTTTCTTTCACTCTCTGGACAGGCTGCTTCCGGGCAGCCAGAGCTTTGGGCGTGTGGGGCTGCCACCCGGGGAAGGAGGCCTTTCCCAGAACAGGTGCTGGACCCTGGCGCAGCCCAGAGGCTCTCAGATGAAACTTCCACATGGCTTACCCACACACGCGGTGGACAGATGTCTCCTCTCACGGGGAGCTGATGCCATTTTGTTTTCTTTTGAAAGGGAAGCCCCCACGTAAAGGGCTAGTGTGGGGTACCCTGCCATGGAATGCATCCCCAGAGCCCCCCACCCCAGGCCACATGGCGTGTATGCTGACGGTAGAGTCCACGACAGAGGGGGACCATCTTGCCACATTTCCTTTGCAAAGTCACCTTAGGGGCGGGCACACACAGACGCCTGCCGCACTTGGAGCCGAAGCCCACTCCCAGAATGGGGCAGTTTCTAGATATCCGAAACTCAGCGCTGGGTAATTTTGGATATCTGAGCCCAGGAGCACCAAATCCAGCCACCGTTGGGCTGAATGAAACCACAAAATATAAGATTAAACCCATGATTTTTTTTTTCCTTAAAAGGGTGGGGGGAGGGAAGAAGGGAGAGCGAGCAAGCAAGAGCTCGTTCAGAGCAATATTGTGCACAGAAAATTGAAAATATTCCTAAAGGAAGCCCCGATGTTTTCTGAGTAAGGGAGAATGTTAAAGAACACGGTTGTCTAGCAACCAAGTGCCCCCAGGAAGAAGGCTTCTTTCTGAGCCGGGGAGAATTTTCATACGGCGTGCACACACACACACTCACACACTCACACACTCACACAACATGGGAATGCACCCAGGCTGGGAGCAGCTGCTCTTACCTTTTGCCCCTCGGAGCACGAATCCAAAACCCTCATTGTCCTTCTTCTGCAGGACCACCGTCTTCTCCTCGATGATGCAGTCACTGTAGAGAGAATTCCGGGGATAGCGACCATTATTGTAACCCGTCATCATCACCGTGGCTGATCCTCCGCCGGGGACGTTCATCATCATAGCCAATTAATCACCCAGCTCGCCGGATCCAGGCAGCATGGAGGAAACTGAGCGGCACAGGGCGCAGGAGGAGCGGAGGCAGCTGGGGGGCCGGCTAACGGGATAGGCGGGCACGGCACAATGGGGCTCGGAGGGGGGGCAGGCAGAGGCAGAGCCGGAGCGGAGCCGAGCGAGCGGGAGGAAGGAGTCAGGCATGGTGGGGAGGCCGCCGAGCCATGGCAGTGCGGGCTGGCTCCGGGCACCCAAAGGCAAAGAAAGTAAGTGGCCCGGAGGCAGCGAGGGCAGTGGCGCTAGGGCGTCCAGGCCGATGCATCTTCCAGGGGAGCTGAAATCAGCCAGAGGAGAAATGAGGCAGCAGGTTTTTTTTTTTTTTTTCTTCTTCTTCTTCCTGAAGGGGTTTTCAAAAATCAAATTCTATTTGCTCTCCGCACGAGCCGGTGCCGAGACGCAGCGACCCCTCCCTCTCGGTCCGAATGAATGTGGTGTCCCCACAATCACCAAGGAGCCCACAATGCCACGGCGGCAGCTGCTCGGCGTCATCCCGCACAGAGAAACCGCAGGCTGGCGGAGGGGGCGGCCGGGGCGCTGCCGATGGGTGGGGGCTCCTAGCGGGAGGAGGCAGGTCACTCCAGCGACACCGAAGCCGCTGATGGCACGGCCTCCTTTAGGGGACGATGAGTTGTGGGGATGGGGAGAACAGGGCTCATGGGCTTCCTCCTTTGAGAGACGACCTAAAGCCACACCGCCTGCCTCTTGGCACGGCATTTTTTTTTTTTTAAAGGAAAGAAACCCGAAAGCTCCAACTTTGCTTCAGCTGCCAAAGCCTCCCATCATTTACAGTAAGGGCACTTAGCCACATGATTGTCCACCCCCGGCAGCGCCCGGGGGCGCGGGACGGAAGTGAACTTCCTGGTGGGCCACACAGCCTGGGCTAAACAGTGGTCCCCCGCTCCACCTTCCAGGGGCTGCATTCCCCCCAGGACTCTGCTGCCCCGGAAGTAAGTCAGCAGCTGCAAGGCTAGGCCCACAGTGCAGGGAAGGAGGAGGGGCGGAGGCAACGTGGAGAGGCTTTCTCCAGGGTCCTAAGGGGCTGGCCATGGAAGGGCTGCATGCCAGAGGTCCTGAAGAGTCCAGCAGGCCCCTATCTCTGGGGGGAAGACTGCAAACAGAGGGAGCAGCGTGCTGACAGGCTCAGAGTCACAGACAAGTGAAGGTCAGCTTTGTCCAGCACTGGATTCAGGGCCGGCAGGAAGCAGGGGCCCCAGCATGCAGACCACTGGGAGCAGCTCAGCCAACCCAGATCAGGTGGCCCGGGGGCTAGGAGTGCTTAGTCGGAGGAGTGATGGGCTGCCGAGAGCTTCCCATTGCATAGATGAGGCAGGGGAACTTCAGAGGGGCTGAGGCACACAGCTGGGGAATGCACACATGTCCTGAGCCACTCCTGAGCTCCTGCCCTTGCATCGGACAAGCCTGCAACAGAACTTGCCAGGGTGACCCTGCCTTCCAAAAAAGGGCTGGTATCCTGCAGACACTTACTTTCACACTGACAGACCATGCAACTCAGGATGACTGGCCTAGGGTCTCATACTAGAGGAGGGGTTCTGTTCCTGTGCTCTTACTCTGCCTCCTACCCTGGGCACAGAGAACCTCAGCTTTGGGAGCAGGGCTGTGACTATGAGCCCCCTGGCTCAGCCCCTGAAGCCCAGCTGATGCAGAGCCGGGAGTCCAGGGCCCTGGGAGCCCATGGGCAGGGTCACACAGTTGGCCTGGCCTTTCATAGATGATGGGGCTCCCTAAGCCTCTGAACTTTGCCCTCATGTTACAAGGCAATGAGAAGAAGCCATGGGCCTCCCAGGGTAACTGTGAGGTCAGATGGGCAATACCCACAATGGTGCGGGGGGTGGGGGGTGTGCCCGGGGGACCCCAGGGAGCCATCAGTTGCCATCAGATATGGTAGCAGGCTGGGGCTTAGCTAGGACCCAGGAAACCACAGGAGTCAAGGCAGGAGAACCCGGCACGAGTGCAGGCTCCGTGGTAAGCAGACCCTCTGCCAGGCCCAGCTGCCCTTCTGTCTCCCTGGTGTCCCGCAACCAAGGCACAGACATGTCCTGCCTTCCCACCCGCCTCACTTCTCGCTGAGCTCCTCAATGTGGCCCGGTGGCTACCTCAGGTGCCAGGCAGGTGCAAGCTCTGTGACCCGCTTCTCCATGGAAAGGCTCACCAAGGCCCGGGCCGCCGAGCCACCGCATTGGCCCTACACTTCCCTCTGCATGAGGAGCTGCTGGCAAGCAGCCCCCAGAAGCCTGGGAAAGACGGTGCCGGCCCTGCGAGTCCTCAGCCATACCTCCCCTGGGGACACAGGTGGCCCTCGACGCCTGCCTCTGCCCAGCTCTTAGGCGAACCTGTCTTGCAGTTCAGGCGGCGGCCCTACTGTGGGCCAACTCTGCTGGCAGGACCAAATGCTGCCTCGGGCTATGTGTGCCTCACAGAAGACCATACATTTCTTCCCAGCCATCCCCCCTCACCCTGCGATGGGGGACCTTGTTAGGGCCAGTGCAACACTTGTTGGCTACCCCAGTGACCGCACAGGGACGGTCTGCTGTGGTGGGTGAGGGGCAGCACTGGTATCATACACAACTCAGCTCAAGCCCCAGCTATGCTCTGGCTCAGGTCACTCTGAGCTTCACAGCTTCAGTGTCCTGCTCTGCAAAATGGGATTAAGAGCAAAACATGCCCTGTGGGCTGAGAAAGAGTTAATGAAATAACCCGCCGTGGCCCAGGGGTGCAGCATGTGTTGGTAACACAATCCTCCTGAGCAGGGTCACTGTTGTCCCTCCTCCTCCCAGGGACCCCCTCCGGGCCTAAAGATGGAGCCCCTCTCCGAGCCCTCGGAGTCTTCTCAGCGATTCCTCATTCAATGAACTTTCTGACTCCCACTTATGGCTGCAACCGTCTTGCCCCTAAAACGTGTGGCTCTGTTCTGCTTGCTGAGCAAGCATTAAACCCCTTTAGTCTCTGATATGAAGAAGGACTCCTATCACTTCTGTCCTGCTTTACTTCAGGATCTAAATAGCCCCCAGCTCCTGCTCATCGTGACCCTGTCTTATTTTTATTCACAGACAGACCCGGGTTTGAATCCCAACCCAGGCATTTATCAGCTTAGCGGCTCAGAGCCTGTCCTGCCTGCAAAGTGGTGGCAGTAATATTTGACTCATAGGCATTTTGAGGAGCCACTGAGATAAGGCCCCTGTTATGGCGCCTCAATCCCCCAGGAGATTTGGGTACTGGACAGCCGACACCCACAGTACCCAGCCAAGGGCCACACACCCATCACGTCTGTAGGCTGCTGCAGAACGGGTGTGAACACAAGATAGGGGTGGATCTTGGGTGCGTCAGTGCAGGTGGGCAAAGGAACATTGAAGAGTCTTGAGTGAATAAGCCTCCAACTGGGACAATCACGGGATCCTGGGTCGTACCCAGAGGGCAGGAGCAGCTCGGCGTGGTGGAGCGCCCAGGCAGCCCGAGATGCAACTGGAAGGGAAGTCCCAGGCTGCTAGAAGTGTACAGTCTTTGTAGCAAACCGTGAAAAGCAGTGGGAGCTCTGAATGGAAGCATCGTTCCCTTAGAACAGTTCACGTCTAGTTTCCTCTGAATGGCACAACTGTACAGCGTTCCCTCTACCCCCACGAATCAGACTGGGCATTCCCACCCCCGGGTCCTAAGGAGGAACCTGCCTGGAGATGAGAAACTCTCAGAGGGCTCCTTATCCTGGTTTATGAATCTAAAAGCTGCCTCAGGATGATGTCTGTGGCCACATGCGGAAGCTGCGGTATGCAGATGGGGCCTGTGCAAGATGCCTCGGGAGCTGTGCCGAAGCCCCAGAAAACAGAGGCCACCCGGCCTCCACTGGCCGGCCTGGCCGTGCATCAGCAGACCTGCTCCCCAGATGCACCCCAAACGTACTGGCAGCTGCCTTCACGGGGACACTGCCCCAGAGCCCATGCGGGCCCCAGGCAGCTGACCTTGGTGTGGACCCAGAGGCCAACACCACCTGGGCCTGGGGACACAGTCTGGTGAAACCAGCAGCCCAGCCCTGCTGACTACACTGCACCCCTGCTTTGCATTTGCCCCCTGGCCTGGACCACAGCCTTCCTGCAGGGGCCCCTGGCTCGTTTTCACTCCTGAAACGCTCTATCATTGAGACATATCATGTCTCTCACCAAGCACTCACACACAGACCCTTCACACCTCACTGCCTTATGCTCTGTGTCCCCTCTGCCTGCCATGCCCTCCCCAACACTGCTTACCTCACAGGCTCCCGCACGGGGCGGAAGCCGTCCTAAACCCTCCCAGTGATGGTCAATGTCACACATTCTCTCCTCGAGGATGCCTTTGAGCCTGGCCCAAGCCTGGTCCTTCTTCTCACCCACTAACCTGTCAACTATGCAGCCCTTGGGAGCAAACATCAATGCCTTGTTCCTCTCTGATGCTCCCTAAGTGAACAGGCACAGTGTCTGTTCTTGGTAAGATTCTACTTGGGTGTGTTGGCTAAACCAAAAAAACATAATCTAGCTGTGCTGTCTTCAAATGTGTTTTCTGAGTAGGGTGGGAAGGCTCTTCAATGAATACAAAATGTACCCTTCTTTGCCAGTTTCCTGTAGCAGGAGCTGTGGAAGGCAAAGGGGGCAGGCACCTTAGCCCCACCCGTACAGCTGTGCAGGTTGTACACAGTGCAATCACAGAGGATACTAGTCACATGATGGCCATCATAGAACCCTATATTTATTATGGTTATTTTGGCAGAGGTGGAAGTAAAGTGCCTTGAAGGGTCAGGCAACCTTTCCTAAGTGCATGCAAAGATGGAATACAGGCCATTGGCTTTCTCAGAGAATGTGAGAGGTGTCCATACAGAACCACATCAACACTGGGAGATGGCTTCGTGTTGAAACTCTCCCGGGAGCCACATGATTGAGGTTTCCATGTTCCCATTCATCCAACAGTCCCAATGCACACCACAGTAAAGGGTTTACTCAGTGCACTTGGAACGAGACAAGAGGATCATGGAAATCAGGGCTCGCACAGAGGGCCCCAGAGACCCCATCCCACTGGCAGGTCTGAACACACTCCTGGCCCTGCCTCACAGCACCATAGGTGTCCAGGCATCAAGTGGCTTTTAACTAAGGCCCAAGATCCCCTTTCTCCCAGCAGGGTCCCGCAATGGGCCTACAGGGAAGGCTGCTGTTTAGCTGGTCTAGGAGGTAGCAGGTACCAGTGATGACCATTGGCATTTAGGATTCATTAGTTGTGAACAAGCTCCCGTGGCAGCAGGGCCTGATCCTGAAGAAGGTATAGACGTAGAGCCACAGGAAGCCGAGCCTGGAGTGACAAAGATGTGTGAGCATGCAGGGCCCTGGGCTGGCTCTGTCTGCCCTGTCTCACATGGGAAGGATCATAGTGGGCATTTTAACCTTGAACACAAGGACCGTTGAGGTAGACTAGATGGCTTCACCTGGAGCTCTCCAGATCTGGACTAGGATGGGACCGTCAAGTCAAACAGCTGCATCTCTCCCTTGCTCCACTGGGACTGGGCTTTGGTGTAGGGCTGAAGTTCAGGGGCGGCTGGAACCAGTGGCTAAGCTATGTTCGTTAGCACATTAATGCAGCCATAGCACACTGAATACCTACTGAGTGCCAGAGAATGGACTAGTTACTTGGCACTTTGCAGAGATCAAACCAGGCCCAGTCTGGCCCTGATGGAGTTGTCAGGTGTGGTGTGTTGAATGGTGGCCCCACCGAAGATGAGCTCAAGTTGTAACTCCCTGGACCTGGGCATGTGCCCTTGTTTGGAAACAGGGCCTTTGCAGATGTGTTTAGTTAAGGATCTCAAGATGATATCACCCTGGATTTAGTGAGGGCCCTAAAACCAATGACTGGTCCTCATCTGAGAAAAGAGAAGGAGATTTGGGGGCATAGAGGCACCTGGGTCAGAGAAGCCAGGTGAAGACAGAGGCAGAGACTAGAGGGACGGGGCTGTACACCAATGCACACCATGGATTTCCAGCAAACAGTGGAAGCTGGAAGAGCTGGGCAAGGACCCTTCCTGGAGCCCTTGGAGGGACGCAGCCCTGCTGACACCTTGTGCTCAGACCTCAAGCCTCCAGAACTGGGAATAACGCACTTCTGTATTCTCAGCCCATGGTCATTTGATACAGGAACCTTGGGAAAACCTTACACTGGGCAAGTGGGAAGCCAAGTACTATTCCGAGAGTCACACGAGTGCTGGATACGGTGCTGTGAGAACCAGAAAGGGGCTGGGGGGGCTTCCTGTAGGAGAAGGGCTGATGCAGGAGCAGGAGTGAATGGGTCAGGAGGCTGGAGAGGTAAGAGCAAGAGGAGAACATTCCAGAAGGAGGTGGAACCACAAGATAAAGGTTCTGAGGCATATCAGAGAAGCCAGAGGGGCCGATCACACAGGGCTCTGGTCTCAGCTGGGTGCTCACCCAGGGCAAGGTCTAGGGGACGCAGCTGGGAGGTAAGAGGCTGGGGTGCAGGCCCAGGACATCCCTGCTCCGAGTCACCCAAGCAGGCTAAGATGACAGAACACAACAGTTGCACCTGCTTCCACTAGCCAGGCTGGAATCTCACTCAACGACCCAGGGTTGACTCGCACACGTGGCGGGAACTTTGTCCAACAACCACGTTCCATGGAAACAATTCACACAATGTCTGCTGCTGCTGGTGACAACTGTCCCAAGCCACCAGTGTGCAGGTAAGGTGGTACACAGGTGGACAAGATGCCTGGCACCATGGCACGAGCCAGATGCCAGATGAGGCACCAACATGGGGAGGGTGCTATGCCCAGAGTTAGTAGGAGAGGCACACGCGCAGATGCAGGGAGGTGCCTTGAATCCGACAGGTTGACCCCCTTTGGGGTTGTAGAACTGCTGGGGTGGGGGGTGGGGGAGGTGGGAGGCAGTGGGGACATTGAGGCCATCAGGCTCTACAACCCAGCCCCCAGTGGCTTCAAAGCTTTGTGGGGTCCCAGAGACATGCCTGTGACCTGGAAAACAAAATCCCCGGGCTGTGAAATCTGAAGAGCAAACAGCCACATGCAAACCGGTCTATGCTTAATTGTCTCTGAAATCTAACGTGGGGTCAGCCTCATTACTCACTAAATTTTGTATCCACAAACATATCATTGCATGCAAAAAACCAAGGGCAAGTCGGATCTTCTCAGCTTGAAAGAATTTTTGGGTACGCGGCCAAGGGCAAGAACTCGCAGGAGCCTCGGGGGAATTACCGCAGGGAGCTACTCATAGGCACATGGGTTCAAAGGCAAAATTCCCCAGATCATTGCAGAGCTTTTCCCTGGCGAGGTCCATGGAACATGGGCCGTGCATACAGGGGTGGGTCTGGGCGGGGGGTCGCTGGGGGCGGGGGCGGCGGAGCCTGGGGGCCCCTCCCTGGAGGACTCCCGTTAGGGAGGCTGGTGCGTTTATCCTAAGAAGCAGTGGTGGTGGTGGTGGTGGGGGTCCCCGCCCTCCCCAGGGCAGCAAAACGCAAGCCTGAGAGAAGCCTCGTCTCGGTCACTCTCCTGGTGAACGCATTCCGGTGACAGGCTAACGCAGGCAGGAACTGGGACACTATTAGAAAGAGGGACCTCCAGGGATCGGAAATGACAGCGGCTGTCCTAGAAATTTCTGGGCTCTGCCAATCAGGAAGGATGAGGCTTCTCTGAGGGGGGTGCTGGTGGCCTCAACAGGTGTCCCAGCTGGGCAGAGATGCCAGGCGTGGGCAGGCGGCCCAGATCGCTGCGGCGGTGCTGGCTGTAGGGCGGCACAGAGGGCCACTCCACGGGCGGCCGGGGCAGGGCCCGGCCTCATCCTTGGGAAGCCTGGCAGCCGCGAGCAAGCAGGGAGGGGCAGGGTTCCCTGTGTCATCTGTCACTGGCTGCTGAGCTGCAGCCTCCCAGCCCTGTCTACACACGCCGCCACTCCCTGTATCCTGCTTCCTGCTTCCTGGTGGGGAAGTACTGGGTGATCGGTGTGGCCCTCCTGCCCCTGCCCCACCCTACACAGGCGGGAGGCCGCCACGTCCCGGGCGAGATGCAGCCCTGCGTTCACTGCCATCTTGGTGTTCGGAGACACAAGCTGTGCAGGAAGTCGGGGTGTGGGCAATTCATTCACAAATGACGCCGCTCCTGGCTCGGGGGAGCCCATCTTGCTCCCGGGCAGGGCGGCAGCGTCATCTCACGGCGCACCGGTGAGGATGCGGGCTCTGGCCCCCGGAGCCCGCTCGCCCACTCAGCAGAGGCGCGCTCTTACAGGTGGGTCCGCGTCTCGGGTCGGCAATTGTGACGACACCCTGCCTGGTGCTCCTCCTCACCGCTAACGTGATAAGCAATACACGGTTTTCCTAATAGAAGCAATAATGTGCAAAGAACTTGATTCAAATTAAATTGTCTCATTACTTTGTAATAAATCACGCAAAAGCATTTCCTAAGTACTACCAGGCGTGTTACCTGCCAGCGGTGGCTGGTGGAGGAGACAAAGACACGGCCGGGATGCGTTCGAAATCGCGACGGGAGGCGAGCATCGCTCCCCGCGGAGAGCAAAGGATGTGAGGTCTGAAAGGGAAGCCGGCCGCCTTGGAGCAGGAAAGGCTCGGGGTGGGGGGGACCCCCGGCCTCACCAAAAACCCTCGCCCACAGGATACAGAGCTCCAGCGCGGCTGCAGGACCTCACAGGGTGTGGGCAGAGGTTTGGAGAGGTCCCTGGCACAGGGCGCGGCGGGGTTGGAAGACTCGGCTGCCACTGTGAATAAGCAGCGTGGACACCGAGCATCTGCAGTGCGGCCCCAGGCAAAGCACCCCTGGTGACACCGGTCGGGTGCCCCAGCGTTTCCTGCCACTTGACGGAACGTCCTGCACCTGCACTTATGTACAGGACGTCCCTGTGTGGGCAAAGCAGGAAGTAGTGTCTGCTTGGTGTCCTGTGCACCTGGACCTGACGCCGGAGCCGTAAGCAGAAGGGAGACCCACGAGGGACCGACGCCTGGGCACCCCGCTCTGCTTTCGGAGTTAGCAGGAGCCCCTGGGGTGCTCCCATTGTGAGCCACGGCTCACGGAGGGTCACAGGAGGGGCCCTTGAGGCGCCGTGGGAAACGGTGTTCCCAGCTCCAGGAACAGAGGAGAAAACCTCGGTACTTGTGCCAACGGGGCGCGGAACACCAAGGGGCCAGCCCCAAAGGGAGGCGTCATCCTGGCGCCATCCATCGTCTCCCCAGCCGGCCTGCAAGTGCCCTCAGCTGGAGTCCCGAGACAGAGCCAGCATCCGCACATCTATCCACAGCCTCCCCCACTTCGGAGGCCCCGTCACTTTTCATCTGAGGACCACAAAAGCTTGCTGAAGAGTCTCTCCTGAATTCACCCTTTATTATAAAAATATTAAATTGGATCACATCTGCCAGTCAAAATACAACAGCTTCCCATTAGAACTGGGGATGAAAATCCAAGCTCCCCACCATGGCTGAGACCCTCTGTGAGCTGACCCAAGCCCCATCTCCTCATTCGACTTGTTCCAGCCACAGGGCTGTCTTCTCTTCCTCCAGCAGGCCAACCTCAGCTACCACAGTGCCCTTGCACTGCCTGGGCTCTCCCAGGATGCTGCTGTAGGTCTGCATGAGCCAGTCCCTGAGCTCACTGATGCAGAGGGGCCTCTGCTGCTGCTCAGAGATGCCCTCCATGTCCCAATTCTCAGCCCTTTCTTCTGCTTTATTTTCTTCCAGTTCCTCACTGTATTTGAATTTATGATTTGTTTGCACATTTGCTTACTGTCTGAGTCTCCCAGTAGCATCTGAGCATCTCCAGAGCAGGCCCTGGTCTGCTCACGGAGCTTTTAGCTGGAGAAGGCCCACTTTGTAGTGTTGGCTCTGGCCAGAGTTGGAAGTGGGACCTTGGACAGGACTCACCCACACTGGGCTTGGGTTTTCCTGTCTGTAAGATGGAAAATTGGAACATTCCAGTAGGTTCTCGACTGATGCTTACTGATTCAGGATGAAGCCTGAACCAGGGACTCTCACATATGATCTGCGATGCAGATGGGCTGCACAGGACACAGGGGGCCTTTCAAGTTTTAAAACTGGGCTGGACCTGGGCAAGATGGGAAGAAGGGTCACTGTGTGCAGAAAGGCACGGCACCCACAGCACCACGAAATCTTCTCCCATGGCTTCCCCCTGCCATCCTCCTGGCCCTCCAGGCTGGTGGGGTCATTCACGTTGGACAGTCTATGAAGCCTGTGGGGAAGGTCTGCCCAGGGCCACATGGCTCAGCCAGTGGCAGGTCCAACTTGTAAACCTTTGCCTTTGATCCTGAACTGAATATTCTCTCTTTTCTAAAAAAGATTTTATTTACTTATTCATGAGACACACACAGAGAGAAGCAGAGATGCAGGCAGAGGGAGAAGCAGGCTCCCTATGGGGAGCCCAATGTGGGACTCGATCCCAGGACCCCGGGATCACATCCTGAGCCAAAGGCAGATGCTCAACCACTGAGCTACCCAGGCATCCACTGAACAGAATCTTCTTTAAAAAAAAAAGAAAAAAAGCAAAAAATCAGAGGAACAGTATAACTGCTTGACATTTTGCTAGGAGTGTGGAAAGGGGCTGTCTGTGACTTTTCTTCCTGCAGTAATAGCAGCGAGAGGCTAGGCCTCCCCCATCTGTTGGTCTTGAAACTCACCCAGGAAGACCACGCTGAGTGGGTAGTGGGGCAGACCGTTCCCCAGTCTCTCGGGGAGCAGCGGCTGTGGTTCAAGCTGTAACACTGGAAGCTGTGTCCTTTCGTGAGAGCCAGACTGCACGCAGGCATCACCTGGTGCTCCTGGCTTTGGAGAGGGGGCCGGATGCGGCTGGGTACAGGCCTTGGGGGCTCACCCTGAAACCCCACAGAGCCCTCCTAGCCCACCGATGTCACCGCCCTCTAAGGTGAGAGGTCATGAGAAACCCTGGCCAGGCCCCAGCTAGAGGGTAGGGTCTGGCCATTGTGACCGCCCACCCCTTGATCGCCGCCTCTTCCCACAGAATATAGTTTCTGTTCCTGGTGCTAATGCTGTACAAGAGGTCGCCTTCACCAAACGGGCAGTTCTGAAAGTTGCTCAGAGCACGAAGTAGACACATTTTCATGTGGGGCACCTGGTGAAGTCCTTCAAAAGGGGCTCTGCAAACATTTTAGATCAGGGGTTGTCAAACTCTTTCTGTAAAGGGCCAGAGAGTAAATATTTCAAGCTTTGCGGGCTATGTGGGTCCTGCTGCAGCTCCTTACTCTGTGATACTTGTGACTCTGCTGCAGCCATTACAGGCTGCATAAGTTTACAGTATGTAAATGAATGCGTGGGGCTGTGTTCCAATAAAACTTTATTGACGCCAAGAGGCAGTGGGCCAGGTTTGGTCCTTGGGCCACAGGTTCTAAAGTCACGTTCCTGGTGTTCTAAAGACACTTGACACTAATATGTGTTATGTGAGTGCCTCAAAATAACTCCCCTGCAACTGCGTATCATAAAAGCGAGGAAATGTCTTAATCCTCCTACACAAGCAATACTTGCATTGCTGCACACGGGTACCTAGTTTGACACAACATCTGAGCTTCAGAAAAGACCCAAGGAAAACACTTTTTAGAAATGAGGTCATCTACCAGATGCCCTAGAAAGATTCAGAAAGATCGCAGGGAGAATCCTTCCTGAAACACAAAGAAACACGCCCCTCCTTTCGAGCAGAGCCAAAGGTAAGGAGGCCCAGCATTGAAGAGTCAGTGCAGGAACACGTGTGTCACCAAACAGTGTGTTTAGTTAGGTAAGTGCCATACTTTCCAATCCCATTTCCACTAAGGGGCCATCTGCCAGATGAGGTGGTCTTCTGGGGTACGGCAGAGGGGTGCTGCTCTTGGGCTCAGACCGTACTTCGACCTGGAACACACTATGGATGCGTGCTATATGCCAAACTCCTATTCATCTGTCAAAGCCCACTTCAAAAGCCACCACTTCTGGGAGAGCTGGGTCCCTGTCACACACCCAGCTCCTGGTGCTTCCCCTGTCACCTCCCACTGCAGAGGCAGGAAGACTCAGAGACTTGCTTTCTCAGCCTCCCCTGCAGTTATGGATGGTCACAGGACATGGGTTAGGCCCAGGAAACTCGAAGGCAAGTCTCCAGGGCCCTCTGGGAAAGATTTTACTTGTGGGAGAGATTTAGACAGGGGGAGGGGGCTTCCTAGGGTCTCTCCTTCCCCTATTGAGTTCTGAGGGCATGGTACCTGGAGCTGTGGCCACTGTCTTGCAGCCATGGGGGAGAGGCCAAGTGGCTTGTGGAGCCACTGCTGAGCCATGGAGCAGACCCTAGACGTGCCCTCCTTCAGGCTTGCTGCCTCCGCCTCCGCCACTGTGAGTGGGTTTCTGTTCTTTGCAGTCAGAAGCTTCCTAATGGACAGCCAGAGGCAGGTGCAGGGAAGGTGAGGAGGTTATAAATGAGAAGACATGGGCAGATGACCACAATCTAGGTGCTAAGACTTTCCGATAAATCAAGTGGCCTTCAAGCTTTGTTCTGGGTTGGGAAAGGCTCATTCAGTCCCCGTCTTCTCCGAGGACTGCTCAATAAGCGGCGAGGACTCAGGAGCTCTGGTGACACAGACCTGGGGCCCCACACCAGCTTCTATTTCCTGGGAAAGATTTGATTAAAGCTCTTCATCTCAAATTGACTCAGTCTGGAAAGTGAACTCTAAATATCAGTGGTTTTGTTGACTCTAGCCAAGACTGGTGTGCTGTCAACCATGCAAGGACTCCAGAAGCACCCCAGCTACTCCTAAGTCCTGCAGCAAAGCTAGTGTACCATGTGGGGAGGGACAGACAGACACAGCGGAGGGGGAAAATTTTGGGAGCTCCAGCTGAAGTTAAGGATGTTAAGACAGGTAGGAACGTCACCATGGTGTGGACCAGCTCCTTTGATCAACAGAAGGGAAAGCTGAGGCCTGTCCCTGACCAGGGCTATGGCAGGGCCAGGGCTCTGCATCTTCCGATACATCATGCGGCCTCTATGGTCAAAGTCACCAGGTGATGGGGTTTTGGTTCTGGAAAAGTGACAGAAGCGTGTGCAGTCCAGCTGGTCCAGTGGAGCAGCGTGTGTCCTCCTCTTGAAATCAGCAAGGGCCACCGAGCTTTCCCGCCCCTCCAAGTCCAAGGATGTTGGCTGCTTCCCATGGGACCGCTGTGCATGACCACGGGAGTCCATGTGGCTTCCATCCAGCCCCACATGCCCTCCGACCTCCAGGGCTGGCCCGAGCTGGGCCCTCCTATCCTCGCAAACACCCGGCGCAGACCCTGTAAGTCGCTGTTGCTTGCACTCACTTCTGCCCGTGAGCTGCTCCCCAAGGAAGACACTGTCTTACAGTGCAGGTGCTTGTCCCCAGCTGTGTGTCCCTCTTGTGTGCAGGACAGCCCCCTCCATCTGCTCCCTGCCACGCCTCCGCCTGAGTTATCAGGGCCATTTCCCACGGCATCTGGATAGAGCTGTCGGAGCTGCACGCTGGCGAATCCTCCTGAGACGTAAGTCGGCCCGGCCGCCAGGCTGCAGATGGTCTGTGTTTGCAGGGGCTTCCCGGTGTCTTCCCTCAACTTTCCCTGTTGTTTGGGATTTCCTGGTTCCCCCACTGCTTTCCTCATTACTCTTCATTAAACCTGCAGTCGCAGCACATGGCCGGCCACCCCAGCCAGTCGTCTTGTCCTCCTTTGTGCTGGGGCTACCGAACTGCTCCTCGCAGCTCTGGCGATGGTTCGCTGCTTTCCAGCCGGCCCTGAACCAATCCTTTTCCAGCCACAATCTGTTCCAGGTGCCTGCCTACAAGGCCAGGCTACATCTGTATTTGTTTTCCTCCCTCCTTCCCTTCCTGTCTTCAGATAACCAGCCTGGCTTCTGTTCCCCATTTACTCTCCAGTTTTCCCCCAAATGCCCAAACGCTGACTCTCATCAGCCTGAGGATCTTACGATGTCTGAGCAACGTCCCATTACTGAGAAGAACGCCGTGGCAGTCCAGCAGCAGGTGCCGGCACACACTGATCAGCGCGAGCGTAGATCACACCATGGTCCCATGTTCACAACACGCCAGGCGCCGTGTGAAGCCCACAGCCATCCTGTGTCTCACATAACAAACTTAGGAGGGAGGCACTGTCTTCTTCCCTACTTTACAGGTGAGCTCGGGGAGGTTTGGTGTCTAGCTAAGGTCACACAGCTGACACAGGGCACAGCTGGGAGTCCAGTTGAGGTGCTTGGCTGCAGAGTCCTGCCTTTGCCTGCGAGGAGCCACGCCTGTCCCTTGCTCATGGAGGGAGGACTTGGGGCTCCTCCTGGGCCTCAGCGCCCACTTTTGAAATGCACACAGCCCAGAGCAGCTCCTCCATGCCCAACCACACTTGGAGCCTGAGGCCCACCTCCTGTCTTTGCACAAACTCATCTAACAACCCTTGTGCTTGGGGAGAAGTGGGACAGAGCCTTATTCCTGGAGCAAAGAGGGAGTTTGGATGGGATACCGCCTCCCCACCTGTTCCAGCCACCTGCCCCAGGCCATGAGCTGGTTCTGTTCATCCCAGAGCATCAACGAGCAACTGAGATGATGTCCTTGTTTTTCCACACGTCCCTGGAGCACCCCCCCGCCCTCCCCCCACCACTGGAACTGGAGCCTTGGGAGGGCAGGGTGCTGTCTGTCCTGCTGGCCATGCACCCCTGCTGCTGCCTGGAGTGGTGCTGGCCCCTGGTGGGCAAACAGATTTCTTCTGCTGGTGACCTTGGTGAGACCCCTGTCAGAGCCCAGGCCTGGCCCCAGAGTCAGGTGGCAGGTATCAGGTCCACCGCTACTTGCCACCCCACCCTGCTGCCTTGTGCGTATCAGAGCAGGTGCCCCAGGTACCCCTCCTGCAGGCACTGACCTCTGCCTGACAATGTGCAGGAGATCCATTTCTGCATCCACAGGGACCAGGGTGTGCCCGGCAGGCCACACCCCCACCACCCTGCACCAGAGCCTTGTGGTTTAGGCCTTAGCTTGAGGCCTGCAGGTGAAGAGGCTGGAAGCATGAGCGGGAGCAGTCGGCCGGTCTCAGCCCTGGGTGCTCTGGTGCCTGAATGAAGACACACGCGTCGGGGAGCCATGGCTGGACAGCCTTCCCCCAGATGCATGTCCACTCTGAACGTGGAATGTAATTTCTTTGGAAATAGGTCTTTTAGATGTAGTTAAGGGAAGGATTGAGGACAGGTCACCCTGGATCTGGGGAGGGGGCCCTAAATCCAATGATAGGTGTCCTTACAAGAGACAAAAGAGGAGAGAGAGAAGAGGAGAAAATATGATGAAAAGCCAGAGGCAGAAGCTGGAGGGACGTGGCCACAGCCCAGGGACACGGGAAGGACCCTCCCCCAAGGCCTCCAGGGTCAGGAAGGGACAAATCTGTGTTGTCCAAGCTGCCCAGTGTGGTCACATGCAGGGCACCCTGGGCACTCATTAGACACTGTTGTAACGCTGAGGGCCGGAGCTCCGTCTGCACAAACCTCTGTGCAGGTGTGGGGGGCCCTGTCCACAGAGAATGTCTCACAGACCGGGGCCGTGAGAGGTTCCCGGGGTGGCCAGCACCATGGCCTGTTGTGGCCGACTCCCCCAGCAGGGCAGCCAGGAGGAGGGGCACCTGCCTGAGCAAAGGGCAGGCGGGGCATCACCCTGACCTCAAGCTGGCCAAGGGAGACCTTGCTCCTGGCGCCATGTGGGTTCAGTCTCAGGGGGCCAGCGCTGCCCTCTGTGTCCTGGACATGCAATAGGCTCTGGGCTGCTCTGATGGCAGCAAACCCTTACCCTCCTTAGCTTCTCCATCTGGGGAGTGGGCTATCACTCCCAACCCTGGGGGAAAGGCACGGGGGGTGATGCACTCAAGGCTGACCCTGATGAAAACTGCCTGTCCCAGCGTCTGTTCTCACGTCCCCAAGTCTCAGCACGTGTAAAGCTCACAAATGCCCTGTATTGGCTTTTGCTGTGGCAGCAACTGAATATGAGCCTGGTGGCTTCCACGGTGTACTTGTTCCCGCTGTGCACCAGGGGTTGTAGCCTCTCGGGCTAACTCAGGCTGTTGTAGGGAGGCCCTGGGTGTGAAGGGGGAGCACCCGTTCCTTGCCCTTCCAGGTTTCCGGGGCCGGCCTGCATTCCTTGGCTCATGGTCCCTCCTCCATCACTCTGACCCCTGGTCCTTTATCACGTCTTCCCTTCCCCTGCTCCCAACCTTCCTTCATCCTAACGAGGGCCCTTGTGATCCTGTTGGGCCCACCCAATGTGCTAGGAGCATTTTACAATCTTGAGGTCAGCTGATTCCCTGCAAGGTCCCCTGTGCAAACCTAAATCCCCTTGGGCATGCATCCTGTTCATATCCTGGGATTCGGATGTGGGCATCTCCCAGGGGGACTGTTATTCGGCGACCACACCACCTAAGTCCCTCCATCCCGCCCAGCCCCCTGTGAGACAGCGACAGACCAGGCTTGTAATGCAGGCTGGGGGTGTCTTCATCAAACCTCGCTGATGAGGGGGTGACTCATCACATCCCAGGCACTGCCCCGGTGGTGCTGCTGAGGGCGGAGGCCCCCGTTGGCATGGGTACCGAGGGCCGAGGAGACAGGTACGGCGGCGGGAATGTTCGTGCGCTCTCCGGGGTGTGGAGGAACAAAGCCTGGTCAATAACGAGACCCCGCGCAACTCCCACGACAGGCTGGGGCTCCGCCCGCAGGTGCCCCGAGTGGAAGGGAACCGGGCGGTGGTGTCAGCTGCTCAGGGGCATTTGGTTTTTCTCTCCTGGAGATGCCAGGGGCTCAGCCTATGCCCTGCGGGCACCCTCATGCTGGCGGCCTCCCCTCTCGGCAGACTTTGATCCCTGAAAGCCCCAAGTAAAAAACTTCGGCGTGGAGGCGTTTCTCTGCCTCCCCGGTTCGCCGTGGAGGAGTCAGGGCACACTGTGTGTAAGGCCCGGCTCCAATCCAACGCGCGACGCTGACAAATCCAGCAGGGCTGGCAGGAGCCTCATCTTGCAAGGTTAGAGTCCGTCAGATTCTCAGGGCAGAAACTAATCAGATAAAGATGAAATTTGGACCCTGGGGAGTTATCTCCACGAGGGCCCAGAGGGGCTCACGCTGCACGTCCATCCCGCGACCCGTGCTGGGGCCGCACCTGCCGGCAGCCAGGCCAGGCTACGATGTGTCAGGCTCCACTGCGGCCCCACCGGCCTCTCCCGGGAGATGCGGTCATTACCTGGGAGCAGTGAAGGGGTTTCCGGGATCCTTCTATCCCTGCCAGTATACACCTTTTTTGGCTTAAGAAGTGGTCCCTAACACCATGACCCAGGGTGGGGACAGGAAGAGCAGACCCGTGCCCCTTAAGAAAACCCATCCTTCCTTGGTGTGTGTCTCTGGGTTCTTGGATTTCCTACAGAACCCCCCTCGGTGTCCTGTGCACGCAGGGCTCTGCTGGCTGCAGGGTGCCGGTGCTGGCGGCCCAACATCACCCTGATTTATAAAAACAGATTCTGGGCATGGTTGGGCTGACCCGTACAGGGCGTGCTCCTGGATATGGCAACAATGCCCCACGGGCGGCGGGGGGTAGTGGGGTGCGGTCACTTTTCCGTGTGGCAGAAACGGGAAATAGCTCAACGACCTTGGGACGGTGTGAGCCCAAACCCCCCCAAGGGCGAATGAATGGGTGAGAGCATTTGGCCCAGCAACTATGGCTGCAGGCCCCCAGCCGATGGTAGGACGCCCTCAAGGGCACCGCGAGGTGTCAGGGGATGGCTGAGGTATCGGGGAAAAGGAAGGAGGGAGGAGGAGGTCATCCCCATATGCTGATGGGGCCTGGACACCATGTGGCAAGTGGGAGGCAGGACCACACTTGTGGGGTGGGTGGTGTGGGGTGTCCACTGTGGCCTCACATTCACAGGAAAGGTCACCAGGGCATTGCAAGAGGGCTGGTGGGCACAGCTGGCCCCAGGAGAGGCCGCTTCTGGGCAGCAGGATGGTGGGAGATGTACTTCACACACTGCTGCGTTCTCTGAAGGTCTCAGGGTGGTCACATGGGCACCAACAGTTTTCTAGAAAGCCCCTGACAGTGGGAGGAGAGGGCAAGAGGTGGGCAGGAGGAAGCGAGGAGCCCTTGTCCGGCACGGGGGCATTGGTCTGGAGAGGTGGAGGGTGGAGGAGGAAGGAGAAAAGGAGAGCTCTCAAGTCTCGGAAAGATGGGAGGACATGCCTTTGCCCAAAGGCGGGGTCAGTCCAGGGGCTTGGCAGCCTCACCTGGCCTAAGGGTCAGGGGTCGGGGGTCGCAGCACAGGTGAGAACACAGAATTCCAGGCAGACACAACAGAGGGGGCGAGGCCGGGTGTCAGAAGATGAGGGAACGAGGAGGCCTCAGGCTTGGTCCTGACCCTCCACCCCAGTGCCCCTGCATCATGCCTTAGCTCCCCATCTTTGGTGAACCTTAGTGGGGTCCACTCGACGCAGCATCCTGCCCTCCCCACCGGTCTGCCCCCACGTTTCTGCATCTGCCATCGAAACGATCACCTGTCACCCTCCATCCGTGGTGTGTTTTCCTGCTCATCCACGCATGTGTGCTGCAGGGGTGGGTTGGCGGGTGGGGGGGCGGCCGGCGCGAACAACCACACACAGGGCGGCTCCAGACAACAGAATGATTTTCTCACAGTCCCAGGGCCAGAAGTCCGATACCCGTTGTCCCTAGACCCAAATCAAAGCAATGGCAGGCACTCCCTCCAGGGGCCCTGGGGAGGCTCCTCCCGGCCTCTCCTGGCCTCTGGGGCACGGGTACTCCTCCGCCTTCTCTGCCTCCACGATCACCACCGCCCCCCACGCCCCCCCTCCCTTTGCCTCTCTCTTGTAAGGACAGCTGGGCTGGTACGGAGGGCCCACCTGGTTGAGCCAAGATAATCTCCCTATCCTTAAGCGTTAAGATATGTAACTTAATCATGTCTGCAAAGGTTTCCCCACTATTTTTTTTTTTTTTTTTTTTACCATATAAGCTGATGCTCACGGGTTCCAGGGCATCTTTGGGAGCCTACCAGACATGCCAATCACTCACAGCAGAATCTTCCAACACTTGACACATAGTTTCTGAATGAATGCTTGAGAAGAGACGCGTGAAGTCCTGTCCCTGCTCCTCCTTCTTGGTACCCACGCCCCCTCTCCCAGGGTATTTACCCATCACCCCTGAAATGTGGCAAGTCCAGGAGCCTGAAGCCACATGTGGTCAAAGACCCGCGCCCTGGTTTTCTGAGACAGTCTTACTCATTACGTCATACGGTCCCCTTCCTGGGAGGTGTAGACTGGGGCAGGAGACAGGCACGTCCCAACCCCCGGTGCACGGAGAGTGCCTCCACATGGTCCTTCCAGGAGGCCACATGTCCCCATCAAGACCAAGCAGCTCTAAATGCTCGGATGGGAAGAGGTAGGAAGAGGTAAGGCATGCGTGCATTTCATGAGTGGTGACACTGTGTGGAAAGTGGAAGCCAAAGAGCCCAGCCCTTTCTCAGTATGCAACTCGCACGCCTGTCCTTGATCCTAGCCATGCCCCGAGGTGGTGCTGCCAGGGGATCCCCGCCTTCCTACACAAGAGGCCTGGACATTTGGCAAAAAAAAATTTGAAAAGAGATTCATGCACAGAAAGAAGCCACACTTTTAAAGCACGGGGTGAGAAAGGCTGCCGACCTCCAGCAGGATCCCGGCTACACAAGCCTGCCGCCAACCTCTGGAGCTCACTTCCCCGGCCTCTGGGCCCTGCTCCAGAACAGAGCTCTGCCCACCCCAGCTCATCTCCGGGCCCCTGTTCATCCCTCCTCCGTGGGCCAACTGCAGGCCAGGAACCTGGGGACATGATGGCACCATCTGCCATGCCAGGCTTCTGGCCGCCGCGCCAACCTCCACCTTGACCTTGAGTAGTGGAGTTGGGCTGGAGTCAGCACATACCATGAGGGGCAGAGACCCGCGTGCTGGCTGGCAGCCACTCAGCAGTGCACCCAGGGGTCCTGGAGCTGCCGTGACCACCTTCCAGGGTGGCAGGGAGTGCAGGCGCAGGTTTCTCTAAGCTGCACCTCCCTGAAGCCCCAGATGGGCCACGTCTGTGCCGACCTATGGGCGCCTGGCCTTCCCTTCTGTCCCTGTCCCCCTGCCCTGTGCCGCTGCCCCCAGCTGCCTGTGGCCTGCTTCTCAGACCAAATAGACCTTTAGGGAAAGGTGTGTTATTTCCTTTTTTAAGAACCTGAGTTGCAATTGACATACGTAAAATTAACCATTTTCAAGTGAACGCTTCAGTGGCATTTAGTGCATTCATAGCGTTGTGCTACTACCCTGTCTACCTAGTTCTGGAACATTCTTCCCACCCCAGGAGGAGACCTCACACCTCTTAAAAAGCACTCCCCAGAAGGATAATTCTTGAAGATGCAAAATAAGAACAGGCCCTCACGTAAAACGTGGTCAGAATACGCTTCAAAATCAGGAGAGTCCCTTGAACCCCAGTAAGACAGAGGCTGAGAGCACCTGGCCTGGGTTTAAATCTCAACCCTCCCCTCTCCGTATAGCTTTTTCTTCTGCTAAGTGGAGGTCATGAATACTCCCCTGCTCGTAGGGCTGAGAAGAACATGTGGAACGGGTCATGGAGTACGATGACGTACCAGGCCTCAGTTTCCCCATCTCTGAATGGAGACAACAGTCATCTCACAGGAGGTATGAGGTCCAGAAGTAAGAGCCCCTGCAAAGTGCTGTGCATGCAGTAGATGCTCAGTGTGTTGGCCACCTGCGGGGGCAGGAGCTCAAGCAGAGGGTGCCCAGGTGCCACAGGGACTAGTCAGGGGAGGGAGGACTCGAGAGATGGCCCACATCAACCGCTGTGATGTGGAGTCCAAGGGTGAGAGCCAGGAGGAAGGAGAGAGCTGCCGCTGCAGACCTACTGTGTGCGGGGCCCTGATGGGTGCTTTGTGTGCGGCGATCACGGCACCCCCAAACAGGGGCACTGCCTCAGCGCCCAGTACATGGATGAGGAGCCTGAGGTCAAGGCCGTGAGGTTGCCCACATCTCAAAGCCAGAGGAGCCAGCAGCACCAGAGCCCAGACCCGGGAAGCTCTCTGGGGCATCGTGGCCTGCTCTCTACCATGGTCTCCAGTCCATGCCCGCTCACAGGGTGACACAGGTAGAACCAGAGCAGCGCCCCAGACAGGCCTCCCGACTTCCCGTCCAGGGCTCTTCCTCCAGCCTGGCTCTTGCTGTGAGATTTCGCTGTGGGGCTGGGCTGTGGGTACAGGGGTGCCTCTCAAGACCCTGTGTTCATGAACTGCTTTCTTCTTGAGTGCTCCTGCATTGGTGCCCTGGTAAGCCTGGTGCGGGCCTGGGGGCACCTGGCATAGGACAGGGGCTGGGGCAGGGGTGAATGCAGGGACACAGTGTGCTAGCAAATGACCCAACATGGGCAGGGGCATGAGAGTGTGGTCACAGTGACAGGCAAACACTGGGGCCTGGACCCAGAAGGTGGGAGTGAAGGGAGACTTGTACACCATGTACAAAGGCCTAGATTGTTCTGTGCCCAGGGCAGGTGGTGAGCACTAGAAATTCGTATTTCAGAAATGTCACTCGGTTGGGAGGACTGTGAAGAGATGAAGCCACTGGCAGCCGAGAGATGAGTCAGAGGGCTGAGCCCAGTCCAGGTGAGAAATATGGGAGCTTCTGCCTATGGCCTTGGCTGCAGCGATGGGGGAAGGTGTAATGAAGAGGAAGGGCAAAGGGAGCTCCTGGCACTTGGGACTGACTGGCTGCCAGGAGAGGCTGCTGGCTGACATCTAATACCTGGCTGTGTCTGCTTTGGAAATGCCTATGATCCACATGAGGAGGTCAGAGTCCTGGCCTGCCTTACCCTTCCTTACCCTTCCCTCCCTTCCTCCCATCATCCACCCATCTATCCACCCACTCACCTACCTATTCATTCACTCAGACAACCACCCATCCACCCATCTACGTATCCATCCACCCTCCATCTATCCATCCATCCATCCATCCATCCATCCATCCATCCATCCACTCACTTATCTACCCGTTCACTCAAACAACCACCCATCCACCTATCCATCTATCTATCCATCCTCTATCCATTCCCCTCACCCATGACTCCCCAACCCTGTATTCTCTGAGGCTTGAGCACTTGCCAAGTCCATGACAGTTGCCAAGGAAGAGGAGATAAGTCAGAGTCAGCTCTGTTCTACCCTGGAGGAGACAGACATAGGAAGTAAGGGGTGGAAGGGTCCGCCCCTCTTGAACCAGGCAACATTGAGTTGGGGGATCTGCTTGCCTCTCCCTCTGGCTTCTCCCTCAGGCACCAAAGGCCTTCCTGCTTTCAGAAGGAGGAGGAGGAGGAGGAGGGCTCAGAAGACCATGTCTTTGGCCAGAGGTGGGGAATCAGCATAAGCATCTCCTGAGAGTCCACTAACAGCCTTGGGAACACTTCCAGAACTGACCTCCTCATATTCTCCTGAAACAGTACCCCCTTGGCATGGCACTCAGTTGGGATCCTGAGCCTAAACTCTGAATTTCAGGGTCTACAGTTTTTTTGAAAGTATGTTCATTCACAGGTGAGCACAGGCTGGTGGTTTTGGTGGTTTTAAGCAGAACGTATATAATTCTGTAACCACAGGAGACCTTGGGGATGATATAGCCATTTTATAGGTGGGGAAACTGAGGCCCATGCAGGTGGCTCATGTCAGAACTGGGACAGGGCCCCTGGCATCTGAACTCACAGGCTGGCTTGGGCCTCATCAGGCTCAAAGCTGGTCCTGAGGACTTCAGATTAGTACACCTAATTACATATTTGAGGACTGGCCCCATGTAGACTGAGCCAGTGCTGTGGGGTTGGGAGAAGGCAGGAGGAGGGGGCTGGGGCTGGCTCAGGTCATCTCCTCCTGGCTCTGCATGCAGTGGCTCCTGCTGGCAACTTGAAATCAGCCATGGTGGGAATATTCACACTGTGGACCCTGGCAAAGGCTACGAGCCAAGTTGGAGATAAGCAAGGGTACGAGGGAGGGCAGACACAGAGTTGGGGGCATGAAGGCAGAGGTTGCTTTTGGCAGGTAGCATCATGGAAAGTTTCATGGAGCCGTGTAAACCCTGTCCTTTGGCTGCAAGTGGCTAGGGCATTTGGGGAGACAGCAGACCCGTGTGCAGCTCTGGTGATGCCGGCGCTCTCCTGGTGGGGTACGAGTCAGTCTGAGGGCTGTGCAGGGGCTCGGCTGGTCCCAACCTGGAGTGTGCCTGGAATGCCAGCCTCCTTGTGCTCCTCTGCTGCTTCATTGCCATCCCCACCCATCCGCCTGCACTCCCAGCAACCCACACACCCAGTCGCCACCTGGGCATGTACTAAATGTGGTCTGAGGGCGCTCTGAGCCAGGATCCTCCCTTGTAGTGAGGGACTTTGCTCCCAGCCTCCAAGAAGGGGCCATTGGGTCCGAAAAAAGAAAAGCACCAGGGTCTCCTGCCTAGTTCCACCAAAAAGGGTGAAATGAGAGTGAGTGCCCTTTGAGAATTTCAGCTTCTGCAGTAGAGCCAGGTGGTCCTGGGGTGCCTCCACTAGCTAGGCTCAGCAGCTCCAGTAAAGAGCCCCTTCTCCAACCCAGAAGATCTAGGGCTCCCTATGCAGGGGTTTTGAGCTAGATCCCCAGAAGACTACTCCCATCTGTGAAACTCCCTGTGGTTTCATTGGGTCTAAGCTGACCTCCAGTTATAGGAATGTGCTCTAACTCCAGGGTGGGGACACCAGCAAGGTCCAAAGCCCCCTAGTCAATTGCTTCACACCATGAAAGTGCTGGGGAACAATGGCTGTGGTGAAGCTAGAGTACACTTACTGTCTCATTGACCGAGCCCTGGAGAAGGAGGAGCCCTCCCTTGACCCAGCCAAGCCAGCTGCCCCTGTGTCCTGAGGGGCTCAGAACCAGGGTATACCCACAAAGTGCCAGGAGTCTGCAAAATCATCTATTAAACCTGATTCTCAAAGTGCCAGGAGTCTGCAAAATCATCTATTAAACCTGATTCTCAATGCTCCATGGTGGAGGCTGAATCACAGATCTTGATTTTCAGATGACACCAGGGGCAGAGTGAATGATCTTGTCTGCATCCCCCTCACCCATTACTCCACCAGTCAGCATTCTCCATTTTCTCCACTCAAAACTGGCCCTGGCATCCCTAGGAACTGTTTCTCTCACCATTGTTTCATCACCTGGTCATCTGTGCATACTCACCACAAAACAAGAACACCCGAACCCCTCAAGTTTCAATTTGGATCTTACAACTTGTCCTGTGATTTGAATAAGAACCTGCATCAGTCTGATATTGAGTTTCTGGAATAAATGGGGCAGGAACATGACTCTGGGCTTCTCTCGTTTTGGCCTTTGACCTGAAGGAACATTCAATCAGCTTGGACTTTGCTTTGAGAGCAGCTCTTTGCAGAGAACTGCCCATTCACAGCTGCCTGCTTATGACCAAAGATATCCAGAAACCACTTCTCAGCTTTAGAAACTTACCCATCATTGAAAGGAAAGGCTCTTTGAACATAATGATGTGATTGTCAAAATAATAACTTACACAGGTTGAAATTTGAGTGAATCTCCCAGAATACAGAGCAAAAAGGCAAAAAGACAGAGAACATGAGAAAGAATGGGGGCAGGTGGGATGAACTCACATGGGCTGATAGGAAATCTAGAAAGATGGAACTGAGACAGGAAGTGAGGGTGTTTTCAAGGGAATAATAAAAGCATATTCTTAAAGCCAAAGCTGCTTCACTTTGAAGGAGCCCCTGGGATAGTGAACACAATGAATAAAGAAGAGACTTATACCCAGACCCATCATCATGACATTTCAGAATATTCAAGAAAAGTAGATACAATGAAGTTCTTACAAAGTTTTGGAAAGGTAAACAAAGGATCACCTACATGCAGTGAGTATCTGACAGCATCATAACCTCTCACCAGAATGAGCAGAAGCAAGATGACAATGAAGCAGTGCCTTCATAGATTAGAAGGAAAACTATTTTGAATCTAGAATTCTACAACACTGAGCACATTTCAAAACCAGAGCCTTTCAGACATGGAAGTTGACATTCTAGGTACCTTTTACTGAGGTTGTTACTTGAGTATGTATCCTAGTAGAACAAGGCTAAAGAAATACCTCAATTACCAAGTAGTTCAATGAAGCTAAATCTCAGAATGATAATTATACACTGGGAACTGGGGGATGGCGTCCAAATGGGAGGACAGAGAGCTCCAGTAAGAATGAGATGGGTTCCAGTGATATAGAAGAAACAGGAAGATATTTAGTAGCATACTGAAGAAATAATTTCTCTTCCACAAGAAAAAAAGAAAGGCAATCAGAAACTCTAGGAAAAAAATAAGAACTTCATGCGACAATCATGATCCTAATATTAAGCTAAACTGTGGCATTACTTTGAACAACTGATGGAGTAGAAGAATAAAAAAATCCAATGGGTTCTGGTTATTAGAAAGCTCCTTTTCATGGGTTTATAAAGAGGAACTGCAGTCCTAACCTTATACTTGGAAATGATATAAACATTTATAGTATCAAGATTAATGCTTTCCACTGGTTTTTAACTTTTGAAACCAACTATAGACAGATCCTAGAAGACTTTCACAGCAAAGAATTAATGATGCTTTCTGTTAAATTTAGAAATAAAGTGTTAGGGAGGTAACCATCAGAAGAACAAAGCAAAACAAATCAAAAGATACTACCTCACACCTGAATGAGTCTGGATGGCTACTGTCAAAATACATAAAAGATGATCTAACTAATTTAACAATAGATAATCTAGCTAGAGGTACTTCTAACAAGATAACTAGTTAGAACGGCTATTGTCGAGAACACAAGATAACTACTATTGGTAAGGACATGAAGAAATTGGGATCGGCACTGTTGGTGGGAATGTAGAGCTACTATAGAAAACAGAATGGAGGCTCCTCAAGAAACTAAAAATAGAGCTACCACAGGATACAACAATGGTACTCTCCTGGCATTAACCAAAGATAAATGAAAACACTAACTCAAAAAGATATCTGCACCCAATGTTCGATGCAGCATTATTGACAACAGCCAAGATATGGAAACTACCTAGGTGTCCACTGACAGATGAATGGATAAAGAAGAAGTGTTATACATATACAATGGAATATGATTCAGTCATAAAACGAAATAAAATCTCACCATTTACAGCAACATGAATAAACTTCGAAAGCATTCTATTAAGTGAAATAAGTCAGGTAGAGAATGACAAATACTATATGATTTCACTTAAATGTAGAAGAAAGCAGAATAAATAAACAAGAGAAAAAAACCCCATAAATATAGAGAACGTAGATACAAAGATTGGTGGTTGCCAGGAGGCGGGGATGAGGGAGTGGAGGTGAAGGTGTCAAGAGGTATAAGCTCTCAGGTATAAGATAAATAAATCCCAGGGATGTAATGGACAGCATGGTGCCCACGGTTAAAAATCCTGTGTCGTATATTTGAAAGTTGCTGGGATACCACATCTGAACAGTTCTCATCACAAGACAAAAATTGTAACAATGTGAGGTGACAGATGTTAACTAGACTTCTCATGGTGATCATTTTGCAATTTGTACAAATATCAAATCATTATGTTCTATACCAGAAACTAATATAATGTCATATGTTAATTATATCTCAATAAAAAAAAAAAAGAAAAAAGAGACATAAGGGGTAATCACAGAGGTAGGAAGGTAATCCTCAGGCAAATGAAGCAAGACAAGTAAAAGATGGTCCCTCCACCGAGCGGAGTTGCATAGAGGAGGCTGGGTAGGGGTGGGAAATGAGGTTTCTTTCCATTCCTAGCCCCGTGTCATTGGTTAGATTAATAACTTATTTTACTCTGCAATGGATGTTGTATCTGTCTCAAAATTTGTGGAAGGAAGAAAACTCTTACCCTGAGAATGGAGGAGGGGCAGGTGCCCTGGGGCAGTCAGGGGAAGTGGATACTTCGCTGAGGGCTGATGTCAGGAAGCAGCAAGAGGATCGGCAGAGGGTGAGCAGAGGGGCAGGAGTCCCGGACCCTTGTGATGGGTCATGTGGGAGGGGAGCAGACCCAGGTCTCCCACTTGGGCACCGGATGGGCTGTTTATCACGATGGTGATGGCAGAGGAAAACATTTTTTAGGGAAACCGTTGGGATGCACTCTCTGGGGCCGTGACTCATCCCGCCGGAGACCTGGTTCCAGCTGCCATATGCGTGCATATGGTCCCGCTGGGAGAGCCAGCTGGAAGAGCTGTCGTGGTGACTTCTTATGTTGCCTGTGCCCAGAGATTCACCCCTCTCCTTCTTGGTCTCAAGAAAGTTACAAATTGATATATACTTGAAAAAAAATAAAAATACAGATATGGGGGGGGGGGAGGAAGATATCACAAAATTGCCTCATTCCCTATCCCAAAGGAGCTGCCTTGAGAGCTTCATTATTCATCACTAGGCCTAGCCATAAATTAACAGAGAGGAAAAAAAAAAACAGAGTATGCTTCCTTGTGACTCCAGCAAGTGAACATACTTTGGGGATTGATGCCTCTCTTTTAAGTCTAAGGAATAATAAAAAACATAGAAATATAAAATAATGATGGAGGGAGAGTGGGGGAAATCAGTGTTTCTTGTCATTCAGTTCTTACTACCTACACGCTGAGGCAGTCTTCTGGAACACAAAGTTAGGGTTTCAAAGGAAAGCCAGCTACCCACACACGCTGTCCACAATTCAGCATCCCTCTGGATTTATATAGCGCATGCCTCTAAGCTGCAAGCACCAAGCATACATTTCCCCATTCATCCTGTCAGGAACACCACCGCGGATGTGGCCTGAGCTGGAAGTATGATCTCTACTTTGCAAACAGGGCTAGGGATCAGGGAATGGCGCACAGAGAGGGACAGCGAGTTGTTCAAGGTCACGCAGCATGTTAGCTGGAAAGTCAGATGAAAGAACCAAAACAAAATTTTTTTTCAAGGGCTTCACAAGGCTTCAGATAATGTGCACATATAGTTCCATATTCAGAGTCTGTCTCTGGGGAGATCCTCAGGAAACCAGCAGTGGGGGTTTTCTCTGGGGAGGAGTGGGGGCTGGGAGAGGTAAGGATGAGAGGGGGACCTGCTCTGATGCTGCACCTGCACATTTTGAATTTTTTATTGGTGTGTCTATATTTCCAATCGCCAATTTAAAAAAACGCATAAAATTGGATGATGAGGTCAGAAAGCCATGAAAGCATGCAGCTATGGCTAGTGGACGTTCGCCTGGAGAGCAGGCACGATTTGCCACCCTTCTCATTCAACTGGTCTCACTAAGGAAGAGGAATGACAGCCCATCACATTCTTAGATGCTTTCCCCACGTGGTGCTTCTGAACACAGCCCTGCCAGGCAGGTCCGAAGCTGCAAGTACAGCTTTGAATGTGTAGGGACAGGTTCCACGAGGGATTTGCTGACAACAGGGAGCAGGTCCAGTGCCCACGCACCTGTGGTGCTCCTCCCTGTAAGACCCCAAAGAAGGTGGAGAGTCCTCCTCACTCTGGCGGGTCCTGGCCCTTCTTGCTACACCTTGCACCTGGAAGCCATCCACCTGTCTATCCCTAACCCTCCACTGACCCGAGCCGCCACCATCACCATCATCTGGCCACCATCACCATCGTCTGGCCAGGAAGACAGCAATGGTCTCACAACTGGTCTCCGTTCTTCCTTCCGTCTGTTTAACTCCTGCAAAGTTACCTGGATCATGTCACCCTTTTGCATAAAGCCATCTAGCATCCCCGTGGTGTGAGTGGGAAGAAATCCACTCGTCTTCCACAGAGCAAAAGTCCTTCTGTGGCATCGTCCTTTCTACTCCCTTCCAGGCCACTGCTGTTTCTGTATGGCAGCTTCTCTTTTCACCTCAGGACCTTTGTACATGCTGGGCTTTCTGAAGACGGCTGTTTCTCACCAACTGCCAGGTTTCAAATCAAAAGTCACTTTGTCACAGAAACTTCCCTTGGCCCCTTATATAAAGCTAGCTGGCTCCAACCTGCCCAAGAGACTACATGGTGAAACTGTTGATTTGGTGCATAGCATTAACCACTCTGTGGGATTCCCTAGTTTATTTATGTACAAACTTCCCTATTTTCACCATTTAAGTTTTAATCTACATGAGGTCAGAGACTGTGCTCATCTTATTTACCTTTTATCCTTAGCTCCCTGAATATTTGGCTTTTGATGAATATTGGTTAGACAGACAAGAGGAATGGATGGGTGCATGGGCAGATGGATGGGTACATATGGATGGGTGGATGGGTAGATGGATGGTTGGGCAGATGGTTAAATGGATAGATAGTTGGTTGGATGAATGAGTCAGTAGATGACTGAATGGCTGGCTGATGGATGAATGGATAGGTAACTGGATGGCTGGATGAGTGGATAGACGGATGGGGTACATTCAGCCTACAGTGAGAGCCTAAGGTCTCCTTTTCCTCTCTCACGTAGACTTCTCCTGGGTGCCCCATGCTAATGAGGCTGGAGATCTGATTTAAAATGAATGGGAACCTGAGAATCCCAAACTCTGTATTGAGAAGTGTTTTTAAAAACAAGATTGAAATATCTGTAAGGTCCTGTGTAGAAATGGTCCCAGGTTCTCTGCTTTCTGATCTTGATCATGTGCCTGCATTTATAGACACTTCTGCTGTGTGCAAATAGGGGGAGTGGAAGGGAATCCTCAGGAGAGAACTGGTCAGAGTAACTGTACACATTCAACAATGGATGGGGGTGTTTTTGTCAGACGACCCTTAAGCTCAAAAGAGGGGGTGAAGAGGGGAGAGCCACCTCCTGACTGATTCAGAAACCGTCTACGTTGAGTCTCGCTTCCTACTGCATTTTTCTTCAATTACATCTGCATCTGCAACGGGGCGGCCTCAGCCGTGACTGCCTGCCCAGACCGTCGCCCCGCCGCCTACGGTGGGTAATTGGCCCGGGTGCTGGCGCACCACCCAGATCTCTGTGGCTCACCAGGCCGTGTCTGACGGAATTTGGAAGAGCGCTAATGAACTGCTGGCTGGCCTGCCCAGTGACACGTACGCCCCTCAGATGCCTTCTGCCCGTTTAGCCAGGGCCCGGCCTCACCCCAGCACCCGCTGGAGAGCTACGCATGCTGCCGCTGGGGCTGGGATGGCCAGTGGGAGCCACGAGCTCCCTCGCTCCTGCCAAGTGTGCAGTCTGGAAGGGGTCAGTTCTGGGAGGCAGTGGGACCCCCCCCCTACACTAACCCCTACTGCCCGTGTGGAAATGTCCAGACCTGATAACCCAGGTGCTATCATCATTCCATCTGCCCCACACACTTCATCAAATGATGGTTCCGTGTCTGCCAATTTCTCTCAAGCCCAGGCCAGGTCTGTGGTCAGCTTTGGGCAGTAACATCTCCACCGTGGGACGGACGGGGCTGTGGGCAAGGGTCCCGGATTCCAGGCGCAGGAACCCGTGCGGCCCAGGGCCAGGTCCTGATGTGACCTTCCTTCCTGCACTTCAGTGTTCTCTGTGAAGTGTTACCCACTGACTTCCAAGGTTACTGGAGGGTGGGCAGCAGCAGCCGTGATCGAGGAAAGGCGTGGACACGCGGCAGGAGGTTAATAAATGGCACGATGATTACTCGTGTGTCTTTCTGGGCAGCTGAGCCCACAGTGGGTCTGATGCCCCCTCCCTGGGAGAGTGGGGGCGGACTCCTGAAACATGGTCAAGGGCACAGCTTTCATCATTTGCTCAGAAGCCACCAGGTGGCCCGGGTGTGGCTGGATGTCCTTCTTCTCTATGGTTCCAGACCTCGGACAGTAACATGTAAGACAAAAGTCTTTATCTGGGCACCCAAGAACAGGGAGGCATAGCTGGCAGGGATCTCACAGTCACCTGGTCTAACCTTCTATGACATTCTGGCAAGAGAATGCCTACCCTGTTTGACTCCCTGCAATGGTGGGGGGCTCATCACCTCTAGACACTGCTCTGTTCTACCTCTGAACAGCTACGACGGTCTGCACACCTGCTGTTGGCCACGTGGCAGGTAGTATGTGTCCCTGGTGCATTCCAGTCCTGTTCTCAGCCACGTGACATGCTACCCAGCCAGCCTGGCCCCAGAGTCTTCTCTTCCAGACTCAGCCAACTCAGGTCCTTTGATGGTTCCTCTGTGGGGACGCCGCCTGTTTCAAATGCTGAGAGTTTGTGCATATGCAACTTCACGCACACATATGCATCAGGGGTGGCCTCTTGGTGGTTCTCCGCCAGCAACAGGCCTTGGGGGGACCGGGCCCTGCAGAAGCCACTGCCTGCAGGCAAGTTGTGGCTGTCACAGGCTCTTCCCCAAAGCCGCACTCCTGGGCTGGATGGCCCTCCACATAACCATGGCGACAGCTCTAGGCCTTTCTTGGAGCTTCAGGCACCCTCTTTCACAAAGCATTACAGGCACATGGGCTGTGACCATATGTCCAGGGTCCATTTCAACAGGCAGTCTCTTGCTGTGGCAGAAACAATTCATCTGACCCAAACAGAGACTCATCAGGAGAAGCCGGGGTCAGGCGTAGCTCCCTGGAAGTCACCAGCCTGGAGCATTCTCTCCCTGGGCTGTGCTGGTGGCCAGGCCAGGACTGCAACTTGAACATTCAAGGTCAACAAGTAGGCAACATTAGCAAGATCTGGAAAGTTGGCCAAGCCCCTTAGAAGGGGGATGACCCAGTTCCTCTGCTGGGTGTGGGATTCTTGTCCTAATACATTTTGTTTATGACGGAAAGGTGGTTGGGACAGGTCAGCATGAAAACCAGGTCCTATCTGCAATTCCACTGCTAGATGCGAGCCCCAAAGAACTGGAAACAGGTGTTCAAACAAATACTTGTGTGAGAACGTCCACAGCGGCACCATTCACAAGAGCCAAAAGGTGGAAGCAACCCAGATGCCCAACCACAGAGGAATGGCAAGCAAAATATGGTGCATATGCACAATGGAATATTCTTTGGCCTCAAAAAGGCAGGACATTCTGACACCTGCTACAACACGGATGGGCCTGGAAGACGCTACATGGAGTGAAATATGCCAGCCATAAAAAAAAATATACAAATTCTGTATGATTCTACTCCTATAAGGTCCTGGAGTTCAGAAAGGGTGGAGAGTGGTCACAGGGGGGAGGGACGGGGTCAGTGTCCCCTGGGGACAGAGAGTGGACGATGGTCACAGGGCTGGGGGAGGGATGGGGTCAGTGTCTTCTGGGGACAGAGAGTGGACGGTGGTCACAGGGTTAGGGGAGGGATGGAGTCAGTGTCTCCTGGGGACAGAGAGTGGACGGTGGTCACAGGGTTAGGGGAGGGACAGGGTCAGTGTCTCCTGGGGATAACAGAGAGTGGACGGTGGTCACAGGGCCGGGGGAGGGACGGGGTGTCTCCTGGGGACAGAGAATGGACGGTGGGCACAGGGCTGGGGGAGGGATGGGGTCAGTGTCTCTTGGGGCAGAGATTCAGTCTGAGAAGATAGAAATTCCTAGAGATGGATGGAGGGATGTCCACACAACAACGTGAATACACCTAATGCTTCTGAGCTGTGCATTTAAAAATTATTGAGATCATACATTTTACATTATGTGTATTTTATCACAATGAAGAAGTTTAGAAAGAAGGATGTACTGATCCCTCTAAACATGGATGAATCTTGTGGACGTTATTCTAAGCAGGGAAGCCCCACAGGAAAGGTCACACAATGAATGCCTGCCTCCCTTTACATGAAACTCCCAGAGAGTAGGTCGGTGGGGGCTAGTGCTGTCGGCAGGGGGGGTCATGGCTAGGCGCTCCCTTGTGGGGGGATGGAAATGTTCTGGAACTAGATGGGGTGGTGGTTGCATGATACTGTGAATGTACTAAGGCCACAGCATACGTTTGGAAATGGCAGTTAGATTATGTGAATTTTAACAGTAAAACAGAAACAGATGAAAGCAGGTTTGATCCCTCATAGGATCATAGTCTATGCTGTTCATCACAGACCCACTGGGGGCCCCAGGGTGTGGGACAAGGCCCAGGGCAGGGTGTCCAGACTCTACCCACCACCCAGAGATGGTTTGGTGGGCTTTTCTGAGGGGGTCCCAGGGATGGCCTGTCGGGTCACACAGCCTGGATCCCCCACTTTCTCTGTGTCACATGCTAACTCTCATTGAGGCCACCATCTACGAAAAGCCCTCTGTCTGGGTCGGGGGACAGGATTTTTTTCTCCACACCCTCTCGGCCCCCAGTGTAGAGAGTCTGGTGTTTGTGACAGGAATGAAGGGTAGAGAGACATGGTGCTTGGGGACAGTGAGAGCCAGAGAAGCAGAAGTGACAGCAGGGCAGTGGCTGTTGGTGAGGCTCACCTGGCAGGACCCCAGCCTGCCTTGGCCTCCCCCAGAGTTACAGGGAAGAGGCACACAGACACCCATGGACATCTCGTGCCTGTATTGTTTCTGTGGGGAAGTTCGAACCTGTGCCCTGTGTTGCATCACCAAAGGTACACGGCTCTCTGCATGAACCAAACACTGCCCCCAACCGGCCTTTTAACAGACGTCAGAAAGCAAACCTGCCAGGCTCCAAGGCTCTGCCTGCTTGGGGCCACACTGTTCAAGGGGGATGAGTCTTTCTTGTACAAAAACCTCAACTCAGAGGCAGAAAGAAGTGGAAATGTATCTCAGGTGGAAGCCCAGAGCGATGGCATCCTAAAGATTCCTGGTGGCCAGTGCCTGTCATCTCTGACATCTGTGCTGATCCCCACGTAATGCTTAGTCTTCCTCCTCCTGGTTAGGCAGCCCTCTCCTCCTCTGGGCCACCCCACAGGTACACCCAGCCCTGACCCCAAACCTCGGGCAGCACCGAGACCGCATCTTGGGGAGGTTCTCCAGAAGACAGTGGCTTCAATGCAGCCCATGTACAGCAGACCCACTAAGGGAAAAAGCCAAGGGGGTCCGAGTGCCCCATGCAAGCTGGTCCAGCGCTTTCATGGCACAGGTGAGCATCTTTGATTAGAGTGGGCCTGGCAGAGAAAGAGCCACATCTTACCTGGTAGCATCGAAGCTGTCATAGGAACCGACCGTGTAGTGCCTGAAGAGTTTCTTGCTGCGGTCTGCACGAGTTTCTGCACAGAAAGGGAAGAGAAACACGGTTTAGAAAAGTCACAGTCCCTGGACGCAGAAATCAGGCCAGCTGGGCCTTTCATTTATCTGACTTATGAAGCGCCGAGACCCGCTCTCCTGTGGAAAGATCTGGGAGGAAGTGAAGGCCTCGTTCTGGGACCTGACTTTGCAAAATTGGAGGAACCCATATGAACCCCAAGGCCGGCTTTTGCAGAGTCAATACTCTGCCTTGTGGTTTAAGCTGGAATAACAGTGCGCCTTGGGCTCACGGAGCCCGCCAGCATGGTTTTCTCAAGTGCTGCTGGGTCTTCCAGCAGATCCGAGGGTGACTGCCTTTTGGGAAGAGAATGCTTATTGTTACTTTTCTGGTGATAGATGTTCTTTCCTAAAAAACAAACAAACAAAACCACAACCGTGATTCACATTCCTCATTAAGTCCTCTGCTCGCTTTTCTTACTCAGCAGATTTCGACATAAACTTCGGGGGACGTGGTATGAGCGCTGTCATTAGATTTAACGCATAGCTCAAGGCGGGATGGAGAAAACCCTCCACCACACAAAAACAAGATTTGGCGGCTCAGTGATTTGCTGTTCAGATATTTCCCCCACAAATAAAATCTCCTGCACAACCTCCTTCCTAAGCCCTGGGAAAAAAACACAGAGGAATTATGGGACCGACCTCAGGAAAACAGCTTAAAATCTCACGATAACTTCTGTAACCCTCTCTGTGGCCAATCCACATTCTAAGCTGAACCAGCACACGTATTCAAATCCCAAACATATACCTTCAGTTAAAAAATGAGTGCACGTAAGCGTACTGAGGAAGTTCAGGTAGCATCACTTGGCTCCTTTTACGCAGGAGGCAGGTGGTTCAGCAAACACGCAGGCTCATTTTCTGTACAGAATGGAGTTGCCTTTGGGGGATGGGAGGAGCAGATGTCCAGTCCAGGACTACATTTCCCAGCGGCCCTTGCATCCTGGTAGGGCCACATGACCACTTTCCACCAATTGAATGTGAGCAATGGAATGGCATATTTCATTACAAGGATGGGGTGGTGGTGGTGGGGTGTCTCTTGTGCCTCTCTACCCTCTCTTGCCACTTTGCCCAGCTCAGAGTTAGGACTGCTGGGCCCTAAAGGATGGTAGACTCCTCTAGGGTCCCCACAAGATGCCTGGGTCTCCGTATGTTGAACTGTTGAAGTGAGCAACAATTAGACGTCTATCACATCATGCTACACGAGAAGGACTTACTTGGTACAGCAGCTAACACTGTCTTAACCAATGTGCAGGCCAGGTCCTCTGGGACTTGACTCCCACCTGCCTTTCCACCCCTTTCCCATCACTAACCCTGAGGCTCCAACAACACAAAATATACGATTCCATGAACAGCAACATCATTATCATCTTTGTCGTCGCCAACACTAACTGAGTACCTGCTGTATACCAGGTCCTGTTCCAAGTGCCATTCCTATATTCACTTCCTGGACCCTCATGCCCCCCGCTGATGGGGCATGCTCTGCTTTGTAGGCCACCTTTCAAATCCTGCTCAGGACCTTGGGGGTCCTCCCCATGGAGTTGGCCCCTCTGTCTCTGCTTTATGTGTCCTTGCTGCATCATCACTGACAATTTTTGGAGTCCTTTCCCTGCACTTCGGTCTGGTCATCTGGGCTCAGCCATTCACTGGTCACAGAAGCCCAGCAAAGGAGATGGGACTGCAGCCATTTTATGGATGGAGATGGTAAAGCTGCCAAGGCAAAGTCACATGTTCACTAATGGCAAGGTCAGGATGAGTTTCTCGGCTGGTAAATGGGGGCCCCAGGCTCAGGTACAGACCACCAGACACACTAACTGACCCCTGGAGGCGGTCCAAGTCCCCTTGCTCTCTACAGTGCTCAAGGGTGGGGACTGGCCTTTCTCTCTATCCCACCCCCCCCCCACCCATACCTAACCCCTGGTAGATACCCACTCCAAGTGCTTGTCCACCTCATCTAAGTGACCTATTGTGTAATTAGCAAAGAAAGCAAACCACACACCATCAGAGTAGCTTGAGTACATGGGACCCTTGCTGGGCTGGGCACTGGTCCAGCTAAGCTGCATGTACCTCTTCTGCCAGGTGTTTGGCACCTGGATGAAATGTGCCCAGATGTTTTGTGTCTTCCTCCCCTCCTCTTTGGCTTCTGTAGCATGCATATGTGCAATATGAGTCATTTATTAAGCCTACAGGGGAGACAGGTCCTGTGCCTCGCATGCAGGGATTAGGAGACTCACAGAGTGTGGGGCCTTAGCTCTGCCATCAGGGGCTCATAATCCTGAGGATGGGGTGAAGACAGAGCATGAGGACACGGACCTTCTGTGGTCTAGGCTAAGGGCACCAGCAATCAGATGACTGGAGGAAGTACATGGGCCAGGCAACGCATCTGGCCAGCTCAGCCCTGTGACATCTGTGTGGGAGCCCCATATGTGCCAGGCCCTGAAGGGATATGTAGGATTTGAACCTCATTGTGTTAAGCAGGGTAGCTCACAAAGCCACTGAACAACCATGGGGACTCTCTGTAAGCTGCTATTATTACTCATAATTACCTTGCTTGCTTAAGCCCTATGTAGGCAGCTCTATGCTGGTCGTCTAGGGAAGTGTTGGGCACTGAGAGATGACTGGTGTAGGCCTTTGGCTAAAGTCAGAGGCCTTTGGCTAAAGTCAGGCTAAAGTCAGTGGGTTCCAGCAGCAGAGAGAGTGTGCAGCAAATGTGTGTATGTGTGTGTGTATGTGTGTGTATGTGCATGTGTTTTCTAGAAGAAACATTTCAGAAAGGGAGCCATTTCTAGCCCAGGTCAGTTAGCCAGTGGTTCCTAGACTTTGGGATTACATGGACCAATAAAATCTTAAACAAAAGAGGGGCGAATATAGACTGACATAAAATTTACCAAGTTTTTATTTTGGTTCAGTAAGAACATTGAGAATAATAGATTCTCTTCTGCTACCTCAATTATCTTATTAGAGAAAGGAGACCCATAGAAATGAGACCTGCTTGATGAAAACCTCCCACTGCAGATGTCTTTCCTGTCCTCTGGCTCCTGGACACAGTCATACTTCTGCTTTGGATATGCCCCCAAAGATCAGTGAAGAGGTACTGAGGGAGACATCATTGCCACCATCAGGGTCATTACCATCGTCATCACCATAGTCATCACTGCTGCTGCCATCATCACCATTGCCACCATCACCGTCATCACCACCATCACCACCATTACCTCCATCATCACTACCATCAACTTCATCACTTCATCATCACCATCACCACCATCACCACCACCATCTGCTGCATGGCACATTCCGACGAGAGACAAAATGATTACGTAGAGTCCAATATCTTGGAACAAAGAGGCCCGAAGGGGCTACACCATCAGGTGCTGCCAAGACATGAAGATGCTGAGGTGAAGCCCCAAGTCCAGGTTGGCTTTTGGTTTTATTATCGTAGAATGTAAAGTATGTGGAAACAAGGAAGGAGAAACAACTCAAGAAACCAATCATGGGAGGCACAGCAAGAACCTGTGTATGTGACTGTCTGCATGGGTCTCAGGGGGGCATTAACTAGGGGGCTGTGGGGGATTGGAGAACTGACATCAGCAGGCTTGGCTGTCTGTCCACCATCACTGCTGTTTTCAGTATGGGCTGATGACAGGAATAACTGGCTTCCGCCACACGCATAAAGCTATTGCCATTCATCCGTGGCCCTGTTCTTATTGTTTCTTTTACTCTCTGAGATCTTGCTTTCCCATAATCATCACCATTACCTCCCTCATCACCATCACTGCCATCATCATTGTCCTCATCACCATCATCACTATCACTACCTCCCTCATCACCATCATCACCACCTCCCTCATCACCATCATCGCTGTCACCACCTCCCTCATCATCATCATCATCATCATCATCATCATCATCATCACTGTCATCATCATCACCATCACCACCCGATCATTATTATCATCACAGGAGCTCTGCTAAGTCATCTCTTCACTTCATCAAAATGAAGTTTTCCACCTTATTTTGTCTTCACACAGAACTCGTGGTAAGTGGCTATCTTGCTCCTGTTTTCAGTTTCTGACCTGGGGAGAGAGAAGGTAGGCTAGATTGCTCTCAGGACGCTTCCCTTCTGTCACCGTGTATGCCTCATGTCACCACCAGGGTTGGCCTTTGTTGGCAGCCTGGGACCTGCTGTCATTGTGCAGGGAGCCAGGGGCTGCTGGCTGCCTGGGCTGACCGCTTCCCAGGACTCACTGATGCAAATGTGAATCACAGATAGAACACTTTGGACTGGTCAAAGGGGAGAAGCATGCATTTGAGGCGAGGCGAGCATCCCTGTGGGTGGATGACAGCAAGACACAGGGCTTTTCAGAGAGGCATCTTGGCCTCAGCTGGAACCTCCACCGCCAAGTCAACTTCCCAAGTCACTGGCCTCTGGGCCTCTGTTCAACCAGCAGCGGCTACAGCCCCTGACACTCCTTACTTTATAACTAGGAGCAGGGGCATCTAGGCCTCTGCTGCAGCAGAGCCAATGATGCACACTGCTGCACCCAGCCCAGCAGGCCTTATGTGGGACACTGCATGGTTGGGGGATGCTGCACCTCTTACCCACCGTTTGCCTCTGGGTCTGCCCGGCACTTGCCCAGCACCGGGAGCAGGAAAGGAGGCATCACATGCCAAGCTGGGGGCTGAGGTTCCTGTGCTGCTGTCACAAACCTCCCAGAATGTCTCAGACCTGCAGGATTGTGGTTAAGTGAGGTTGGTCTTGAAACCCCAGCTACTGTCAAGTGCAGACACTGGGGGGTTTCCTGTGCCCATCTCAATACTGAACAAAAGGACAGACCTGGGGCTCTGAGTGGAGGCAAGGGGCACAGACCCCATGACTGTCAGCAGGTCCTGGGCAACTGTCTGTCATTCTGTTATTCAGATGTGGACACACACATTCGAAGACTGCAGTTGGCTGACTTGGTCACTTACACACCCAACACAGCCCACTCCAGGCTCTTGGGTGTGGTCAGAAATCCACGCGTCCTTCAGAGGGTCCTAACAAGAGCCCTCATAGCCCCCATATCTGCCTCCACTCTCCATCCTGCACTATCACTCTTCATCTTTCATTTGCATCGAAATTACCGATCAGCCACACCTTTCACAGTCCCTGTGCAGAAGACATTCCCCTTCTCCTGGGCTGTGCCTCCCTTGTTCTTTGGGGTCAGTCCTTTCTAAGCCCAGCCCTTCCCCATCCCCACAGCCCACCCCCGGACTCCAGTGTTTGGCAAGGGAGCCTGGCAGGCTAGGCTGTCCTTTGACCACAGCAGGTACCTGGCACAGGGGCGGGGCATGTGACCCTGGCGGGGACAATGGATCCTACTCTTACTGCTGCTATTTCTACTTTTGAGGCCACTGTGGGGGAGACGCTGCCTGAGAATGAGTCACACCAAGGACAGTGGAGCAGCTGGCAGGGAGGAACTGACCAACTGCCCTGGTGACATGGTCTGAAGCCCGGCACACAATCCACAGCTATGCCTGACTGTTCAGTTACACACACCAAATACATTTCTTTTTCAGTTTAAGACAATGTCGTTTACGTTGTTTTTAGCCAAAAAAGTTCAGAAGGATGCAGTAATGCATTTAATGGTTTGCAAGGTTGCACTGACAGCCAGGAAAACAGCCACCCAAGGTATGGTGCTCACACTGAGTCTGGGTGCCTGCATCCCTTCCCCGGGGAAAGGACTGCTCCCTTCACCACGTGGGCATCCTGGAGGAGCTACCTCTCTAGAGGCCTGGCACCCTGATCACCACAAGCACAGCTGTGCCGCAGGCTGTTCCAGGCATCATGTGGGATTCTCCTGGACCCCATCATTAGTATTAAGGGACCATGACACACACAGGACCCAACTGGCATTTTCTGAGATGTTCTGAGGGCTTGATGCTGCAGGAGGTGACCTTTCCTCGGTTGGATATCCTTAAAACTAGTCTGGGTCAATGAGTTTTGAGAAGTGACTTATATAACTTCTTGGATGTTTGGAGCATTCAGTCCCCAGTGTGAGCCTGTCCCTTGGCCCCCAGCATTGATCTTTGCCCAGGGGCATGGTGGTCAAAATATGAGATGATGATTGCTCTGTCAGCCTGGGCCTCCCAGGAAGCCCCCTGGGGTACATGACAGACATGTGGCATGAGAAATAAATCTTTGTGGTTTATTAAGATTAGGGACCTGTTTTGTTACTGCAGCTTTACCTAAGCTGACTGATGCAGACCGTGCATGGTCTTCTCTCTCAAGGGAGCCAGAACATTCCACGTTTTGCTCAAGCCTGGCAGAGCTGACTTTCTGTCACCAGCAACCAAGAGTCCTGGTGAGTATAGGAAAAAAAAAAAGAAAAGACTAGACATGATCAAGGCAAGGTCAGAGCTTGGCCCCTTGTCTGGGAGGTTGTCCATACTTTCCAGAAGAAGGTGGAAAACCACCCAACAAACAACAGGAATGTATCTCAGTAAACATGGACAGAGCCCAGCACAGTAGCACATGCCTTTATGTGTCTTGGGGGAGCACAGGACGCCTCTCTGCTTATGATCAGGGAAGCAGAAAATCTAACCAACCCAGAGGGAACTATTTACTTTTTTGTTTCCCTAACACTGAAGAAGCTTCTCGAAGCCAAGAACCAAGTACTTTGTAACCAGGCTCACCTCCTTGGCCACTGCCAGGCCAGTGCTTCATGCAGCAGATACTCAGCAGCAATGCCCACAGTCCCACACAGCAGTCCCCCGCCCTCATCTGAGTGACCATCAGCTTTGCTTGGACTGGTGCAGTAGTCTCTGGTCTTCCTGCTTCCATACTTGTCCCTCCCCTCACTGATCTACTCTCTGTAGAGCAGAGGGAGCTTGAAGAAATGTAAAAATTAAGTGGATGCCACTGTGCTGCTTACTATTTTTCCAATAACTTCCCATGGAATTAGAGGCACATCCAAGTGCCCTTGGGTGACACCAGCCTAACACGGTGTGGCCTCAGCTCTCACTGCTCTCTCTTCTCAATCACCCCACTCCTGCCACATTAAGTGTCTCCTTGTTCCTTGCAAATGACGAGCTTGTCTGTACCTAAGGCCCCCTGCGCTTGCTGGTCTCTCTGTGGGATGCACTCTCCTCAGCTTACATCCTACTGTTCCCCTGGAGCTCCGGCTCCTACAACATGGCCTGGGGCACAGAAGTGCACAGTGACTGCACTTTCAGTGCATGAGGGGATGAAACCCCATGCATGTCCTTGGACTCTTTGCTGCTATTCACTGATGGCAGATTTGAGTCCTTGGGTCAGACTGTGACAGGTCGAGGCTAGAACACAGTGCATGGGACCTTGCTCTTCCTGGGGTCAGCTGGGGTGGAAGCAGCCCGTCCGGCAAACACCAGACCTTGATGGTGAAGATGTGGGCCCTCCTCAGCGGCTGCTCTGGGCCTCAGCTTCTCACCTACAAAGCCAACCACTGGATGAAATGACCCGAGTCTCTGACTTCTTGACCTGATACCTCTCCTCTGCTAATGATGCGGCTGGGGGCTAACCCTCAGCCAGGAGATGGCCAAGTACCTGGTTCCCCACATAGGCAGCATTTAAGTGGATGCACCCTGGAAGCTTCTTTCTGAGTGTGGCCTAGAAAAATCTACACTGAAAGAAAAAAAGTCTAGAAATCCCATTCCATATACCTCCTGCAACTCGTGAAAGGGAGTGACAGATTGCATGACAAGCCTCAGACCGTTTGCATTTAAAATAGCCCTTTACGCAGAGCTGCTGGGAAGAGGATCCCATGTAGCTCGGCAAGGAAGCCAGGAGGAGGCATCTAGGGAGATTCTAATGGCCTCAGGTCCTCAAGGGTGACTGGTTCCGGAAACAGAACCCAGGAAAATAAATGTTCTCAAAAAAAAAAAAAAAAAAAGTACGGTACTCTGATGGACCAACAAGGTAGTTCAGAGGACAGCGTGGCGGGCAGGAGGGCTCTGGGGTCAGGAGACACCCTCATGGGGAGGGTGAGGAAGCTGGGTGTGGTCCCTCCTGCCCAGCCAGGTCGGTGGGGTGGGGGGGAGCCCTCGCTCACAGGTGCCCATATGTGGGAGAGGCATGCAAGGAAGGGTGCAGAGGCCTGCATTTAACATGGCAACTGTAAGCCCACCCCCCACCCGCTGCACAGCCGGGCTGGAAAGTGCTTCTCTGGGCTTTGGCTTCCTCATCTGATGGGGGCCAGTAGCAGGTGCAACAGCCCTGTGGGGACGTGTACTTGTAAAGGGACCCCATGTGGGCTATCTGGGACTCTGTGCACGTTTTGCCCCAGGAGTCCCCCTTGGGCTTGGGTTTTCCCGTCCGGCCTTTCCCGAAGGCATCCTGCCACCCCCAGGATGGAGGAAGACCCCAACCGTATCTGTCCAGGGGACCCCAGGAGCTGCCCTTCAGATCCCCTCTTGGCCTGGGAATCAGGAATGGGCATGAGATGGCCTTGGCTTCCTGTCTGAAGTGAGCACATGCCGATGCAGACACTGAGGCCATGGCCATGGGGAACAGAGAGGACCAGTGGCCAGAGCCTGTGCGGCCCTGCAGAGAGCTGGCTGAGCTGTCCTGGCTCCCGGCAAGGCCCACACTGCCTCCAGAACCAGGGGAGGCTGGGCCCTGCATTCTGCCCTCGGGGTCAGACAGAAGCCCTGCATACCTGTAGTGGTATTTACAGTGACAGTCCCCCCTATGTGGCTCCAAATACCCTCAGGGACAGCGTGCCCCTTGACGGCCCTCGCTGCATGCTGACACCCTTCAATCCCCCTCAGCCAAAGAGCAGCTAAAATGGCCAAGCGGGGGACGCTGGACCCACCAGGGGAGGGGTTCCCTTCCCCTCTCCGTGAGAAAGCCTGGGACTGGCCACGGGCAGGAGACTAACCGTAAGGATAAGAAACGCTTCTGGGCTGTGCCGCCTCAGTTCATCCGTCATGATGGGGGGTCACGCGGGATTATACACCGAGCTTTCCATCTTATTCCCCACATGCGGTGCCCCAAATTTACTTGGTTTATCGACGACCAGCTCAGAAGCCAAGAAACGGCTGCGAGAGCACGTGCGCATCTTCAAGGGGAGATGAAAGGAAAGTTGCCTGCGGTTTTCTCCTTGGGAACACTGATTGACAGCTCCTTTGTGGATGGCCGGGGCAGGGATTTAAGATGAGAAAGATGGATTCAAATTCGTGTGAGTCCTGAACAGGCCAGTGCAGAGGTAGATGCGAAGAGCTGGATTGTGTTGGCAAGTGCAGCTCCAGCCCTGAGAACACAGGGCAGCTTGGTGTGCGGCTGACTTTCTAGACTAAGCCCTGAAGGCAAGGCTGAGCGACCGCCACTGGCCACTTAGGAACCAGGAAGGGTCACGCTGGAGGCTGCACAAAGCTGTCCCCTCCGGGCCGCAGAACGGAGCAGGAGAGCAGGCCACTGGAGAGAGCCCTGCTTGGAGGGAAATACTGCCAGGGGCACAGCGGGCTGCCGTGGTCTGCGACCTTCACCCTGGCCTTCCTCCCCAGGACACCGTCAGGTTCTATGGCAAGGGGACACCATCCAGGTGTGGACTAACCCAATCCTAGGAGAAGACCATTTCCCCCTGTGGTTCGACCCCGAGAAGAACCAGAGGTGCTCTCACCAGTGTGAGGATGGAGTAGCCATAGGAGCAGGGCTGTGGGTGACCCACGGGGGCCGAGAGTGGCCCCTGGAGGGTGGTCAGCAAGGACTTGGGGTCCCCCGTCTCACGGCTGCCAACTCAGAGCATGGGGGGCAGAGTCTCCCCAGAGCGCCAGCTAATGCCCATCTGGGCCGACACCCCAACATGGGCCCAAGATCGGGCACAGAAGCCCGGCGAGCTCGCCCGCGCAGCTGACCCCTAGCGGGCTCATTGACAGGTGGTATTGGGAGCCGTGAAGCCTGCGGCCACTTATATCAGCACAGAAATCGGACAGAGCTGGGGTTTTGTTTATTCAGGTGCCGTTTTCTATTTCTCTGAAGATTTAGCTTCAATCCCACCAAAAGGAGGGGGAGAGACAGAGAGATAAGAAGGGATCGTGAAATACCTGACGCTCCCCGTGTCCCTCCTTCCCCTGGAATCCAGGTCCTCTCTTGCCCTCATTCCTGGCCCCTCATCTAAAGAGGCAAAAGCTGCAGCAGTGGACACCTGGAGCCCCTGGCCCACCCCTCATTGCAGTTCTGGGTGCTGGGCACCTCCTCTGGGCCGGCACCGAGTCAGATGCGGCCCGGCAGCCTCCTGCCACGTTGCAGGGCCCCAGCCGCCCGGCGGTGCAAGGTGGCCGGGCCGTCCCACTCTGAGCCCCCCGCGCTGCGCAGCCACACGCCTCCCTCCCACAGCTCCTGTGATCTCCAGCGGGTTTTAAATCAGACACCACTCAGGCTACACCCCAGGCTGGCGAGCCAAATGCAGAATCAGAACCACAAGGAGGAGAGAGATTACCGATGAGGATGAAGACAGAAATAACTTTTCTTTTTTAAAACCAAAGATGCCGACGGGCTCCTTGCAGAGCAGAGAAGCAGGCGGACAGTAACACGGGGAGAAGCCGGAAGTGGGCACAAAGGCAGGCAGGCTGGGTGCTGGTGTGTGGGGCTGGGTCTGTGGGGCTGTTGGGGGGCTGGCAGGGGTCACCTCGCACCCTGGCTGGACTCCACCTGGAGCAGGAGAGGCTGGCCGGGGCAGTGGGTGGGGCGGGGTGGGGGCGCACAGCCCACTCCCAGGCCCAGCCCCACCCTGTTCTCCGCACCTTGGGGCTCTGCCAACAGGTCAATCCCACTGTGGGGCCTGGAGATCAGGCCCCACGCGTGAGACAGTCACAGGCGTGCAGACCGGTGATGTAAAAGTACACCTGCCCCACCCGGATCAGGGGCCAGCACAGCTGCAGATCATTTACAGACCTCGCGTGCCGCGGTGTCGGCCGAGCCAGGGACGGACGAGAAAGCAAGGACGCTGTTCTTAAAGCAGACCCTGTGCCACGCCGGCCTCACGGCGGAGCGTGTGTGCCTTTCCTGCGGCTGTTGCAATGAACTGCCACAAACCTAGTGGCCTGCCAGGGCAGACACGTGTTCCCGTAGAGGCCCGTGGGTTGGGAATCCGGCTTGGATCTGACCGGGCTGGGATACAAGTGTGGGCAGGGCTGTGTTCCCTCTGGGGGCGCTCCCGGGAGAGTCCATCCCTTGGCCTCTTCCAGCTTCCAGAGGCGCGTGCACTCCTTGGCTCGGGGCCCCGTCCTCCATCTGCAAAACCAGCCAGCCGCGCCGGGTTGAGTCCTCAGATGCCACTACTCTCATTTGAACCGTGTGCCTCCCTCCTCCGCATAGAGGCGGCTGGGATTGCGTGGCGCCCTCCTGGATAATCCCGGATAATCTCCCCGTCCTAACGTCAGCAGCTAGCTTCACTCCATCTGCGACCTCACTTCCCCTCTGCCATGTATCCTAACATAGTCCCAGGTTCCAGGGATCAGGACGTCAACACGTTTGGGGGCCGTGACGCTGCCCCCTCCCCCACAACCAGGAAGAGACTGTACCTAGCACAGCTGGGCCAGACTTGCTCAGATTCTGTAAAGCTCTATTAGTTGAGGGACTCAGAATCTTGCTTCCAGGTCAGAACACCCGAGCAACAGACATGGTTTGCCAGAAAGTGCATGTCCCTGTTTGCAGGAACAAAACGCAGTGCGTTCAGGTTGCGACTGAATCATGGCAAGAGCTGAGGCCAGGGCTCAGCTCCTGGGACGTCCTGCCTTCTCTGTGCAAGTTGGGGAAATGGTCCTCATCTCCATGTGAGGTGTTTGCTCTGTGCCTGGCAGCCTCCTGCAAAAGTCCTCCTTCAGCTGGAATAACTGAGCTCTGCCGGACTGGCCGGCCCTTCTCCCAGAGGCATGCTCTTCCCCTCCCCCACACCTGGTTTCCAGTAGCTGAAGCCACTTCATGGTGGGTTATGGCCAACAAGCAACTGAGTCATTGATTCTATTTATTCCCAGCTGCTCGAGCACTGGTCTGTCCATCCCCAGTGTGTGTGCACATGTGTACGACATATGTCACCCACTCCACTCGCCCCTCCTGCCCAGGTCTGGGTGCACCAGCCCAGTGCCCCTATGGTCGGGCAAAGACCCAGTGGCAAGAGGCCACACTAGGGTTTCTACAATACCTACATGCCTTGATTTCTCTTAAAGTTGGCACAGGTGTCCGTGGGTGTGGGGAATGCCAGCCACCTCCTACCCTCCAGGGCACACATCAATGGGTCCTGAACACTCAGGCACCGTGCGTTCACCAAATCTATGAACCCCAAAAGCCAGAGGCGAAGTCAGAAGGGGTGGATGGGGGCTGATTTTCCTTCCCTGATAAACTGCAGCCATGTCAGAAAGTTGGACCCCAGGGGTACTCTTGGTCACACGTAGGCTCACAGAAGACATCGCAGGAATTACACAGTGGTTGTGCCACTGGGTGAGCCCAGAGCTCCTTTTGTAATTGTAACTTTACGAGATGGTCTTTTTGCCCCATGGGGCCTGCTGAGGCCACAGGGTTTGTGCGCCCACATGCCAAGGCCCGCTGGTGCTGGCTCCATCCACTAAGCCACAGGAGAGGGGGATTCCCTCGCCAGGCAGCCAAGGGTGCCCGAGGGTGAGGACTGTGGCTTGGCTGGGAGGCTCAGCAAATGGTCAGAATGTGGAGGGCCTGAGTAGGGCTCCAGAAAGGGGAAAGGAGGGAGGTGACCTCAGGCATGGGCACATTGCACTGCCACCACTGTCCCCTTCTATCAATGGCTGTCACCTGTCATTGCACTGTCCGGGATGTTTACTTGGCCTTTCCCAGGTGCCATGCGCTGGTTCTAAGCACAAAACACTTGCGCTCCTTCTGGTAGTCACGGCCAGCCCGCGTGAGAAATAGTGTCCTCTACTACAGGTGAGGAAGTGAGAGACAGGGAGGCTGAGTAGGGCGGGTGCTCCAGCACAGGTGGCCCCGCCCCGCCCGCCCTTCCCACCCAGGCATAGAGCGCTCACTCTGCCCCGTGCAGGGCACCTTCCTCCTCAGACAGACACCCAGAGCTGGCTCACTCAGCAGCACCTTCACAGGCACTGGGAGGCCAAGAACTCTGTCTTCCGAGCCTCCGTCCAGGACCGGACTTCTCCACCGCAACCAGCCCTCCCCAGGGCACGTCCCCCTTTCCATTCTGGACGTGGCATGTCAGCCTCACTGCCACCTTGAGATGGCAAAGAGATGGGGCAGGATAGAGTGGGCAGGCGTGTTTAGGCAACAGGCTCCGGGGTTTGTCTCCGGAAGCTGACCCAGTGCCACCCCAGCTACAAAGTCATGTCTCATGTTTGGTTCCTGATAGCCCCACGAAGCAGTACACAGAGGAGGAAACCAAGGCACAGAAGGGTGAATGGAGTCCCCTAGGACTAGGGCATAGCTCACGAGTGATGGAACTGTTTTTTTTTTAGGCGTTCCCTTAGCGCCTCTGCTACAACCACACAGCAGCACCACGAGGCGAATCTGTTCTGCCCAGAAGAACATCAGGTGCACCAGACACTTTCCAAGGTCGCCGGGCTGGCGGGCAGCGGAGCTGGTCCCAATCCTGGATCTGAGACTCAAGGTCAGGGCACTGCATTTGACCACACCACCCCTGCAGCAGTTTTTAAAGGACAAATGTGAGGGAGGAAGGGTTCTCTGTGGACAATGCCTTTTATGATGCTATAGTTGAGAATCATTTGGGGATGCAGGACGCACCTGGAATTTCAGGCTTTCTGGCTAAGGACTTCCATCTGAGGAGTGGCCAGGGCTTGCTTGCCATCACACGGTACAGACCCACCTCCAGACCTTCTGCTCCCCTGTGCTTGCGAGCTCAGGGTACCCCCCCACCAGCGCTCATGATGGGGGGGGGGTCTGCAGTCCTGTCTTGCCCACCTGATCCTGTCTTGCAACCCCCCAGGCCAAGGGAGGCTGGGACACTGCTGGATGGGAGTGGATGGAACGGAGCTAAGCCCCGTTCCTGGCACTGTTGACTGATCCCCACCTCCCAAATTGGCTGTCAATGAGCTGGTTTCTACTCTGTAGTAATTAGAATGTTGTGTGTGTGTGTGTGTGTGTGTGTGTGTGTGTGTGTGTGTGTGTTTAAATCGGCCCAGGCGGCTAAGTGGAAGCGTTTATACCCATACACAGAACCAGAGTGGCTTTTTCAGTGGAAATTACAGTAAATGAAGGACTGGGCGCCTGTGTGGCATGTTGTTGCCGAGCTCAGTTGGAGTGTCCATGCCAAGGACGTCCCGTTTCCCTCCCTTTCTGTTCAGACAAACACTCGCTGGCCAGGGGAGGTTGGGGGAGGCTGATACACCTCTGGCCTCGGGGCTGTGGTGACCATGGCCGAGAGGCAGAGTGTCTGAACACAGGCAAGAATCTCCAAAAGACTTTTCTGGCATCACATCCACCGGTCAGGGCACAGAGGGCACAGAGGCCTGGTCTCTGTGTTCTGCCAGGATATGTGGATGGATGCTCAGCACAATCCTTTGAGTCTCTCGCTCACTGCCTCCACCCAGGACCTGACCCCACAGAATGCCTGGCTTTAGGCCCCACAGCACGGCTGGCCTCTCTGCCGAGCCCAGCACAGTGGCTGGGCTGCCACTTGTGGGAGGGTGACCCAGAGCGGGTCAGGACACCCCTCCCCCACAGGCAGGGCCTTCCCAACCCCCCAGCGCCCCCGCCTCCTCATGTGGCCCAGGGAGGTGAAGTACAAGGCCAAGGGCACGGCACTGCAAGCTTGAGCAGCAGCAGAGCTGGATTTAAACCCAGGAACGGACTGGGGGCGGGAGGATTCTTTTTAGTTCTTTAAAATCTTTTTTGGGGATGCTGGCAGCTGAGGTTTAAGAATTAGGACACGGAGAAGAAAGACCTGTGGAGCTCAAGGAAACCGCCCTGTCGTGCGGAAGGGCGGCTTGGGGCCTTCCTGGCTTGGCGCTGAGCTGCCAGGTGGGCAGACCGCAGCCCGAGGTCACAGGAACAAACACATTCACCCCTGGAAGGGTCAGGGTGGATGGGGGAGAGGGACCCCAATGGTGCTAACAGACCACACAGAGAGGAGAGCCCCCCTGGGAAGGACCATACTATGGTGGCCAGCCCCTGGGGTCCACACACCCTGCTCAGAAGTAGGCACGGCCCCTCCCAAGAGGCTACAGGTCCCCGACAGACACTAGGGCTGGGAGGGGGAGTCCAACAGGTCATGGCTCAGTTTCTCCTGGCTCCTGTGCCAGCGCCACCTGGGAGGGGGCTCCATCAAGGAGAGGCGTCTTATCTGAGTAGGTGGCTGAGGCCCTGGCCGGACACTCGCAAGCTAAGCGGTCTCCCCTCTGCTCTGCTTCCATGAGCGACAGGGGAGCCATTGGCCTCAACCGTCTGTAGAAGTTGAAGAAAGGAATGCAATCTCTAAATACATATGGTGCCTTGTCCCCCATGCTACAATGCCGACGGAGCGCACAGTGCATTTGATTTTAACACACACACACACACACACACACCCAAACTAAGACCCAAACTAGCCATGTTTCTTTGAAGGAGGGCAGGCAGGGCTGGTTGTGAGGCACCCTGCCCTGTGCCGGCTTGGGGGACTTCCATACAGTATGTCGGGTCAGAAGAGACACAGGATTCCCGGAGCATCTATGCATTTAGGTTGAAACGACTCACAAAGCAGGTGCCCTCCCTCAGAGTTCACAGCACTGCTTCCGAGGCAGAGACGCCCGAATTGGTCTGAAAAACCCACTGGCCTCTCCACGGGGCTCTTGAGAACACGGGGAAGCCACGGGGACTCTAAGAGCATCCGAGACGCCTGAGCCCTCTGGCTTGATCTGACGGCTACTCTGATTTTTCCTGCTGCACCGGGAGCAGGAGACAGCCGTTTGGGAAACAATAGCCTTCTGCGGGAAAGCACAACCAGAGACACAGTCATTCTACAACACACAAGTGCAGAGCGATCGCCTACACAGCAAGCCGCCCCGTCTGAGCAAGTGCCCGCGGGACTGCCAGCACCGCGATTCTGGCAGAGAACAAAGACTCAGCACACCAACCCGAAGCGGGTTCGGGAGGCGGCACCGTACCTCCGAAATGAACTTTCTTCTTGAATCGTGAATTCTCAGCCATCATCTGCAGCCTGGGTGTGACCATCTCACTCAGGCCGGTCCCGCTGCTGCGCTAGGTCCACGCGGGGACCGTGTCCCCGAGGCCGGCCTCATCTACTATTGTCTGGTAATCCAAGAGGGGGGAAAGAAAAAGTTGCGGCCCTCCGGGGTCGAAATTGCAGAAGAAAAGGAAAAATGACTCAGAAGGAGAAGAAAGATGGCTCCGGAGCGTTTAATCCACAGGGAGGCTCACAAAATTGACTTTTTGAGACCGCACATTGGATCGGCGGAAAATTCAGTTCTTTGACACAAGTTGTAAGCTCCAGATTGGAGCCTGCATCCTTCCACTTCCCACTGTATCAGGGATGGTTCTTTTTCCTAGTGCCGGTTTCCATGGCAATGCATCAGTCACTAGTCTAAATACGTACGGGTGAAGGACGCCAGGAAAGCCAGCGCAATTATGCATGCCATTAGCGGGTAGAAGAAAATGGTTCAACCCGGCTATTAGCACGGGGCCGAGGTAATACTTAGCGGCTTTGTCATCCTCATCCCGGGTAATTGCCTTCTCACTTATAACACTCGGTGTGTCCTCTGTCTCGGCACACCCAGAGCCCCGTGTGCCGTGGGGGACTGCGGGCAGCCAAGTCCATCTTGGCCACACGACCCCGCCGAGCCAGCGGCACGGGGAAGGGCCAGCATCGCAGTGAAGCAGGTCTTGGTCGTGCCTCCTGCCGGACCCTGCATCCCCGGGGATGGGGATGGGGAACTCGGGGCTTCAGGAGGTGTGGAGGGATGTGGGGAAAAATCCAGGGACACGCCGTGGATTGGGTTTGAAGGCTGTGAGCAGCTGCAGCAGGAGAGCCAGGGCCGTGTCCTGGGGCTGGGGGCTGAGCCCGCCTTCCTCCCGGCGAGGTCCTCCTCCTCTTCTGGCTTTCTAAGTGCTCCCCGGCCCCGTTACCCTGCTTAAGGGAGCTGTCACTGTGGAGAACAGAGACTCTCACTCCTTTTGGCCACTTGTCATCACTTTCTTTTCCTAAATGGCCACCATGGGCTTGCTGTGCAGCCTCGGATCAGACCCCTCACCTTTCTGAACCGGTTAGAAAAGGGTCTGAAGGGCGATAATTCTCAATGAATGTTCTCTATACCCCTGGGGACTGCCAGGAGCCAGATCCCAGCTTTGCTGCTCACTGGCCTTGCGACCCGGGACACGTTCCAGTTCTGTTTGTCGGATGGAGATAACAATGAGTTATTGGTAAAACAGGATGCGATTTTCACTGCTCAGGGGAAGAGCACAGACACCCCATTACCTGTGCACTTATGGTGGCGTGGTGGTTTGTGGTCTAACTTACCCATCACAACCTACACAACAAACCTCGCTGGAATAATTGCCCTGTGAAGAATACGAGATGAGAAATCTGGGCCCAGAGAAGTTAAGTGACTGAGCCAAGGCCACACAGCCAGGTGAGGGTGGACCTGGCCCTGGACCCCAGGTCTCTGGGCCCAGCTCTGTGTCACCATCCCATACCTCCCACCTCAGCACTCCTGGAGTGCTCCTGAGAGCACAGAGAACCCAGGTCAGCTGTGCTTGTGTGAGACACTGGCTCCAACCCCGGGACATTGGACGTGGGTCTCTCCTGGGGCGTCCTAGCAAGTCTTGAACCATCCATTCCTCCTGGTGGCTTGCAGCTCAGCGGGAGGCTATGGGCCCTTCGACCTAAGTGGGTGCCTGCCTTCCTGGCAGTCCTTCCTTCCATCCTTGGTCTGAAGGGTCTCTGGGCAAACCAGGAGGTCACAGAAACAGCCTGTGCCTGGCGTGAGAGGCCCAGGGGGCTGCTGCTGCCGCTCACCGGGAGGGATTTCAGTGGGAGGCAGAAGCGGAGAGACAGAGACAGAGGGTAAAAATAGCACGGGTTTTCCACAACAGCACCGGCCCCCTTTCTCCAGCACTCCATGCAGCGCGCACGAGCCCCGCTCAGCCCCACGTCCCACGTCCCTCTGCACTTGGTATCTCAGAGGCTCGTGTCCTTGGAGGCACCCTGTCCCCCAGGACGGTGAGGAGCCCCTGACTGCCCACGAGAGGGGACCTCCACCTGCTTTCACGTCTCCACACCAGGCCGCGCTGGCAGGGGGTAAGGGGGGCGGCCACAGGCAAACAGAGTGTTGGTGGGGGACTCGCCTTCCTGATCTGTGACCTCGGCTTGTTTCTCACCCTCTTGTGGATGTGGCTTCACCATCGGGAACATTGGGCAGGCGAGCGAGCGTGGATTGCCTTGAGAGAACTAACCAAACCCACAGGATATTAGACGGCCCACTGGCCAGGGGTGTGTGTGACCCGACACGTCATGGGGTCTGGTCCCCATATGTCCTCACAGCTGCAGGGTGTGCCAACGTGCCGTGTAAACTGTAAAGTACTGTGCAAATGCCATCACGTGGGGGTGACCGTCTGCCTAACTGGTCCATCACAAAGGTGGACGTGAAATCACACACAGATGTGGGGTGTCATATTCTCCTTCCTGTCACCACCCCCAGAGACAGCAAAGGATTAGTGCCAGGTCGTGTAGTCATGGAGTCCCTGGTCTGTGTCTTGCCCTGATGCCCACTGGTTGTACTGAAACCCTGCGTCATGTTATGGATGGAATGGTTTCTCTTCTGTGCCCTGATCCATATCCTGAAGCCCTAACCCCCCATGGGACAGCATTTGGAGGTGGGGACTTCAGGATGAGGTCGGGGTTAGATGAGGTCATGCAGGAGGGAGGGGCCCCGTGATGGGATTACTGTCCCTGTAGAAGCAGATCACAGCAGAGCTCATGTTCTCTGGCCTGTGAGGACAGCGAAACCAGGAACATGCCCTTCCCAGAAACAAACCCTGGATGCCCAGCCCCCAGAATCACAAGGACAAACGTCATCTGAGCCCCTGGTCTGTGGTGCTCTGTTACCTGGCCCACAATGATGGGGGATGAAGAAAGTGCCATGTCCGTGGGTTGCAGGGACAACCCAGGGGGCACAGGTGCAGCACCGAGGGCCACCAGTCTGCCGTTGACAGGACAGCCATCGGGCCTATGTCGCTTCCCAGGAGGGAAAGGACCACAGGGTGAGGGCCACACACCTGTGTCTAGCTACTGGGAAACCAGGCAGGACTGGCGTTTGCACGTGAGGCTTGTGGGCTTGCACATCCCCGAATACACACCACTGCGGGGGATGGACCGCAGGCTGAGATTTAGAATTCCCTTTGGAGGAAAACATCTCATATTTGAAGGTTCTTCCTTCCAGTGCCCATGGGAGCCCCATCCTCACTCTGACACTGCAGGCCCAGGCTTCTGCCCATGCCACTTCTCTCAGCCACACCCCTGAGCTCCAGGTCCCTGGGTTCCCCTCTCCCAGGCTCATGGAGACAGCTTCAGTGACAAAGGCCCAGGCATTCGCTGCTCTACCTCCCCAGGAGTCCAGCTCCCTCTCCCACCTCAGGTGCTTCCTCCCTGGTATCCAGCACAGGTGTCTAGAGGTCAGTTCTCAGGGACTGTCATTGGGATTTAATAGATGAACCAGAGTTACACATGGAAGTCACAGACCCACATGTCTCCAGGAAGCCACAGATGAGGCAGCAGGCATAATAAGCAGGTGGGCAGCGGTGAGGTTGGGGTCGACCGGATCTTACACGCTGTGCAAATCTCACTTTGCAGGAAGGCTGTGCTCCCTCCGAGTGCAGCTGTAGGTGGAACTGGGTTCAGGGCCTGGATCTGCGAGCAGTGACGCCTCCAGTGGGGTCTCCTGGGGCATCCTCAAGGGCCATGGGGCTGAGCAAGGTTGTCCCGTGTCAGGAGGGCACTGCTCTTGTGCCGAGGGGCGCACCATGCACCTCCCACCATGCATCTCCCAAGGTCCCCAGGTGCATCCCCTCCAGGGCATGGAAGGCCTCTTTAAAACAGTCTGAGCATGATCCTAAATCCTTGTCACATGTCCCTGCTGAAAAGCAGGACTCAGGACGTGTAAGAAGTGTCAGCAGGACACGGTGGGCTCTGGAGGAGTCTCAGCCTCCTGACAAAGAAATTTGGAATAACCCAAGCGTTCTGAAGGAAGCCAACAGCTAGATGAAGATCCCCATGGCCAACTGTGAGGAGGCTACGGCTTCACTTTTCTGCCTTGTCCCTACTTTCCTTCCTGTTGTAGGACTTTTTACAAAATGCCATCAAACCCCATTTTGAATTAAAAAAAACCATGCCAATGGTCCCTGTGGAGGACAGACCTGGGAGTGCAGCTGCCTGGTAAGCTCCACGTGAGCATGACTTGCTTCTACCAACAGAATATGGCAAAGAGGATGGGACGTACGTGGTGACACGACTGTGTCATACGTGAGATTTTAGCACCTTTCCTTCTGGAGGCTCTCTCTCACTGGCAGGTGCCCATCTTAGGAAATCCCACCAGGGAGCAACTATGGGCGGTGTCTGCTTGCTGAGGGCGGCTGCAGCCTCCAGCCAGCAAGAAACACAAGCCCTTGGGCCTGCAAACACAGAACTGAGTTCTGCTGACAGCCCGATACAGCTTTGAAGCAACCCCTGCCCAGTGGGGCTTCCTGATGGGAACGCAGTCCCGTGGCCACACAGAGTGAAGCTTGCAGAGGGCCCAGCCACACCATGCCCACTCCTACCCAGATAAACTGGTCACAGCACACGTTCATGTCACTGTGGTGATGCTGTCATGAAGCAAGAGGGGGCTCTGAGGGCCCAAATGGTTTAGCCTTAAGAGCCAGAGCAAGTATCCCCACCTGCTGTTACATGCTACAGCTATCTTGTGGGTCAGATGCGCTCCTGCAGGCTCCAGGAGGTGCAGAGACAAAAAGGGTGTGGAGAGACAGTGTGTGAGACACAAATCTAGGAGAGACACACAGGGCAGGGCCACCACCTTGAGATTCCCTGAGCCAGCATTCTCTAAGACACTATTGTGAGCATCCTGAGGGCAGATGTAAGACAGAGTGTCTTCTCATGGCTTAACCGCTGGCCCCACCAATGCATGAAAGGGAGAAAAGCCCTAAACCCACATCAAACCATGGACTCCTTGAGAGAGTTGTATCCTGGAGCCCCGAAGTTCATGCTTATATTTGATCAGGAAAGAACCAATGGTGGAGCAGTTTTCACTATGCATGTGTCTGTGTGCATGCACAGACATGCATGTGTGTGCACTGGAAAACACATGTGCATGGGCTCATGTGCATGGCTGTGAGCTAGAAAACACATGAGCGCATGGGCTCACAAGCACAGCTGTTGTGTATATATGTGGGCTAGAAAATGCATAGGCACATGGGCCCATGTGCATGTATGTGAGCTAGAAAACGTGTATGCCTTGGCTCATGTGTATACATGTAAGCTAGAAAATGGGTGTGGCCATGGGCCCTTGTGCATGTGTGTGAGCTAAAAAATGTGTGTGCATGGGCTCATGTGTATACATGTGAGCTATAAAATGTGCGTGTGCCCATGTGTGTACATATGAGCTAGAAAATGCTTATGTGCATGGGCTCACGTGCATACATGTAAGCTAGACAATGTGTGCGTGTGGGCTCATGTGCATATGTATGAGCTAGAAAACACACGTGTGCATGGGCTCATGTGTATACATGTGAGCTTTCTAGAAAATGTGTGTGTGCATGGGCTCGTGTGCACGTATGTATGCATATGTGCATGTGCGCAACTCATGTTGGAACTACTGTTCAAGGAAATTGCAGAGGCTGAGCAGAATCCTTTGGGGTCTCTGCAGGGCTGTTTTCTTCTTTGATCTTGTATCGTGTTGTGTTTTAGAAACAGCAGAGAACGTACCATGCAGAGGGTGTGGGAGGCCCCGAATTCTCTGAGAGATCCTGTTGACCCCACCTGCATGGAGTGGTGCCAGAGCACCTGTGCTCGGGTCGAGCCCGGGCAGGAATCCACACTACCCCTGTGCTCCAAGAGCGCCACGCACTCAGTGCTCGGGAATGGAGACTTCTCTCAAGATCTAAACAGCTGATGAGGTGGCGAACACCCGTCAGGAGGAGGTGGCTTTGCATTTATGCCCTGACTGATCCTACAGGTGGTGGGGGCAGGCATTTGAAGATAACAGAGACAAGTCTTCAAGATGATAAATACCAAACCCAACCCAAATTTCAGAGGAAAAGGAAGGAAACCAAGGCTTGCTGAGTGCCTACTATGTGCCGAGAGCTCTCATAGATTAAAAAAAGGAAAAAAAAAGATTATTATGTGTTTGGAAAACGGTGCTTCAAAGCTCAATTCTTTTGGGGAAAATCCCGACAGTAAGACCATTATGAGACTGTCATTAGCCTAAATAACACAGGCAAAAACAAGCCTACTGCGGAGTGTACTAAAAGAGCTGGTGGGTTTTTTTTTTTTTTTTTTTTTACTGTGAGGAATTTTAGTGAGTAAATGTTTTCCTACAATATTCATAAATGCCACTAACACCCTAACCGCACCGTTTAACTCATTTGCAGCTGGTTTTGTGTCATATTCAAAATGAATCATTTTTCGACATTTGGGGGCTATACCAAGCGGAGTGTGGGGGGGAAGAGCTTCCTTGGGTGTCAGGGTGGGGACACAGAGAGGAGGCTTGCCAGGGCCCTGGGCCCAGATGGTGCCCTCAAGGCCAGCTGCCTTGTCTCAGCCACCACCAGCTGGCTGGAGTGCCAGGCTGATGGGGTCCTCATGGACTAATTGCTTGGACCTGTGGGCATCACTCGCACAACCTCGCCCTGAATCGGGTCTCTGTCCCAGAGGGTGCAGAGAGAGGAGAAATGCCAGCATCAGCAACGCTGGGTGCAGCCAATCACATGGCTGGGGGCCCCCCTGTTGGCTAGTGCACGGTGGTGCTCACACTTCCAGTCTTCATGGACCCCCCTCTGGTGCTGTCTGCAGACAGCTGAGAAGCCGTGCATGATGGATGGAAACATCCTTTGGGAAGGGAAGCCTGGGGAGGAGTGAAGGACCTCCTCAGCGGCATCATCTGTGCCACCTTCACAAGTGCCCAAGGCAGGCGTGCTCTTGTAACCCATCCCGTCATCAGCAAGGCCACTTCCAAGGGCCACATGGCCAGTGGTCCTTGGGGCTGCAGCCCAGCTCGGCGGTGCCAATCTCAGCTCCACACTCAGCCAGCTCCTCAGACCTGCGCTGCTTTCAAGCCATACAGGAGGCTTTTAAACCCCATTTCCACTTATAGTAATGGTGAGCCTGCTTCAGCGAAATCTCAAGTCTAACCAAAGAGTCCAATGCAAAAGGCAGGTGGAAGCAGAAGCCCCTCCCTCTTGCCTCCTCCCAGCATTTTGGAGGGTCGTGGGCTCCCAGGGAGCTGGAGACACAGGGTCTTTGCTCCAAGCAGCTCCCTCCTGGCATCTGCATCCATGCCCCTTGCCACATGGACTAAACTCCGCCTGCTGACACGAAGTCTGCTTGTCCAGCCTGGGAGTCTGGGTGGACCCAGCATGCTGAACAGCAGGTACAGCGTTGATGACACTGTGGCAGCCCGAGTCTGGATTTCAGGAGGCGTCGCTCTGGAACAGTGCATGGCTGCCTTGTCCACAGGCCCCAGCTAGACGATGAGACATGTGAGGCCCAGGCATCCCCACCAACCTGAGGGTTGTTTGCCCACCAACCACCACTGGAGACAGAAGACGGAGTCTGGCTGAGAAGAACAGAGCCTCCCAGTGGAGCCTGGCCCATCCCGCTCCTCTACACGATCATGACACAGGTGGTTTCATGCCAGCCACAGAGAGCTGGGGCCGCTGATCATGCAGCAAACTGTCCTGCGAGTTCCATCAGTACCATGACTTTGGGGAGGTCACTTGACCCCGTGGCAGTGGTCTCACCATCTGTGAGATGCACACAATGGGACCTGTCCTTTCCCAGGGCTGTTGCAAGTGTCCTACGGGTGACCATGAACAAATGCATTGTGAACTTCATAGCACAAGGCAACGGGTGGAAATGTCAGGCTTGGAAGGCGGTCTGGAAAATGGGGTGTCTTTTCCCAGAAGACAGCAGAGCTTCCTGTGGGGTTCCCTGTGGGGACACGGAGTCTCCCCAGCTTCTGTGTACTTCTTGAGGTTCCTTGGGGCTGAGGTGGGGGTCGCATGCTCTGTGATGTAAGAGGCACCACTGTCCGGCAGTGAGAATTGTGAGACCTGGCACCATAGAGAAGGTGCTGGAATTCTGGCTCTACAGTCGGGCCCAGGGCCATGATGCAGTGCCTACCCTCAGGCAAGACTTCTGTCCTCATAAGCTGCTTCCTTGTTTGTAAACTGGATGCTGCACCCCAGCTGTGGAGCTCATGAGGGAGGCAAGAAAGAAGCGGAAAGGAGTCAGAGAAGGTTGAACTTTGGAACCGCCCTGAGTTATGGCTCCGCATAAAACACCCCTTCCTCCTAGGGTGGTGGGCTGTGCCCAAAACCATTGAGCTGCAGGCTGGGCACAGGAAGTTCTTCTTTTGCACCACGACATCCTACGAGGGCTGTGGGCTGTGTACATCTCTCTGTGCCCTGACGTCGTTATTACAAGGGAACCGACAAAGCAACAGCGCAGTTCTCCCCTCGTAGGAAGTGGAGGCCGAGGGGTCTCCTGACCATTCTGTTGGCTGTATTCTTCCAAAGTTACTCACAGGGTTTGATAAAGGCATTTCTGTGTTTACCATTCTGCGCTGTGAATGCTTTAAATAAGGAGAATAAAGCAATCCACAAGTGCAGGTGCGGCAGGAGCCTGCCCCTCCCTCCTGCTCCCTGTTTACTATCACCATAGAGACTGAGTCACGGATAAAACCAGCCAGCAGGGAGGGCAGAGCCTGGTTCCTAATACAGGGGAGGTGCCTCCCCCTGCCAGGCACCCCCACCTGTCTGCTGAGGACATGGGGGCGTCCCACCCCTCCACGGAAGCAGAGGGGCTCTGGAGCATCCAGAGGCGGTGCAGGGCCTCCTCCGGTGATGAGCAGGAAGGCAATCCCCTCCCAGCCAGCGGGTGGCCCAGGATGCTGTGGTTCCAAATGACTGCACTCAGCCCATCTGGTGGACCGAAGCCCTCCTGACAGCCACTTAACTCATGACACCCTGGCAGCCGGCCCCTGGCCTGTTTGCCAGGCAGACTTGGGACACATTAGAAGTAGGGCCAAATCCTAGAGCTCCAAGAAATCCGAAATGCAAACCACAGCTCCAGGGCGTCTGGGAGGAACAAGGCCAGGCTCCTTAGCTTGATGCGCAGAGAACATTTTTTGGCACCCAATCAACAACCAAACTCAGCTTTCTTCAAAGAACAACAAAAGGAAGTTCCAAACCACTTTTAATCACACTCACACACTCCCTTGTGCACAGCCTCTGCCCATGTAAGGGGGCTGCAGCCAGCAATGTCCCCAAGGGGCTTGGGAAGATGACCCTCCAGGTGCGGGACGGATGGGCAGGGGCTCAGTGCTGGTGCCACTGGAGGAACAGAGGACTGACATCTGCTGCGCCGTGGAAGGGTCCCCAAAACACTGCTCGGTGACAGAAGCCAGACCCAAGTGGCCTCAGATTGTGGGACTCCACTTGTACACAATGTCCAGAATGGGTAAACCCACAGAGGCAGAAAGTCGTGGCTGCTGGAGCTGGGTTGGGGGCAGGGTTGTGCCTGCTAATGGGGCAGCGTTTCCTGCAAGGGCAATGAGCCCACTCTGGAACCAGATAGCGGTGGTGGTTGCACAACTGTGTGAATGTGCCAAATGCCACTGATTGTGCACTTTCAACGGATGACTATTATGGTATTCAAATTATGTCTCAATACAGTGTTACAAAATAGCAACAAGGTGCGTGGGTGTGCCCGTGCCAGATGGCCTAGGTTCCAATCCCGCTCCACCACGTACGGCTTTGAGACTCCCGGGCGAGCCATGAGCCTCTCCGGGCCCTGGTTTCCTCGCTGGTCACGGCGTCCACTCCATGCACAGGTGCAGGGCCGCAGACGTGCAGGGAACCTACCGCCGGCTGCCATTGGCTTCATTACTTCTTACCCGCTGTTTGCAGCACGAGGCCCCTGGACCTGGGGTGAACGGTCTCCCTCCCCATGGAGCCTCCTAAACACTCCAGAGCCCACACGCTGAGCGTGCACCTGTTCAACGAACCCCCATGCCCTGCATTTCTCGGCTCATAGTCGCCCCTTCCCTGTACCTTGCCGAGCCCTCTCAGATCTCCCGTTTCACCAACTCTTCTTCCAAGAACGGCCTCTGTCTACTGCTGTGCCCAGGACCTCTCTTACTTCGGTTTGTTGTTTTATTGAGGTAAGAATCACAGAATATACAAAACTAGACATTTCAGAGTACAGTTCAATGGCATTTGGTGCAATCACAGAGTTGTGCAATGACCACCACTACCTGTGTCCGGAGTATTCTTATCCCCCCAAAAGGAGACTTTGGACCCATTAGCAACCACTCTCTGCTGTGGATTGAATCGTATCCCCCTATATTCATGTCAAAACCCCCCACTCCCAGTGTGTCAGCGGCTGGAGATGAGCCTTTATGGAAGTTGAGTTAGTTAATTAACTAAATTAATTAAGTTAAATAATTGAATTAATTAAGGTTAAATGAGTCATGAGGATGGGACCCTGGTCCTTTTGAGGAAAGGAAGGGATATGGAGCTTTCTCCACATGCCCACAGAGGAAGGGCCACATGAAGACATAGTGATGGGGCCGCCTGAATGGGAAGAGGGTCCTCACCAGGACTGAATTTTCTGATACCTCGATCTTGGCCTCCCAACCTCCAGAACCATGACAAAATTATTGTTTAGACCCATGGTCCGTGGTATTTTGTTATGCAGCCTGTGCTGACCACTCGCTCCCCACTAGCTCCTCCTCCCCAGCCCTGGCACCTCATGAGATGTTTCCTGTCTCCATGGACCTGCCTGTTCTGGATGTTTCACATCAGTGGACTCACACAATACATGGCCTTCTGTGTCTGGCTGCTTCCACTCTGTGTAATGATTTTGAGGGTCACCCACATTGTAGCAGGTGTCTATGCTTCGGTTCCCTTCATGGCTGAGTGCCACTCCATGGTCTATATGGACCACATTTGTGTATCCATCACCTGTTGGTGGACACTTGGATTATTTCTGCCTGTGGCTGTCATGAATAGTGCTGCTATGAGCATGGGCATCCATGTACCTATCTGAGCACCTGTCTTAAATCCTCCGGGGTCTCTTCTTTCTTGAGCCCTCCAAATGAGAATTCATGCCTCTCTCGTCAAGGTGCCCAGGGGTGTGCACACGGCAGGGTTGGGCAGCATGCAGTCTTGACTGAAGACTAACCCCCCCACACCCTGCTATCTCTTCCTCCTGGACGCATCCTCAGGGTACCCTCTGGCTTCACTCCAGTGGAAGCCTCCGAGCCTCCCTGGAAATCCTGACCCCTCACACCTCTTCTCTGCTGAAACCTTTGAAAGGCCCAGCGTCAGAACAGAGCCCAGAGTCTTACGGCGGCCCACCGGCCCCTCTGACCGCTCCGCGATCTTCTCCGCAGCATGCTGCAGTCACAACGCCCCCTACCAGGGACGCCCTCGCCCCAAGTCCACACAGCTCGCTCCCTCATTTCCTTCAGGCTCCACACCACATACAGCCTACTCAGCCCTCCCCTCCCCAGTGCTCCTGCCCCCGACTCCCTGCTTATCTCCCAGCAGTTCCCTGCAGGTCAGGCAGGTGCAGGTGGCAGGAGGGCAGGGCCTCTCCCTTCCGCTCACCACAGCTCCCTGCCATAACCCTGGCTCCAGGAACAGCGTCTGGCACACACAGCCTGCGCGAGCACATCTTTGCCGAATGAATGAATCTGAGTGAACGTCTTCTGCGTGTCAGATGCTGCCGATGGAGACATGACTAAGCCCAGATGAGGGCACGGGCTGGTGGAGAGACAGACGCGGAACAGATCATCACAACAGAGTGGGCTCGGCTGTGACAGAGAGACGTGTCACGCGCTACGGGAGCAGCCGAGAGAGAGCTGGCAGTGACGAGGGCTGGGCCGGAAGTGCACACAGGAGGGGCTAGCCCCACTGGGTCTTGCAGGATGAGTAGGAGTTTGGCAGACGGACAAGTAAGGGAAGGGCATCCCAGGCAGGAGGAACAGCATGGAGACCCAGAGTATGAGAAAAGTTGGCATTTTTTCACAGAGGCAAGGCTTTGAAGGGCTGGTATTATTGACAATAACAATTCTTAGTTACAATGCTTCACACAGATGGTCTTGTCAAGTACTCGCTCTGGCCCTGTGGGATGGTCTAAGGATGGTCTTCAGTTGAGGGATTGGGAGAGTGAGAACTTGAGAGGATCTACCCCTTTCCAGAAGCTTCACAACTATTTGAAGCAGAGCCAGGATTGGATCAGGGGCTCAAACTGGCCACTACAGGCTCCTGGGGAGTGGGCGGCTGTGTGGGCCCAGGGCAGGAGTCTGCACACTAGGGCTGCCACCTGCTTGGTCAGGAAGGTTATTGGGACATGGGCACCTCTGCTGGCGGTGTACTGTCTGGGGCTGCTTTTGTGCTTTAATGCAGCGGAGCGGGGGGGTGCTGTGGCAGAGAGTGTGACGCCCCAATAGACAAAGATTTGCTCTCTGACCCATCAAGGCACTGTTTGTGGAGGCCTGGCCTAGGGGAAGGTGATGAGGCTGGGCAGGTAAGCCGGGGGCAGGTGGTGCCCACTGGGAGTGGGGCTCAGGAAACGGGCTGGGTGTATGGCTGGGGAGGAGGGAGGTGCAGAAGGGGGTCAGGCAGCGCCAGGCTTGGCTCCCCTGCAGGAAATGATGAGGAGGGGAAACAGGGCGACCCCCCTAACAGTTGTACCCCCAGGCACCTCTGCTGGGTCCAGCATGAGTCTGGCCAAGGGAAACAGAGCAGAGCTGTGTCTCACCCTTGACAAGCTCCCGGCAGAAGGCAGGAGCATAGGGACGGGGGACAGAGGAAGACCAGCCAGAGCCACGAGGTCAGTCAGGAGGAGGAGGGCAGGAGGAGGACAGGCGCCATCCAAGCTGTTGGCAGGGAGGAATGCCAGGCAGGAGGCACAGCCCAGGCAAAGGTATGATGGCCTGACCCCTCCAGGGCCCCAAGAATGCCATCTTCTCTAAGCAAGAAGGTAGCTGAGCTGGGCTGCTGGGAAGGTTTTACCTGACGCTTCTGAGCAGGTGTTGAAGAATCACAATAATCAAAATCTGAGAGCTGTTGAAGCAATGGGTGAAGGCCGCACTTGAACGATGTGCCTAGAAGCAGCCCATGGCGAGATGAGCGGTGGGGAGCAAGGAAGGACTGCCTGGCTCTCCTTGCCCAGCGTGGCCATGCCTGAGGTTGGCTAGCCGGATCTGGTCAAGCTGAAGTCCATGTTCTCCAAGGACGGGGAGGCCTTCAGCCGTGTCCTTGCTAAGGAGCTGGTGGGCCAGGAACAAGCAGGGCTGCGGGGTTAGTGGGCACGCGCATATGCCTGCCAGCCAGAGGCCCTGGGACTGTGGTCTGGGTCCCGGGGGCCAAAGGGGCAGCTGCCAGCCCTGCCTCTTGGAGGCCAGAGGCCAGCCTGAGACCCACTGGGTCAGACAGCAGAGAAGAGGGCTGGGCCCGGGCCTTCCCAGGGACCGCCTGGGAGAAGAGGACCCCTAGGGAAGGCCTTTCTGCCACCGCTCTCCTCAGGGCTCCCCGCCTCCCCAGGGGGCGGCCCTGACATGAACAGAGCGCATGCCCGCCATGTGGCTGGGAATGGCAGGATATTTTAAGCAGTGCATGGGGAGTTCTGCGTTACCCTGGAGATGGGGTGGATGCAGGCTTCAGCGGCCACGGCGCATCTGTGCTCAGCAAGAGGCCTGTACCGAGTCTGGGCCAGAGGAGCCACCAGTCCCTTCCATCATGGAGGCCAGCCTGAGTGTAGAAGTGGTTGTGGCCACCCCGGGGAGGGAAGCAGGACCCAAGCCTGGGCTGGGTCTGAGGCTCAGGGGTAAAGGACCCAGCTGAAGCCTGCGGCAGAGGAATGGTGGTGGCCCCCCGGCCAGGATGGATGAATTCCAAAACCACACACCTGCGTTCACCTGCAGGCCCCGCGCAACCAGCTGGTGGCTGCAGGCAGGTGTAGAGGCTCATTCTTGCATCTGGGAAATAGCTCCTGGGGGCTTCTCCCTGAGCCAGTGAATGTGACATTATCTGGAGAAGGGGTCTTTGCAAATGTGATTAATTTGAGGATCCTGGGTTACCCAGTTGGGCCCTAAATCTAGTGACAAGTGTCCTTGCAAGAGAAAGAAGAGAGACACACAAACGGGGAAGCCATGGGGCCACAGAGGCAGAGGTTAGAGGGATAGGGCCATAAGCCCAGGGACGCCTAGGATCCCCAGAAGCTCAGGAGGCAGAAAGAGTCATCCCCTAGAGCCTCTGGAGGGACCTGGCCCTGCTGTCACTGGATTCCAGACTTTTGGCCTCCAGACTATGTGGTAGGTGCTCCATGTGCGGTCCTTTGTCATGGCTGCCCCAGGATGCTGATGGTAAGTAAGCAACGTTCATTGAGGACATCCTTGGTGCCAGGCACACTTCGGGGACTTTACAGGAGGCCTGCTCGATGCCACAAAGCCCTTTGGGCTCAGGGGTTGTCTTTCCCACTTAGCCCATTCTACAGATGATGACAGAGGCTCCGGGGCTCCAGTGACCAGGACACTCCCCTAGGAAGAAGGGGACCTGGGACCTGCAGTCTGACTGCAAGTTATGCCCAGATAGGCAAGACATGTGCTTGATGCCTGGATGTCATAAGACCCCTGTGCACACAGGGCTCTGGGGAGGGGAGGGGTGTTATCAGAGGATGTGGCCCATTGATGGAGGTGTCACCTGGGCAGGTGCGGCAGGAGCAGGCATGGGGGCGGGGGCGGGCATCCCAGGGTGAGTCTCACAGAGGGACGGTGTAGGCTGCTGTACTGCCTCACCTTCCAGAAGGTTTCAAAACCTCCACCGGTTTTACTCCACACTGTCCTTAGACCTCAGTGATTGCGGCCATAGAAGCTGCCACTCAGCCTGATGCTGGTTCAGCCCTTCATTCTCCACCCATCCTGGTCCCACCTGTGCTCCTCTGAGAGCTCCTGCTCTTCCGCTCTTGTCTATGCTGTTCCCACTTGTGCTTTGGCACTCAGCTCCAAGGCTGCATTCCTGGAGACAACGGCCCTGGGCAGAGACCTGTGACACCCACGGTGTTCCCAGCTCCTCCCAACTCATCCTCGACACAGCCCCCACCCCACCCAGACCCCAGTGATTTGTCACTGACTGCTAAGGGCCGAATGTCTCTGTCTCCCCAATTTTCTGTGAATCCCCCTCAGAGTGGGGCCTCTGGGAGGTGCTCAAGGGTCAGATGAGGTCATGGCAAGGGGCAAGTGATGGGATTAGTGCCCTTATAAGAAGAGAAGACTTCAGAACTCTCGCCCTCTGTCCTGCAGACACACAGTGAGACCCGGCTTCCCAGACACCTCAGCTGAAACCAGGTGTCTGCCAACATGGTCTCCCCTGCCCCCCCCCCCCCGCCCCATGCTGGGGGCTGCATCTCGTGCTCCAGTGTTAACTTTTCTGTGCCTCCCAGCAGCCCTGTGAAGGAGGTGGGAAGGTGCCCCCAGTTCACAGATGGGAGGACCCCACTTAGGTGACTGGGGCACAGGTGGTGACCTACACATCACTGACCCTCAGTGCTGAAGTCCTAGTGATGGCCACGGTACATCTGGGGGAGGATGAGCCTAAGGGCTCTTCAGAAGGTGATCAGGGAGGACTAGGGTCCCTAAACTGTGGGTAGACACTTGCCCTCTCTGGGGTCTCGGGAACAGAGCGAACTTGCAGCGGAACCTCTCCCCTAGACCACACCTCTAGGCTTGGCTGCTTACAGGATGGTGGTCATGTCCCTGAAGGATGGGGTGGCGCCATGTGCCAGGGAGTGCCTAGGGCAGCCCCCAGAGCTGCCGACACCGATATATCAGAGGACGCCCCACCCTCCCTGCCACAACGGCTGCCTGAGCTGATTGGCCAGAGAGGCAGCCGGGCCCCAGATGGTGGGCCTGTGCGGGACAGCCAGCCCGGGTGGGGCCGCGGCCACTCCACCCACAGACTCGTACATCTCGAATGTTCAGAGGATGGATGCTTCCAGAATACAGGCTCCGTGGTGCCGGTCTTCCTGCACACAGATGGCGAGAAGGCCTATCATTTGCTCCTTGTCAGTAGAAAAGTTGGCACACGAATGAAAAAACAACAAAAAAAATACATTTGATAATACAGCTCCATGGCGGAAGTGTACAATAGAGGCAGAGTGACAGCAAGGTGCGCGGGAGCTGCGGGCCGGCGCTGCTCTGGATGAGGTGGGGATGCCCAGGTGGAAGGGGGCTCCGGCCTCTCTGTGCCACGTGTCACATGCCACATGCCAGATGCAGGGCTCAACGTGATACTTCCAGTTCAAAGTCCTGGAAGGATGGTGTGGTCCCTCCAACAGGATGGGTCCCTGAGGCCCAGAGGGGGAATGACCTGCCCGAGATCACATGAAGAGTGAGCTGCTGCTTCTCTAGGATCCTCCGCTAGGCTGACGCTCAGAGCCATTGGCCTAGCTCCCTTTGACATGTTATGTCCAGATGGAGGATGAGGGACCATCTGGAGTCACCCAGAACCTGGGGCTCAGTGTGGAGGAGCGGCTGGGCCTCTGTAGAGAGCTCATGTCTCGGGCTCATTCCTCCCACCCATGGAGAAGAGCCCTATCTTCTTGTAAAAATTTTTTTTTTAATTTTATTTATTTATGATAGGCACACAGTGAGAGAGAGAGAAGCAGAGACATAGGCAGAGAGAGAAGCAGGCTCCATGCACCGGGAGCCCGACGTGGGATTCGATCCCGGGTCTCCAGGATCGCGCCCCGGGCCAAAGGCAGGCGCCAAACCGCTGCGCCACCCAGGGATCCCCCTATCTTCTTGTAAAATGAAGCCATGTGATCTAAGGGTACATGACAAAAGAAAGGGTTCCTTGTAATAGTGGATAAGAGCAATGCATGGCGGGCCTTGCCAGGCCACAGAAGCCTCGGTGGTGAGGGCAGCTTCACACATCATGTGGTTGGACGAAAGGTCTGAGTGTGTCTAGACTCCAGAGCAGCCATGGCATGCGTTCCTGGAGAGGCCTGGTGGAAATGCCACGGGCTTCAGAAATGCTGGGAGACTTGGCAGATCCTCAAATCATACAACCACCAAAGCTTCGGAGGGACACAGAAAAATCCTGAGCCTGCCCTGAGTATTAACACGTGACCTGTTCAGTTTCTACAGTGGAGGTGCTTTTGTGCAGGTTAAGGGGCAGGGTGGGTATGCAGTGCAGGCTGGAGACCCAGGAAGAGGTGGCCTGTGTGGGGACTGGGATTGAGGGGAGCACAGGCTTTCCCAGGGACTCTCCATGGGGAAGGCCATGCAAGGCTCAACTGAAGGCCCTGGAATCTGCAAACCTGCCTCTTTTGCTCTGCTCACTTTAGGTCTAAACTACTTCAAGTAATCAAGAGCCAGATGGAGGGACAGCTACCAGGTGTGCTGCCACATCTTCCCGCAGTGGGCTGCTTCACAAGCCCCCAATCCGGCCCACAGACCATCTCAAGACTGTGTGCATGGGGGACGGAGCTGAGGAACCAAACGCCCACCTTGCCAGAAAACACAGTGCTCACAGTCATGGTAAATCATGGCGAAAGCTGTGGAAGAGCCACGACATGCCCTGCAGTGATGTCCAAGGTCACACAGCTGAGCTGATGGGAGGCTCCAAGGTACAGGCCCTCACTGCCCATCAGCCTGTTCCAGCCCCCAAGAAGGCCCCGCTGCGGCCCCAAATGGCGATCCAGAACAAAGGAGAAACAGAATGGACTCTACTTTCCAAGGGGTGTATGGCCCGATAGAAGGCATTTGGAGAAAGTAATGAGATGAAACAGTGTTGGACCAGCCCTCAGGATTCCCATGAACAAGGCTCTTGAGTTCCTCCAGCCAAGTCAGTGGCTTCTCTGCCATCTTGGTTCTGGAGCCTGGTGGTGGGCCATGTCCTACATGGCTTATTAGCCAATGACCTGGTGTGGCAGGTATGTCCATGTCTGTTAAAGGACCTGACTAACCAACGACTAAGCCTCGGGGCAAGTGCTTCTGTGGCCCACTCAACCGCACACCTACAGCAGGCATGTCCTCCCACCCTCTTCTCTCTCCTTTCCAGAGGAAATTAGAAAGACAATAGGGCCAGTCTCTCTTCACTTGCTCCTCACCTCGGGAGGAACTGCCATTAGGGCAAGGGCATAAACCCAAGCCTTTAACCACCTTGTACACACTCCCTTAACCCACTAGCCTTTGCGCCAACGTGGAGAAATGGAGTATTCTGTTCTGTTTTGGTTCTGCATTCTAAACTCATGAGGGTGATGCCAGCCAGGGTTAAGTGGGTCCCATGGGGGCTGTGGTAGGATGAACTGAGTACTCCAAACCCCTATGTTGAAGCCCCAACTCCAGTATCCTAGAACCTAACTGCATCTGGAGACAGGGCCTTTACAGAAGTGGTTAAGGTAACACGAGGTCACTGGGGTGGCCCTGATCCAGTGTGACCGGTGTCCTTACAGGAGGAGGGATCAGGACATAGACATGTAAAGAGAGACGACCCTGTAAGGACCCAGGGTGAGCACGGCTGTCCACACACATGCAGACAGGCCCCAGGAGGACCCCGCCTTCCCGCGCCTGCATCTCAGATTTCCAGCCTCCAGGACCAGGACAGTGAGTGTCTGTCATTTACAGCCTCTGTCTGTGGTGTTTTGTTATAGTAGCCCAAGCTGACTGATGCAGAGCCCACTCAATGTAAAGATGCCTCAAAGTCCATTTACTTGATTTAATTTTTAATCTTTAGCTGTTATTATAACTTGATTTGCACATACCACGTAGCAAGCATTTTACATACATCCCTTTATGCCTTCTGATACTCTTTCAAAGGAGCACGTCTGCATCTTACAGACGAAGAACAGTGAACTCAGAGACCACAGAACAATGGAACCGAAACAGGAACCCAGGTGAATCCTACACGAGGGCCCCAACCTCTCGGCTTTCCCATAGTGATTCCCCAGAGCCTAGGGAAAGTCCCCTTTTGATCTTGGGTACTGTTGGTGGGAATGCAAACTGGTACAGCCACTCTGGAAAACAGTATGGAAGTTCCTCAAGAAGTTAAAAATAGAACTGCCATATGATCCAGCAATCCCACTTCTGGGAATATATCCAAAGGAAACGAAATCATTACGTCGTGGAGAAATTTTGCACTCCCCTGTTCACTGCAGCCTTATTCACAACAGCCAAGGTATGGAAACTATCTCAGTGTCAATGGATGGATGAAGAAGATGTGGCGTGTACACACAACGGAATATTACTCAGCCTCTGCAACAACATGGATGGACCTGGGGTGCTGTGTGAAATCAGCCAGACACGGAAAAACAAATACCAAATGGTATCATTTATATGTTGAATCCAAAAAAAAAAAAAGAAGAAGAAGAAGAAGCGGAGCTTGTAGAAACAGTAGAAAAGCAATTGGTCGCCTAGGGTGGTGGGGGGGGTGGGGTGGAAGTGGGGGGGTGGGAAGGGTTGGTGAAAATTGGGAGAGGCTGGCCCAAGGATACAAACCTTCAATTATAAGATGAATAGGGTCTGCAGGTCTAAATGTAACAAGGTGACTATAGTCGATAACATTGTATTGAAATTTGCTGTACCCCTTTCCAGGAGACAACTGTCAAGGAGGGGAACAAGGATTCTGGAGCTGGGATTCCTACTACCCCTAGTGGCCCCATGAGAAGTCCTTGTGGTGGTGGTCTCTGAAAAGTCTCAAAGACAGATGCAGCATCCAAAGTTCCAGATTCCCACCCTACTTCCCACACTGTCCTAGCTGAGGGATGGACCTCACTAGGTCTCCTCTTCCTCCTCTGTAAGATGGGATAAGACTATTCCTCTCTTAGGGTCAAAGGTTGCCTGCTGCTACTTTACCATCCACTCAGGTCGCTGCACATTCTGACCACTTCCAGCCACTGGAGGCAACTGTGCCATCCCCAAGCCATGTCCTCTGTGGCCTCGTGGGCTGGGGAAGCAGACAGCTTCAGGTCTCCCTGCCGCCGATTCCCTGTCCCCTTCTTCTAGAGGTCTGCTTATCCCTCCAAACCCCAGCTCTGAGGGGTCACAGCTCTCTAGGCTCTACTCCCTCCTGGGATCCACAGTCAGGCCTTCAGCCCAAGGGCTGGAGGAGGGGACCAAGGGGGTCCCTGCCCCTCGAGTAAATGCACAAAGTAGAAGCTTTTCTAAGGGAGGAATATGGACTCTCTGCCCAAATCTGGGACTTTGTTTGGCAGATTTCTTTCACTAGGAACCACCTAAGACAACATGTGTATGGAGCCTGGGGTCCCAATCGCAGAGACTGCACTCCGCTCCAGGCCACGCAAGGGCTTTGTCACCCCATGTTGCAGAATGGCCAGCATGAGAGAGAGGCAGGGGGATGAATGTTAGCACCGATCTGTTCTGGCTCAAAACTGGAGCAGTCCTGCCAGGGCCACCCCACTGGGCAGCACTGCTCACTGGCCACCAGAGATAAGCAGTGGGGGGAGCCAGCATGGAGAAGGCTCGGCTCATGGCCACTCTCTGTCTCCTGGCACAGGTGTGACTGGTGCTGATAAGAGAAAAGAAGTTGGCCTTAGGCCGGAAGTGGAAAATTGGCACCTGATGACTTGCATGTGTTTTATGAGTCCCATTCCCAACCTGGAGTCCCTGGCCTTCTGGCATCTGTGATTCTCCAGAAGCTTCAGGCACATTTTCCTGAATGTTCATTCATGGCTGCAGAACTGACCAGATGTGAAAGGGAATCAGAACCTGGGAGGGGGAGGAGAGACTCCCAGAAAGCCGTGTGCACCTGCCTGGCACAGCAGGGTACAGATACAAAAGGTGGGGCGGGCAGGGATGAGGGGGCCCCCAGAGCAATGGGTCACTCCACAAGATGAGGGACACAGACTGGGAGACAGATTTGTGGGGTGCTATGGGTCGTGTAGGTCTGTGCTCCCTGAATTCATATGTGGAAACTCTAGTCCTCGGTGTGAGGACTAACCTCTAGTCCTGACAGTGTCAGGAGGTGGTGAGGTCCTGAGAGTGCGGCCCCCCGGGGTGGATCAGGGCCCTCACAAGGAAGGACATGGAAGGGCTTTCTCTCTCTCTACCCTCTGACGACACAGCGAGAAGGCGGCTGTACACATCGGCCAGGGCTTTGATCTTGGATATCCGGCCTCCGAGACCCTGAGAATAAATGTCCCCAGCCTGGTGTTTTGTTACGGCATCTGGGGCTGACTGATACAGAGGAGCTGTGACTAGGAGCCAGCGCCGCATCTGTCAAACGTTGAACTCTGGGATAAGCACAGACCAGGGCGGAATCAGAGGCACGTGACTCCGGGCAGGCAGACAGCAGCCCGGCCCGCAGGAGCGGAGCGGCAGGTGCCACTCCACCTTCTCCACCTCCTTCCAGGCGGGAAGCTCAGATCCCCACCGGTTCTGCCTAGTACCCCCTCCCCCGGCCACCAAACCCAGTGGGTTCTGGCTCTGGAGTGTCTGTGTGTCCTGCCTCCTGCCCTCCTTTCTGACAGGGCCATAGGCTGTTCTCCGTGGCTCCCCGAGGCCCCGCACAAGCCCTGCTCCACCTTCTCTTGAGTCATCCTCCTAAAACGCTCATCAGACCATGCACCACCACCTTCTGCCGGGAGAGTGTTTGTGGAGCCCCCTGGCCCACAGCACCTGCAAGAGCCACACCAGCACCCACCAACGTGCTCCCTCGGAAGGGGAAAGAGATGGGAGAAGCCAAGAGTCATGGTCCCGGCCAGCCTCTCTCATGTAGCTGCCACATGCCCCCCCTTCCATGCTGTCTTGGGGCCAGGCTCAGTGGAGCCACCTACCACCCCCAGGAAGGCCTTGCTCCCATGGACCCCCACATGGAGATTTCTGGACACTGGGACCCCTTGTCCAGGAAACCTGCTCAGCCTGGTCCCTCACCAAACTAGAAGCCACCTTCTATCTCTGTTCTGGGAGCCTGTGGCTGGCACCAGGCTCCTCACCCTCCTTGCAGGGTTCCGGCTAGGACCTCTGACAGGAGGTTGGGGAAGGGGAATAAAGCTCTTTCCCGTCTTCCTGCTCTTTTCCACGTCCCTAACATCCAAAGGGCCACAGCAGAAGGGCTGCAGCCCCTGGCACCCTCCAGCACCCAGCGCCCACCTGGCCATACCCTGCAGGGGGGCCCGTGGTGGTGGTGGTGTGGTTGTGATGGCTGGGGGAGGTGCTGGCTCAAATCTCATGGAGCCAAATGCCCCCACGCCATTGGAACACCTGCCAGGCCACATCCTTTCCTGCCAGGTCAGAGCTCCCTGGGCCACATGCCTGTAGGGAGTGCCAAGCACTACCATACACCCCATCCGGGCTGGGTTCTTGGTAGCCTGCTTCCCTCTGTACCCAAATCTCAGGGTGCTTCAGGGTCCTGAGGGAGAGACCAAGCACATGGGGGTGGGGGGCAGCCAGACCAGGTGTGACAACAGAACTCTGACCAGAGATCTGCAGCACCCAGTCTGGGAAGCCAAACAGAAACTTCTGTACAGTGAATCCCCACAGCTGGGACTTATCCAATCACGAATTGCTAACTTTCCTAATGTTCACCCTGTTTCCAACTCAGCACCACCCAGAGAAGGCCCAGCATGCTTCTGAGTTGTCACCGGGGCCTGCTCCCAGACGTCCTCCATCAGCATGCATCTGGGCCTCTCTTTGCCCATAAAGCTCTCCTATTCCTCTGCCAGCCTTTGAGTCTCTGCAGAGAAAGTGGCAGCGGCTGACCCCTTGCTAGCAAGCGCTGAGTACCCAGCACTGCTTGCTCTCATCCAGGTGTTCTTCGTGTGTCTCCACACTAGCCCTGGGTACTACTCCTGCCCCCTACTGAAGCACCTGGTTTCTGGTGCCCAATGGAATTTTGCCAAGGCACTGGCAGATGAGTCACCCCTTTGGGGGGGGAGGGGGGGAGAAAGGTGAGCAGAAAGAGTGGCCCGCATGACAGACTGGGGCACCAGACAGGTCAGGACAGGGAGCTCCCTACAGAGGGCCACTGTCTGCCAGACCTGACGGATGAGTGTTTTGTAATGCTACCCCACTGTATCCTGAAAAAACCCTCATAGGTCAAATACCCTTCCTGTATACATAATCCCAATATAACATCTTCCAACTATAAGATGCCAGCAGACTAGAAAGAAGTAGTTCACAATAAAATCATCTGCATTTCAAACGAAATGCTTATACCTATATATAGATAGAGTCTCCATGAATGTGAAAGCCACAAATGAAGAAGAAGCAGGTGACTCCTGCCCTGCCAGCAATGAAGTGCAGGAAAGCTCTTGGTCAAGTTCCAAATCAAATCCCACCCGGGAAAGTTCTGCTCTCAGCTTGAAGGTGTCACCGGCCACAAGGCTGTCATCACACTGCTGACAATCATAACCCTCTGCATAAGAAGAACCATATCCATTCCTCCCAATAACCATCACCTTGGAATTATTCTGAAAACAAAACAGGAGTGGTCAGGTTGGCACAGGGTTGAGTCCCCACCTCATGGGGCTTTGCCCCAAGGGCACAGGGCAGGCACAAAGCAGGGCAGCACAGCAGACAGAACCCCATGGAAGCTGTCCTTCTTCTGGCTGGAGAAATCTGGGAACAGAGCTCAGCAGGCATGTCTGGTACTAGAACATGCAAGGAGAGTTTGGAGAGTTTGGAGGGAAGACATCCAGAGAAAGGAAGTCCCTAATTCTGGGTATATCTGCAGAAGTTTGGGAAGTTTTGGGCTGGCCTTGAACCATGTGTGTGTGACACACTCAAGTAAGTGAAGCAAGAGGTTATTGACCTTGTCATGGACCCACTGAAGGTGAGACGCAGCTTATAGTTGAAATCCAACCAGAGCAACCATCAGCTGAAACGACACATGAAGATTCCTCAGAAATAGAACACAGAAGCATACTCACAAATGTCAAGCAAGCAATCCAAGACTGCTAGGAAAATGGGATTCATTCTTAAGTGAAAAAGACCAATAGGCACCAAACAAGATGATGCTGATGTTGGAATTAGTAGACAATGGCTTTAAAGCTGTTATTAATTATAACTATTATAACTATTTCACAGAGGCAAGGGAGATATGGCTGACATGTTCATAAGATAGAACGAAGTGGAAGTTTTAGAAATAAAACACATCTGAAAAAAGTTCAGCAGGTAGTCTTAATAGTAAAATGGAGGTGACAGAGAAGAGTCCAAAGAGTCCATAAACTTGAAGACAGATCAATGAATTTATCCAACCTGAAGAGAAAGGGGAAAGATTGGGGGAAAAAAGAGCATCAGGGTTTCAAAGGACAATATAAAGAGATATGCAAGAATTGAGTAATCAGAGTCCCAGAGAATGAAGCAAAAAAAAAAAATTTTTTTTTGAAGGAACAATGTTCTCATCACACATAAAATGTTTTTGGCTATGTGAGGTGATGGATATTGATTAGACTTATTGTGGTGATCATTTCACGATATACACAAATATCAAATCATCATGTTGTACAGCTGAAACTAACATAATGTTATATGTCAATTACACCTCAATAAAAGAAAATGAAAAAAAAAATGGATGCAAACTTCCCAGATTTGATGAAAGAAATAAACGTATGGTTTCAGGAAGGCCAGCAAGGGATTCTGGTTCCTGGAAGCTACTGCAATATGCACACTCCATTGCGTCTCTCCCATAAATGCAGTTATAAAGTGCAGACAGATGCAGGAACAATGATCTGAGGACTAAAGGGAACAGCAGGAAGCAGATTGGAGGGAGGAGAGCAGACTTCAAAGCACCATTGAACGAATGGTGAGCTTCCCACATATTTTTCTTCGGGTACAACTTGGCTGGACTCAGAAGTAGCCAGAAGACCAGGGATGCACATCAAGTGTGGATAAAAAGAGCTTCAAGAGGAGCCTTTGTTTTGCAATCTGAGGAGTGGAACAAGGGAATTCTCATGTTCAGAGTATGTGTGTGTGTGTGTGTGTGTGGGGAAGTCCTCCCTTATATTCTTTATTGTATTTCTTCCCAAATGTGGCCCCAGGACACCCTGCAGTGGCTTGGTGGCAATGGACAATAGCACGGAAGCTATGTGTAAGAGGAAACTTCTCCCTGGCCATAGGAGCTGTGGTCCCAAGGACACAGGACCAACCCCCACTGCTTTCTTCCCTTCTGTTCTCTTATCATTTGGCCTTTGGGTAAAGATGTGTGCTGTAAGTCATGCAAGGCAGGGGAGTTAAGGCCCCGGCTTTTCAACTGGAGAACTGTGACAGGGGTCCAGGGAACTGGAAAGTGGCAGGAGGACTATGGTGAGGAGGGACAGGGAGTGTTCAGATAAAGTGGCACCTGCACTTCTGGGCTCAATTCCAACTGGTGTGTGTAATCAGACCTCACACAGAGTGCCAAGGATACTGAGGATGGCGACCCATCTGCAGGATTGGCCATGCCGGGTACACAGGTGGGGCAGATCTGAATAGCAAGCAAAGGCTTTGAGAACTAAACTGACCTTGGAACCACAATCCATGGGAGGTTGGTTGGAACTTGGGGTCTTATCCTAACCCAGTCAACCTTTTCCACAGGATTCAAATAAGACTCCGAGTATTGTAATGAAATATTCAAAATGTCCAGGATACCAGTTGACCTTAGGTGGCATACGAAGGACTATAAATATGCAAACTCTCAAAGGAAATGATAAAAATAAAAATAATTACTGGATGGACTCAAAAGTAGAAGAAGACAAAGGAAAACATTCATGAACTTGAAGCTACATCAATAGAAAATTTTCAGAAGAGTATCACACAAATGTGCAGATTCAAGAAGCTCACTGCATCCCAACTGGAATAACACAAGAGATCCATGCCAAGATATGCCATCCTCAGACTGCTGAAAAGAAAAAAACAAAGAAAATATCCTACAGACCAGCTAGAGGAAGAGGAGTCACTTCATAGAAAGAACAACCATTTGAACAACTGCAGGCTTCTCACAGAAAGTGTGGAGGCAAGAAGGAAGTGGAACAACATTTTAGAAGCGCTGCTAACCTAGAATTCTATATCCAGTAAATAAACTCTTCAAGAACTAAGCTTAAATCCAGACAATCTCAGATGAAGAAAAACCAAGAGAATTTGTCATCAGCAAACCAGCTCTGATAGAAATCCTGAAAGAATTTCTCACAATGGGATAGAAGAGATACCAGACAGAAAGTTGAAAATCAGAAACAAAAGAGGCAGAACAGTAACAGAGCACTCTTCACCTCTTACGTTCTTTCAGGAATTTCTGATTGTCAAAAGTAAAAATTATTACATTGTATGATAGGGTTTTTAATACACGCAGATTTACTACATAGGACAACAGGGGAGGAGAAAAAAAGAACTAAACAATGGCCAGGCTTTCACATGTGCAAAGAAATATTAACTATAAGTAAACAGAGGAAGCTAACTATGTGTGTTGCAACCCACAGCAACAGCACACACACAAAAAGCTGTACGAGTAGAGGCACAACTGCAATAAGTAAATAAGAGTGGAGAAATAAAATATTCAAATCATTTAAAAAAATCAGGAGAGAAAAAAAAAGAATGAGAGAGAATATAAAACAGGAAGTAAGATGGTGGCTACAAATACATATGCATTAATAATTGGTTAGATTGTCTAAACACGAATAAAAAGGATGGTCAGAGTGGATGTGAAGAAAAACACCCAACGGTACGCAGGCTGTCAGGAATCAGCCTAATGGGCAGTGACACAGCTAAGTGAAAACCAAGTGAAGAAGATTTATTGAGCAAACATGAGTGACTGGGGATAAACAGAAATGCTAAATCATTCAATAATGACAAGAATACCATTTACCAAGAGGGTGAGTGCGCACCCAATACCAGAACTTCAAAAATACGTCTGGCACAACCTGACGGGACAGAAAGGTGAAAACGGACAAGCAGAGTTACACTGGCAATGCCAACATTCCCCTCTTAGCGATCAGCAGGACTGGTGGAGAGCAAGTCAGCAAAGCTATAAGTGCCCCAAAATACCATCAGAAGGATCTAGCCGACACTGAACAGAAGTCACACTGCCCTCAATGCACATGGAATATTCACCAGGGGAGACCAGAGTCTCCTGAGCCATAAAACCAGAAAAAGAGCAAAATAAATTCAAAGCACACAGAGGTAAGGAAATAAAACAAGAAGAGAAATCAATGAACTGGAAAACTGAAGGAGGAAGAAACATTGATGAAACCAAAGCTCATTCTTTGAAAAGGTCAATAGAATTGATAATATTTTAGCAGGACTGACAAAGGGAAAAAGAGAAAAGGACCCAAATTACCCACCTTGGGAACAAAGAAGGTGATACCACCACAGAAGAGACCGCAAAGAGATAATGGGGGATGACGGATGAGTCTCCGTAGATAAGATTGACAGTTGAAAGTGGATTGTTTGAACGTCACAAACTACCCAAACTCACCCAAGAACAAACAGGTAGTCTAACTTACATTGATTAAAAATATCGAATTGGTGGTTTAAAAGAGAAAAATATCCAAAAAAAAGCCACCTTCAGACGCAAATGGTCTCACTGGCGAATGGCACCCACCATTTCAGGAGGAAACAATACCGATTCTACACAATCTTTCAAAAACATTTTCTACAATAACTTATGTGGGCTGCATTACCCTGAAGCCCAGACTGGACAAAGACAGCACGAAAAACCAGACCAGCGTCACTCACAACATCCCCAGCAGCACGTCGCGAACCTGAGCCCAGCAATGCATAAAGGGAAGAACGCACCATGACCTGGGAATGCAAGGCTGGCTGGGTATCTTCAAAGATTGGCTGACGTAAACGACCATGTAAACTAATCAAAGAAGAAAAACATAATCCAGATGACAAAACTCGGCGTGGCCCAGGGAGAGGCGTGCCCCGCTGCAGGCCTCGCTACGGGACGCAGGTACAGATGCAGGTACAGCGCCGCCACACCTGGGCTCCTGCAGGTGAGCAAGGGTGAGGCAGGACGTGGAAACGTGGGCTCTCTGGCTCCCCGTGGCCTCTGCTGTTGCTCGATCAGCGTGGACCAGCGAGGTTCCACGGAGACCTCGTTGGCAGGACAGGGAAGATAAAGATTAGAAAAATCAAGGTGCGCCAGGCAACGCTGAACACCTCAGAGACACAGCGTGTTCCCTGTAAACGCGGACCGAACCGAGGGGCTGGCAGGGGCCACCTCAAACACTCGGATTTAAGAGCGCCTGGAGCATCGAGGGACGCCAGTGGAGGTGGCCGGCCCCAAGAGGATGTTAACAACAGCTAGACAGCAATTACTGCTATGAAATAATAGTAACGATGAGCAGTAATAACGGCGACACACCTGAGGTACTTGGAAATGTCCTGCATGACCCCTCTTGTGGTGAAACCCTGGAGTCCAACCCCTTTCACATATACAAAATACACGATCACAATAATTAATAACAGCAATGGAACGTCCAACAGTGGTAACAACACTCTCACCTGCCTGTCCTGTGCCAGGCACCTCGCGGACCCCACCAGCTAAATGGGGCGAGGTCTGTGGGAGTCAGAGCACCCACTGCGGCCCGGAGGGGCTGCATAACCGGCCTGCGTGACGTCGTGCGGCCAGGAGGGCTGGGGCTGGCGTCGGAGGGCCAGCTCTGGGCTCACCCACCCATGATGCCCGTCTAGGATGAGAACCCGAGGCCGCTATGGTCCTGGCCTTACTGGCCGGAGATCGCCGGGTGTCTAGAATAAAGGGCACACCCACATGCAGCCTTCTGGTCGCGATGTCCACCCTGCTGTGGCCGCCTCGGGGTGTGCAGAGGGCTGCCCGTCCGTCCCTCCCCGTGGGGTCCTGGTGCTCAGGCCTCCGCAGGGCTGGGGACTCTCGCAGTGACCTCAGCCCCGCTGGCCCTGCCGAGGCCGCCCCGTGACTTCAGGCGTCCGATTCGGCTGACAGGGCCAAGCGGGCTCTGCTCAGAGTGAACAGTGAGAACACGTTCCCCGCCAGGTTTCCAAGCAGAGGGGCATCCGCTTCCCTGGAAGACCTTCTCCCCAACACCCTGGCTGGAGACTCCCATCGGCTTCTGCGCCCAGCGACTGCCATCTAGTGGCCGACACGGGGAACGCAGGGCTGGAACTGCTCCCGAAAGGCCCGGCAAGGGACACTGACCAGGAGGCCACACGCTGGGGCCTCCTGATGGGGTTCTGGGAGCGGAGGTGGCATCGCAGCAGCACAACATCGCATTGTGCTCCAGTTCTCGGAGACTGGACATTTACCTCCACCACAAAATGGCTTTCGTGATCCAGTTTAGAACAGCCCGCCATCCTGGGCCAGCGCAGAAGACAAAGGGCTGACCGGCCACCTGGGGTGCGGCCTCTGTCCCCAGCTGACTTGGTGGGGGCCAAGGGTCCGTGTGACCTTGGGGAAGTGGCCTAACCTCTCTGAGCTCCGGATTCCTCACGGGTCACACCCATGTTGCTCCCAGGAGCCGGTTCAGGGAGGGGGCTGACAACCCTCCAGACCCCAGGCTGCCTGCTTCCCCTCCGGAGCAGCCCGAAGGCCCAGCGCGGACACTCTCCACCTGAAATGCTTGAGTGGCTGCCTGGGGTTCTGAGCTGCGAAAGCCCATTCGGTAAATCAGGGATGATGAGGCTCCCCAGAGCACTCGGGGGCCATTCTGCAAAGACATGCTGAGCCCTCCCAGGGGCCAGGCGCCGTGCTGTGTCTGAGGAAAGAAGGGGGCCTCGAAAGCAGGTAGGGGCCCCCCCATCCCTCACCCCCCCACTGGTGGCTCCTTGTGAGCCTGTCTGTTGCAGAAGCAGGCTATCCCTCCTGCACGTGGGCAGGCCGCCATGGCTACCTCCCGATGCATCTCCCACCCCTGGGTCCGCTTTGAGGTCTGGGCAGAGTCCATGGGGGCAGATGGGCCCCACCTCCCACTGCTAGGACAGGAAGGGGTGATGGCTCAGAGCTGCTGAGGGTAGGGCTGGGTTGCACACTCTCTTCATGGATCAGCGTGGCACATGCACAAGAGGTACAGTAGACCCTGGACCCTGGATCCAACCCAGGCTCCGGGACCCCACGCTGCATGTCCGGGGCAGATGCTCAGCCCTCTAGCCTCTGCGTCCTCATCTGTAGAACGAGACCCTAATAATAGCGGGGCATATGGGATGTCAGTGAGGATTCAGAGTATCTGTGCAGCTGTAAGGCTGGCATATAAAAATGCCTAATAAACGTGACTGTCCTCATCTTTACCCTCCGTCCATCACTTTGTTGAACCAGCCGCCATGCCCAAGGGACAGGAGGGGACGCCGGGGTTAAGATTCCCCAGCTTAGAATCCGGCTCTGCTACTTCTGAGCTGCGTGATCTTGAGCAAGTCCCTTTCTCTCCTGGGAGCCAGTTTCCTGACCTGTGGCCACCCCTATCCACCCACACAGGAAAGAATGAAGCCAGGGGGTCCCAGCTGCCGCTCCCAGAGGCCTGCTGGGCAGGCTGGATCCAGGACACCCAGGTTGCCACCCCACCCCCCAGGTCGTCTGTGCAAATGGTATGGCATGTGTGGCCCGTGCACCTGCTGTCTCCTGGCATTGGAGCTGTGGTGGTGCCAGGCGGAGCCACCTACGTGACAGCACCCAATGAAGCCCTGGGCGCAGAGGGTCCCACGGGCTCCCTGCACACAAACATCTCCCAGAGGGGGCCGCCTGTTCTCTGGTGGCGGGACAGCGTGCTGCATGTCCCCTGTGCATGAAAGCCCCTAGACATGGCCCGAGCCTCCCCCGGTTGTGTCCCTGTGAGACCTCTTAGATGTGAGGACAACTCCACGCTGAGTGCCATGTACCCTTCTGGAGAATCACTGCGTGGGTGGTGCTGGGGACTCGACATCCCACCACGGGGACTGCATGAGTGTCCTGTGGCTGTCATCACAAGTGCTCACACACAGAGGGGCTTACACAGCAGACACTGACTCCCTCCCAGTCTGGAAGCTGGAACTCTGAAGTGAGGTCAGGGGCAGGGCACCCTCCTGAGTGCTCACAGGGCGCCAGGACCGTCCGCCTGCAGGTGCTCCTTCCGTATGTCCTGGACTACTTGGGATTCTGCACTCGTCTCAGGCAGGTGCCCTGACAGCCAGACTTATGCTGCTGGTCCAGGGATTTGGAGTAAAAAAGACCTTCACAATGGCCTTGATATTGTGACCCCTAGTGCAAGGTTCTCAGACTCTGGGTGTGCCGAGACCCCCGCACGGCTGGTGTGGACAGGACTTCCTGATTCTGGAGCCCGAGCGTGGGTGACGAGTACCCAGGTGACGCTGCCACAGCTCTACCAGTACAGGGCACCCACGTGGACAGCCGTGGCCATCTGTGAGGGTCCCCACGGAGCTTCCCACAGTTAGAAGACCCCCACCCCGCAGGACAACTCAGTCAGAATCCAGGGGTGGGAGAGTCCCCGGGGGACTCTGAGAGCCTGGTTGTTGTCCTCCATCCTCCCAGGGCTGTTCTCATGAATGCCTCTACTTCGAAGCAGACAGACTAGAGCAAAACTCCAACAAAGTGAGACCCAAGCCATCACGTCAGTTATCAAGATGCTGCAACTTTACAAACACCACCTGACATTGGGGTATTTTTAAGGCGGGGTTAAGGGAAGGCCCATAGTAATCACTGTCTTCCCAAGCGCCCGGGGGAGGTGGGAGCAGTTCTCTGCGCAGTTACTACTGGGGTCCTGGGCGCCCAGGGTCCCGTCAGATGTAAGGTGCAGCGAAGGACACATGCAGACCACGCCAGGGCACCCCTACTTTGGTCCAAGCAGTCACTGTACGGTAAGGCTGGTGGTCCACTATGACCCCTGGCACAGTCCACAGGCCCCAAGGAAGCAGAGGGCATGGCTTTGTGGAACCTGCCATTCTGGATGGCCTGGCGCTCTGACCATTATGGGAGCAGGTGCCCCCAGGTCCTCCAGGTAAGCCTCACTCACTCAGAGAGGCAGGACGTGAGGGCACTTGAGGTCACCCTGGCCCTTCACACAGGTCACCTGAGTCTCACGCGCTCTCATTTTTGCCTGGAAGGAGGAACGAAGGACAGACAGGTGGTGGCCTCGTTCAGGAAGCTCAGACGGAGTTGGGAAAAACAGAATCTTTCCGAAGACATGGCCCATGGCCAGGCCACGTGACTGCCACCTGCACACTGCCAGGAGGCTCAGCCGGGCCACGTTTCCCCAGGTAAGGGAAGACTCCGCTCAGGTCAGGCGTGAGGCCCCAGGGCACATCCCGTCCCAGCTACAACGAAGCCGAACAATCCAGCAGTGAAGCACCTTCCTCCCAGCCACCAATGCTGGGAGCGGGCGCAGGACCTGGCGGGGCAGGGAATTCTTTACCAAGCCCTGCCTCTGCCACTCACTGGCTGTGTGGCCCGGGGCATGTCACCTAACCTCTCTGAGCCTCTCTGAGTTTCTTTATGCAGAAAAGAGAGAGAAAACTGATGACCTTCAAGGATGAGTCTAAGTTATAACAGTTGCAACCAAAATAATAAATCTTAACAGAGGCTGCTTCTCAAGCGCCTCTAGGTGCAGAGGCCATAAGAGCTTTATAGTTACTGGGTCATTAATCATCCTTGAAGAGAGGCTGTGTGATCAGACTGTTGTCCACATGGCCCAGGAGAAACTGAGGCACAGAAGGTCAAGAGGCAGGGGTCAAGCCGGCACAGAGCCCGGCTGTCTGGACAGAGTCCTCTAAGCACTGGGTGAGGTGACATGGGCAAGCCCCCACCCCCACCCTGACACATGGAGTAGAAGTCACACATTCTCACGACTCCACCTGCCTCCCGGTGCCCTGGGAGGTCCAGGTGAGGCTGGGTAGGGGATCTGAGTCAGGCCCAGGGAGCAGCAAAAGCACAGCCCCAGCTCCAGTACATGCATGCTTACTCAGGATGGATGCTCAGCTGGCCTGGACTCCTGCCACTCTCTCCGAATGGGTGTGGCTTAGTGTCACCCACACACACTACTAAACTGCTTTGTAAAAGGGTTGGATGTATAAAAGTCCACACTGGCAGGAAATGGTATCCCCACATTAAACAGCACGTAGTTAATCAGGGCTGTGTGACCCGTAAGCACATTTTTCCATTCCTCAGTGAGCCATCTGGTTATTAAGGCACGTTCACATCTACCCACCCACCCACCCACCCACCCATCCATCCATTCATCCATCTACCCACCTACCCACCCATCCACCCACCCATTCATCCATCCATTCATCCCCCACCCACCCATCCATCTACTCATCCATCCACCCACTCATGCATTTATCCGTCTACCGAAACACACACACATTTACCTACCCACCCACCCACCCATTCATCCATCTACCCACCCATCTACCCATTCATGTATTTATCCGTCTACCCAAACACACACATATCCATCTATCTACCCACCCACCCATCCATCCATCCACCCATCCATTCATCCATCCAGCCATCCAACCACCCACTAACCTATCCATCCATTTATTCATCTATCTACTCACCTACCCACCCATCTACCCACTCATGCATTTATCCATCCACCCAGACACACACATCCATCCATCTACCCACCCATCCATCCATTTATCTATCCATCCACCCATCCTTCTTCTGTCCATCACTCTGGCCATCCATCTTTTCTTCCATCCAACTGGCCACCAGATCTTTTTGCACTGTTGTGGGCCGGGTTTTGTGCTGGGAGGTACTGAGGATTCAGCTCTCCTCCTTCCTAACAGATCCTGAAGTTCTGGGAAAAAGAGACGTACCATCTAAAAGAAAAGCTCGTGAACAAGGCTCCCAGGGAATGAGGCCAGGGCAGCTCTGTTTGGTAGGGGAGAGGAGAGTCAGGGCAGGAATCCTGGGGCATTGGGGCAGTGGTGGGAGGTAAGTGTGCAGCCTGCCTAATGTCCACTTGCTGCTTCTGGGGCGCACCTTGGGCTATTTTGGTGTATGTTCTGTGACCAGTTCCCTCTGAGGATGGGTATGTGATCCAGGTCTGGTCGATGGTCCCCCCTGCTATCCTTGCCCACTGCAACTAGGTTAAGGATGGGCACACGATATAACTCAGTCCAGCAAAACTCAGTCCTGAGCCTTCTCTTATAATTTGGGAAAAAGGCACTCTCCTCTTTTCACAATTGCTAAACCTGGTGTTTAACCTGGAGCTGCTGTTGCCTTCCCCACAGGGCACGGGGAGAACCTGCCTGAGAACAGAGTTCAAACAGAGGAAACACGAGAACCTCCCAATGCTCTCCCAATCCAGGGCACCTGGATCCAGCCATCCCTGAAGCTATCACTCTTGAACTTTAAAGTCCTTAAATTCCCCCTTTGGCTTTAGCCAGGTTGACCTTGAATTTTATCATTTGTAACTCAGAGGTCAGATCGACACAGGTAATGTTCCTTGCTTCAGGACACAGGCTCTGACCCAGCGAAAGGTCCAGGAGCTCAGACGAAGGTGACAATTCTGATGGGACTCTGGAACCCCCTGTCTGCTGGTATCACCATGTGCAGGTGCAGATTCTCCTCGGGCAGGTCTCTTCCCCTCTACAGGGTTCGGTTTCTCCATGCAAGAAATAAATGACGTGCTTTTGCTTAAAGCATCCCAAACCTTTACCTGAAGGCCACCTCATACCTTACAGTCCAAGCTGTCCTGGATGAGGTGGGGGCTGGGTGGGGGAAGCCTGTGCAGATGGGGTGGGCACCACGGAAATGAGAAGATGGTGCCGTGGTAGAGAGGCCAGCTGCCCACCCCAACGTCTGTCCCCCAACCTCTCCTCCACAGCAGGTTGTCTGAAATGGAGGCTATATAGGCTTCCTTGAGATTACATCACAGCCACGAGTTGGGAGCAGAGCGGACACACTGCTGTCCCTAAAAGGAAGGAGTGTGGTTTGTTTTCTTTCCCCCTTTTGCTACTGGAATGTGGATGCAATGGGTGGACTCTAAGCAGCTGCCTTGAGCCACCTGTCAAGGCACCTGTCAAGGATGTCGGACCAGCAAGAAAGGCAAAGCTCAGATCCCTCCACCGAGAGCCTGGAGCTCCCATCCTGGCCCTGGGCTGCCTTCCTCTGCTTCCAACACTTCCAACAAGGCACGGAAACCAACCTCCATCTCATCTACACCATGGCTCTTTTGTGTTTTTCCCGTTATGTGTGGCTGAAACAAACCTGAGCAGGTGCTAGCATTTTGGAGAAGCATAGGAGCAGCATGTCTGAGATGCTCCAGCTGAGGTGAGGGAGATGGTAAAGGGAAGGACGGGTCTCTCCTCTCAAGACAGGAATATGCCTGGATTTTCATGCTAATGTGGAGGCAGCTTAGTTATCAGAATTTTCCAGCCAGGTTTTCCTGGCACAGGTCAACCCCTGGCTTCAATCACTCCAACGGTAACCACTCCTAAGCAGCCACGCCATCTCAGATGGGCCTCATCCTGAGTGTAACCCAGCAGCGGAGCCACACGCGTGGCCGTGGATGCCCTTGGAGTGCGTGTGGGCACACTGCCAGGCGCCACTCCCACGGGTGGGGGCCGTCCTCACTGGTGAACATGTACCTGCCGATTTTCCTTTTGTTCCATAACAACTCCATTTTGTCACGCTAATTTTAGTGGCAATGTTTTTGTTCCAATCAGCAATCATTTTGGAAAAGTAGGCTGCTGGAAGAGTTCTTGGCATACAAAATGACAAGCAATTTTTAAACGGCATAAGACTGATGATTTTTAACCACATTGAATTCTAAATCTGTTTTGGGCTGGTTAACGCTTGTTACAAAATAACGAGCTGTCTCGAAGTGACGGCCGTGCCCCTAGCTCCGACACAGCAAGTGTCCACGGTGGGTGCACTGTGTGGCAGGCCAGGTCATGGGGAGGTGACAGGCAGGCAGGGTCGCTGCCCTGAGGAGCGTGTGGTTGGGGGACAGGGACACAGACGCAGGGAAGCCTCGGGTGATGCCCACCACGGATAGGTTTTGTGCATCGAATGCTGGCTGCAGAGCTGCCCACCTGCCCCTGCTCCAGGAGGCAGCTGGCCACATGGACCACACTCTGCAGCATCAGGATGCTCGAATGGGGAAAAGTCCAGCAGATGCTCACAAACAAAAACACAGAATCTCATATGACCCAGCGATCCATCTCCCAGTGCGTATCCTCAAGAACAACTGGTCAACTGATCCTTACGTGAGACTATCGACAGCAGCACCATCCACAGCGGCCAACAGGGTGGAAACAACCCGAAAGTCCGAAAGTCCGTCAACAGACCAATGGATAAACAGCATATGGTCCATCCACAAACGAGATAGGAGTCGGCCTTAAAAGGGCTTGAGGCGCTGACGCTCTACTACACAGACGGACCATGAAGATGGTTCCGCTCAGTGAAAGAAGCCACATGTTACGTGATCCCCTTTATACGAGACGTACAGAAGAGGGGAATTTATAGAGGCAGGAGGTAGATCTGTGGTGGCTGCGTGCTGGGGGAGGGGATGAGGCTCCCGGGGACAGGGTCCCTTTTAGGGTGACAGAAACATTCTCAAGTTATATGGTGGTGGTGGCTGCATAACTCTGTATTATTTTTATTCATTTATTTTTAAAGATTGTATTTATTTATTCATGAGGGACACCAAGAGAGAGGCAGAGACACAAGCAGAGGCAGAAGCAGGCTCCCTGCGAGGAGCTCGATGTGGGACTTGATCACAGGACCCCGGGATCATGCCCTGAGCCAAAGGCAGACCCTCAACCATTGAGCTACCCAAGTGCCCCAGTATTCTAAATTTAAGAGTGAACAACAAAATGATTACTTTTATGTTATATGAATTTCACCTCCATTAAAAAAAAAATCTCAATTAAAAAAAGATTCCAGAACATTCTGTTGGGGGCTCTGATTGGCCACCATGGCCTTCCCTCCATGCCTCCACTCTTGGGGTCACCGCTGCTGGTCATGTGGGGCTCTCCTGCCCAACTGCATAGGGCTGAGACCCGGGGTGGGCCACCTTCTGGCAGGGGTCCCAGGAAAGCTGCTGAGCTTGAATCCTCAGTTCCCTCCTTAGTAAAATCGAGACAGTCACACATGCTGTGGCTTGTCACATCTGTCAGGCAGGGGCCACCCTACCAGGGACACTCACTCAGGGAGCTGGCCCTGCTCTAAAGCCTGGTCGATGGATGGAGGTGTGAGGCCCCTGGTACCTCTGGAGTCAGCGCTCCTGATTTCATCAACATGCCAAGGAAAGGAGTGGCCACGGTTGGGGTGGCATCCCTGTCGGTTGGGCCCCTGGTGTCAGGAAAAACAAGGCAGCAGGAGGTCAGAGGTGTAGGGGGAAGCGCCCAGGGGCATTGTGATGGTGAGGTGGTGGGCTTGGGCTCACACCTACTTTCCAAGGATCTTGTCTTGTCCATGGGAGTGCCTGCTCCGAGCCTCCCCAGGGCATCGCTCGGCCTGGGAGGGCCTTCCCTTCTACCTCCTTTGGCTTCTCTGAACTTGCCATCCTGGACTCATGAACATCTGTGCCTGACCCTGCATACGGGGCTCCCAGACTGCAAAGAGCAGACAGCCAGATGCACTGCGAGTGTTGCTGCAATGGAGACATGTCCAGTGGGTGCCAGGGAGGGGGGAAGGAGGAAGGGAGAGCTTCCAGGAGGTGGTGGTCCCTAGGCTGATGGTCAATGGAGGAGCAGAGTTTGCCACGAGGAAGGGCATGCACGGAGGAGTGGAGCCCTTGACACCGGGCCCTGGTGTTGGCCGTGCAGGTCTGGGGGAAGAACCGTTGCGTTCCCACATCACACACGATGCTAACCCGGCTGTAGGGCCATTGCTAGTCCCAGGCTGGCCGGCCCTGAACTTTCCCAGGCCTGTAGCTTCTCTGAGGCCCTGGCCCCATTGTGGGGGATGCAGCGGGCACCCCACTCTCTCAGCAGGTCACTCTGGCCCACGAGGCCACGCAATGGACTAGGACTGGTACTGTTCTTGCAGCAGGTGTGCTGGGGTCACCCACCCCGTGAGGAGATGCCGGCTGCCTCTTTGGGGGTCATCTGAATTTGCACCAGAGGCCAGTGCAGTGGCTGGGAGCGCTGTCTGCAGGAGAGGGGACTGAATATGGAGAGGACAAGTGCCTTCCCCGGTCCCTTGTCCCTTGTCCCTTGTCCCATGCCAGGATCCCCGCCAGTGCAGAGGCATGGACATCTAAACAGCTCTACCTCTGTGAAGAGGCCCCTGTAAGTGGGCATCAGGGGTAGGGGTGTCACCGGGGTGGACCCTCAAGGCGCAAAGGGTTCTTTGTCTAAATGTCATGGACCTGCCCACTGAGCTGAGGGAGGTCCCAGAATCTCAGCCTCATCAGGGGTCAGGCCCCTACCAGCCATCTCTGTGTCTGCAGGCAGGCCTCCAGGGGGGCCTCCCTCCCTCCACCGATGTGGGAGCTGAGAGCACCATGCTGAGCGCTCACAGAGTGTGCCAAGGTATGGCCCAGAGATCTGCTCTGAGGACAAAGTGGGATCTCCCCTTTCCCCCAAAGCTGCTTCTGTACAGACAGCCAGAAGCTTCCCAAGCAGCCAGCCACCAGCAATCCGGGGCTTCGTTCGCACTGAGATAAGGCATTTCTCTTTCCTCACCCGTCACTCGGCAATGGGCTCTCCTCCATGGAACCCAGTTTCCTACTAATAAAAGGGCATCAGGGTGAAGGAAGGAGGGCTGGCCATGATGCCTCAGCCCTGGCCTCCTTACAGGGGAGCGTGAGCCAGCCCCGGCAGCAGGACCACCAGACCCCGGCTGCTAGCGGTAAGTAGGGCAACCCTGACTCACCTGGCAGCCCAGCAGTGCTGCCGGCTGCCCTCCTTTGCTCTCAGAACTGTCCCCGTTTGGATGACAAATGAGACGGTCACCCTGGCAATCGGACTCCTTCTAGGAGCGTCCGCAAGCAAAGTGCGGAGCTTCAGGAACGGGAAGTAGGTCAGATCATCACTGGGGTTTTGTATCTGTGCCAGGGCTCGAGGACGGCACATCCCAAAGCAACGCTGGAGCAGTACATTTACCTGAGCTAGTGCTCACAGGGCAGGGGCTCCCCGAAATAGCATGTGCACATGTGTGTGTAAGTGTGCATGTGTGCACCAGGTGCGCCTCTGTCCACCTGTACGCAGGTGTGTAGCCTGACATGTATCCGTGTGCACGTGTACTCCTCAGGCCTCCATGGCTGCCTGTGTGTTCCTATGTTTGTATGAGTGCGTGCACAGCTTTCATGTGACCCTCAGTGCGGTCTGTGACTGTGTGTGCCAGTGGGAGGGGCCAACACGCACGGCGTTGTGCAGACACAGGAGACAGTATCTCCTCCTCCCCTCCATCTCCCACTCTGGTGCAGGCCAAGGAGGGGGATCGGCTGTGAGGGGGTGGCCTCTGGTGACTCTCAGCAGTGGCACAGCCACTGGATGGCAGGACGTGGGCCCCCCTGGCCCCATCCGGTCCTGGCTCATGGGAAGGAAGGTATGTGGGCCTTCTCGGATAGGCACTAGGGGAGGTGAATACTCCTCTTAGCCAGGTATCCGGGTCAGATAAAGCTCTGGTCAAGGGGAGGGAGAAAGTGTACTGGATGTATACTGTACTGGATGTGGACTCGGAGCCTGGTCCTCTGTCCTATTCTGCTCCCGGTGTCCTTCTGGGAGATGGACCTGCCAGCCCAGCCCCATCTCGAACAACAGAAATCTTGTAACACACAGCGTGGACTCAGGGAGGCTGTGGGGCAGCTGCTGACATGGCTGGAAGCCTGTGCTCCTTAGGCCTCTGCTGAACATCTGGAGCCCATCAAGGTCATGGTTAGTCATTTGAGGTTAGATGTCCAGCTACATGAGCCCCGAGGCCCCCACTGGCCCTGTAAGACCCACCGGGACAGACATCACTGTGCACAAGAGGCCATGAGCCTGGGCCCCAGTGTGACAGCTTCCAGAGCTCTGATCTATGAAATGGACCCACGGGGGTGAGGTGCTTGTGCTGGGAAGATGACCTGGGACTTGGAGAAGCTGTAGTTGCTTGCAAACCGAAGCTCTGCAGTGATGATGGGGGACCCCAATTTCAGTTTCTGTAGAACCAATCAGAACGTGAGCCTTCTCTGCTTAGACAAAGGATTTGGCACTGTTCTCCCTGTTGGGACTCAGCCCCTTCTCCGCACGCAGTGAGCCAAGGCCAACAGGCTTGTTCTCTCCCACCATGAGACCCTCCACTGGTCGGAGGCTGGGAGCACGCTGCGGCCAGCTCACCCTCTGGGCGCCTGATGAAGGATGCGGCCAGCCGGGGAAATGTGGGCTCCATTGAGATGTGTGGGCTCAGTGAAGCCCAGCGGCGGCTCGATTGCACACATGTGGAATGCAATTTCCAGATTCGGGTGAAGGGCACATTTGCATCTTGGCTGAATAAACAGGGCGGCCAGGGGGACCTTCACAGTGGTTAGCAGCTGTGCCAGGATGGACCATGCTCCTGGGGGATCGGGCTGCATTCAGCAATTATTTCTCAAGCAAATATGATCTCAACAACCCAGAGGAAGGGGGGCACAGGAGCCAGTGCTGAGGCCTGGACAGGGAGAGGAGAGGCAGCCCCCCACCAGTCCCTGCAGGTGGCCTGGGGTGCTGGCCAGGTGCAAGCCACGGCAGTTTAGACTCTGTCCTTGGGGTTTGCAGGTTGAATAAACAGTGTATACTCCCTGGAGACAAATCTCTGCTCCCCGCTAAGCTGTAGCAAGCACTCTGGACTCCACCAGTCTGTTCCTGCAGGGAGGGGGTGGCCATGGGACTTTTCAAAACAAAGCGCCTCTGATGAAAGGTTATACTCTGGAGGTGAAGGTCTCCAAGTGCGAGCACAAGATGTATGACTTCCAGGGCAGGATGGAGGTTTGTGGGTACATTTCCAAGTGCACAGGGTGTGCCCGTCATGCAAGCCATGGGATCCAGAGTGTAATGAAGCTGGGGGTCCCATGCAGCGGTGGGGTCACTGCCCTCAAATCTCTGCTGATTTGAGAAAGAGCATATTCCAGGTGCCCGAGGCCTGGCCCTGAGGGCCTAGGCAGCCCTTATGCGTAGGAAGCCACGGGGGGGCTGAACCGTGAGAGGGAGGCTCGACCACTCTTGGAGAGAGAGAGAAGAGAGGCAGTCACGCTGCTGCCTGGGCCTCAGCACATTCCTAGGGTGGCCTCGTGCTGCACATAGTCTCTGTGCTAGTGGATTCAGGGCGAGCACCCCAAGGAGAGGCACACAGCACTTCAACGGCTCATGGCAGTGCTACTTGCAAAAGCAAAGCTTGCGGACAATGTCACGAAGCAGAAGAGGGCTAAACAGACAGCCACGGCCATGTCAACGACAGCAGGAGTGGATGGTGGCTCGTCAATGCCCTTCCAACGACAATGTGGAAAGCCACCGGGAATGGTGTTTGGGAAGAATGTTTCCAACCCAGGACATGATGTCCTTGGTTGCTTGGGAAAGAAAGAAAGCAGGATCTATAATTTAAAAGGGTGCGCTCGTTTTGGTGTATTTGTTTAGACTCACTGAAGGAACAGCATCTGTGTGGTGATTATCAATGCGGCGTAGGGTTACGAGTGACTTTTATTTTTTCCTTGTATTCCTCTCTGTACTTTCCAAACTTGCTACAGGACCAGACACGATGTGGATCATAAGCCTTGGCTTAAAAAGTGAAAGTCTCGGGACTCCTGGGTGGCTCAGGGGTTGAGCATCTACCTTTGGCTCAGGTCATGATCCCAGGGTCCTGGGATCGAGTCCCACATGGGGCTCCCCATAGGGAGCCTGCTTCTCTCTCTGCCTCTGTCTCTGCTTTTCTCTCTGTGTCTCTCATGAATGAATAAATAAAATCTTAAAAAAAAGTGAGTCTCTCCAGAGAAGTTACGTACGTGGCCAGTGAGTGCAGAGGAGTGCCCGGCATCCCTGGTATCAGGGAAACATGGGTGAAACCCACAGGGAGATGCTAGCTCATGCCCACCTGATGGCTATTATCCAGAAATGAAAAGGAAGAGCTGGCAAGGGGCGGGGGGGGGGGGCAGAGCCCTTTCAGTGCTGGTGGGAATGGACAGGCAAAACCGTCTGGGAGGCCCTTGAAAGGGTCAATGTGGCGTTTAGGTACGTGCCCACGAGCACCCAGAGCAGGTGTTTGGACAAAACCTCACATGAAAATGCTCACAGCAGCACTATTGACAGAAGCCCACAAGTAGAAACTCAAATGTCCAAGTGATGAGCACATAAACAAAATGTGGGTCTATGTAAAGGAGTATTATGCAGCCTCAGAAAGAAATGACGTTCTGATACATGCTCCCACTTGGAGGAAGCTCGAGAACCCAAACTGCTCAAATAAGCCAGCCGCCAGAGAGTACACACTGTGAGGTTACATTCACATGAAGCATCCACGACAAGCAAACCCAAGTGGGCAGAAGGTGGAGCACGCTGGCCCAGGCTGGGGGCGCGGGATGGGAGTGACAGACATGCTCCGGGATGAGACGCTGGTGGTGATGTTTGCAAAACCTTGTGAATATGCTAAAAACCACGGAACCACCCACCCTCGCAGGGGAGATTTGATGGTATGGGAACTCTGTCTCAGTTTACAAGAACAGAAGGGTGGGTGCCATGTCTGAAGATCTTCAGATTTTACAGTTATGTAAAGCAAGGCAAGAGAGAGGTCGCCCCCAAGAACTGATCAGATGATTCGATTGGATTAGGCACACCGAAGCTGCGGGAAGCTGTTTGCCAGGCGTGAGCAGGGATTCTCGATCCATGCCTGGGTGGTGCCCAGGAGGCCACTTCCTGCTCAGTCTCCTAGGAGCCCAGGCTCCTCCTCACCCTGGTTCTCTCAGACCCTGACTGGCTGGGGACAGGGGACATACAGGGTGTCCTCCCAGATGCTCTCCTTGGCTACATGGCTTACTGGAGCAGGAGCCTGGCCCTTACATATCTACTTTACATATGCATGTCTTAAATTTCATCTGCCAGTGTGAGATTTCATCGTTCCCAGCATGCAGCCCCCATAAGCCAATGTTTATTCATTACCCCCGGATCTGTTTCCTATCGTCTATTTCAGAGGAGCCAAAAACAACATCTTAACTCAATACAGAGCACCATATGATGGCTTTCGTTTTCCAAAATGAGCCACGGTGCACTCTGGGTGGGGGCGGGAGGGCAGCCCTTGGTTTCTCCTGCACCCCAGCTAGAGGGGGGCTCCTGGCTCTGGCGAGCCATCCTCAAACTGGGTGCCCAGGTGTTGAGGAGAGGCCTCAGGGTTGTCCTCACCAGCCTGCCTGACAGATGGAGGGTCCGCAGCCTCCTGCACGTACTAGGAGGAGCTCATTCATTCTACCGTTTATAGGGCACAACAACATCTGTCTTCTCAGGTCGCCAAGAGCCCACCCATATCATTCCTGGCAGGGCAAGAAGGATAGGTCAGCCACCTGGCCAAACCCCACTGTCCCAACCCCACTGCCTCTGCACTAGCTCTGAAAGGGCAGGGAGAGGCCCTGCTTGCTGAACTCAGGGGACAGAGCAGGTAGGCAGAGTCCGAGGCTACTGCACATCATGTTGGCTGAAGGGAACTTCTCCCCGAACAATCTCCAGTATCTGAAAACCCAAAGAAACCCTGACCTGAGATGCCAGCCAACATGCTGGCATGTTGCAGTGGGTCTCATAATAGCCCACTGAATTCCCTGCTGTTTAGATGCAACAGTTTTGAAGAAATCTCAGTGTTGGAGAGGTTTAAAGGTAGGAGGGCTACACAACTGAATTAGGTGAGATGTGAACGGGAGACAGAACAGGTATCTAGAGCCACCCCCAATGCACAGTGCAACCATCCACTCATTCATCCATCCTGCCACCCTCCCACCCACCCACCCATCCACTCATCTATTCATCCATTATCCATCCCTCCATCTGCCAGTCTACCCACTCATCCATCCATCCAACTACCCACCCACCTACTCATCCATCCATCCATCCTTCCACCCACGCATTCACTCACTCATCCTCCCACGTGTCCATCTATCATCTATCATCTATCCTTCCACTCACCCACCTACTCATCCATCCATCATCTATCATTTATCCATCCATCCATCCTTCTACACACTCACTCAACCATCCACCCATCTATTCTTCCATTATCCATCCTTACACCCACCAGTCTACCCACTCATCCAACCACCCATCTACCTACCCACCTACTCATCCATCCTCCCACCTATCCATCTGTCATCCATCATCTGTCCTTCCACCCACCCACTCACCCACCCATCCAGGAAGTACTTTCTCAGCACGGCCTCCATTCCAGGCACCATGCTAGGTGTGGAGAACAGCAATGTGAGCGTCTGTATTCTGAGATTTTTCCCTCGAGGAGGGTAATACACAGTGACCAACTCACCTGACAAACGTATTTACATACTAACTTACAGGCCTTCTCCTTCCACCCCCTTGGCTCATACCATTTGCACCAACTAAACCCATCTTAGGGCTCAGATCCCAACTCATCTAACATCCCACCTGGAAAGCCACTGAAACATACAGATCTCCAGGTCCAACCCACACATTCTGGCCTCACTGGGCAGGGCTGGAGCCCAATTACTTTTTGAACCACTTGGTTTAGGGCCACAATCCATGGGTATGTGCAGATGTATTATGCAGGATGATAAAGATCCAAGAGCCAATGTTCAATGAGCATGCCTGCAAGCCAGACCACGCCAGGTGCTTTCCACCATGGACTCACCGCCCCCTTCCAGCAATGCTGCAGTAAACACATTGCCGCCACCGCTATCTCACAGAGCAGGACCTTGAGGTCAAAGAGGCCAAGTAACTTGTCCACGGCCACACAGAAGCAAGTTAATGGTGAGGCTCTGGCTCTAGGCTCATGGCCTTAAGTCAGAGCCATGGACTCTAATGTTTCTGTATTCTGTGGACCTGGCTCAAAGCCCTGTCTCCAGAACAGAGGATCCTAAGAGGCCTCTGAATGCTGGTGGATCAGTGTGCAGCCTGGTCAGATAGGAGCCTTGGGGTAGAGAGGACAGCCATGGCCTTTTACTCAGAAAATGCAATGGCCCCACTGGGGATGGGACTGTGTGGTGGGAAGGGTACGGCAGGAAGTACCACAGGGGATTGGGCTCAGTTCACAGCTATCACTCTTCAGCATGTTGTAATGTGAATTGTGTCCCCTTCCCAAACTCGTATGTTGAAGCCCTAACCCCAATATGACTGCATGCATGGGACTTTAGGAACGTAGTGAGGGTTAAGTGAGGTCATAAAGGTGGGGCCCTAATCCCGCAGGACTGATGTCCTCCTAAGAGAACAGGATATAGAGATGTTCACGGTGGAAAGTCATGTGAGGACACCGCTTGCCATCTGCAAGCCAAGGAGAGAGTCCTCACCAGGAACTGACTCTGGTGACACCCCGACTTAGGACTCCCAGGATCCAGAATTGGGAGAAATAAACATCTCACTGTTTAAGCTTCCCTGGCTGTCGTATTTTGTCATGGCAGACCTGGCAGGATAATAGAGACCTCTTTCCTGCCCACACCATCCATACAGTCGTCCAGCATGGAAGTAAAAAGGTCCTCCTGCCCTGTGAGAGCCCGTCCAGAACCCCGGCCCGGGGCAACGGCTGTGCAAGGTGACTTTTTGAGAGGAGCCACAGACACACATCCCGTAGTGGCAGGAGGGCCGTGGGGAAGGAGGGCAGGGCTGGTACCAGCATCACCAGGTTGCCATGGTAACCCAGGGCAGGCCACCACCACCGCTGGGAGGGAGGGAGGGCCTGGGATCCAGAGAGATGCCAAAGACCAAGTCCTCTCGACAGAACCGGAAACGACAGACAGACCTGGCAGGACCTTAGTTCGGGGGCGAGCCCGAACGTGGAAACTGGTATTTAAAACACAGAGCAGCTGCTCAGAGACAACAGCACGCACACACCAAGGAGGCGAGGCTCCAAGTGTATTTTAGTAAAATGGCGTAAAAGAAAGCAGAAGGGGGGAGCCGGCATGATTCCGCCACAGTTGTTTAACAAAAACATAATCATTAGCAACCAGGACAATGAGTCCTCATATTTATTTTATGTTCTGTTAGGGAACAGCTAGTAACTCCTTTGGAAGCTGGCTCTTTGTTGCTTATTAATATTACGGATTACAATTGTGTTAATAGAGTCATTTGCCTATATTTTTAAATGTTCTAAAGATAACAAAATACAGTCTATTTTGGAAGAACCGACCATGCCTGTTGTGATATCTTGCAGAGGCTTCGTATGCACTGTGACAAACGGACCTTCTGTTTAATAGTGGGACTCCGCGAGCTCCTGTCCCGATGGCTCTAACCGGAGCCACCCAGAGCCCAGGGTGACAGCTCCCACCCCTCCTTTGTCTCCCAAGGAACTTGCTCCCAGCTGGGTGAAAGCAGGTCACAGAAGTGGCCTCCTCTCCTGTTCAAAGAGCCCAGAGGTTCTGCTGATCCCTCCTTCTGCTGGTCACAGCACCCCAACTGTCCTTAGGAGATTATCTGTGCATACTTACCTGCCCAAAGCCCAGCAAGTCACACTTCCGAAGCACATCCCCCTCACCCTCCTCACCCCGGTTTACCAATTGGTTCTGGGGTGCGCCTACAATGACTCAGGTCAACCCAACCTGAGCCAATCCCCGATGTTTGCCAAGCAGGCAGGAAAGACATGTTCTCTCTATGCTGGACTTGGACTCAGGAGGATGTAAGCCCAGAGCGATGAGGGACCATCCTGAGAAGTAAGCTGGCCAAAGAATAAAGCTGTCATGGAGTAGTCAGTGCCTGAAGATGGAAAGTTTGTTGCCGGAGGGGGGTGGGGGCGCCATCGTTTGAACACATGGATCCAGCTATGCCTGAAGTCAGAACCCTGGGCTTTTCAATTATGTAAGATAATAATTCCCTTTTTGGAGGGAAGAGGGTGTTAGAGGAGGCTCTGGGGTTTATCACCTCCAATTAAAAGAGTGATCATGAACAGAGCATGCCCTGAGCTGGGATGGGACATGGAGAAGCTCTAGGTTACTAGTTCAAAATCAGGTTTCCACCCCAACTCTGCCACGAGCCCGGTGTTCAATTCTCAGCAACCAGGAGCCTAGACTTTCTTCTGCAGAGAGAGGTCTGAACCCTGAACCTGGGTTTTCCCAAACTGGGCCTAGAGACCCCCAGTCTTCCCGGGGGCAGCTCAAGTCTTAGAGGAACCTTTTATTCTGTCCTTCCATTTAGGTGATGCCCTAAAAATGACCCTATGCTTCTTTCTAAGAACAAAGCTGCTCTACTCCAGTTGTCCACATTTTCGTAGACAATTGCAGTTTTTATAATCTGATTTTTTTTTTAATGTGAGATTCTCCCTCTTTTAAGTCACCCACACATTGCTGAAGCAGGAGAGACCCTGGTCCAAAGCCTGTGGCTACAACTCATAGGCTGTGCAACCCTGGACACGTTGCTCAATGTCTCTGGGCCCGTGTTCCCTTACGTGCTAACTAGGAATGATGGCATTTAGCTTGTGGGACTGTTTTGAGGTTAGAAATGTCCAGTCCAGGGGCTGGAGTAAGATCAGTGTCATGGTGTTCCTTGGTGGACCTCCTGTATGGACCAAGCCCACAAACCCCATGATGCCCACCTCCAGCACACATGTGTGAAATCCCCCCACCCAGTCACCCTGAAGGAATTGGGTGACCTGGGCTTTTTAACTAGGTTAAGCTAGGTTAACTAAGTTAGGGGGATTTTGCAGACAAAGGGTCACTGCTACCCCAAATCAGCAAGGCAGGGTTTTTCAAGTGTAGGTGTCCCTATACATTTATTTCTATAAGAAGCTCTTCAAATCACCCTTTAAATGGGAAGCCAGCATTCCCTGTCGGAGGTAGAAGGTGCATTTGCATTAAATAAGGCAGAAAGAGGCTGATGGGGTCACAGTTGAGTTGGTGTGCTGCCTGCAGGAGGCCCTGTGCCCATGCCTGCCTTTTCCATGGTGAGGAGACGACTACTGACCAGGAGAGCCATGTGGAAAGGTCGGTCCCTGGCCTCCCAGGGAAAAGCTTGGCCATGGTCTAGGAACAGACATGGCAAATGTGTATTGCTGAGAATGCTTTCTTATAGAATATATAAAGAGTGACCAGAAATCAATAAGAAAAAAGCAACCCTAAGAAAAACAGGCAAAAGACCTAAGCTGACACTTGACCAAAGAATGCAAATAAATGGCCAATAAACATACAGAAAGGGTTCTCACACTCGGAATTAATGAGGGAAACACAAACTAAGTCCGGTGTTAATGGGGCATGGGTCTGGGGCCACAGCATGGGTCTGGGGCCACAGCAGAAACAGTCTGCCATTAGCATCACCACCACTATCACCACCATCAGCGGCATTACCATCACTATCACCACCACCACCACCACCATCAACACAACACCACTGTCAGCAGATGTGGACACACCACTGCCAGGGACTAAAAGTCCATGCTCCCTAATGCATCTGTCAAAGCCCTATCCTCAATGGGATAGTATTTGGAGGTGGGGCATTTGGGAGATAATTTGGGTCAGAGGAGGTCATGAGGGTGGGGTCTCCATGATGGATTAATGCCCTCATGAGAAAAGAGACCAGAGAGCTCAACCATGTGAGGACACAGCAAGAAGGTGGCCGTCTGCAAGCCAGGAGGCTAACCATGCTGGCACCACGACCTCAGACTTCCAGCCTCCAGAACTGTAAGAAATTAATGTCTGCTGTTTAAGCTGCCCCATCTGTGGTACTTGTTACAGCAGCACACGCAGACTAATATGGCCACTTAGGACATGGCTGAAGCATCTAGAAAGATGGAGGACACACCTACGCCTAAGCACCATCCTTCCTGTGATACAAGGAAAAAAAGTGCAAACATGTTTAGCCCAGGGGAGAGGGACTGCATCAACTCTGTTCATGACAGCCCCAGGCTGTAGATGACCCACGTGGCCACCCATGGCAGGACAGATGGACAAAACCAAATGAACAAACTAATAGTGAAATGGTACCCCGAGCTCCTCATACAACGCACACATCACAAACAGACGTTAGGAGAGAAACCAGACACCACACAACACACATATTGTTTGATTCCATTTATGAATGGTTCAAAAAAGGTCAAAACTAAGCTACAATGTTTAGGGACGCAAGGTAAACAAGAAGAACTATTACGAAATAAGGAATTGAATGGCATGCAAGTCAGGGTGGGGCTAGCAGTGGGGAGAGATGGTTCTGTTGAGAAGAGGCACATGAGGGGCTTCGGGGATGCTGGTTTCATGGGGTGGGGGTGTTGTTTTACAGCCTTTTGCTAAGCGACACATTATGGTTTGTGAGCTCCTCTCTGTGTTTGCTATATTTCATGCACAAAAATTAGAAACACAAAGATCATGCAAGCACCAGACCGAAAACTGAGACATACAGAGGCGAAATAATTTTTCTCAAGGGTACCCAGTGTTAAGTGTCTCTGCACCAAGAGGAGAACTTGAGGAAAGAAGTGAAATCTCAGGAAATGGAAGAGGCAGTCCAGGAGCTTCCCAGGAAGGAGGGTGAAGCTGGGCAGTGGAGTAAGTGAGCACATTCCATCTGTGGCCAGAGCAGTAGGATTCATCAAGCCGGACCATCAGATCTGATGACTATCATTCCTTTGTCACTTCCTTACAGCTTCTATCACCACCACCATCAACTGCATCACCATTATCCTCATTGCTACCACCATCAGCAATGTCACTACCACTATCACCACCATCAACACAACACCAGCGTCAGCAGCATTACCACCACCATCACCACCAGCAGCAGCAGCATCACCACCACCACCACCATCAACAAACCACTTTCAGCAGGAGCAGCAGCAGCAGCAGCACCACCATCACCATCAACAGCATCACCACCACTATCACCACGAATACCAACATCAGTGTCAGCAACATCATCACCGTCACCACCACCAGCATTGCCATTATAACCACATCACCATCACCAGCATTGCTACCATTATCAGCAGTACCACCACCATCAGCAAGATCATCACCACTGGGAGGGAATATAATCGTCACTATGATCACTACTATCCCCACCACTACCATTACCATCATCACCACCACTACCACTAGCATCAACCTAACGGGCATCACCACCATGATCACCACAGCCACCAGCTTTACCACCACCCATGACCACCAAATCTCAACACCTCAGGGGGTGGCTGATTCCCTGGAAACACTCCAGCCTGATGGATGAAGGGAACAGACTCTCAGGTCGGCCACTTAGTAACTGTGCACCTCTGAGCAAGTCACTCACTGTCTCCATCCTTCACCTGTAAAATGGGGGAGGGACACTAACATGTCCCCACTTCCTGAGTGTACTGTGAAGATCACATGCATTACCTGCAAAAGCTAAGCTGAGAGGTGAGGGGATGGTCCTGGGGACAGGGGTCAGGACATGTGCTCTCAAAGGCTGGAACAATGCTGCCCGGCTCTGCAGTGTACAGGTGTGACTAGCACCAGCACAGTCTCAGGAAATGCTGGGTGAGCTGAACGCAGCTGCCCGAAGAATGCAGACGGATCCTAGCAGTGGATTAGCGTTAGGCCTTAAGGATGCATCAGGAATTAAGAACACGCTGTCCTACACCCGAGGTATAGACCACCCAGCTCCGTGGCCTTCGGGTGACCAGAATCTAGCTGGGGACAGTGGTTGTTCATGCCACTTTGTCATCTTATTCTAAATGAGTGGGCCTGTCAGACCGTCCAGGCCTTTGAGCAGCTAGGACACCATTTGCTTGGTAGTGACTTGGTTTTGTCATTTTCACAAACGGGGGGTCCTGGCTCCACAGTTTCTGCTTACACATGAGTTGTGCCACTGGAAATTACACAAGCATGCATTTGCTTTCCATAACCTGACTCATCAAACAGCTCCAGGTGATGATTTTGGACACATCGGTTTCGTACTCGAGATCTGCCATGGGGGAAATGCCTTATCACCTCTCATGTGTGGAATTCTGTGGAGAAAAGACCAGGCCACTGTCCAACCTGACAGCCTGGATTTATGGATGGGGATGTGATGCAAGTGGAGGGGCAGCCATGGTCCCTGCAGGGGGGAGGCGGGTGCTGTCCTTCCCTCTGTCCACAGTGTGGGTGGGTCATGGTGACGATCAGTGTTGATCTGGCCAGAGTGCAGCACCCAGCTATCATCATGCCCTCGCCCAGGTGTTGCTGGAAAGGTGTTCTATAGCCACGGCTCACAGAACTTACAACTAGCTGACTCTGAGTACAGGGGATTTTCCTGGACAGTGTGTGGGTGAGCCTCCTCCAATCAGTTGATGGCAAACAGGCTTCATGAAGAAATCCTGCCTCATGACTACAGCCTGAGCTCCTGCCCAAGGCTCCAGCCTGCCAGCCTGCCCTGGGGATCTCAGACGTGCCAGCACCCACAATCACCAGAGCCAATTCCTTACTATGAATCTGTTAATATGTACATATATCTGTATCTGTGCCCACATCCAGGTCCCTCTGTCCCTATCCTACTGAGGGTCAGTCGCTAGCAGTGGCTCCTGGCCAGGGACCATAAGGCTGATGTGGTGTCCAGGTCACAGGGCTGGTCCTTGATACTGGGAACAGGGGAACAGAGAGGAAATGCTGTGTGTCCCTTCTGAGCCAGAGGCCCCTAAGGCCCTTGAAAATAGTGAAGTCACAGCAGGACGGAAAAGACACGTAGCTGGCATGAAGCTGCTGAAGTTATGGGCTTATTTGTTACAGCAGCTGACCTCACCCCAACTAACACATCTGGCTGGAAAGTCTCTATCCTTAAGAGGCCTGCATGCTAGGAGCACAAGGGAGGGACACGCACATAATCCCGGAATCACCATGTCCATCACTCCAACAGGAAGGGTGGCACCGTGCACAGTGTTAGGAGTTCCAAAGAGCAGGTCACAGCCCAGCCTGGTGCACTCCTGGGTGCTGAGGTGGGGGCATTTGTGTGTAAATCGAAGAGGATGGCCCCAGGAAGGAAAGCCTATTGGAAACTGTGACGTCGCCAAAAACACATGGTCCTAAGACATGAGAACCAAGTTTCAAAGAGCAAGGGTTTCCAGCACTGAAGACACAGCTCCCAACCTCTCCATGCCACTGAGTGAACCATGTCATCAGCAAACCCACTTGTGACCCCGGGGCCACCATCTCATTCAACTGCCGGCTGCCCGTGGCCCCTAACGTTTGTCACTAGGTGATGGAAAATCACTTAGCAGTGCCCCGAGCTGCCTTCTGTGTGCTGTGAGCATCTTGAATCATTCACCTATTTCATTTAATGCACAAGAGTGAGATTTGCCGGCTAAATACTCACTTTGTGATGTAGAGACCTGGGGCTCCCCAGAGAGAGGGAGTTTGCGAGGCCCACACCAGGCTGACTTTGCGCAGAGCGAGCTTCCTGGATGGAAATGCGTGGAATGGATTTTGTACCATCTCTGGATTCTATGCATATTCTAGGTCTGCCAACTTCTGACATTTAAAAATGGGGGGGGGGGATGTGCTCTACAAAAAGTGCTGATCATGAAAACAAATAGGTAATAACTGGAAATTTATTTAAAACTTTAAAAACTGGGACGCCTGGGTGGCTCAGTGGTTGAGTGTCTGCCTTTGGCTCAGGGCATGATCCGGGGTCCTGGGTTCGAGTCCTGCTTCAGGATCCCTACTCAGGGGGGAGCCTGCTTCTCCCTCTGCCTGGTGTCTCTGCCTCTCTCTCTATGTCTCTCATGAATAAATAAAATAAAATCTTAAAAAATTTTTTTTAAACTTTCTACTCATTCAAGATGCAGTTGGAAAACAGAAAGTCAAGTCACAAGACTCGGGAAAGTAGCTGTAACCTGTAGCCGACAAAGGGCTGACAACAGAGTGCACCGGGAACCCCCAAAATCAGGAGCAGCAAGAGAAGCAGCCCAACTAAAGATGGATAAAGATGTGCCCAGATACTCTGAAAGCCACTGACCACATGGAAGCCACGCACGATGATCCTCCTCAGAAGCATGCAGGTGACGCCCACAGGTGACGCCCACAGGGCGACACCGGCCATACCCACAGGGTGGCTACCCCTTAAGAGACTGGTGACAGCAGACATCGGCCAGGACAGGGGCTGCTAGAGTCCCCACACACCAGCAGAGCTCCCGGGATTGCCGAATGGATGCTTCCTACAAAATGAAATGCACTCCTCCTGCCCTGTGACTTTGCAGGCACACACCCAGCAATGTCCCCAGGATGAATGAAACCACATTTTGCCAAAATGCACACTGAACTGTGCTCACAATGGGTGCATTTTACCGCATGTAAGTCATACCTCTACAAAGGATCTGTAAATACGGCCCCATGGTACTAAGTCACAATCTGAGGATGCCCAAGGCAAGCAGAGCCTGGGAGCCAGGCCAGAACGTCTCTCACCCTAAAATCCAGCTCCAGGTCTGCTCCCTGCATCCCCCCACTGCCCACTAGCATGGGTCACATGGATGCCACCTCCTCTGACCCGCAGCCTAAGTCATAGCAGAGCTATTGTGTTCATAATTTACCATCTCTGGTGGAGGGAGGGTAGCCCCCCCAAAAGGTACCCACATCTTAATGCCCAGCACCTCACACAGAAAAAGGAAATAAGGTGGTAAATCAGCCCACCTTTACCCGGCTTATCCAGGCGGCCCAGCCTGACACACGCATCCTAACATGTGGGGAAGGGGCAGGAGGCACTCCAAGAAATGCAGCATAACAGACCCAGCCCCCACTCCGACGTTGGCCACAAGGGCCACTAGCCTAGCATGTTGTAGCATCCAAAACCTGGAGAAAAGAGCTTCCAGAAAGGACCACAGCCCTGCCGACACTGGGACCCATGAGACCCACACCAGGGTCCTGATTTCAGGACCACAATATAATGAATTTGTGAGGTTGAAGCCACCGATTTTGTGGCCATTTGTTACAGCACAAGTAACTCCAGCTCCCAAGATCCTTACGGGCAGCACGAAACTATGCTGTCTCGGGCTCAGGCCCCGCGAGCTGCCAGGGGCCAGGAGGAACTCGGGAAACGTGCGCAGGGTGATCACACAGTGTGCCATGTTCTAGGGCCTGGCACAGTCGCTTGGGGTCAGGGACTGGCCTGCCTGTTCCCACGTCCCCTAGGACGCACGGGGAGCCCCCAGATCTGGCTGGGAGTGTTGAACTCTGGGCTGAGCACCACCCTGGGTAGCAGACTCCAACTTTATGAAAAGGACACCATCCTGCAGTGTTGCAGGAGCAAGGAGATCCTTCTAGGAATGTCTGACACAGCCGGCGGCTTCCCCAGGATAAACACACTCAAGCCGCTGCCCCCGGGAAGCCCCTCCAGAGGGGACCATCAGCCTGGATGAGATGGACTGTGCCCACCTGCTGCCTGGAGGTCTTCCCTGGGTAAGTGGGGAAGCGCTGGCAGGTGGGTGGGGAGGGCCCGCAGCGGGAGAGGGGAGGAGGGGGGCCAAGTGCTCCTGCCTTTTGCTACCTCTCTCCAGTAAGCCAGGACTTTCTGGAGGATGCAGGGAGCAGGAAGGCCCAGGTGACCCATGCATGAAGTCACCCTGGGCTGCCGCAGCCAGGCATGACAATGCCAGCAACGCCTGGTACCCATGTGCCTGAGTCTTTCTAAGGAAAGAGTGTGTGTCAGGAAGCCAGGGGCACTGAAGCCATATAGCAGGGGAGGGAGGCAGGGATGGCGGGATTTCCCTCCCCATCAGGAGGACGGAGGATGAGGATGCGGGTGGGCCAGGCAGGCACTGCGGGCCAGCAGGTCCCGCTTGTACCAGGAGCTCAGGATATGCATCGCCACACTCAGGAAAGCACGCTTCCACCTACGGGCTGCCCACTGACCTGCTCAGCCGCCTTCCCCAGAGGAGCACATTCCAACCTTCCCTTTCAAACCTAAGTTTACGACGTCTCTTACCTCAACGCCCCTACCATACAAGGAACGTCATGGTTTCCTCTGGTGTTTGAAGCTGAGCCGAGATTGAACAGTGGGAAGCTTAGCACAAACTGACACCCCTCTGAAATCAAGTTCTCAGAAAGGGAACCAGCTGAGCATCCCTGATAAAGAGTCTGCAAAGTCAGCGGTGTGGGGGGGTGGGGGGTACCCAGCCGACTGGGAGACACCACCATGCTTTCCAGAGCACGTGTCTTCACGACACCTCATCTCCCAGCGGTGCTGACCCTGGCAGACCTGACCACGGGGCCATGGGGCCACCAGTCCGCACAGGCAGATGCAGCAAAGCCACGGGCTGCAAGTGAGCGTGGCCGCTCCAGACGTGGGCACCTCCTGTCTGGGGTCCTACCCAACGCTGGCAGAGAGCACACACCGACCCGGTTCCTCGTGGAGGACAGTTAGTGCTTCGCTTTTCCCCAGGCACCCTATTTCCTCTCAGTGCCATTTTGTATAAATGATCTCCTCTTAACATTTTAATCAATTCACTCTTTTGGCAATCAACTTTAAAGCGGTTTTCAGCAAAGGCTATATTTGGAGTTCTGAGAGACGCCGAAATGATTTTCCTTCGCGAACACCAACCTCTTCTGAGCAGTGTTCATCGACACATCGAACTGTGTGGTTTGGAGGGAGGGCACGGGAAGGCCCTCTGATGACCTCATGTATGACATCACGATGGGCGATTGATAACCAGGCTTCCAGATTTAATCGGCCCACAAGAGGCCCTTTCTGATGGCTAGAACGAATGATCCGAGTTTTCTGGAACGTGTACTGAGCAGCCCCTTAACTAAAAGCTTCCGCACCGTCTTGCAACCTATTTCTGGTTTGGATAAGACCCAGAGGAACTGAATCAACCTGTTTCGATGACAGAGAGAAAGAAGTCCTTGCTTTGAAGCATGGACTCTCTGCAGCCAGGCACACCGGGCCCGGAGGACATGGAGACGCGAGGCTCGCCTCTCCGCCTTACCTGCCTGGCTGTCCTTGGGCCTGCACTGCACCTCCTCCACGCACTCGGCCGGGAACCACCCGATGTGGCCGCGGGCACTGCCTTCCCAGAAGCCTCCTTCACCGATGCTCAGCACTAGAGAGAAGAAGGGAAGCTGTTAGCGGGCGGGCTCATGGGGTCTGGGGTTGAGCGTGAGGAGAGCAGGCCCGGCACTGTCCACCAAGCCTGCACAGCGAGAGGCTCTGGGCCATCTGCCGCTGTCCACGCTTCCTTCAGCTGTGGACAAGCAGACCTGGTACAGTGTCCCTCGGAGAGGACAGTGCCCAGGGCGTGGACACCAGAATCACCGGGTCCCTTCTCTCCTTACAATGCAAGTGCTGGCGTCCTGGCATCTTTCTCTGACACCACAAGCCATGCGACTACTTTGCCCCTCTCTTGGTGTCTCGGCTGAGACAGGAGAGGGGAACCCTAAGTCCCCACCGTCAATTATGTCAAGTGTCTACAAGTGGGGGACAGGTCACCTCTATGGACAGAAGGAACGATGAGGTCATGTCTGCCTCCTCCAAGCTGGGGAAGGGGTCATCCAAGGGGTCTGCACTGTCCTTAGTGAGAGGCTATCTGCTGAGCCCACAGTCTGTGGCCAGGAGCCCTGGAGAGAGGCCAGCAGCTGGAGCCCTGTGCCTTTGGTGAGTCAACCTACCGGTGAAGGGCCTATAGATCACTCAGGTGCTGGCACGGGACAGGGGCTTGCCAATCCCCCGAGAGAGAAGGGTGGCAGCCTGTCTATGGGGCGGAGGGACACTGCAGAGTAAAAATGTGAAGACAGGGAGTTTCAAGCACGGCTGGCAGTATTTCCTCCAAAAACTGCTGTTGCCCCTTAGACTCCAAGGAGCCCAGGTGGCAAGGATGCACCTTAGTTTCCCCAAAAGAATTCGGATCTGAGAGGGTCATCTCGGATGGAGCACTGCCTTGCAACAAAAGGAGGCTGGGTACCCGCCCGTATGCTGGACAGGCCAAAGCCACACGTCTGGGTCACACCTCATCTATGGGACATGCAGGAAAGCTTCCGGTTCCCTCATGTGTTGGAGCTCGGTACTATTCAGAGCTTCCATGTGTGAGGCAGAGGCATGCAGCTCCGTGTGGAGCTCTGTCCCTGCTCACGGCTTCTCTCCAGGCGGCCCACCAGGGAGTCAGAGAAGACACACTACAGTTTCGTGTGTAATGGGTACCAGGTGACACTTCTGAGCAAGTTCTTGTTATTCTAAGACCAGCGGAGGAGAGGAAAGGCTGAGAGGCCCTGCATGCTGGGGCAGTTTCAGCTCTGTGAGGAGAGGGGGACACAGGAGGACATGCCCCGGATGCCGGGAAGAGGCCAGGGAGGGCCCGAGGACACCCTCTGTGCCTCGTGAGTGAGCGCTAGCTGGTGGTCCTCTTGGCACAGGTGGGAGGAGCAGGGGTGCACAGGAGGGGGTGCGGGGAGGACTCTGGGTCCCGTCTGGGATATATTAGGCTGTCAGCAGGATAGGCCCCCTCTGCCCTTAAGGAGCTGCGAGCAAGTCCTGCAGCCATGTATGCCGGGGCCACTGGCTACACATCTGGGCTTGCATGCTTGGGTTTTTGTCTGCCCCTCTGCTCAGGGCACACCTGTGACCAGGTGAGAAAGGGTGTTCCTTGGGAGAGAAGGGGGAGCTAGGTTGGGCTTACCCATAAATTGCTGATTAAAGGCCCTGAGAAGTAGACATTCTGCACGGATGATCTCGCCCTCTACAAGCCCACACACTTGCTGAGGCCACAGCTGAGGCAAAGCGGTCGGAGAGGTCCAGCTGTCCACTAACTGGCCGCTATGCCAGGCCTCTCCCCTCGAGAGACACACGGCCCTGCCTTGTACGTGGGAACCCAGTAGCTGCTGGTGGCTGGATGAGCTGTGCAGTCACCAGGCTTGGGCTGGACGGTCACTGCAGAAGGCCCCACCCCCTGTGCCAAGCTCCGCCCCATCCCTATCTCGGTCACTGAGGAAGGACCCTACCTGAGTGCCCAGAGAGAGTCAGGGCCCACCCAGGGAGCTGGTGGTTATTGGCAGGACCCCAGGGCCTTCCTGCCTGCAGCCAGGACTCCACTCCCCTGGAAGAGGTGAGCTCGGTCTCCCCAGAAATCCTGCTAGATTTCCTGCCCCTACCAGCCAGGAACCCAGGCCTTTTGCTTCTGTTGTGCACCCTATGAGGTCCAGGGGAGACAATTCCCCTAGCTCGCCGCCAGCTGCTTGTCTCCAAGAGCCACTGGCCAGGCAGCCAGGATGCCAGGGGCTGCATAGCACAGCCAGGAGGAAGGGGACGCTGGCCAGTGTAATGGGCTGGACGGCAACTGCCAGTGGCCTGCATGGCCCACCCGGCAGTCTTCAGGACAGAAGCCCTTTGCAGCCATCCTTTGAGGTGCAAGTTGGGGAGCTGGCCTCCATCATTTCTGCTCTCGGTGGGAGACAGGCCCAGCTCCCTGCAGTCCCGGAATACAGAGGGAGCAGTTGGGACAAAGCAGGGAGAGGTGGGACCAGTGTGGGCTCGGGGTCCAGACCAACTAGATCTGTAGCCCCAAGCACCCCGTAATCAGCTGTGGGAGACTGGGAGTTCTTCACCACAGGTATTGCATCTGCAAGACAGGTGCTCGGGCCGAATTATGGCCCAAATTCCTGTGTTGGAGCCCTGACCCTGAGCACCTCGGAATAGGGTTCTACTTGGAGATCAGGTCTTTGAAGAGGTGATTAAGGTAACATGAGGTCACCAAGGAGGTCCTGATCCAGTGTGACTGGGGTCCCTACAGGAAGAGGGCATCAGGACACAGACACACATGGAGAGACGACCCCGTGAGGACCCAGGGAGAGCACGGCTGTCCACACACACACAGAGAGGCTCCAGGAGGACATGCCTGCCCACACCTGGACCTCGGGTGTTGGCCTCCAGGACTGGCGGACGGTGAATCCTGTCATTCAAGCTGCCCAGACTAAGAGACTTTGTGACACCTGAGCAAACTGATGCCTTTGGCCCACAGTTTCTACGAAGGTCACACGTAAAACCATATATGACACACCCAGGAGTCTGCACAGTAAACAGTAGGGGCTCACTGATGGTTTCCACTCCTCTGTTACTATCACTGACATGGAGCTCTCACATATGAAGTGACCGGCCAGTGTCACTAGGCAGGCTCCTCAGGCACCTGCCAGGCTGGCCTGAAGCCCCTCGTGGGCCTGGGGGTACAGGGCACAGTGGGCCTCCAAGGAATCAAAGTCCAGGGCTGTGGGCCGAGACTTAGCCCATTTCAGAGTTGGGCCACGCGGGGAGCCCCAGGTGGTATGTTGGGGGCCACAGGGTGGGCCTCTGACTTCACATAAGCCATTGGCCTCCCTGGGCTTGGGCTGACCGCGCGTCACTACCCAGTGGTACTCATTCAAGAGCTACTGGATGCAGCAGGTCTGGGGGGGCCTGCCCTTCCCAGCTTTCTCAGAATAGTGGCTGTTCCTAGAGGTGGGTCTCCTGGGGGGCTGGGGGAAGGTGGCCTGGCCCCTCAGCTCTGCCAGGAGCCGGGTGTCCCCGGGGCACCTCCAGCACGCCCTCCACAGCCGTGGCACAGGGGATGCGCCAGGAAGATGCATGGCCGCAGCGGCAGCACAAGCACAGACAGCAGCCCGGGGGCCCCAGGCACTCAGCAACACATTTCTGTCGCCGGCTGCCTGGGGCCCTGTGTGAGGGCCAGGGCGGAGCCGCCAGCCAACCCGTCTGCAGAGGCAGCGTCCTTGTCGCGGGGACACCTGGAAACCGCTCACACACAGGGGAGAAAGCCTACCCTGTGATGCATTCTGGGGCTAAAATTAAAGTTGCAGGTCATAGGAATGTCTACATTTATAACTTGGATGTTTATGATTTGAAAGTTGACAAGAATATCGCAGTAAAATAGGGACAGCACGGGGGCTTCTGCTTATAGGTGTGATGGGCATGGCCCCGCCGGACACCAGGGAAGGCAGCTGTGAACCCTGAGTGCAGTGGGAAACGGGCCGGAATGTGCGGAGGGGCGGACAGGCCTGGTGGGATGCCTGCTGGCCTGCAAGAGGGGAGGTGGAGCGGAGAACTCCTGTCCATGGCCTGGAACCTGCACTTGGTCCACAAAGCAGGGCTGCCGGTGGAGGGAGGGGCCTTCAGGGAAGACCATCAGTCTGAGCAGTTTGAAGGACAAAGTCGGGAACACATGTACCCTGGAGGGTGTCCCCACAGGGGGAAGGAGGCCGAGAGGGGCCAGCAGACAGCTTCACCACGTCCCTCATGGACCGTGTGCCTCTAGAGCAGACACGGAGCAGCTCAGCTGGACTCCAGATCTCAGCTGGCCCGGAACTGTCACCCAGGCAACCCACCAAAATGGAAGAAAACTAACCGAGGCCAGGATGGCCACAACCTAACTTGCCCAATGTCCAGGATGCAATAGAGGATCACCAGACACATGAAGACCCAGGAGGATAGAGCCTGTTCTCACAAGAGGGGAGAAAAATGAACAAGCCCAGCCCAAGTTGGCCCTGACAGTAGGCTAGCAGACGGGGGCCTCGGTGTGCTGACCCCACATGCCAGAGACCTAGCCCGGCACAGGCTCTCAGGGAGCAAGAAACCACAACAGACAGGTGGGAAGTCTAACCAAAAAAAGAAATGATTAAAAAAAAAAAAAAAAAAACATGGAAACTCTTAAGAGTTTAAACACGTGACTTCTCGGATCCCTGGGTGGCTCAGTGGTTGAGTGCCTGCCTTCAGCTCAGGGCGTGATCTTGGAGTCCCGGGATCGAGTCCCACATCGGGCTCCCTGCGTGGAGTCTGCTTCTTCCTCTGCCTGTGTTTCTGCCTCTCTGTGTCTCTCATGAACAAATAAATAAAATCTTTTTAAAAATAAATAAACACATGACTTCTGAAATTAAAACATTTGCAAAATGGACTTAATAAGTGAAGGGAACATTGTGCAGGAAAGAGTATTGGAAATAGATCGATAGAGGTGATCTAAGGTGAAGACAAACACCAGAAAGAACAGGAACAGAGCCCCTGGGACTGGCGCATGCTACCAGATGGCCAAGTATGCGTGCGGCTGGACGACCAAGAGGAGCCAGGAGAGAACAGGGCTCCACCTGTCATCAGAAACTTGCAAAGCCCAGCAGGGTAGCACGGGGCACAGGGAAGAGCGCTGGGTTACACACCAGCCCAGGCCGGGTGGTGACAAGGTGGGGCAGGCGGCATGTGGCCCTGGCCTGCCGACCTTGAAGGGGCATACCATTCATCGCCTGCCATGCATTTTCTGGAAACCTGTCCTCTGGGGACAGGGCCCTTGCATGGCCGGTCACGCGTGCTGCACCCTTTCTTGCCCTAGCTGGTGGGTTCAGATGCCCCCATGCCACCTGCAGCCCACGCCTGGGGCTCTCCTGTGTCCTCGCAGGGCCTCAACACCACAGGGCCAGGCTACACCCCGGCATACCTCCTGTACATGCCCTACCTATACCCATCTTCCCTAACGGCCTTGCATCCCTGAACTCCCTGCTCAGAAACCACCGCTGGCTCCCCAGGACCCTGGGAACAAAGTCTAGCTCCGTGGCCTGGTGCGCAGAGAGCCCTTCAAAGCTTTTCAAGCACATTTCCCAGGGTTCTGCTTTGGGAACCCTTCCATCCGACCCAGTGGACCTCCGTCCCAGGAACGCTGCAGGCTCCAGGCTGTGCTGGACGGTCCACCCAGACTCCCTTCCCGACTCCCAACAAGACAGGCTCAGATCCGACCTGTGCGAGGTGCCCTCCCCGTGTCACTTCTTCCAGGGGCCCTCCATGCCTTCCTGGGGATAAAGGAGCTCCGCCTCTCTCCCCCGCACTTTCCGCGATGGACTCTCATTCCAGATGGGTGTGCTCCTTCCCTAGAAGACACGGCGATGGCTGCCAAGCCCAGTCTGCTCCCAGTTCTGCCTGCCTGGGCTCCGGGTGTCCCTCAGGGGCCCTGGGAAGCAGTGCCTCAGACGCCAACACCCCAACAGGGCTGGTCAACTGGGGCCCTGGCCCCAGAAGCAGGGTGGACACTGACCTTTGACCCTGTCACCACGGTGAAGGGGGATCTCGCCGTCGACCTGAGGGTGGTATGGCTTGACGACGACGAAGAGCCTTCCTGGCACCGCGCTGTACAACTTCCGCTTGGGCTCCGGGTACTCGAAGGCCGACAGCGCATCCCTGCTGGCGCCAGGCGGGAAAGCCGGCCTGAAAGGGAGGGGCAGACAGAGGGAGAGGGTCACATCCTGAGACGGGGCACGTCACACCCCGGCCCGCAGCCCACCCCACCCCACCACGCTGGGCTGTGAGCAGACCCCGTGGGAGTCCCTGATTCCAGACGGGGTAAGACATGAAGATGCGTGGGGACAGCGTCCGGGGATAAGAGACTCAGGGAGCTCCAGCACCTCACTTCTGGGAGCCCTCCCCAGAGAACAGATAGAGCAGAGTCTCCAACACGTTCGCACACGCTGTCCACAGCAGCACTGCTCCCAACAGCCGAGACGGACATGACCCAAGGATCCGGCCAAGGACAAACGGATAAACACAGTGTGGTCCATCCCCACAGTGGACTACGATCCAGCCTTAAAGAGAAGGACATTCTGACACCTGCCACAACATGGATGAATCCTGAGGACATCAACTCAGTGAAAGAAGCCAGTCAGCCAAGGGAGGTAGGTGTTCCTGGTGTGATTCCACTGATGGCAGAAACCTGGAGCCACATTCCTAAGTAGGACGGTGTACGGTGGTCACAGGGCCGGGGGAGGGCTGGGGTCAGTGTCTCCTGGGGACAGAGAGTGGACGGTGGTCACAGGGGGAGGGACAGGGTCCATGTCTCTGGAGGATGGAGCCTCTGGGATGATGGACAGTACTGGAGATGGATGGTGGGGATGGCTGCACAACAGTGTGAATGTGCTTTAGTAACACAGAACTGTGTGCTCAAACACGGTCAAATTTATAATTGTATGTTATGTGTACTTTAGCACAACTCTTAGAAAAATAAAAATCAGTGGGCTCCTGGGTGGCTCAGTGGGTCAAACGTCTGACTCTTGGTTTCAGCTCAGGTGGTGATCTCAGGGTCCTGGCATGGAGCCCCGCGTTGGGCTCCGTGCTGAGCAAGGAGCCTGCCTAGGACTCTCTCCCCTCTGCCTCTCTTCCCCGTGCACCTGCAGACCTGTGTGTATTCTCTCTCTAATAAATCTATTAATCTTTAAAAAAGACCCCAGTGATGCAGAAATTGGGGGCATACCCTGGGTCTCTGGCATTTTACTGGCTCCGCTGTGCCTCCCAGCTCCTCTGGGTGAGAAAATTGCACCATCGTGAAGAGGTCTGGTGATCACAGGAGTGGCTGCCCCAGCTGCCCTGGCCTTGCTAACTTCTCACCAGAAGTGGGTCCACCTTCTTGTTTTACGTTATTTCACAAAGAGCAAATGTCCTCAGGCCAAGGTCCAAGACACACCCCAGCCGGCCCTACAAGGGCTATGCGTGCGCCAGGGCACATTCACAAAGGGGTCACGCGGTTTCCATGAGGATGTCCCTGCACCATTGTGACAGGTGACCAGAGCCCGCCATGTCTGGGCAGGGGAAAGAGAGCACGCCCACCCTCGTCCTAACCAGGGACAGTCCCGGGTGTCATGCTGGCTTGTCTTCCTGTGTTGGGAGCTGCAGAGAAAGTACCTGGATGGCTCTGGGCATGGATTTCAATCTGGGGAATGACACCTGGGTCTCAGGAGGGGCCTGCTCGAGTCGGAAACTCATGACCATGGAGGGTAGGGTCCCCAAGTAAGGCTCTCCTCTCGACCGCAGATACTGTGGCCTGGGAGTCTGCGGATGGGCCCTTGAGGTTTCTGTGAGGAAGAAGTTTTCACCTGTGGGCAGGGGCTGCTTCGGAACAGGCCTGTAGGGAGGATTTCGGAAGCTGACACAACCACTCGCTCATGGGAGTTGATGTGAACGCTCCGTGTTCCTTTTGTCCCATGCTCTACCCATATCTGTACCCTCGGTAAATGATACCTGCTGTTGCCTGGGCTTGGACAAGCTCACAGAGTGTGACGGTGCCATGTTGTGTACCTCCCACTTTCCAGTTCGCTGTCATGATTGTGGGAGTTAGCCAGGAGGGCCTGTGTCTACACATGTGGAGCTGGAGGCCATGACACGCGCCATGTCTACCCTGACCTCTACAAGCATGATGTGGACAAACACTGACCTGACCCCAGGGGCCAGAGCCCACCCTAATGCACATAGGACACTGGGTGGGCAGGACACTGGTCTGGTCACATGAGATTTTCTGGGTACCCACTTGGGCTCCAAAAGAGAGAGGTCATCTTCTGTCCTCATGCTCTGCTCTTCCTCCCCCCCAGAGACTTCTACAACCACGTTTAAGCCACAGATGGAGGTCACAGGTGGCCTTGCTTAGTGGCCCTACATTACCTCCTTGCCCAGAAGCTACAAATTGATGTGCACAGACAAGAAAATCCACTTTGGGCCTCGTCCCAAAGAGCCAGATGTTCCCTGGGATGGATGTCATGCATCTTCAGGCAAGCCAGGATGACATCTGGAGCAGGTGACATCTGCAAGAGGCATGCTGTGTGACCGCTGTGGTCTAAGGTAACATCCTGGCAAGCCAGTGGACTCACAGAGAGGAAGGGCAGTCTGGGTCACCTGCCTGTCGTGGGAAAGAAGGCAGGAAAAGCAGAACAGCCCGCCAGGTTCCCACCTGAGAGGACACCGCCAGCCTCCTGTGGCACCTGCCTATGCTCAGGGATGATTCATTCATTCAATCTACCCCTCATTTAAGCCAAACTCAGGGCTGGTTTGGCCCAGGATTGAGAGCTAAGAGGAGAGTAGTGGGTTGGGCATGGGGGTGCGGTGCTCCTCTTTGACTTCTAGGCAGGGGAAGTGGGTCTTGAGGACCAAGGGGACCCAGTTTCTCTGCAATAGACAAACTGGCCCTGGGGCCACTCCACCTGGACCCACACAAAGTAAAAGAGGCTTGGGGTAGGCAGCAAGGAGCGGGCTTGGAAAAGATACTACACACCAGGGTCCTCAGTGGTGGAATAGTCCTTGATGCACGGGCCATGTCTACAGTGTGTGATGGCGGGGTAGGACCCCAAGCTGGGGCTGCAGGAGGATATGAGGGGATAGAGGTGAAGAGCTGCCTGCAGGTACTCCTCCCTGGCTTTCTCCCCCTGTTCTGGATTCTTCCCAGAAAGCAGGTCCCCACCCGCTGCCCCTTTCTCTCCTGAATTGGTTCCGGTTTGGGCAGCATTGGAATGCTTGGGACCCGATGCAGAGCCACCATGCCTCCTGCAGGGTCTTGGAGAATCCAGGTGGGGAGTCTCTTCCCCGGGGACCCCACCTCCCATCAGGCGCACTGAGGAGGGTTCAGACCACTCTGGGCTACACGCTCCCATTTCCCATCTGTGGTTCACATAGGGAGATGCTCATCTGGCCTCGGCTTTCCTGAATGCCAGCTCCCAGCACCTGCTCTTTGGAGTGAGCCAGGGTGAGGGTGTGAGAGGGAGCTCCAGTGGGGTCCCTGACGGGCCCTCCTCCCCTACTTAGAGAGGTCTCCGGGCTGTCCTCCCACAGCGCCCTCTCCTGGGGACGGGGCGACAGGACTGCCACCTGTGCTGTGTCCCCCTGTGCTGTGGGAGGGCCATGGTCCCAGGGACCACCTCTGAAAAGGTTTCCCTGAGGAAGCACCACTGGGTCCTTGCCAGGAACACATCCTGGCCCGACAGTGGGGTTAGCATCGAGGCCAGACTCTTGGCCTGTGAGACCCTGCATGACAGGCTCCACCCAGCGCCCCACTTCATCTCCTGCTCTCCCCAAGCTCCTCTCTGAATTTCAGCTCTACTCATGTCCCTTCATCCAAACTGGACTCTGGCCAGTTCTTTGTGGCCACGGCTGCCTGTTGATCATGATTCTCTTCCAGAATAGATCATTCATGTAATGATCTATTACACGTGCTTATTTTATTATCTGATTTTAAGATAAGGACGGGGACCACATCCGGCTTGTTCCCTGCCAGGAATCCCATGCCCAGCACACAGCAGGCCCTCAGCTGACTGCACCTGTGTTGCCACTCACAGACCTTTTTGCTTTGGGTCTCCACCTACTGGGTCACCATGGGGTGTGGCCCATGCCTTGCACCCAGCTGTAGGCATCCACGACTGGCACCCCTGCCCCCGAGCTCTGGAGCTGAGTTGACAATGTAGAAACGGCGCCTGGGTGCAGACACTCCCGGAACGGGCATCTGCCCAGGCTCCTCCTTAAACACCAGTTGCCATCTCAAAAGCCTGCTTTCCATCCAATAAGACCATTGATGAGAATGTTGGTTGAAATCCTCAGATGTTTGGACGTGAGCTCAGGGGCAGGTTGGGCTGGGAGTGTTTTCTTAGAAGGCACGACTGTACCACCTCCAGCTCTGGAGCCTGTTTTCAATGTGGTACGCGGTGCAGGAAAACAGAAATTTCCATCTTAGCACGCTTTTGAGGCATCAGAGCCATTGAGATCTCGTGTTCAGATATTCTTAAAGCATTAGTCCTTCACAACCCATTTTGAAAGGCCAGTTGGAGAGGAAAACCATTAGTAGGCTTGGTACCTATTTATTTTTGGGTGGAAACAAAGGCCACAAGCAGAGCTGCTGTTAAACGGGACATTCCCACAGCAGGGCTGGAACGTTAAAAGGGTGAGCAGCAGGATTGATTAACCTGGGCCTGATTCGAATGCCCGACGGTATTTACCACCTTAGCCTTGCGGTGCTTGTGGACTTAGCACATCAGCGCCCTTCCCTCCGTGCTGTGGACCTTGGGGGGCCGGCACTTCCCCCCCATGTGCAGCCAGCAGGTTGAGGGACCGTGATGTGTCATCACTCTGGGACTTGGGGAGAGAGCGTCACCTGAGCCACACTTTGGGATCCTGGGGAAAAGGGAGTTTATAGTAGGATTTGTAGACCCTTTTTCTTCATTGGCTTTCACTCCCCATCCCCGACTTGAATACAAGCTCCTCGAAGGCTGTGTTGTTTGAGGCTTTATCCCAAGTACCTAACAGTGCTTGACACAAACCAGGTGCTCATTCACCATCTGTTGGATGCATGAAGGAAAAGTTGGATGGGTAGGTGGGTGGCTGGGTGGATTGGAGAACGGAGTGAAGCATGGGTGGGTGAAGAAGGGGTGGATGGATGGATGGTTATATAGAAAGGATGAATGGATAGAAGGGATGGAGAAGGAGAGGAGGAAGGACGTGCTGTTGATATTTCAACTGGGTTGAAAAGTTGGGTTAGAGCACAGCTTCTTCTACCCAAAGTTATGATGACAGGAAGGAGAGGAATGAGCTATGAAAAGAGAGAACAGTTAAAGCACCTGGCGAAGCACCTCCCCCCTCACACGTGTGCATACACTCGCACACACCACATACCACATATGCTTGCTTGTTCCTTGGTCACAGAACAGAGTTATACACTCATGACCTTGTCTATATGCTGAGAACCTTGTATGTCCTCCTAAAACTATTATATATGGTTTCATGTCCATTTTCTATTTTTAGCTTAACTTTGTATGGGGGTGATGGTATCTATCCATCTACTGCTCCATTCACCCATCCATCCATTCATTAACGCACCCACCCACCTATACATCCATCCACCTAACCATCCACCCATCCACCCATCAACCTATCCACCCATCCACTCAATCATCTACTCTTATCCATCCATTCATCTATCCATTTTCCCATCCTACATTTATCCATCTATCCACCCACATCCAGATATCCATCCATCCATCCATCCACCCATCTAGCCTCATCCACCTGCTTACCCACATCTATTTATTCATCTTTCCATTTATCCATCCATCTGTCCATCTATCCATCTATTAATTTTACCACTTATCCAAACTTCATATTCACTTATTCACCCAAATTTCACAAGGACCCCACCAGATGCCCAGCTAACCACTTACTACAGATGTTAGACAAGTGAATTAACCTCTTGCAGCCTATTTCTCCATCTTTTAAGAGGGGACGATCCATAGTGACTGGAGAATGAGTCAACAGGAACTACACTTCGCAGGTGTTAAGTGAACATTAGCACCATTGCCAGTCCTTGCTTTTACTGGAACGGGTAACAGGCTGCCTGTGTGAGCCAGCTGTTTCCAGCTGGCACCAGAGTGTGTGTCACTGGGCAGAGAAGTCAAAGTGAACACAGCTCCAATCTGGGGAGCTGTGTTTCTTGAGACATTTTGCAGATGGTCAGTTCCCTAACCCATCAATCCATGCCTGGAAAGGCTTTGCCAAAGAACAGGAGAAAATTAGCTCCTGTAGACCAGAGTGCATGCATGGTTCTAAGCACCAGCAGTGATGTGCAATCCCCCACAACAGCTAAAGCATCTTCTCATTCCATGTTAATTTGAGCCTCCCCAAAGCCCCATTTTATAGATGAGAAGATGGAGGTTCCACAAAGAGTGATCCAGACAGAGATACAGAGCTGATCTCATATCCTGGCTCCTTGACTCTAGCCCAGGGCTCCCTGTGGGCTCCCTGCTCCATGCAGTGACAAGCCCTGAGAGGGAAGGTGTCTTATCCTCACAATGTCCTGTTTTATGCACTGTGTCCCATAGCACCAGGAGCCAGCACCCCACCATGGCTCAGGGTTGGGAGTGCCAACCCCTCTCGGGAAAGGAAGCACAGGGGGCCATGCTGGGGCACCTCCATCCTGCCAGCACAGTGAGGATGGTCTGAAGTTCCCTACCCCAAACTGTCAACATTTCCCTTGTGTTCCATCCAAGAACAGCCAGATGGAATTCCAACCACGTTGTTTTGGTATGAGAGCTAAATCACTGAATTCTCAATATCAGAAAATTGGTGGCTGGTTGTGGGGTGACGTGGATGAGTGAACTGAGCCATTTCCTAGCTATTCTGGGTAGGCAGGAACCTGCCAGACCTGGGGACCTACTAAAATTGGGCTGTCCCCAGGTTCCTGGCTCACTCGGGATGGGTGGGAGGACAGTGTTGCCAGCTTGGTGCTCTGGTGAGGAGGGTAGCACGCCCAACCCAAGAGCTCCCAAGATCTTGTCATTCGCAGACTGTTGTCTCTTCAGTGTTAAAGCTCAGACCCTACCTCACCCCCAGTACTGTCAGCATCATCCCTCTCTCTGCCCTGGAGCCAGGAAGATGGGCATGAAGCCACAGCGCCCACTGCTCTGTGCACTATGGCCCCAGCATGGACTCTGGGCTCTGCCCTGCTTCTGTTACTCCAGAAATAGCACCTCACACTCCACAGCTCCCCGCCCCCATGGGGTCATGAGAAGAGATCTGGGGATGGATGGTCATCAGGATGTCCCCTCCCACTGGCCGCAGTGACACTAGCTGGGGCACCAGCATGAGCCAGGACGTTTGTGGACTGGACAACTGAGAGGCACCAAGCACCAGCTTCGTGCAGTTGCTCCAACACTCCCCATGGAGACCCAGGCCACTGGAGTTGGGTTTCTGCCCATTTGCAAGCCCAAGACCACCCCTGGCTCCAAGAAGAAGGTGGGGATGGGGAAAACACCAGGCACTCCTGAGTGATGGGTAACAGCTCTGTGTCTCCTGGCTCATACTTCCCACTGTCTGCTCCAGTCACACGGGACCCCTTGCCCCCACCCTGATGTCCAGCCAGCCCACCTCCTTCCTCACTTTGGAATCTTTGCTTCTCTATGGAACCCCCCCCACATGCCCTACGGAGCTCTGGGGGCTCTGTTGGGGGTGCCTGTGGCTCCGTGTCCTCAACTACACCAACCCTGGGAGCTCCCACCCCTCCTATCCTCACTTTTGGTTGGGGACATAGCATTCGCTTCCGCATGGTGAGTACCCAGCACACAGGAGACTGGTAATACAAGACCTTGTGCAACCAATGAGAGAGCAGAGTCTGAATGTTCCCAAACATGGAAGGAGAGAGAGCGCCAGGTGAGGGGTCACTCGTGAAGTGCCATGAGATTGATTCGTCAGCAGCCAAGATGCACCTGCTCCCCCAGGGTGGGTCCCCCTGGCCTGGCCCTACCTCCCCACCAGGTGACAAATGTAAACCCAGGAGTCCCACTGTTCCTTGATCCCTACTCCTGACATCCTGGTGACCTGCCATTAGCTCCCCAGGTCAGGCAGCAGCAGGCCAGCCAGAGAACCACCCCGACTCTGAGCCTGGGCCTGGGCCTGGCAGTGCCCCCCTGACCCTGACTGTACCCCTGCCCTGCCCCCACTGTGAGCTGCAGCCCACCCTACTCTCTCTGGGTCATCACAGGCACAGGAAGGGATCAGCCATTGCACTGAGTTCTCACTGCGGAAACCAGTCCCTGCTCCTCTAGGGGAGCAAAGCTTTGGTTGGCATGTCCCCAGGAAGCAGGGAGAAGGCTTGCACAGGCGGGCAGAGACTCAAGCCAGAGTGCCCCACGGTGCCCCTTCACACCCACAACCTGAAAAGATGGGAGCTCTGTCCCCAGGAAGGGGTGTGCAGAGCCAGGTGGATTCCCACCACCCCAGAACCTCCCAGGACCCCCCCGGAAGGGGGTGCGGTCTCTGATTTCTGAAGTCTGTGGCTCCATTCCAAAGGTTCCATTCTGTGAGCAAACCTGCTCCGGGATTTGAGGCCCTTGTACCGGGCTGGCATTCCTCACCAGGGACTATTCAAGGGGCAGATTGGTCATACTGATGTCACCTTCTACCAGAGGGGCCACGGCACAGGCTTAAAGCTGGCCCACTGCCCCAACACCTGGAACCCCCTCGGATGTCTGAATCCCCCACGCGGGGGCTGCTGGCCAATCTACCATCTTATCTACCAAACCCCCAGCACCTGCATCGCCTCGGCTTCCCGTGGCCAGGTTCAGGGAAATGAAGGTAACCTTCATACAAGACGTTGCCGAGCCCCCACCAGGTTCTGCCCAACAGCTCAGGCTCAGGGGAACGCCGTCAGCCCGCCACGGGTTACATGAATCTCTCCTGCACCCAAAAGCACGGGTTTTCCCCATCAAGCTGAGCTAAATCCACCCAAAAGATGCACCCTTGATAAGAGGATGGCTAGAATGCTTTCTCGTGCTGGGGCCAGGGCAGCCTGCTGGGTCACTGGAGGGGTCCTGCCAAGACTCAGGCTTCTCCTCTCTGCATTCAGCTGCTGGGCAGCAGGGCAGCGGGGCAGCAGTCTTGGGGTCCTTTGGGACCTGGACCAGCTACGCCAGTGGGCCACAAGGGGGTGCCATCGTAGGCAGGTGCTGCAGGTACCTGGGCTCTGACCTCTGCGGACCTTTCACCTCTTTGCCTGGCACTCGGGTCAGCTGGCGATGGCAAACCAGCTTCACGGAGGAGGCTGACCATGCCCACAGCACAGAGCCCAGCCAGGCAGAGAGCCAGGCAGGGACTTGGGCGGCTGGGGAGACCCTGGTGCCTCCCAACCCTAGTCATCAAGTCGGCCACACTCATGTGCCCATCCTGTTCCTGGCTGGGGTTTCTGGGGCTTCAGCTCAGCACTTAGGTGAACAGGCTTTGCCTGATTGTGGTGCTAAGTATCCAGCACTCCCTGCCAGGAGCGACAGGGAGAAGAGGGGTTGGGGTGGGTGTGTTGAGCCAGAGGACAAATCCTCCTTGTGTTAGGACGCTGAGTCTCCCTCTACTGCACCAACATGGCTCTGCTTCTCTTGCCTTCTTAGCTGGAGCTGTTGCCTGGACAGTGACACCTGACGCCCCACCATGGCCAAAGGGTCCTTTCTCAGTGGTCCTGACAACCAAGGGCCGCTACTGGGAAGCCCACTGTGAGCCAGGCACAGCCTTAGAACCTGAGGTTGACGGTTATTGAATTCAACTCAATCCTCCTCCCAAACTATCAGCTCCATTCACGTAGGAGAAAACCTGGTGCAGAATGGTCAGGTGTCTTGTGTAGCCACACCGCAGGTAGGAGTGGAGCTGAATACAACCTGGAGGTTTGGGTGCGGGGCTGTTGGGACACCTATCTGCAGAGATAGCATCTGTAGGTGGAGGGGTGTGTGGGGGCAGGGCTGGGGCCTCCTAACCCTACCCCGGGTTTGAGAGACCAAGGGAGGGCTCTCAGGGCACCCTGGACCATACAGAGGCTGGCAGCCACTGTCATCCTTGCAAGGACCCCACACGTAGTGCCCAGCCAGGGTCCGTCTGCCTTGGGAAGGGGTTAAGCTCTGAGCTACAAAGACAAAGACAGCGTGGAAAGGTTTAGCCGCCTCCTTGAACCCATAGCAAGGCCCAGAGGCTATGCTGTGGGTCCTGTCTCTGGTCTCTCACACCCTCTGGGCTGGCTCATATGGTCAGTTCTACGGCTAGGCGTAGTTCGAAAGGCCAGACCATGGTCTCCTGGCCAAGAGGCATAGAGCCAGTGGTGACCATTTCCTCTCATCCCAGGAGTTGCCTGGTGTACCTGGTAGGTCCCGGTTAGGACTCTACTGTCACAGAGTGGCTACTGTCACCAGCAAGGGAGCTGGATCCTGAGCAGATAGACCAGGAACAGGCAGGCTTGTTAGGGTGCGGTAGGGGAGGAAGGCTGGATGAGGCAGAGAAGGCATGGCTTCTATCAGGGGCACCGCTCGGCAAGGCGGGGTGGTGGCCAGGGTAGGACCTAACAGCCCCACAGCTGAGGGCAATCCTGTGGTCCTGGGAAAACCTGGATGGTTGGTCACTCTGCCCACAACTCCAGGTGGCAAAGGCAACAGGCCTGGCCAAGCACCTGGTTTGGGATTGGACTCGGATCTGAGCTTCATCTAAGGGCCAGCACGGATTGAGCACTTACTGTGTGCAAGACACAAACACAAATTCATTCACTGAGTGTTAAAAACGATGCCAGGGAGCCGGTCTTTTCATGATCCCCACTGTATAGACGAGGCATAAAGTGTAAGTAAACTGGCCCAGGGCGGAGTCCAGAATATGCACTGTGAAGTCCCGGTAGCAAGCGTTCAGGACAGGCCGCGGTGATGACCTCACACACCCGCACAGGACACTGGGGACAGCCAGGCAGGGCCCTGGCAAGGCGCCCCAGTGGCATGTCTCCCTTCATAAGCACTATCTTGTTTGCCGTGTCGAGGTCCCTGGCCATACTGCCTCCATTGTATCTTATTAGATTTCACATTGGAGGAAGGGGACACACTCTTCTCAAAATTATAGTCATAATTCTAGTGAACGGTGCAAAGTGGAATTTGCCGCCTCGGGGGAAGCCTTTAATTTAGTTTTAAACTGTTCTTAGCACCTGGGACTTCTCCCTTGAGGCGACTCAGAGTGAGAATGTAGACCAGAGCCAGAAACTGGATCTCACTGCTTGCAGCACGAGACTGGTGGGCAGTGGCTGGGGCCGAGGTGCTGATGAGGGCTCAGGGCAAGCTGGCCTGCAGAGCCTCAGCCCCGAGACCCCCGCCCAGGGGCCAGGAGACCGGGTTCCCATAGGCATGTTCTTCCGATCTGGAAACCTGGTCCATGGCTGCTTATGCACACAGTGCTCCCCCCACCCCTAGGCTCCCTGCCTGCACCCCATTCCGAATGCACGGAACCTGCAGGGCCCCCAGGTAGCATGGCGCCTGCCTCCCCAGCCTTGCAGACCGTAGCCAGGGCCACATGGCAGGCTTGGTGCACCCAAGCGCCTTGGTGGAATGGAGAATGTGGTGACATGCTGGACCAAAGGGGACACCAGTACCTCACCAGAGCCCTGTGCCGGCCAGGAAAGCAGGCCATTCTGGGTCACTGTGGGCACGGACAGAGCTCAAGAGGACAAACAGCTGAGAACCCCACAGCACAGGCGCAGGACCAGGAGGGAAGGTACCAGCAAACAAGAGCCTGAGGACCAGGGCCTGGGCCCAGGTGGGAGGAGCATGGTGTGGCTGGCAGGGCCAGATGCGTGGCTACTTTGTTTGCTCAAGCCACCCCAAGCCTAGCGCCCTGGGCCCCCCTCCCCGAAGTCCCATCCTCATGAGAACAATTCTGAAGGGGCATGTAGAGTGGGCCAGGTGGAACGTGTGACAAGCAGGGAGGGCCCAGAGCCCCACGTGTGAGCACGAATTCCAGATCAGGTGTGTCTGCATTAAGCAAGCAGGCTGCTGGCCTTGGCTCCCTCTCTGTGCACATTTCACTTTTAGAAGCCGGAATCCAATGCACATGGAAAGAAAACGCGGCCCCCGACGCCCGTCCCAGCCCCAAGCCACCTCAGGAGGCTCAGCCCCGCCTCCTACACCTGCCCCGGGCAGTCATCATGGTCACATGTTCGTGCAGGTGACCCAACATCCAGGCTGGAATGGAACAGGTGTTCTGGCCGACCCCAGGGTGTGCCCTGTGCCCCACACACCAGGAGCCATGGTGCAGGGAGGGCTTCCTGTCGGGGACCCCGGGCTCCTCACCTCCCCACCCCGGCCACTCCTTACCCGACGTGCCAGGGCTGCTGGGGCCTCTTGCCATCCTCGCCAGCACCGCCCAGCCTGTTGAGCGACGGGGACCGGCTGCGGGGCCCGGGGGTGTAGCTCCCGAGGGTCCTGGCGGCCCCGTCGGGCTTGCCCGGCACCTGCTGCAGCAGCTGGGGTGACAGACTACGGTGGGAGGTGGCGGAGCAGACGGCCCAGTCGGGCGCGCTGGCGTTGAGGTTGTTGTCACTGTTGGAGCGCAGCAGGACCCGGGGGGCGGCCAGCGTGTTGGGGGGCCGCCGCCGGCGGTTGGAGTACGCCGGAGCCTCTCGGAAGGGCACTGGGTCAGAGAGAACAGGAGAGGTGGGTGAGTGCACGCACGGCATGGTTGGTGCGGGGTGGAGGGGTGCGCGGAGCCCCCGCCGGCCCCCACGTGTGCAGAGCCCCCACTGCGTGTGCAGAGCCTGCCCCAACACAGAAGCAGAGACGAGGTGGACACCGAGAATGTCTCCATTTCATGGAGGCTCAAGCTCACACTTGAGATGGAAGGGGCCCGGGGTCCGACTTCCATCCGGGCCAGCACCCGCTCTCTCAGCACCGAGACACATGTGGGGGCCTCAGGACACAGTCAGGACACAATTCCTCCTCGCCATGACCTGAATGTGGCCCCTGGTGGGAGCTGATCTGGGTCCCCCTGAATTCATGTGTCAGAGCCTAACCCTTGATGCCTGAAATCGTATCTGGAGCTGGGGCTTTACAGAGGTGGCTAAGGTAACACGAGGTCACCGGGGTGGCCCTGATCCAGCGTGACCACGGTCCTTATGAAAAGAGAGGTCAGGACACAGACACATACAGAGGGACGACCCCGTGAAGACCCAGGGAGAGCACGGCCATCCACACACAAGCAGAGAGGCCTCAGGAGGACCCCGCCTGCCTGCGCCTGGACCTCGGGTATCATCCAGGACCCAGGGACAATGAGTCTCTGCCATGTGAACCCCCATCTCTGGGGCCTTGCTGCGGCTGCCCCAGGACACGCACACGGCCCTCTGAGTATAGTTTAGAGATGGTCTGCTTCAGGACAAAGTATGCTTCTTTCCCCACCCATCAAACCAGGGCCCAGCTGCATGAAACAGGAAGTGGTGAGCACGCCTCATCTGTCATCCTACAAAGTTCTAGACCACAGGCAAGGCCCTTACTCTGCCAAGTTCTGTGTGCCCAGGGACTCAGAATGAGGACACTGCCCACAGGGACCATGAGGGCAGGCATCCACACAGCACCCACTCTGGGTTGCTCCAAGGGCTGGAGCCAGAAATAGAAAGTGTCCTTTCTAAGAAGACCTATGTAAAGAAGGGTAGCCTTCCAGGCTGTCGGAGAAGACACAGCTGCCCCTAGAAGCAAGGGACGCGGGTTTCCTTCGAGCGCCTGACACCCAGGCAGCTTCCCGCTCACCATGGGATCTGCGTGCTTTGGAATGAGGCTGAGTGAGCTCTCAGGTCCAAACTGCCTGAGGCCAGGGCTGCCACCACACAGACCAGCGCTGTGGGGCAGCAGGAAGCAGGCACCCTCCTGGGTGGGCTGGGCTGGAGTGAGAGTCTTAGTGCCTCGAAGGAGAAGAACGCCACAGTTAGTCCAAGACAGAGCCCTGGACGGTCCACCATCCCTCTGCCCAAGGTCAGAGGCTGTGGTGAATTATTACTTCATGAAACCTAAGGAGAGGTGTGCACTTCACAGAGCCTGGGCCCAACATCAACCCCTGCTACCAGCCTATGACCATACTGGGCAGCAGAGTTCACAAGGGACAGAGTAGCACAGGCAGAGATCCTGGGGACAGAGGTGGGCCAACAGGGAGCACTGGGGAAGAGGTGGTGCAGGCAGAGATCTGGGGACAGAGGTGGGCCAATGGGGAGCACTGGGGAAGGGGTGGTGCAGGCAGAGATCCTGGGGACAGAGGTGGGCCAATGGGGAGCACTGGGGAAGGGGTGGTGCAGGCAGAGATCCTGGGGACAGAGGTGGGCCAATGGGGAGCACTCGGGAAGGGGGGTGCAGGTGGAGATCCTGGGGACAGAGGTGGGCCAACGGGGAACACTGGAGAAGAGGTGGTGCAGGCAGAGATCCTGGGGACAGAAGTGTCCTGGCCTGGCTCACAGGGGACAGAGGTGGTCCTGGAGAATGCCCAGGGGATAGTGGTGCTGGCAGGGCCCCACTGAGACAGCTGTGACCCAGTGCACCCCTTCACCACCTGGCCAGCATGCAGGCAGTCCTGGGAAGGCAGAGATGGAGCCAAGCGGGAGAAGCCGTGTAGAAATGGCACGAAGCTCAGGACGCACACTGGGAATCCACATTCTGAACAGTTGGTGAGATTTTGGAACTGGCATGTAGGGAGGTCATATTTTTCAACACGCGCAGCCTGTGCCCATTCCGACCAGCTCCCTCTGTGACGCCTCCCTGTTGGGGCAGGATGCAGCCAGGGCTCTTCAGCTGGGGCTGGCATCCTATTTTGAATTCCTCAAAGGACATGGACTCACAAGTGCCAGCCCAGCTGGGAAAGAGGCGGGTGACGGGAAAGGCCAGCGGCGTCCTCCGTGGAGCCCTGGCTCTAGAGCTCCAGAGGCTGCCCTCTCAAGGGGCTCAGCCCACTGGGGAAGCAGCATGGCCTGGCCCCACCTGCTAAGAAAAAAAAAAATCTCACTTTGGGGAACATCCCTGGGTTTTCATTTTGCTGGTCGTGAGGGAGAACCACATTAGTCACTTCCTCTGGGCAGACGGAGGCCAGAAAGACCCCGGGGAGGGCTGAGCACTCATCCTTCAGGGTTTTAAAAAATGCACCTGCTGGGTGGGTGCTCTGGGGGGACCCGAGACCTGCCTGATGACAGGGTGGGGGTACTGAGAGACCTCACAGAGGGCAGACGGCCACAGAGTCCAAGAGGGTGGATACCTTCCCTGCATAGAGACTGTCAGCCGGAGGACCAAATCACAGCAAGAAAGCCAACCCCTCCAGCAGACACATCAAGCACAATGGGTGATGGGGCCCTGGGCCTCGTGGGCCATCTTCACCGCCCCCCACCCCCACATCCGAGGAGAGGTCAGGGCTCATGCTACCCACGGGGAGGGCACACCCCAGCTCCGTGGGGACACTCCCGGACAAGGAAACGCGTGCATTCTGTGACATGAACTCCTGCCGAGCCTCCAGCTTTCCCTGACAGTGCGGTTGGGTCTCCTTTTCTGACTGGAACAACTGTAAAGTACTCATGCCCTTAACAGAAATTATGGGGGGTGGAGGGTGGGGAGTCCTGCCGATGCCTAAGACAGATGCAGAGGACAGAAAGGTCTGTGAAAGAACAGAACAGACACCGAACGATCCCCAACGAACCTTTCCCTGCTGTGTCTGGGTTACAGAAATTGAAATACCAGAACACGAATCTGGGTTAGTAATGCAAGAAAATGAGCATGGACAGAGGCTGATTTTTCACATAAATTCCCAAGACACAGGCTAAGGCCGGCTTTCCAAGTGGGGGCTTGGGCAGTGGCTGGAATGCAGAACTGCTGCCCTGGGAAGACAGAGGGACAGATGAGCCAGGGTGCTTCCAAATACACCCTGCCCTGGGGACCGGGGAGGGTACCGAGCCGGGATCACACGGGTAACGTTAGGGCGAGCATTCCAATGGCAATTATCTCACTGAATTATCAAGACTTGCATTCAATTAGTTCCCCGTGTAAGGTAATTGGACATTTTTTTTCTGTGTTTGTTTTACAGCTTGGGCGGGCAAGTACCTTTCTAATTCCTCCAAAGTCACGTCCCCATAAACCCAATCATCTCACAAAGCGAGAGTTCTCTGTCTGACAAACTGGAGCCATCCGTGGAAATGTTGGGTTTTTTTTTTTTTTTTTTTGGTGAAAAGGGTAAAAATAACTCTTTTCCTGTCTGAAAATGATTAATATTCCACCCAACTGTTTCCTTCTTTCAGGCAATCTGCAAACTCGAAGTGGGTGGATATTTTCTTAGCTGTCTTACATGTATTTATTTATACATTTTTTTTTTCCACAATAGAAATCACACAAGGTATGACAAAAACACATGCACTCTCAAAGTCTGCCACACTGCATCTGCATCCACTCCAGGAAGCTGCCGCCCGGGCATGGCCAGCGAGAGCCGAGGAGGGGCTGCAACAGCGCCCGCCCTGCCCTGCCCGCGCGGCCAGCAGCGTGTCCTGACCTTCCCCGCTCCCAAGCAAGTGCTCCCCAGTCTCCAGGTAGCGGCCAGACGAGTCAAAACTTCCTTTATTCTCGATAGGACTTAGTTCCCCACATGTCCTCTGGCACAGTCACCATGGATGCACGTTCCGGGAATGCAATTGTGCAAGGGGCTGGGGACTTGGGAGGACCGTAGAATAAAAATGCACCTTGGAGTGGGTGAAAATCCCAGACCAACTACAACAAAGCCCGATCGTGCACCAGAAGTAATTATCCCCTTCCTTGATGAGAAGGGACAACCGGCAATTTTGGGAGGGACTGGAGTCCCCCCTCCGGCCCGCTCCCCCGGAAAATCAGTAAGAAACTGCTAATTCCCATGCACCGCGCTCCCGACAGCTCTTTCTTACCTTCCTTCTTGGTGAAGGCATTTAACAAAGACTTCATTTTCCCTCCGACTTTGGCAGCAGTCCGCTCATTATATAACCTTCTCGGATGGGAGGAAGGAGAGGAGGGCTGCCCGGCCCCTCGGCGCTGGAGCGGCTCGGACCCGGGGAGCGGCGGCGGGCGTCTGGGCACTGCGTGCTTCCGAGCATAGCTGGGCATGCCAGACCCAGCGTGCTGGTGACAAAGCCCACCCCATATTCTGTCTGTCAGCTGGGAACCAACCGTGCGTAGACTGGGGCTGCTCTCAAACCCTGCTGCCTCTGCCGGCGCCCGTCATGTGAGCAGTGCTACTCTGCTTTTGTGATCAGTGCATCTGGGAGGAGGGTGAGCACGAGTCAGGCATCCTCGAGCCGGCGGCCGGGGAACACCAGAGGCATCCGCGAGCCCGAGCCCCCACCATCCGAGCCAACACGGGCTCGGTGTGCTCCGGGCCACTTCTGCTCAGACGTGCCGGGCGCTAAATATAACGCCCCGTGCTTTCCCGATTTTATTTTTAAAGAAAAAAAAAATGCCAAGTTTTCTTTGACGCCGTTTGTTTGTCCGCTGGCGGATGCGGTGAGCAAGTCAAGATGAAACGCCCAGCTCCAGATAAGCCTCACACCAGACCCACATTAACTGGGCAGCCCTCGCCGGCATTGTGGAATTTCTGAGCGTGACCCAGATTTCCGTTGGAAGGAATCAGACACAAGTACCTATCCCTTCTCCGGCTCACCCCATCGTGGTAATTACCCTGGAGAAAACAGGATTTCCTCCCCCCCCCCTTTCTTTTTTAAAGAGAGAGCGCACAAACTGCCACCAAGCTCTGGCTCGCCCTGATTCCAGGCGGCTGATCAAAATGAGTGTCTTCGGAGCCCCGTTACACGTGTCCTGATCATTTCCACCCCGAGAGAAGTCTGGGAGACTCCCGGAAAGTCCTATCTGAGGAGCGCCCAGAGAAGGGGCCCCATGCTCGCGTGCTCCACGGCAGGTGCGCGGGGCTGTTTCTAGACAAGGACAGAGGGCTTCCTGAAAATGAAATGGAGCATCCCGGGGAGCCGGTTCTGTCGCCCGATGCACCTGCTGCTCGGCTGTAATTAAGTGTGCGTGTTCTCCGTTGCCAAGAGAACTGCTTCCGAAATTAAAGAGAGAGAGAGAGAGAGAGAGATGAGACGGGATGAGGAAAAAGCAACGGGGAAACGTGTAAGTGGAATGTGGTCGACATACTTTGGGTCGACAAAAACAGCAGCTTTATGAGTGGCAGGCATCTGCCTTGGAAGGACAGGCTGAGGGGTCGGATGCCTGGCCCAGTGCCCTCTCTGTGCGGCGGGAAAGGACGGCCAGGGCAGGACCTAAAGTAGCTGCTCATTTAACCGTTGTCTCCCACTTAACACCCACAGCGCCCCAGATCACTCGGTTGCACCCAAACTCAATCCTAGGTAACCCCCTGACACCCCATGCTGGGTTGTAACATGACAGAACATAAGCCATTTCTGAGATGTGTCCTAAGAAATGCATCTGCCGCTGGCACTTTTTATCATCAGAGACCCCCAGTAACTTGCTCTCGTAATTCATGTCCTTAAGGGCAGAGGGGTTGCTGGCAGAGCTCAGTGTCCGTAGACACGTGGGGTAAGATGCATCTTCCTTGGGTGCAGAGTGTCACCAAGAAGGACACACATGGGGAGACCACTGCCCGTGCCCCTGGGGCGGATGCGCCAGGGTCTGCAAGGTGGCAGTGTCTGATTCATAGGGCTGGGCTGGCTGCTGGCCAGGTGTGCACCCTGGCCAGGCCGGGAGGCCACGGAGACGGCACAGCAAGGGAGCCCCTCTGCAGAGGCTGGGCCCTGCCACGTGAGCCCTGAGAGCTCGCCAAAGCTCAGGGAACCCTCTGGGAGAGTGGGAGGCTCGGCGCTGCTCAACCCTCCTCCATCTGTCTCTGGTCGATACCCTCCCAGAAGCACAGAGCCTCATCCTGAGCCAAGTTCCCTCGCTAATCCTCACTGCCAGCAGCAGAGCAGAGGGGCGTGTGTGCCAGGGCCGGTGGAGGTGGAACCTCACTCAAGACCAGGGCTGCCTCTGGAGACCTCCTCTGCGCCCCTGATGTTGACCTTGGGTGAAGGGCGTGGGGAAGACGCGGCTTCCTGGGGCGTGAGTGTGAAAACCCCACATCTCTTCTGCCTCGAGAAGGCAGGGGACAAGACAGAGCCCTTTCCCCGTGCTGGGGAGCAGAGCGCGATCCCCAGATAACATGTGGCCAGATGGGGAAGCCCCAGTGGAGACTCCCTTAGTGCTTGCATATGGAACAACTGTTCCTCGCAGACTCGGGGAACGGAAGGGCCCTGGGGCCAGCGTCGAGAAGGGAGCCCTACTCAGACGAGGCCCAGAGGCCTATGACAGGGACACAGCGGGTCAGCGGGGACACGGGGACAGATGGGTTCTCCACCATCGCTACCCCTGTCCCACCTGGGCTGGTGAATTGCAGGCTCTGTGCGACCATGGAGGGACACAGCAGTGCACAGGACTGTCTCCTTCTCACACTGCACAGGGGGCCAGTCAGGGGAGCAAGACCAGACTTTAGACATAACAGGACCTGAGGAACAGCAGGAAACACCCCTTTGCCCCAGGATTCCTTTCTACATGCCTCCCATTCCTTTAAAGCACTGCTGGGAATCTGAGTAAAACCCTCACAGAAACGAGAAGTGGTAGCTGTCAGACTCACATGCAGGCCTGCTGGGTAGGCTTAGCTCTGCCCGACGGAAATCCTGCCTCCTGACCCCACCTACCTGGACTCTGTGGGGCCTCCTCAGTCCTGCAGGCATGCTCTCCTTGAATACCTCCAGCGACGGGAAGCTCACTACCTATATGCAGTGGTTCTCACTCTCAGACACAGGCTGCAGCAACCCCATCAAGGCGGCGAATGCCAGCGCTAGGCCCACATGAATGAGTCTCCTTTCCCTTCACACAGGAACAGGCTCGTTCCTGCCACATACTCCCTAGGAGGAAAAGCCATGCCACTAAAGACACAGATGTTGCCCCAACAAACACAGGGCCATGTACATCCTTAGTGGCAATTTTCATTCTGTGCTCTGGGCCATGCTTTTCCGTGTAAACCATTACTGGAGATTGACAAGCTGAGGCCACTGGATCCTTGACCCATCTTGTATGAACACACATACCTAAAACTCGCCTGCCTGCAGGAATTGCATGCAGTGGTCATGCTTTGGGTCTGGACCTTCGCACTGTGACCCGGGGCAGTGTGAGAAGAGAGAGCACGGTCCCGCACATCGCCTGCATGGAGCACTCCTGCTGCCAGCCACATGCCTTTCCACATCAATGCTCCCTTCAGGAGTGACGGACGTCCCACCTTCCATGCCCAAACCACGAGGCCTAAACACCCAGCGCCGGCCCCAGCTGCTCTGCAAGGTGGCGCAGCAGAGGTGGAGGGAGGCACACACGTTCCGTGTCTGCTGCAGGAATCCGCTAAGACTGTCTCCACCTCCCAACAAGCAGGTGGAGGGCATGTGAGCTGCAGGTCCAAGATTAAAAACTAAAAGGAAGATGGAGGATGGGATTTGAACCCTCATTTCTCCCTGAGGCTTCCAGAGATCCTGTGATGGGTCTCAGACACCTGGGACCTCTTTGTGGGGTCTGCCATCAGGCTTCCAGACACCAGCTGGTTGAGAAGTTTCCCCAGATGAGATGGGTGACGTCCCCAGGGCTCAGACGCCCCTGCTCCATGGCCTCAGCTGTACAGATGCCCCAAGATGGCTGAGCTTTCCCTCTGTGTATTCACAGACCCCTTGTTTCTGTACAGGGTCCCCCACGGAGGAGTGGAAGGACCACTAGAGCCTGTGCCCAACACATAACCTGCTCACTGAGCACAGGTGAGGCTTGGCTTCAGATAGGCTTCATTCTAGAAGCTCTAGAGGAGGCAGACACGGGAGAGCATGAGCTTCTGGGCAGGTGGCAGGGAGAGGGATGCTTCGTGGTGACTCCATCCACCTGCTTGCCCACCCACCCCAAATGGCAAGTGAGCGTCTTTTGAGTTGGGTGTGTTAGATCTCCATGGAAGGATGAAAAAGCATAAGAACATCATATGGAGGCCCTTGAACCATACAGATTCCTGGAGGAAGAGGGTCACCCCAAAATGAACCCCAAACTGTCTGCCTCCTAGCCAGGTCCTTTGGCCATCCGCCTGTCCCACCCAGCCCAACTCCAAACTACTAGCTCCTTGGTAAGAAGTACAAAATAATAAATACGTAAATAAATAGATGATACCCCCCCCAGCCAGTCCCCTCCAGACCCCAGACCCCTAGCCCCATGGGCCCTGCCTGGCTTCAGCCTCAGTACCCCACAAACCCGCCTCGAGCTCTGATCCACCCTCCCAAACCCTCCTGCTCAAAGCCCTTTATTTGCCATGTCTTTTGACAACTGCCTGACAACAGGCTGAAAATAATTTCATTTCTTGTATAAAAAAAGGCTCTTCGCACATCAGAACATTTCAAGGCGCTCTGAAGTCCTGGCGGGGAGGACGCGCCAGGTGTGATAAACACGCCTCTCATGAAGAGGCTGGTGCGCCGGTGGGTCTTGGGAGCAGTGCCCGTCCGGCGCCCACAATAAGCCTGCCTCCCCTTGCCATGGTCCCACGCTGGGAGCAGGGGAAGAGCCAGACATGGGGCCCTAGCCATCTGATGTAGGGGCTTAGCTCTGCATCTTAGCCCCTCGGTGGCTGTGGGTTGCCCGGGCACCCCTGGCCTCAGTTCCCCCATCGGTAGGTGGGAGTATCGCATCTTGTTCCCAGTGTTGGCTGTGATCAGCTGAGCTCACATCTGAAATGCACGGGCTGGGGGTGGTGCGGTTTGATCATCCAGGGGCGAGGCCCAGCCTGACCACTTCCCAGCTCCACGCGCCCGGGAAGGTCACCTCTCATGCGTCCAACGGGGTGTGCATGATGCCACCTCCCAGGGAGGTCGTGAGGATCAAGCCATGTGGTATATGTAACAGTGTCTGGACTTTAGGACCATCTGCAGTCACTAAATAAATGCATTTGACTTCGAAACTCCGCCGGCAGATAGGAAGGCCCTCTCCCCACCCCCACCCTCCCCGAGTTGGTAATGGGCCCTGATCCAGCTGTGGACAGACCCCTCCTTGGGGCACTCCCTGGTTTCCAGGGACCTCAAGCTCCCCGAATGCAGGCTCGATGTGCAGCTCCCCCATCACCCTGCAAACCGGAGGTGCTCCCTGCAGCTCCGGATGTGAATGAACAGATGCATGAATGAACCCACTGAGAGAGAGGTGGTGACTCCCAGCTTCTATTTTGTTCTGAGTGTCCTGAGGCGCGTTCACCAGGCTGGTCTCCTGGGTTGTGCCAAAGCCTCCTAGGGCCTGAAGCCATCTCTCCTCTGTGTCCCGTCCTGCCACCTGCTGCCTGCCCCTGCCCCCGGAGGCTGAGCTGCCCTGCCACCGTGCCTGGGGGCCAGAGGAGGCCTGCATTCGCCTGCACCCCAAGGGACAGGTCCACCGGGCATCGGTCAGGCCGGTGTGTCTTCAATGTCCTCGCTGTGTCTGCACGTCCCTGCTCTGAGTCCTGCCTGCCTGGTGAGTTGTGGAGACCCCTGGCTCATTCCTCTAGCTTTCCCTGCTGCCAGGGCCAGGGTACCCAGATGCACACATAGTGCTCTGGTTCAGGAGGACAGAGCCGGTGGGTGTGGACGAGCATCCCATCGGGGAGATGCTGGCTCCCCAGAGCAGCCAGGGGCAGCTGGACACCAGGCTGGCCTTCTGGGTGTGCTGTGACCATCCTTCCCTGTATCAACAAGTCGGATTGGTCCCTTACTTGCCACCAAGACCCTGGCCGATGGAGCCGGCGAGGCTGGGGCCTGGGAGTGATGTCTCTAAGACCCTCAAATTCCAGAGGGTGGGTGTTTCCCTTTCCTTTTCAAGTGGCCTGGCCTCACCTCTTATTTGGGGGGGGGGGCGGGGAGGAGGGAGAGGAGGCTGGTGTGGAGACAGGGCTGGGTAAACAGAGGGAGGAACGAAGTCTATTTCTCTTTAATGGAAACTCACGGAGGTGACTCTTACCTCTCTCCTTGGAGAGGGAGCCCATGGGGGGCTGAGATGGAAAAAACAGAAGTGCAGAGAATCTCGGGGGCCCACCAGCCACCCTCGCCATCTTACAGAAGCTAAAACCAAATGCCGACAGTGAGAGCGTGCGGCCGAGCCAGGAGCTGGGAGGCGGCGGGTCCGGGCAGGTGTGGGCTGGACCCGGATCTTCCTGCCCACCCCCACCTCATCCCCAACAGCAGACCCTGCTTCCTTCCCGAGTAGCTTTAGATAACTGCAACCTTTCTCCATCTCACAATAATTGTTAAATGAATCATACTTTTATAAATAACGCAAGATATAAAAAGGCATCTCGGCAATAATGCGGGGTTATCTTTGAACAAAGATGTAGGTGTCTGCAGTGTTTGTAGCATTCCCGGCAGCCGGGGCCATTGAGGGAAGCTGAGCTCCTGGAGGATCCATTGAGCCCCGTGCATAATCCGGGCATAGGGCTCCTGATGCGGGGTCTACTCCCGGGGCTGGGTCAGGCTCAGGGCTGGTGGTGGCTGGGGTCAGGTGCTCAGCAGGTGCTACTCGGGGTCCAGACACAGTGACTCGGGCTAAGGTTCAGGGGGCAGGAGAAGGGCTTGGCAGGGCTGAACTGGGGCTGACCACAGCGGGGGGACAGTCCCTCTGCCCCAGGCAAGGGTCACCCGTCCAAACGGTGCCCTCCTACCCTTCTGTCTATGCAGCTTGGCCTCCACCATGTGCCCAACAAGCTGCTCTGACCAGGAGGTGTAGGGACGAGGGCAGTGCTATGGATCAAGGGAAGCGCCAGCCACCTTTTAGGTAGCCCACTTGACAGCGGAGCAGCTGAGGACCCTGGCTTCTCACAGGGGAAACTGAGGCTCAGAGCCCTGAGACAAGCCACCTGTGCCCACTCAGCCCTGTCTGTCCAGCAGAATCACCCTCAGCCCCCACGGCAGGTCACACAACCACCTTTCTCCTCCGCAGGGCTGGGAAAGACTTGGGTACATCTCTGAGTCCTTGTGGCAGATCCGGGGAGGCTGCAATGGACCAGATGTATGAGCGTGCGAGCGGAGTGCAGGAACGCGGTATCCTCACCCCCATCTCTGAAGACCCTGGCACAGTAGCTGCCGTGCCCCCGTCCCTCAGACACAGCCCTGATCCCCATGAAGGACAATAAACCACCACCACCCCCCGATTGGCAGGACGTCCAAAGGCTCTAGTGCAAGTCTCAAAGTCTGCAGGGAAGATGCCAATCGCCATCAGAGCCAATTAGAAAGGCCACTGTCACCGGTGTCATGGGGCTGGGCCACCTCCTTTCTGCAGGAGTTGACTCTGACTGGCTCATTTTTCCTAGCCTGTTACCAAATGATGGAATCTGAGGTGAGCCTTGGGTCAGCCTCTGACTCAAGGTGGGATTGTTTCCCATCTTTAAAATGGGGAGACTAGCCCCCACCTTGCTGGGCTCGTGAGGTATCTGAGAGCGCCCAACAGATGTGGGCTGCCTGCCAACTTCCCTCCATTACAGGAGGGTGGAGGAGAGGCTCCCCAAGACTCAGGTAGGAGCTCTGCTTGGTATCCTGCTGTAGAGTGAGGTGCCCGGGTTTCCAGAGGCTGTAGGCAAGCCCTGGGTGACAGCAGGTGGCCCATTCACAGATGGCCTGCTTGCCCAAAGGGGGCCCACAGGAAGCCTGGGTCTTAGTCCTTAGGGGAAGTGGTGGGGAACACAGCTGCCTCCTGAGGTACCACCAAGAGCGGCAGAGCTTAGGTCTAGGGTATCAGGACTGTGTCCTGTGTCTGCCCCCTACCACCTATGACCTCAGGCACATCGCCTTGCCTCTCTGGGCCCGAGCACCCACCCCGAAGGGAGCTAGAGCTGATGAGCCCAGCGTTCACAGGTGTCCAGAGCAAAGTCCTTTCCGTGGAGGATCCAGTGGGTTTGAATCACAGGAGAGCCCAGGGACCTGACACTTCTACTATGCTTCTGGCTTTCCCATGAGTCACTGGGGCAGGTGCTGTCTGCAGGGCCCCTGCCTCCATCCCCACCTGGCTGATCTGTACACTGGGGACTGGACTTCAGATGCCAGGTCCACACAGAGAGCCACTGCAGACACAGAATGCCCATGGGTCTCGGATCATGCTGGAGAGCTGGCCGCACACAGCAGTCCCCCCAACACAGAGGGATCTGTTTAAAGGCAGCTCCTGAGATGGTCAGAGAGTGGCCAGAGTGACCATATGCCATGGACAGAGCATCTGTGTCCCCACCAAATCCCTAGGTTAAAGCCCTAACCCCAGGGGGGAGGCATTGGGAGGTTGGCCTTTCAGCCATGGGGGTGGAGCCCTCATGCTGGGATCAGTGCCCCTACAGGAAGAGCCACGGGGAGAGGATTTCTCCCTGCCACGAGAGGACACTGTGAGAAAGGGGCCATCCACAAACCAGGATGAGTCCCTACCAGGAACTGAATTGGCCAGGACCGTGACCTCCAGAAACGTGAAAATAAATGCCTGGTGGTTAAGCCACCAGCCTGTGGCGCCGTGTTAGAGCACCCCAAACTGATAAGACATCACACAGGCAGGTCATGTCACTCTGCCCTGAGGGCCCCCAGGGGACCTGAGGACATCACAGATGCTGCCCCTGCCCCTCCCTGCTGCCCTCACCTGCACAGGACCCTGACAGCCCTTCCTGACACCCTGAACAAACCTTGCTGGGCCTCCACTGGATGGGGTCACTCGCCCTTCCCACGCTGGCTCCGTCCACCCCCCACCCCTCACTCTCCAGGTCACCTCATGAGAGGTGTGCCTCAGCCATCCTTCTTCTCATTCTCTGCCTTAGCCTCTCTGTATATTCCCTTCGTTGCATTGATCAAAACTTGAAATAACATTATTTATGAGTTTGCTTGAGTTGTCTTTTTCCCTCCAGTAAAATGTTGGCAGGAGCTGCATCTGTCATATCTGCCCTTCATCACCGGCACCAAGCTCAGACCCTTGCAAGTATGTTTGTTCCCTATCTTCATTCAACAGAGCAATAAAGAAACGGAGGCTAACTTCCCACCTCCCTCCCTCCCGAGGGACTTGGTGGCTGAGTCATTCACTCGGCCACACTGCATGAAAGGTCTGCTTCTGGAACTCTTCCCACTGCCGACACCCTCTCTGCACAACTGGACCTTTCTAGAAGGCACATGACAGGAAAGGGGATTCACTTTTCTATCTTCAGCTCCAGCCCAAGACCTAGCACAAAGTGGGGGCTCATAAATACAGGTGCTAGCTATGGTAGGTCCCTGACTGGCCATTTCAATGCCTGGGTTGTCTGTGGGTCTGCTTCTGCTAACTGCGGTTTTCCCTGATTGCACATCACATTTTCCTGCTTCTTTGCATGTCTAGTAATCTTTGATTCTGTGTCAGCCATTGTCCTTGAAATGTTACAGAGGTTCCGGATTCTGTTTCTTTTCTCTGAAGAGTGCTGAATTTTTCTAGCGGGGAATAAAATTACCGGTGGGACACTCAATTCTATGACAATGTGGCTTTAGATTTTTGGGGGGGCAATCTGTTGGTTTGGTCCTGGGATAAGATTCTGACATCACAAGCCCTTGTGGGTTTCTGGCAAAAAAAACCCAAAGTATTTGCCAAGCTCTGCGAATGAGGCAGGGCTCATTTGACAGGCTCAACCCTCAGCTGTCTGAGATTTAAGCTGCTGTGTTTCACTAGGACCCTTGAACTCTCATCCCGCACATGCTGGTTCAGAAATCAGTGCAGGACTTGAGGGGAGTTTATATGCAGATTTTAGGCTCTTTCCTTTCTAGGATTTCTCCCCTCTATTTCCAGCTGCTCAGGCATCCCTGACCCCCATCTCTAACCACTGAAATCTTCACTCCGTGAAACTCACTTTCTGTCAGGTGGATACCTCATTAATATGCATCTCATCCAGCAGACAAGGGCCCCAAGTTCTGTCTGCCTTTGGTTTCCTGCTAAAGCCTACAAACAGTAGTTCTGCTGTTTTGTTTCATCCAGAGTCTGCCACTGTTATCAGCAGGAGAGTATACCTGACATTGTTGGAAGGCAGAAGTCACGGGCCCATAAACATATATTAAGCAAAGAAGTGTTCCCCTCAATTGCACTCCTGCGCGTGCACACACAGTATCTAGCAGTGAGCACCCAATCTCCATGTCTGGAGGCAGGAGGTGTGCCCAATGGGGAGATGGTGCACGTGTCAAAGCAGAGAGAGGCCCAGAGTGAGGAGGCCTGGAGGTCGTGGCCATGGACCATATCAACAGAGAGACCTGGGGCTGGTGTCCCTGCAGCCTGGCTGGGAAGCATTGTAGCCCCCAAGATGGTTTACTTCAGCACAACAATCTGACTTTTGCAAATTTTGAGCACCTCTAGCTGGCTGGAGGGACGGGCAGCTGCAAAAGCAGGTCCCCACCTTTTAGGTCAAGATGTTACCTGGTCGGCACCTGTACAGGTGCCAGGACTCCCTGGAAAGTAAAGTGCTAGTAACAATGCTGAGTGAGCGGTGGGTCGGTCCCCACCTGGTTCATCGCCTTGTTAGCAGATCCTGCTGCAGGTTTGTATTTTAGGAACTAATTAAGCCTTGGTGACCGATTTAACCTCCAAATGAATGCCTTCCAGGGCTGAGCTGGCAGCTGAGTTCCTATTAGGCACCATCATCAGGAAATCTCCAAATCCAGGAACGACCCCCAAAGGGCAGGAGCAGACCTTGGGCGGGCTGGCAAGTGGGCAAGTAGCCATTGAATACAGGGTGGGGAGGGCACAGATTCCCAGTGGCTTCCCGATACAAGCAATCAGGGATGGACACAGTGAGGGGCTCTGAGGACAAAGGTGGTTGTTCCTCTGATGTGAACCCCAGGCCGTCACCATGGCCTCCAGTTGCTGAATGCCCACCCACCACTGGGCCTCTTACACATTTCTTTCTCTCTACATACAGCCCAGTGAGGTGGGTGCATTCACACTCACCTTACAGACTTGAAGGCTGAGAGTCAGAGAGATCCCAGAGCTCGCTCCCCTAGGCCTGTCACTCCAGGGCAGTGCTGGCCTCACCAACATGTCACCTCAGCATCACAGCCAGCCAGAGGTCCAGAGGTGCCCCAACCCATGGGCAGAGGGCAGGTGGCTCACCTGGGAGCCCAGCACATGGCCCGGGGGAGCGCAAGGGATGCTGAATGAACAGGCTGACATCTGTCTGTGAGCCCCTGCCTCTCTGGACCATGGTTTCCCTATATGTGAAGTAGGGAGCCAAGTAGAAAGCCCTTGAATGCTTCTGCTGGTGAAAAATCCTTGGACCTAGTCCAATCTGAGGACCATCCTTCTCTGAGAGGAGCAAAGGGTCCCCGGGGCTGACTGGCAGGGTCTCAGGGGCACTGATATCCCCTGCCATACATGGTCTCTCCCTCCATGCTTCCTGCAGACAAGAGGCCCAGGAGGGCAACGCCTCCTGTGGCTGGATGGCCCACCAGGGCTCCTGGACCCTCAGCCATTAGGGCCGTCTCCTCAGGCACAGAGGACGGAGCTAAGGATGGGAAGCTACCCAGGCAGGCTGAGGGCAGGGCCACAGGGTCTCCCCAGGGTCTCCCCCGGCCCCCCAGACACTGGAGCACTTCTGAGACTCAGGTCAGCCCAGTCCAGGCAGAGGGACTAGCGCATGTTTCACTGGGGCCTCGCAAACTCCCTGGCTCACTCTGCTCTTGCTCGGGGATGCAGAAAAGACATGGGATCTAGGAACTAAACATGAAATGACCGCAACAGCCAGCAACACGGCAGGTAACGTCCACCTCTCTCCTCCGCAGCACAGTGGGCACCAACTCCTTCCCTCGTGAGGCTTGGGAGCACCGTGGGGCACAGAGAGGATCAGGGACTTGCCTGTGGTCACTCACCAGCCAGAGCAGGGCTGGCTCGGGAGCCACGGGGTCTGCCCTTGTGCCATCACCGACCAGTGCTGACGCCATACCCCAGGCCCTGCAAGAAGTGCTGGGGACTCCAGCCCTGCCCCTTGGCGCCTGCCTGGCCCCCTCTCCTCCCTCTTCTTGCAGACGCGGGGTCTGTGTGGCCCAGGGCGGTCTGTGCCACCTCCCTCCTCCTCCTCAGTAGTGTCCAGCCCATGCATGGTGCAGCTTCTTGCACACCTTTCCATGCCTCAGCCTGACCAAGCCATGTGGGGTGAGGCCTCGGGTACTGTTACAGTCTGAGCCTGCACTGTCGCCAACCATTCTTCGCCCCCAGAGGTGATGGTCACCCACCCTCGTGAGGGGCCTTGTGCATTTCCCGTGTCCTCCCTGGCACGGCACTGTCCCTGCACCATGCCACACGGTCTGCACATCTCCCCCATGACGCAGGAGCCCCTGTGGGACAGGGGGACCCCATCTGGCTCTCTGCCCTCTGCTCTGCAGCCCACTAGCACGGACACCACAGGTGGACAAGCAGTGATGCGCACGTCACTCTGGGTGACTCATACGCATGGTCCTGGCCCATCTCCGACAGCAACGTATATCCAGAAAAAACTTGGAACTCTCTCTCTTGTTCCTTTTTAACAACATTGGAAGATAGTCTTGCCCTCACTTGAGTTGGGGCCAAAACACAAGCTGAAAGAGAAAGCCATTCTAGGGGCAAAAGCATAGTCCTGCATGGGGGCAGCCTGTGCTGTCCACTAGACCTTTCAGGGACACCATGAGTGAGCCCAAGGTGGCCAAAATACAAGCCACGGAGCCCCGAGGTCACACTGGTTACCACAAGGGCCCTACAACCTGCCAGGCATGGGTTAGTCTGTGCCAAGGTTTGGATGTGCAACCTCGGACAGGCTGCACGACCTCTCTGAGCCTGTTAGTAAGGCTCTGGTGGTGCCCTTTGCACATGGCCCTTTCAGGGGCCTCTTCAGGGGGAGAGAAGCGGGCAGAGAGGGAGAGGGTCTGCGGCCCTGCCCCAGCAAGCACCTGCCCTGCAGCCAGTGCGAGCCCAGGGCACCTCTGACACTCTGCTGAGCACAGTCCAAGATTCAAAGGCCTCTGTTCCATAGAACCTGTAGAACCTGTAGAACCCTCTAGGGGCTAAGGGCTCATTTCACACTCATGGAAGAAGTGCGTCCTGTCTGAAAGTGAAGGAGAGCTGCTGTGAGACTCACGGGGAGAGCAAGCAGGGCCCCGCTGCCCAGCTGCCCCCAGAAGCCCCGGGTCCCTCCTCATGGCCCTCGCCCGAGGCTTTTCCTTTGCACCCTGGCCTGGGAACCGTCCCTAGCCAGGATCGGGGCACTAGACAAGATGGGATAAGGGCCCATGGCTAATTAGCAGCCGGTCCAGGAGTCATGTTTTCGAGAAAGGTGGCACCACAGGGAATGATTTCTAAATGCACACCAGCAGGGCGCTTCTCCCCTCAATAGGACATCTTCAGAGGAGTCCCTGGCCTGGGGCATGTATGCACAAGTGAGGTCACCAGGTGAAGGGTCAGAGTACTCTGAGTCAGACTTACACCCAAAACCCCAGGACCAGATCTGGGTGCGGGGTCCTGTTTGTCTGCATCTGGGATGGTGAGAGGTGGCGAGACCCCCAGTGTCAAAGGGGAACAGTCACCATGCATGGAATCACACAGTCCCTCTGTGTCCCTCTGACCGAGCAATTTACACAAAGGCTGAGGAGAAGCCACAGAGGTGGGTGGAGGGGCAGGTGTAGCTCTGGAAGCTTCTGGCCCACCGGCACAACCCCCCTCTGCTGTGCAGGCTCAGAGGGGCTGGCCAGGCTGGCAAACTGTCCCTGATGTCATATATGACTCAGAGGGTCAGCTCTTGCATCTGCACAGATGGGTGTGGTTGGCACAGGTGCTCGGGACCTCCGACCCTGTGTGCTTCCTCCTCCAGGACTGGGAGACGGCGGGTTTCTGCTGTGTGAGCCCCTGTCGGTGCTGTTTGTTACAGCAGCCGGGGCAGGCACACACGACCTCCACAAATCCTCATGGGGCCTGTGAGTCCATGCTTCTGGAGCAGAACTCCCCCAGCCACCCTGGTGGGCGCCTACGGACTTTACAAATTTCCCAGGCACTGCACTCGAGTCTACAGGCTCTCCCTCCTCCTTGGATGAATGGCTGGTCTACCATCATCATGCCCACAACTGGGAGAACCCTCCCTCAAAGACCCCTGAGCCTTCTCGGGGAGGGGCAGTGACACAGTGCACCTGAAGTCAGCCCAGGGAGGAGCCCCGAGCCAGCAGCACCCACTACTGACCCTAACTCATGTCTCTGCACAGAGAGAATCTTCTAGCACCTTGGTCCCAATCACTGGAGGTGCCTGCATGGCACTGATTCAACTCATGAATACTCAGTTTAAAAAAACCCAGCCATGTCCTATTTCCTAACTGGGTCAGCAGAGCACTCCCTTGAATAAAAGTTGAGCTGTTTGGAGTTACCACCACGCTGCTCAGTTCATCCTGGAGACGGTCACACGGTTTTCCATCTGGGCAAGAAAAGTGGCTCTTCCTGAACACTCAGCCAAGCCCCCGCAGCCGACCTTCCCAACAGGGAGACCGTTTCGGGGGGCCACACACACGTCCCCACCTGGGCCCACAGTCCCAAGTCACAGGGATCGGGACACCCTCGGGAATCGACACCAGGCTTGTGCCCTTGCACTGTGCTTTTCCAGGCGTTTACACCACCGTCCCAGCTTTCTGAGCGCTCCTGCTCCGTGTTGGGGTGCTGGCAGAGTCAGCGTGCAGTTTGTGGGCACACGTTTCATAAATCACGTGTCATAAGTCGCCGCCGCCAACATCTTTGCACACGTGGTGCCTTTCTTCTCGCTGATCGCTCCCTCGGCCTCTACTCCCAGGACCTGCCAGGTGGGAAGTTCTGAACATTTCTGGGGCTCATTTTAGAAATTGCTTTCCCCGAGGAGTTCTACCCATTTCTACGACCCGGCAATTGCAACCGAATTTTTTTCTTAAGAGAAAAAAATCCTATTCTGGAGTGAGAAATAAAGAAAATGTGTTTCAACCAGGGAACAATACGTTCAGAATAGCGAGGATATCTGCTTGTGCACCGAGTGGATTATTCAGGGGGATAGAATTCCACTTAAGACCCATCAAAACCAGAATGGCTCCTTGCAGAGGCAGCGAGCATACGGCAGCAACATCAGTCCCTTCCAGGCCTCCAAGCCGGTAGGGGATCGTTCTTATGTCCCGCTGCGGGAGCCTCGGAGCAAGGCCACAGGCCACAGGCAGGGTTATCATCCCCAGGGCACCAAGGTGGGACTGTGGGGGGGGGGACCCATGAAACGTGATCCCCATGAGAAACGGGATGAATGTGACAAAGAGAGAGAAGCCCCATGAAATGAGGAATCGGACTAGGGCCTCAGTGAATAAATAGGCACCTGCTATAATTACAGAGAGACAACACACGTCCCACTGGTTCGCGGTTGAAGGTGGACACCGTGCGAGGTGACCCTGGACACAACCTGCCAGCGTTTGTCTCAGGCTCCTTGCAGTCAGACAGCAGGCAGCGCACAGTAGGGCAGGAAAGGGGACGTGCCGTGGATGGTCCTCGTCTCCTTGGGAAAGTGTGTGGCCAAAGGCAGCTCCAGTGAGTCAGGAGGCTCATCTGTGGCAACAGCGAGATGACCGCTGGCCAGCACTGACTGGCTGGGAGGAGGCCCCTGCCCTGCCTCAGCAAGCCTGCAAGAGCCGCCGCACGGCCCAGCAAGGCGTAGAACCCCCATCCCACGAGACCACGGAGGGGACTTCAGCTCAGAGAGATTCAGTAACCCACCCAAGGGCACACAGCTCGGATGCAGGCCAAGGCCCCGGAGTCTGTGTTCTAATTTAAACCAGCACTCTGCTGTCCCTGGAGGACCTGCCTCCAGTTGGTGCCACGAGGACTGAACAGGGTAATCCAAACGTGGAGCAGGCTTTGGCACATGGGACACGCTCAGTGTGCACGATGTCATTTGGGGATTTATCTGTGTTCACACAAGAACACCCTGCCATCCGGCCAGCTCTCCCTTCTCTGCTCTGACAAGAGAGGACAAGATGGCTGTACCCTTCATTTCCTAGATGAGGGGTCCAGGTCCATGCAGGGGGAAGGGCCCCCACCAGCGAAGGGTCCAGGAAGGGTCTTAGGGAGACTGTGGCACAGGCTTTTGCTTTGGGCCTCAGCTGTGTGACCCTGCCGAGTCGCGCACCCTATGGGAGGCTGTCCCTCCTGCTGACTTAGTGGCAATGTGCACACCTGTGTTAGCACCATTCTGATGATGACGGGGTTCCCCAAATGCAGCATTATCATTTGGGGCAAGAAAGCAATGCCAAGAAGTAAAACGAGTGCCCAGTCCAGAAGCTGCTGTCAGTGTTAAAAATGGGGAGGGGGGAGGGCATGCTTGGCTTCCAGACCATTCACCATGGGGAGGGGATCACCCCCTGCCCCAACAAAGTGCCTTGGAAAAAGGAACGGCCCCAGAGCCTGCTCAGGTATCTCTGAGCACTTAGCATCAGCCCCCAGCAGGCGTCGGTCTGGCCCCCCAAGCCCCGAATCCCAGTTCATCCGTTGCAGCCACAGGTTCATAGATGGAGCCTCGATGCCACAGAAACACATCACAGCCTTCAGAGGGATGGACTGACTTGGCTCTGCCTGGGGGGGAGCCCCCACCCCCAAACCCCGAGAGCCAGGCCAGGGCCCACCAGGAGGGGTAAGGGGAGTGGGACTTGGGGGCTGTGCCCAGGGGCACCTGAGGATCCCAGGGCCGTGAGGCTGGGCAGCCTAGGGGACCCAGCCAGCGTGGGGTATATGTTCTCTGCAGGGAGCTGGGAGGCCTGCACGCATGGGGTGGGGGCAGCTATTCATCCACTGTCAGCTGTTGGGAAGGGCGTGAGGCCCCCTGCTCTTCGCCTTACAGCCCACGGACCAGAAGGAGGGTGCCTCTCCCAGGACGCAGTTCCTTCCCTAGGCTCAAGCTACAGCAGTATTATTCCTACTTCCCAAAAAAGAATCCAGAACCCTGGATTTCTACATGAAATCTCCTGATTTTAAATGCCGACTAGTTGCTATTTTATCAAAATGTGTCTTACAGGATGGGTGAGAGCATCTGCCCGTGAGCCGCCTGGATTTGAGGGCTGGGGGTGGGAAAGAGCGGCTCCTTCTCTGAGCACCCCTGCAGGGGAGAGTGGGCACCGGCCACCCACCCCGGCCCCCGCCAGGCCCAGCAGTCCTCTGGGGGCCCTGGGCTCACTCAGTGTGGCTTTCCCAAACTGTTCCATGGGACCCTGGAGGCAGATGGGAGTACAGTCGAGTTTGGGAAACATCAGATCATACACAGTTGGGGGGCTCCTTTATTGCAGGATGTACCAGGGCCACTAATGTTCTAAAGTACATCCTGAGGGCCCAAGAAGGGAATAAAGCATGTAGCATTTCCAATGGGATTGGCCCCCAGAGCAACCACGGAACCCACGAGAACCTAGCACCTGTGTGTGCCCAGCGTCCAAAGGCTGAGGGAAGCAATGCGGGCACGCATGCCATTGTGACGCAGGCCACCTGTGATAGTACCTCGGGTCGGAGCCCGTGTTCAGAATCAGCTCCAGTCTGGTGCCCCTAGTGGGAGCCTGACCCTGGCACGATTGGGGCCGCCAGGGATGCACACCGTGACTCTGGGAGAGCAGCCAGGTGCAGGGACCCAGGGCACACAGACACTCAGGCCCTCCGACCCGTAGACCTGGTGCAGGGCTCGGTGTGGGAGGTTTAATGCCACGTCTTGAGGTCCTGAGCTGCATGCACAGGGCGGCTGCGGCAGGTGGTGGTGCCCAGAGCCCACTGGCACCCCGCTGGAGCCGTCTGCACAGGCCCGTGAGGTCATTCCCCATCCCGCCCCCAGGGCCAGAGCTGGAGGCAGGCCCTCCAGGGAGGGAAGGAGCTGGGCTGGGTGAACTGCAGCGTCCATGGGAGATGATCCTGGGTGAGCAGCAGCCCCTGGGCTCGGGATCGTCCTCTGTCCAGTGAGACCCACGAACACCCATCGCATGAGGCTGCAGCGCTGACACAGCTGTCAGCTATCCCAGGCTGTTCCACGAGCATCTGGCAGAGAAGGAGACCCAGCGAACAACACACGGGCAGAGATGTCACGTCACACTCACCCTGACACTTATCAAGTCTTCCTGCCTAGTGATAGGGTGAATGTTCCCCTACATCATCTTCTTCTTTAAAGAACTATTTTTAATTGTAGTAAAATACACATAACATAAAATTTGCTGTTTTAGCTCAAAGTACAGCTCAGGGGCATTACATACATTCACACTGTTGTGCAGCCATTCCCACCATCCGTCTCCAGAACAGTCCACTCTCTGTCCCCAGGAGACACTGCTCCCATCCCTCCCCCGGCCTTGTGACCACCATCCACTCTCTGTCCCCAGGAGACACTGACCTGTCCCTCCCCCCGCCCTGTGACCACCGTCCACTCTCTGTCCCCAGGAGACACTGATCCTGGCCCTGTGACCACCGTCCACTCTCTGTCCCCAGGAGACACTGATCCCATCCATTCCCCAGCCCTGTGACCACTGTCCACTCTGTCCCCAGGAAATATTGACCCTGTCCCTCCTCAGCCCTGGTACCCACCACACTACTCCCTTGTCTCCATGAATCTGATGACTTCAAGGACCTCATGAGTAGAATCATATGGTCTCTGTCCTTTAGTGTTTCCATTGTTCACTCAGCACCATGTCCCTAACCCCACGCATGCTGTAGCAGGTGTCAGAATGTCCTCCCTTATCTCTTGGAGTACTCAGGACAGCATCAGGAGATTGACACTCAGATGGCCAGACAGACTCAGAGAAGTCAAGCAAGGCACCCAAGGTCATACACCTCCACCTGGACTTGGCCCTAGAGATATCTGCTTCCAAAGCCCCCAGCCCAGCATGCTGCAGCCCCAGGGACCAAGGAGAAGGCAGGAGGTGGGGGTGGTGGTTGAGGTCCTTTCTGGATCAGTGATCTCTGAGTTTCTGGGGTGACCACGGCAGAAGACCACACACTGGGCCTCTCTAAACAGCAGAGATGCATTTTCCCACAGGGTGGAAACCGTAAGGGCCTTGGCATCGGCAGGACTGTGCTCTCTCCAGGGCCTGAGTGTCCCTGGGCTGTGGCGGGTCCCTCTAGTGTCTGCCCTGCCTGCCCTCCGAGTATCTGTGGGTCTCTCTGCCTGCAGCTCCCACCCCCCATTTCCATGCAGACACCAGCCACTGGACTTAGAGCCCATCCTAATCCAGTATGACCTAATTTTAACTGAACTAATTAAATCTGCAAAGTCCTTATTTCCAAATAAGGTCATGTTTGGAGGTTCTGGATGGACGTGAATTTGGGGGGTGGGTAGGTGGGTGGGGACATTATTCAACCCAGAGAAATCTCCCAGGAAGCAGACATCTCAACGTTAACAGCAGTTACCTCAGGGGGTTTGGGGGGATGGGGTCTGGGCAATTTTCATACACGTGCACATTTGTCAGTTGTTTTTGTGTAATTTCTGTGAAGATCAATTATTACCTCTCTGTTAAGAAAAATCAAATAAATAATAAATGAATAATATATTCTTGATAGAAAGCAAAATTATATAAAGTCCGAAAGGCCCTTCTGACCATCGTCAAGAATGTTGACATAAACCCCAGTGAGTCTACCTGGGAGAAGGTGACCAGCCGTGGTTTGAGAATGCTTGATGTCTTTTTACCGTGGCCACCACGGCTACCCAGATCACCCTACCTTGGCAAGCATAAAATAAGCTCAATACAGAGGACTGTGGTGGCTCTCAGGGGCCCAAATCCAGCCTTACACCCCAAGTGTGCACACTTCTGGCTGGAGGAAGGGAGGGAGAGAGGCACAGACTCCAAGGTCACGGTTCAGGCATGGGTGAGGCAGGGCCCCTGCTGGGAAAGGAGCTGTGCAAGTGCACTGGACGGATCGACTCACACCCCAGATGGTTAAGCCACAGGCTGGTAACCACAGAAAGGTCAGGCTGAGACAGCTTCCATGCTCCCGAATAGGGAGCCCAGGGGAACACCCTCAGCCGAGAGCGGCTACGCAGGCAACAAAACTGCCTCATGGGGGGCCCATTTTGGAAGGGGCCAGCAGCTCAGGCCACTCAGTTTTGGTTTTGTAGAACCGAGTCCTAGATGTTCTAATTATCTGGGCCTGGTCCTGACATACCAGAAATCTGGGTGTTCTTGGTGACCCGTTACAGAGAAAGAATGGCCATCTGGTTGGACACCAGCAGGCGTCCCTGTGGCCCCGGCCGTCTGCACAGCAGACTTGACCGCTTGCCACCAACTCCAGCGTGAGGGATAATTAAAAGCTGCTTGCCCTGCTCAGTCCTCCTCCCTGATCCAAACTGGGTGCACCTGGACAGCTCACAGGAAACAGGCAGGTAGTGGGAGCCCATGGGACCAGGCCTCAGTGTTTGAGCAGGGGCACCAGGTCTCTGGATGCTGCAGGTGTGGGAGCTGGGACAACTAAGGGGTTCTGAGTAAGTCCTCCATGGCTGCAGCCCAACCTGGTCACAGAGGATTGCAGGGCCCTCCCCTCTGGCCCCTGTGTCCCTTGCTCAGCTCTTATCCTCTCCATAATCTGAACCACCTCTGGACACCTCTTCCTTTAGCCAGCCTCTCCTCCTCTCATCCAACCAAGGTCAGACAGATTCCCTGGAAACCAAGGCTCCCAAGAGGGCATCTGTTGGAAATATTCTGTGACTCCCTCTGCCTGGAGGGACTCCAAGGCCCTGAAAGCCTGGCCCTGCCCACCTGCCAACTGTGCCACTCCCATGCCCAGCAGTCCTATCCTGTCCCCAGACCAGCCAGGACCAACAGACCCACCACCCAGGGCCTGCCTCTGACTCCTCCAGCTGCAGACAATCCCAGACTCCCATGAGTGATGATGGCAAGAGAATGGTACTATGCACTTAGCACTGTGGTGGGTCAGATGCATTTCTAATTACCAGGCTTGTACTGACACTCATGAGGACCTATGAGATTGAGGATGTACCTTACCACTCCACAAGGCAGTCCCAGGTAGATGGTACCTAACTATGTCCCCACAGGCCCTCCCTCTATGTACACAGGCTCAGCGGGCTTTTTGGTTGGCAGCCCTGAGAGGCCCAGGATGCGACTGCATTGGGTGCATCCTTGTGGCTCTGGCAGCGGGCACAGTGCCTGGCCCTTAGAACACACAGCCTGTGGAACTGACCAATAAAACCCGAGTGCCCTCATCCTGTGGGCTTCTCTTTCTGTCTTTCATGTGCCACACTGATTTACTGGCGCAATGAACAGAACATTCTGATCACCAGGAATATTTCAGTTGTTAAAATGTTCTGGGAAATCATCTACTTGACATCTCATCTGTGGATCAAATCAAAGACTGGCCAGAAGATTTGAGAGGGCTCAGCTTATGCAGAAAGCAACGACTATGGTTAAGGAGCTGTGGTCCCTGACCAGCCAGAGAACCCAGGGGCTTATCATCTTACTCCCCTGAGCATGGACACAGTGGTAACGAAAGGAAGAGTGAAGGAATCTCCAGGTTCAAATCCTCAGCCCTCAATTTCATAGGAGGCAGTAGGGGAAGAATAATAGCAGGAAGTCTCCCTTCTGTGTACATGGCACATCCTCAGCATTGAGCACAGAGCCTGGCATGTGGTAAGCCTGCAATGAGTATGGAATGAATGCGTGGGTAGATGGATGTGTGGATGAGAGGAAAAATGAAGGAAAGAAGGAAAGGAAGACTGGGGGATGAATGGATGGAAGGACGGATGGGTAGATGATAGCTGGATGACAGATGGATGGATGATGGATGGATGGATGGATGGATGGATGGATAGACGGATGAAAAGACAAATGGATGATGGATGAGTCGATGGATGGATGGATAGACAGGTAAACAGGTGTGTGGGTAGATGGATAGATGGATTATAGATAGATGACAGGTGGATCGATGATGGACAGGTGAATGGATAAGTGATGGATGGATGGATAGATGGATGAGTCGATGAATTATAGATAGGTATATGATTGGCCAGCTGGTTGGCTGGATAATGGATAAATGGATAGGTGGATGGATGATGGATGGATGGTAGATGGGTGGTATGAATGGTATGAATGGACGGGTGGTTGGGTAGACAGATGGATGGATGACTGGTGGATAGATGGATGGGTAGATGAGTGAGTGGGCCAAAAATGGGTGGGTGTGTATATGAGAGGATAGAGGGATGAAATGGGCAGGTGGATAGACGAGTACTTGAAAATGGCAGTATTATTTATGTCAGGCTCTATGTTAATTTCTTTAAGAGAGGCTGCCAATAGGTGGCCTGAGGCCAAATCAAACAGCATTTTTTAATTAGTCACCAACATATACAAGTTTAAATATTTCATATACAAAGCCTGTACCTTTAGCCACACTTGCACAACTAGAGAACATGATGGCACCCTGCCCACATTCGTGCATGGCAAGTGCCAGCTACAGCTAAGCCCAGTTACCCTCCAAAAAGAGTGAGCTCTCTAGGTCCTCATGGCTCCCCTGAAATTTGTCGGGTGGCAGGAAGTATTCCTTTTTTCCATGTCTCTCTCAAAAGAGTAAAGATATAGACTAGGTGTGTTTTAAAAGACAATACCACCCTCTGTGTGGCTGGCTTCACCCATATCCCTGCCTCTTCAGGGTGTGTCTGTGACCTTTCTTGATGTTTTATTTCCTTTAAAGCAATCTTACAAGGAGGTATCTGATTCCCATGCAGTTATATCACAGAGCTTCAAAGAGTTTACAAAATCCCACCCGATAAGCCATGGGGGCACTGGGATCCAAACACTTACAACGTGTCTCTCTGTGCGCAGAGCCCCTGGCCCCAGCATTACTGGGACTTCCAGACACCCCCTGCTTCACTAGTGGTTGACTCATCACTCCTGTGACCCCCTCTGGCATCCCCAGCACACCAGTCCATGCCTTGGAGCCCGTGCTCGGTGCTCAGACTGCCAAGGAGCAGGACAGGGAGATAGGTGAGTCCCAGAGGGTGGGACCTGCTGGAGGAACCCTAAGAGCCCAGGGCACACAGTGGCCTCAGTACATGGCAGGAGTGAGGAATCTGAATCCTCGTGCTTCCCCAAAAAGATACCAGGACATAGTTTCACAGCATGCTCAGAGGCCCTGTTATAATTCTGCTAAAAGTGGGGTTAGGGGTGCACCAGCAGGTGTCAGTGACTCGGCACTTCCATGCACCAGGCACCGTGTAACACGCATCAATCAGCTCATAGAGCTGCCACCCAGGGAGCCCTGTCTGACCCAACCCACCTGCTGCGGGGCTTCACTGCGGGCCCCAGCGGCCCCATCTTGGAATCTGTGCTCTGCAGCTTGAGTTCTCAGGGATCGTGGCAAGTCGCAAGGCACCATGCGGAGACGGAATTATTCAAATCATAGCACACCCGTGACCTGTGCTTCTCAGCTTTCCTCCCAGCCCAAATGTGCTGGGAGCTAAAATTAGGGTAAGGCTTGTACCCAGGCTGTGCTCTGTCAAGAAAGAGTGGAGTTCTGCTCAGAAGCCACCCCAGAGCATCTGCTTCCCATCCTCTGCTCATAATGCATTTTAAATGGAACCATCAAAATTCACTGCCACATTCATGTAAAATAACGGCAGCAATGGCCACTACATTTGCATATGCTGTATAGTTGGGCTGCTTCTTCATTTAGTCCTTAACACAACCATGTCTGGTAGGCAGGGAAGCCAATATTGGACCTAAAACCATACACGTGACCATGGCTTTCCTCAGTGATCACTGGCCACCAAGCTGGTCTAGCCTGAAACCCAGGCATCACCCTGCATGCCCCATTCCAAACAGCAAGGTGGATTCCCAGCCAGGCTATGGCTCTCCATCTCCATGCTCACCGCTGTGTCTTTCTGGGCACTTCCATGTGCTTCCATGCTTCCCTCATCTTCATAAAGGCAACTGTCCACACAGCAGTGAATGAGCTCTTCTTATAAATACAATCACAGTGGCTCCTTTACTAAAACCCATCAAAGGTTTTTTAACCATGTTCAGAACAAAACCCAGACTGCTGATTTTGGATCATGAGGCCCTGGGGACCCAGCTCCTGTGTCCAGCATAACATTCCCACCACTTCCTTGGGACTATGCACTCATCCTGCTCACACTGGATATTCCATCTAGGAATAGGGAGCCCAGGATATTCCAAACAAGCTTTGCCCCACTACAGGGTGTCGGCAGACCTTCTTTTCAGTAATAAGCCACCTGCACACCTCTGCACAACTGAGCCTTCCATCACACACATTTCAGCCCAAATGCCACTCTCAATAAAGCTTTCCTTGAGAATTATTTTTTTACTGGGGGGCAATCCATCTCCCCCTGTGATTTCAGTTGTCCTTTCCCCCACTGTAGCATCAATGCCAAGTAACAGGGTCAGGAAAATCTTAGTATATACTGCTGTGGATGGATGGATGGATGGATGGATGGATGGATGGAAGAAAGGATGAGTGGATGGATGAGTAGAGGATGGGAAATGCATTGGTGGATGGGTGGATTGATACGTGGAGGATAGAAAAATGGATGAAGATGGATAAGAGGGTAGGTGGTTGAGTGGATAAATGGATGGATGGATGGATGAAGGGATGAATGAGTAAATGGGGGGATGATAAGAAGGTAGATGATTGAGAGGATGGATGTGTGAATGGATGGATGGATATGCAGGTGGGTGGATAAGAGGGTGGGTGCATTAGTGAATGGATGGATGAGTGAATGGACCAGCAGATGGATAGATACCATTATCCCCAACACAAAGTTAAGCTAAAAATAGAAAATTGACATGAAATCATATATTACAGTTTTAGGAGGACATACAAGGTTCTCAGCATATAGACAAGGTCATGAGTGTATAACTCTGTTCCGTGACCAAGGAACAAGCATATGTGGTATGTGGTGTGTGCGAGTGTATGCACACATGTGAGGGGGGAGGTGCTTCGCCAGGTGCTTTAACTGTTCTCTCTTTTCATAGCTCATTCCTCTCCTTCCTGTCATCATAACTTTGGGTAGAAGAAGCTGTGCTCTAACCCAACTTTTCAACCCAGTTGAAATATCAACAGCACGTCCTTCCTCCTCTCCTTCTCCATCCCTTCTATCCATTCATCCTTTCTATATAACCATCCATCCATCCACCCCTTCTTCACCCACCCATGCTTCACTCCGTTCTCCAATCCACCCAGCCACCCACCTACCCATCCAACTTTTCCTTCATGCATCCAACAGTTGGTGTATGAGCACCTGGTTTGTATCAAGCACTGTTAGGTACTTGGGATAAAGTCTCGAACAATACAGCTTTTGAGGAGCTTGTATTCAAGTCGGGGATGGGGAGTGAAAGCCAATGAAGAAAAAAGGTCTATGAATCCTACTATAAACTCCCTTTTCTCCAGGAGCCCAAAGTGTGGCTCAGGTGATGCTCTCTCCCCAAGTCCCAGGGTGATGACACACCATGGTCCCTCAACCTGCTGGCTGCACGTGGGAAGGAAGTGCCGGCCCCCGAGGGGAACAGCACAGAGGGGAGGGCGCTGATGTGCTAAGTCCACAAGCACCGCAAGGCTAAGGTGGTAAATACCGTCGGGCATTCGAATCAGGCCCAGGTTTATCAATCCTGCCGCTCACCCTTTTAACATTCCAGCCCTGCTGTGGGAATGTCCCGTTTAACAGCAGCTCTGCTTGTGGCCTTTGTTTCCACCCAAAAATAAATAGGTACCAAACCTACTAATTGTTTTCCTCCTCCAACTGGCCTTTCAAAATGGGTTGTGAAGGACTAATGCTTTAAGAATATCTGAATACGAGATCTCAATGGCTCTGATGCCTCAAAAGCGTGCTAAGATGGAAATTTCTGTTTTCCTGCACTGCGTACCAGGTTGTAAACAGGCTCCGGAGCTGGAGGTGGTACAGTCCCGCCTTCTAAGAAAACACTCCCAGCCCAACCTGCCCCTGAGCTCACGTCCAAACATCTGAGGATTTCAACCAACATTCTCATCAATGGTCTTATTGGATGGAAAGCAGGCTTTTGAGATGACAACCGGTGTATAAGGAGCCTGGGCAGATGCCTGTTCTGGGAGCATCTATACTGAGGCGCTGTTTCTATATTGTCAGCTCAGCTCCAGAGCTTGGGGGCAGGGGTGTCAGTCGTGGATGCCTACAGGTGGGTGCAAAGGCAGCAGCCACCATCGGGGCCGCACCCCATGATGACCCAGTAGGTGGAGACCCAAAGCAAAAAGGTCTGTGAGTGGCAACACAGGTGCAGTCAGCTGAGGGCCTACTGTGTGCCTGGCATGGGATTCCTGGCAGGGAACAAGCCGGATGTGGTCCCCGTCCTTATCTTAGAATCAGATAATAAAATAAGCACGTGTAATAGATCATTACATGAATGATCTAATCTGGAGGAGAATCATGATCAACAGGCAGCCGTGGCCACAAAGAACTGGCCAGAGTCCAGTTTGGATGAAGGGATATGGGTAGAGCTGAAATTCAGAGAGGAGCTTGGGGAGAGCAGGAGATGAAGTGGGGCGCTGGGTGGAGCCTGTCATGCAGGGTCTCATAGGCCAGGAGTCTGGCCTCGATGCTAACCCCACTGTGGGGCCAGGATATGTTCCAGGCATAAATAGGATAGGTAGTAGGGGCAATAGAATTGATATTTGGGGTCTTTTGAAAGACCCGCTTTCATCTAGCTGCTGGGGTAGAAACAGAATTGTAGATGGAAGAAGCAGAAGCAAAGACGCCCACTGGGAGGCTACTGCACTTGTCCATGAACACGGTGATGGAATGTGAGCCTGAGTGGAGACAGTGGAAATGGAGAGAAGTGGGGTAGATGTATCAGTTGGATTTTGGAAACTAGAGATTGGACATGACTGGCTGATGGCTTGGAAATGGGGTATCAGAATAGGAACAATTGCAGCTGACACTTGGTGTTTCTGGTTGGGACCCTGGGTAGATCATGGAAAAGGATAGAAATCTGGTGCTTGGGAAGTTGGGGGCTCTGGTATTAGACACACAGCATAAGAAGAGGCCTGTGGGACCCCCTGGGAGTGGCGGCTAGGCAGCTGGATGCAGAGGCTAGGGTCTAATGAATTAGAGGTAAGAATGTGGAGGTGAGCATACACAGCCTCACAGTCCAAGAGTAATAGGGCCAGTGGCCAGTCCCAGGTGTGGTGGTCAGGTGAGAAACAGGAACATGGAACCGACTCTGCTAAGACCCCACCTACCAGGACCCCAGATGCAGCAGGAGATGAGCCACCAGCTTGTGATCATGATGGGTGAGCAGAGGCTGCTCCGCAGGACTCACAGAGGTCAGGGACACATGTACGATGGACAGAGGCACTCGAGTGGGGCTTTTTCAGCCCGAGGAAATCTCAGAACCTTGAATGCTATCACACCCCAGTGATAAATCTGACAAGAGCACACAAGGTAGATGTGAAAGGCAACACTTTTTACCCAAAAGCAAAAAGATCTTTTGGAGACATGCAGTAGGTGATGAGGACTTGGGTCAGGAGGGGATGGCCTGTGGTCAGCGATGCCCTTCCTGGTCACTGTCTCAGCTGGCCCAGGCCCTGACTCCACTGATGCCACTCACCCAGGTGCCCCGCACACAGTGTGGCCTCAGCCTGACCAATCAAGGGCCAGGAGGTCCTGCACCAGCCATGAGCATCCTCTACCTGGTCCCCTCAGATACCAGTGAACTCGCACCCCAACCAACATACAAGCTATAAAAGCACGTACTCTTGGGGGGTTTCCTTTTCTCTGAGGCTCAGCCACTTGCTCCTAGGACCACGGCTTCCTTTTCAGGATCCCAACAAGTCTTGAGTTTGACTGAAGCTGGTGTAAACGTGGTGGCCTCCAGACACCAGCCTGCTCCGTCTCTGGCACTTCGGGCAGGAGACACAGGGAAAAGGCACCAAACACCTCATTTTAGCTTCTCAGTACCAACCATCAGGAGTTCTGTGGATCAAACTGTGCTGCCCCAAATTTAAATGTTGGAGTCCTAACCCCCAGCACCTCAGGATGTGACCTTATCTGTAAATAGGGTCCCGTAGGGAGGCTGTCAAGTTAAAATGCAGTCACAAAGGTGGGCCTTAGACCACCATGGCTGGTGCCCTTGCAAAGAAAGGAGACCTGGACGTGGACAGATATACAGACAGAATGTCATGTGAACATGAGGACAGCCGTTGTAAGCCAAGGACCAGCCTGGAAGAGGCCCTTCCCCACCAGCCTCAGAAGGACCCATGCTGCCAACACCTGCATCATGGACTTCCAGCTTTCAAGACTGATGGACACTCAGTTTCTGCTGTTTAAAGACTTCGGTCTGCGGCACTTGGCTAGGGCAGCCCTAACAACCAACATAAGGAACCACAGCGAAGAGGTGCAGCTGCCTCCCCTCAACCTCAGCGCCCCATCCTGACACCTTGGCAAGGGTAAGATTATGCCCAGACATCACACTGTCCTCAAGCTTGCATCACAGAGATGGCTGAGGGAACAGGTGCTTCCAAATGGCCCACCCCGTGGGGAGAGCAAAACCCAGCTCTGTTGCTGTGGCAACCCTGCTGGGACTCCTGCCATTTGCACAATGGAACTGGGGGTGTGGGGTGTGGACAAAGAAAATGGGGAGGAAGATGAGGAAGATAGGCGCGTTGGGGCAAAAACCAAAAAAAGCAAAAAAGAAGGTTAAAAAAAACCCGGCTTCAGATTGTCTTGTGCCCATGCATGTCTGCAGAGCTCCATGGACAGCCGCTGTGTGCTCAGCAACGTCCACAGTTGAAGTGATGGTGGCTCAGGCCCTGGTCCCTCATGTCAGATGGGCCAGCTGAGGCCCCGACGAGACAGGTGTCCTGGGCAAGGTAGCCCAGCGACCTGGAGAATTCTCAGCATAAAGCCAGATGCTTAGGAGAGGGCCTTAGTCCCTGCAATGAACTGAGTGTGCCCCCCTGAGTTCTTAGCCTGAAGCCCCAACCCCATTATGACGGTATTCAGAGGTGGGGTTTCTGGACGCGATTAGGTTGGGAGGGTAGAGCCCTAATGAATGGGCATAGCGCTCTTATAAAGAGGCCGGCTAGCCAGCTCACTTCCCTCCCTCCACGAGAGGCACTAGAAGTGGGCTCTGGGCACGTCAGGAAGCTGGCTGGACCATGCCCACACTCTGAGCCCGGACCCCCAGCCTCCAGAGCTAGAGAAATAGATTTCTGTTATTTATGAGCCACCTCGTCCGTGGTACTTTGTCATGGCAGCCGTTAAGACAACCTTCCTTTGAGGCCCCTGGAGGGCATTCGAGAGGTCCCTGAGAGGCTGGGGAAGGCTGGGGGAGTCAGACCACAGCCCCACCAAGGGCACCCCAACAGATGGAATTTCTAACCCCAGGTCTAGCTCACGGGCACACGGAGAAACAATGATACGGGAACGATGGTGCAGAACTGGAGAGCTAAATTTAGCCTGACAAAGAGTCTACCGCGTGTGAACATAGAATGTCCCTATTCTGAAGGGACACAGAGAAAGGACCACAGGCCTGCATGACTAATTTATCTGCAAGTACGTGAACTCAGGCAGTGAGTGATGAACTCAGGCACAGTTAAGTAGACTCAGGCAGCAGGTAAATGAACACAGGCGGTGGGTAAGCGAACTTGGGCAGTGGGTAAGTGAACATAGGTAGCGGGTAAGTGAACTCAGGCAGGGAGTAATGAACTCAGCAGGTAAGTGAACTCAAGCAGCAGGTAATGTGAGCTCGGGCAGCAGCTAAGTGGGCTCGGCAGCACGTAAGTGAACTCAGGCAGCTGGTAAGTGAATTCGGGCAGGGAGTAATGAACACAGGCAGCAGGTAAGTGGGCTCGGTTGCGGGTAAGTGAACTTGGGCGCCGGGTAAATGAATTCGGGCAGCGGGTAAATGGGCTTGGGCAGTGGGTAAGTGGGCTTGGGGAGCAGGTAACTGAACTCGGGCAGCTGGTAGGTGAACTCGAGCAGCGGGTAAGTGGGCTTGGGCAGTGGGTAAATGAGCTCGGGCAGTCCTCCCTGAGAAAGCACAAAAGCTGTCAGCAGGACACCTGCATAGAGCCCAGCATGATGAGAAGTGGCTTCCTCACCCCAACAACCCTGCAGAGTTTGGATTTTCAACATTTAGAGAGACGTAGCAACTGGCCACCCAGCAAAGATGAGGCCTTCAGTGCGATCCCTACCTTTTCCTAAAGTCTGACATTTCTACCCCAACCTGCTTTCCCTGTCCATACATTCTCTATGATAATGTGATAACATCTCAGTTCACTCATCTGCAAACTTTCTGCTTGTTATTTTAAAATCAATGAAAATAAATTTTCTTTTGAAATAATTCAAGCACACTTAACAGAAAAGATTAATTCATGTAAATACAATAAGTGTAATAAATCCATTCCAATTAACCTGCCATTTTACTATGCCAAAAAAAGGAACCAGTAAGAAAATTAAAATACCACTTAAAAAAAGGACATTCCACCCACACGTGGAGCTGTCCAAGCAGAAAGCACACCTGGAGGCTGCTAGAGCAGGAAACCCTGTGGCTTCTACTCAGCTTCATGTGTCTGCGGAATACGGGGCGCTCCCAAATGGCCCGGCGTGCCCAGGCCTGCGCCTCACTGGCCACCTGCAACTTGGGGGGGCTTGCTGTTCCCCCACGGCTCCGCCTGCCTTGGCCACAGGTGGGGACCCCTGGGTGGGCAGGAGGCAGGCTCCAAAGACAGAAGCACGCGTCTTTGGGTTTGCCCTGGAGGCCCCTGGAGATGGCTGGCATGGCCCTGACACAGCGGGACAAGAAGCGATCTTCCGACACTAAGCCCTATCACAGTCTCTGGTGAGCCCGACTGTTCATTCCTTTGCTCACTCATTCCCAGAACCTGAATGCCTGCCCTGGGTCAGGTGCGACCCTGCCCCGAGTTTCTGTGGTCCCCATCTCAGCATGGGCTTCACCCCGGCTCTGTCCCTGCAGCTACAGTGATGTGGGATGCGGGACACAGGGTTGGAGGGGGTGGTCCTCTACTGTCCTTGAGCCCCTGCAGCCATCAGCACGTCCGAGATGAATCCCCTGCCCTGTCTGAAAGGCGCGGGGTGGACTCCATTTCCTGGATGAGCTTCTCCCACCCCCAACACGAGGGATTGGTCTGGGCACACGAAGCTCTCAGGTCTACACCCTCCTGGTAAAACACTGGCACCAACGTCAGATGGCACAGCCGGTTGCTTCCTGCCAACTGGAGAGCCGGAGCAGACGACAACTTGGAGAACACATCCTGTTGCTTCATTTTGGCACCAAATGGGGAGAGATGGCTTTAGAGGAGTGGAGACACAGAGAAGGGAAGGCAGGAGCCCCAATCCACCTCTGGGGAACTGGGTAATTAGCCTTGAAGGCCGAGGTTGCGCCAGAGCCACCAGAGCCGAGGCCAAACCAAGACAGGAAACGGGACGAGAGAGCAGATGAGACCAGGAGTCATTTAGGAGGGAGCATTTGGCCACAAAGAGTTCTGAAGTGTTTCCGGCTGATTTCCCAGGAAGTCAAGATGACAACTGGCCGTGTTGCCCAGCGTACATACCCCTGGCTAGCCGCCGCACCACGGATCTGGGGAGCCCAGCGGGCGCGCGGGGAGCAGAATCTCCTAAGTAGTAGCTCAGCAGGAATGACTTTCTTTATCCCTTCATGAAAGGAACCAGAAACAAGCCAGCAAACCAGCAGGAGATTCGGGCCATCGCTTAAGGTCTGTCTGCGCTTACGTTTTTCTGTGTCTAGCTGGCAAAGTATCAGCCCCACCCCCGGGCACACTCAGCACACGCTCTCACACGAGGACCCCTTACCAAGGGAGAACGGAGCCCCACTTCCACGTGGGCGTGGAGGCCGACAGCAGGTCCAGGGGCCGGGCCAAGTTTCCAGCAACGGAGGGACCAGAGGGCACCTGCTGGAGGGGCGTGGGCAGGCCGCTGAGGTCGGAACAGGACACACAGCCACCCAGGCTGCTCATTCCTGGCCCACGGGCCATAAACGCCTCCGGAGGCCACTGGCCCAGGAGTGAGGGGCAAACACAGCCACGTGGCCTCCGGAGAACAGAGCCTGGAGATCTGCGGTCACTGCCACCGAGCTCAGAGCCCACCGGACACCCACACCTGACATCTGCTCAGCCACAGGGTCACTGTTCCGTGACCCCTTCTCCCACTCGGACTTCATCGCCGACACCTCTGTGACATTTCCTGGGAAGGGCACTGAGTATCGAGCACCGGGCGCCCCAGGGACACAGCTGGTGGGCTTTGGGGCAGCGCCTGCCCCTCCTGCAATGGCTGGACCCCGTCCTGCCGCCCCACCTGGTTTCCCGTACCACCAGCGGACATGTCACCACTGAGTTCCACAGCGACCACTGCCTCCCCTGGAACCGGTCGGTGTCACTGCTGGGCGGTCAGTGGGGTGGAATTAGCTCACGTGGGCCACCCTTGCTGCTCATGGGGGCCACCACACATGCCCTCTCCATCCTGGGCATCCGGCAGCCTCACTGAGAAGTCACACAGAAAGCAGGGTAGGGAGAGCTCTCCTTGTCTGGCAAATACTCTGGTTTCTCAGTCTCAGCAGTGTACACGGTCAAGGGGCTTCCAGATGAGGGGGTGCCTCACGCAAGAACCCCACCTGCTCAGGGTCAGGGCGATGCACACACATGACCAGAAGTTGTACAGTCAGTCCCCGCCCTGTACCGTCTACAATAATTCAGCCAAGTTATGGGAAAAAAATCCCAAGACTCGGTTTCTCCATCTGTAAAGTGGGAGTAAAACTGTAACAATGATGAGTCTTTCCAGCACCACTACCTCAAGCCAGGCAGGAAATCCTCGCCTGTCTGCAACCAATCAACTGATTGTTATTTATCCCTGTGATACAGAAAAGGCAGCTACAACACAGAGAGGTTAAACAACTTGTCTAAGGTCACACAGCCCGTAAATGGCAGGGTCAAGATGCAAACCGAGAGAATGGGCTCCAGGATCCGTGCACGCAGCCTGTGTGTAGAGCTGTGCTATGCGCACTCCCAGCTGTGTGTACAATCAACGCATCAGAGGACAGGAACAACCTCACAGCAACCACCTGTGCCAGGTCTAGGTTGTCACATCAGGATGGGACTCCAGGGCAGAAAGTCTTATCCTTAGCAGGCCCCTTCCACAGAGCTGCCCGACTCTTACCCGGGATGCCAGTATCCAGGGACCACGGGCAGGGGGCTCCCAAGGGCAGAGGCTGAGTCCAGGTGGGCATCAAGTATTATTGGCTGAGCTGTGTCCCCCTGTAATGGATCTGTTTAAGCCTGAATCCCCAGAAGCTACAAATGTGACTGTATTTGGAGATGAGGCCTTTAAACCGGTGGTTAAGGTAACATGAGGTCACTGGGGAGGCCCTGAGCCAGTGTGAGCTGGGTCCTTAAAGGAAGAGGGGATCAGGACAAAGACACATACAGAGGGAAAACCCCGTGAGGACCCAGGGAGAGCATAGCCGTCCACACACACCGGCAGAGAGGCCCCAGGGGGGACCCCGCCTGCCGCAGCTGGACCTCAGGCTTCAGCCTCCAGGACCAGGAGAAAGAATAAATGTCTGTGGTTTCAGTCTCTGCCCACCCCCCAGCCCCTCGGGTGTGGGATGGCAGCCCAAGCTACCAACACACTGCAGAACCCCACAACCTAGACCATCCTCCAGACCAGCAGCAATCCACAGGGACCTGTGCCTGCAGGTCAGGGGCAGGGGATGCATCAGCCTGCAATTATTCACCCTCCGGGGCTGCAGACTTCAGGGGGCTCACCGCAGAGATGATCAACGCTTCCAGACCACCCTGGCACTAGGAAGGGCTGCAGTGGGCCTGCCACCTGGGTGCCCAGCCCAGCCACAGGGTGCCTCGTGGCATGTGGGCGTCCTGCCTGCCCTGCCCTCAGCCTGTCCCAGGGCGCCCTCCTCACACTAAGTCCACATCTCTCTCTAGTGGAGGCCATGAGTCCCAGCAGCCTCACCCTTGTGCCCCCAGCCTCACCCCACAGAGGGCCCAACACATTTGCTGAATAAGCTCCGGCATGAAAAGACAGGACAGAGGGATCTAAGAGTAAATACAACAGTGTGCCCGATAGGAAGAGAAGAAACCCCAAAGATGGCAAACTCCAGACACTCTCACCACTCTTGGGGTCCTGCAGGCCTTAGTAGGAACTGGGGAGCGTGGGGGGCAGGAGAGGGCTGGGGGGAGTTTAGGATGCACAGTCGGAGAGGCAAAGTCCTCACCTGAACTTGACTGGGAGATTCTCTGAAGGCACCTGTGATTCTATATAAGATTTCCATTAATATTTAAAGCGAAGATAGACCCCATCCTACATGGCAACACCATCTTGAAAGGAGCCTTCAAAACACTTAAAAGGTAGACACGGGGTTATTTTTAGATTAAGAGCCCTTTTTTCTTTTTAAAGATTTTATTTATTCATTCATGAGAGACACAGAGAGAGAGAGAGAGAGGCAGAGACACAGGCAGAGGGAGAAGCAGGCTCCACGCAGGGAGCCCGATGTGGGACTCGATCCGGGACTCCAGGATCACTCCCTGGGCCGAAGGCAGGCGCTTAACTGCTGAGCCATCCAGGGATCCCCAAGAACCCTTTTGTTCATTCAACAAATGCAGATTCACAGCACCACCTGGGAAAGTCAAGGGGCCGGGGCTGTTTTGGTATTTTGGAGTTGCGCGGCTTTGTACCCGGAACATGGGGCAGGGGCTGTATGTGATGTCCCACGGCTGGTGGGCCCGGGCAGGGCCCTGTAACTAGTGTCAGGAGCATTCCTGCTGCGGATGCACGCATGATCCTACTAAGTAGATAAATAGAGACTATAAATAGATTCAAATCGGTTCAGGTCACATCCGACTGCCAATGAATTATGAAAAAGCTTTCACTTTCGAAATCCTTTTTCGAATAAAGGGTATGGATCCTGCATCTGTCTGCTGGCCGTCAGGTTGGCTGATGTGCTCGGCATGCATGTGGGGAGAGGAGGGGACCAGGGGAGTGGTGACAGTTTGTGGCAGGGACGGGATATACAGAGGGAAGCACAAACCTGTGGGTGCTGAGGAGAGACATAGGGGAGAGGCTGTGAGGTGGGGGCCCATATGGGGGAGGAGAGGGGACCACAGTCCTTCTTGGAAGGGCATGCAGGCCACTAGTGTGCCAAGTGGCTCCACGGAGAGAGGAGACACACCTGCACACATGGGTGCCCTCCACAGACCATGGTGCACGGGGCCACAAGCCACCTGGAATGATGACCTGTCCCCGGGCCACATTCACACCAACTTTGTGCTGTGTCTCCTCAGAGCCCTGACACCTGTGGATCACTTCTTCCATTCTCAGCTTGGCCAATTAGAGGTTGATGGGTAGCAACTCTCACCACTTGCTATCCTAATAGTCACAGGGCTCCTTTGCTTGGTGCTGAAATCTGAGGCTATGCATGAACCTGGCAAAGTGCTTGGGATCTCACAGTTTACCCAAAAGAAGGGAGCAGTAGAAGACACCCTGAAGAACCCCATTCCTAAGGCCAGGATGGGCACATTTCTACTGCTTATCCCCTCTCTATATGCCTACTTCCATGACCCCATTCAGTCCAAGGCATTAGAAAGGTTGAAGGTGGTCACAGGCGTCTACAGAAAGGGGAGACATGGAGATTGCCCTGTAGTCCATGGGGTACACCCGCCTTCCAGAATGCAGAGCCTCCAAGGAAGGTGAAACCTGCAGTGCGGACCAACCTCCTTTACAGGATAATGCCTGTGTCTCCCCCAAACAAAGAACCATTGCCATGACAACCGCGGCATCCCACAACTCCACCACTATTCTGAGACACTAAGCCACGAGCTTTACTTTTAAACGAATTTGATAAAATTTGCCTGGAAAATGTTAACATTCCCTGACAAAAGTGGTGAGCACCAGAAGGAGAAACGTGTTCCAACAGCTGACACAAAGCTCCCAGGGACGGTCTCTGCTCAGAGGCAAGAGGACGCGATGGCCGGAGACACTTCTAACGGGAGCAAAACACGGAAAGGGACATGCAGGGTTCGGGCCAGAAGCGGACAGGGTCCCCAGCCCCTCGGCCAGTGGCTCGGGGCAGGTGGAAGACGCTGCCAGCATCTGGGGCTCTTCCAGAGAGTCGCCAGGCACATCTGCCCCGGGCACTTCTCTTCTCCGGAGTCACTGCCAAGAACCTGACGGAGGGCAGTGCCTCCAGCTGCCACCTGAACCAACCTCCTCGCTTTCTGTAAAGGAGAAAGCCCAACGCAGAGATGCTCTCAATTGCCCCCACCCTCTGCTGGTTCATGAGCAACTTCGCTGTTGTTCATCAGTATCTCACAGGATTAGGATGCTCCGTGGTGACACCAAGGAGGAGACAGACTTGGGTTTGTTCCCAGGACAAGCGGCCTGAGCCAGCCTGCTCAGTGTCAGGGGCCGGCCAGCCACTAGAGAGATGGCGTGGCCTAGGGAGGGGGCGGGAGGCGAGGCTTCCATACAAAGCTTGCTTTTGGCACAATGAGGAACATATATACACCTGTATGTCTCGCTCAGCCTACAGCAAGCTCTGCTGGGCAGTTCGCACCCAGGACGCAGCCATCCCCACATCTGGGTGGCAGCAATGACATTCTGAGACAATCCAACAAAGGCTGTGTGTAGAGGCGGGCCATCCCATCCTGGAGGCCACCCCAACGCCCTGACTGCCTCTTGGCCTGAGACACCTAGACGCTGACCAAGGCCCTCGCCACCCAGGCCTTGCAGGATCCCAGAAGGACTCAGCCCCCTCTGTGCCAGCTCCAGGGGCAAGAAGGAGGGTCGTCCACCTGCAAGCCATCCAGCCGGGTGAACGGCTCAGAACCCCATGAGGTTCTAGCAGTTGGCACAAGCCTGGCCCCCAGGAGAAACCAGCAAATGCTGCGTGCCTGCCCCCAGCCACACAATCTTGTCTTCTCTCTTCCTCAGCAATATTTTAATTTCTGTCACGCGCCCCAAAAGGAATACTGATAATTCATGACAAAAGGAGCAAAACGTGGTGTCTTTACACTGTTTCCCCTCCTGGAGCACATCCCCATCAAATCTGTCCTCCATGAGCTGGATGGACAAGGAGAGGCAGAGGCAGGACACCTGTGCCTGAACCCCGACCTCACACCGGCAAGCAGTATGTGACCTTGGCTCAGCTGCTGAGACTCCCGAGCTGAATTTCTATAGTAACCGCCTACCGTGTCCGCCAGCGTGTGTCACCCGCCCTTCGGTTCCCTCCCGCCACCTGCAGGATGGCCAGAACTGAAGCAAGGCCCCACCGCAAAGGGGAGGGTTCGGCTGCTTGCCAGGCTCGGGCGTGGTTCTGCACCTCCGGCTCACGTGGTTTGCCCTGTTTTGTCTTTCCAGCTCTGCCTCGGAGGACCCCAATGGACCCCCCCAAAGGCTTGGGGCTCTTCCCTGTGGTTCCCTTGGAGATGCCCCATCCTCAGTGGCCTCACGGGTCCCAGCCGATGGCCTCAAGGACAGGAGCATACGTACATCGGAATCTACGTTTTGTGCCTGGACCCGGCTGGGGAGGACCTACACTCATCACCCCGTGAGCCCAGATGAGATGGCTTCCTCTTCTTCTGCCTCATTTCTGCCACCCGCTGCTGCTTCATTAGCTCCCCGATGTGTCCCTTCTGGCTTGGCTAAAATCGGCAGCACTCGTGTGCACACATGTACGAATTCTCCTTCCTCTGACGAAAACCCTCCGAAAGTCTCTCCACGTATGCGTATTGGAAACCAGAATAGAAACCTTTTCTGCATTCAACTGAATTCCACCCCACAGAGTCTTCCAAGTCCTCAGCTCTGGTTATGAGGCTCAGACACTCAAACCCCGTGAAGAACTTCAGGTGGGGGAGGGGGTGCTGGCTTCCCTCTAGGCTCAGCCCCAATCAAAAAAGAATCCCAAATTCAGCAGCGGCTCACGTCTGTAGGGCTGCTGGGACCCGGACAGACGCTGGGCTGGCCCAAGATCACATAGGATATTGGAACGCAGGGTCCTTCTGGCACTTGGTGAAATGTTTTGTTTTTGCTTTTGTTTTTGGTTTTCGAGGTTCTACAAGACGGCTGCCTTTGCAAGTTAACGAAAATTAAGATTTCTACCACTATTCCTGGACACTGCTACTGTGGCTCTATGCAACAAAGACCAGAAATTCTGGGGTGAGTGACTTTCTCAGGCTCCCTGAGCAAATGGGTCCTGAACAGGACTCCAGGGTCCAGGGGAGGGACCGCCCTCCTGGCGTCATGACGCTGGCCGAATCCAGGCCCTGTGTGGGGTCCTTCGACGGTACCAAGCCTGGTGCGTCAGAGACACTGCTGCGGAAGGTCATAGGTGGCAGGGTCATAGCTGAGCCCAAAGGCATTCCAGCACCATCGCTGTAATGTAAAGGACCCTTCTGGCATCCGAGAGTAGCCAGATGTTTGGGATGCTGCCGCCCACCGGAGTTTCACTGCGGGGCAGTCCATCTGCTCTATTCCTCATTAGTAAGTATTCACCACACAGCCCTCCAACAAAATTTAAGGCCCCAGAGCTGAGTGCGCCAGGTGCCAAGGACGGGGGACCCCAGAACCTGGTATCTGGAGCTCCCCATCCAGCCCACGGGATAAAATCTGCACCCCCATTTCTGTGAAATGAGCCACTACTCTGATTGACAAAAGGTACGTCCAGCAAATGGGTGTCAGGGCCCGGGGACAACTGCAGATACCATGGGGGTGGGGGTGGGGGTGGGGGTGGGGGGAACCAGTGGACGAACTGCAAGGGTCTCTAAGGAAAGGTGGGGAGATGGGCAAAGCTGCTCTGGGAAGGGGGCAGCTTAAACACAAGATAGGTGAGCAGGTGGGACCGCGGCTGTCTGGCCCGCACGGAAGGGGCTGGAAAAAGAGAAGGCTGGCTGGACTGGTAAGTGGGGCCCCAGAGGACCAGGGGCTTCTGTGGGCTCCACACTGGTCACCCGACATGGACTTGGTCTCAGAGTGGCCCAGAGGCACACACCTGGGTGAACAGGGGCCATTCTGCTCTGGGTTTGGTTCTTTGCCCCCACGAGGTGGGAGGAGCCGCCTAGGAAAAGCCCCTGCCTGGCCCTCTGGTGCATTGACTTCCTGCCCACCCAGCATGGGGACTCGATGACAGGCACCTGGCTCAGCAGCATGCTTCCCAGCATTGCTCTCACTCAGGCAGGTGCAGGATCCACAGGGGCAGCCTGGGTTTCCGGGGGATCTGGGAGGCAATGCTGGACTCTATCACGTTGAGTCCGTCACCTCTAGAAAACGACGACTCCTGAAAACACCTTCAGAGTCTATTGCTTTCACGGAGAAGACTGGGGGTGGGGGCACATCTTACAGACAGCAGCTAACGTCCACGGAGTGGACTGTCCTCTCCTGAGGAGGCCCCACCAGGCTCTCTGTCCAGAGCGGGGAGGTGGAAGGCGAGGAGAGTTCCAGAACTCTAGACCTTCAGCTTTACTGGGTCCTTTGTAAAAAATGCACCAAATTCCTCACGGTGAAGTAGAAGTTTAAAACCTCACACCAAACCCCTCACCCCCAGAGGGACATACCAAGGACCGGAGTTCAGAGACATGTCAGGGGCATGCAGGAGGGCGAGAAGGGGGAGGAAAGGCGAGCTCCAGTGCACAGGGAAGAAGGGGCGGCTTCCATGAGCAGGTGGGAAGCCCGGGGGACAGGCCTGTGCAGGGGAGCCAGGGGAGCCCTCCTATTCACATCCTACAAGCAGCGGATTGCTCTCCTCTCAGAGCATAGGGACGCTGGTTTTCCTGGATGAAACAGCTCCGAGATAAAGACCACTGTGGCCGCAGCCCAGGGCTGCCCTCTTCAGAGGGTCCTGGTGCCACTGCTGCGGACTCAGATGGGAGCTGGAGATGGAGCATCAACGGGACGCAGAATGGGGCTGGGGCGACTGGGGTCCTCAGTGCGGACGTGGGTTTGGGCAGGTGGGCAGACCCCGGAACCTGCTGATGAAGTCAGCCAAGGGCGCTGGGGTGGACTGGGGACAGACATCCCCCAGGGCCTCGTACATGGCGGCGGTGGCTCATCCATGGGAGGGCCTCCTCTGGGCTGGGGGCCGATGGCCCAGTTCTGGGGAGCACGGGAGGGGAGCTACCTCTCTGACCCCCACGAGGCAGAAGTGCAAACATGTGGGGGAAGCCCACTCTGACCGCTCCAACAGGGACGGGAACCTGGGGGGGACGGGCTGTTGGAGGCCTCGTGAGGACCTAGAACTCGGGCGGCTGGTGGTGCACAGGGTTAAGGACGGCATCACACACAGCAAGGGTGGCTCTGAAGCCAGGGGCCTGGGTCCAAACCCCAGCCCTGTTACTGCCCTCTGACCCGACGTGTGACATGCGCCAGGGCTCTGGAAACCTCATTCGCCTCATCTGTAAATGGGGGACAGTGACCGTGCCACCTTCCTGTGGGGCTGGCACCGTGGGCCCATAAGAGGCACTAGTGCAACGTGGGCACGAACAGGCCCTGAACTGCATTAGCTGTTTTTGTTGTCTGGATCAAGATAGCCTGTTGCCTCCTCCTCCAGGAAGCCATCCAGACTCTTGGTCCATTGGGATTTGGGATCCCCATAACTTGGACTTCTGCCTCACCCCATCCGTCTCACAGCCACAGACCTTCTCCATCAGCAGGGAGCCAATGGCTGCAAGTCCAGCTCCTCAGCTAGTACAGTGTCCTGTCCCTGCTGACCCCAGGGCCTCCATCAGGAGTGTAGTCTGGGCAGGAGGAGAATGACATGGTGTGGTAAAAAGCTGAATCCAAGCCAAGAGGCCAAGGGGGCAGGAAAGGGGGCAGGAGGAGGGCTGCAGGAGGCAGGACAGAGCCACAAGGCCAGGGACCCCGGGACACACTTCACCTCCCTCTGGGACACATACCAGCGGCACAGCTGCAGGTGGAGGATACAGTGGGCAACCAGAACCGCCTGGACGTGGGCTGAGGCGTGAGCCTGGGTGGTGTGGTAAGGTCAGACGGAGGACTGGGGGCCCCGGGAGGACAAGCAGGGCAGGTGCAGGACAGCGGGCACAGCGAGCAGAAGGGAGCCCACACCTGTCTTGGTGCACAGCTGGACCATGGTGGTCGTCATCACAGGCTAGGGCCCCGGCAGGAGCCAGAGGCACACGAGGCCAGAGGCGAGCAATCAGAAGCAAAACTCGGAGCCAGAGCCCTTGTATCGTGCCCAGTGAGTACTGGGGAGCCAGGGAGGGGCCTCCCACCTACGGCCAGGCACACCCCAGTTCCTACAGGAGGCCGCTGGGGCTCGTCAGGTCCGCAAGACGTTCACACAGATGCAAGGCCTGTTTACCTTTGCGCGTGAGCTCTTCCAAGGGACTCCCATGCACAAACACTTCCGTGTGGCTTTCATACCTGCTGGATGTGGTGGGAGCATAACCACCACCCAAACGGGAGAAAACATGCTTCGCATTTTCTCCAGAACTTAGTCCGGAGGCTTCCCCACTTCGGAAAACCTGGCTGCTGATGGCGGAGCACACTTCGTGCCACAGCTGCCGGAGGGGCTCTCGGATTTGACGGGACCCAGCAGGACGCAGTGTGTCCTCCAGGCAGGACACCTGCTCACACTCACGGGAGCACAGACCATGGCATCACCCATTCTGCTCTCCCCACCACCCTGCTCCTTTATGGGATGACGAGGGGTGTCATGCCGATCTTACAGACGATGTGGGCGTGTGTTAGATCCCATGATCTACAAATTTCACAGGATGCTACAAGCTATTTTGTATCAAAAGAGCTGGGGGTCTGATGTGGTCGGAGGTCAGTGGACAAGGACATGTTCACACTGAAAGGGATTCTTCAGTGCCTATGTGGCTGAGGATCTGGGACAGACAGTGAGTCTCTGGGGCTTCCACCGTGCTGCTGGGGACAGAGTGGGGTAGGGCTTTTCCCCAGAGGCTCAAGCTGCCTCAAAACAGGAGTCAAATAACCAGGAGAGGCTCAGGTTTGGGGAACAGTTCCACCCAGAGGATGGAAGGAGCAGACATGTGGGCAGGTGGGAGGATTTGCTGGGCATCTCTGGAGAGGATCCACTCTCCAGCAGCCACATGTGTCCACTGCATGCGGGACAGCGGGGCCAGGGCCTCTGTGGGCCCATCGCCAGCCCCAGCCTCCCTCGGGCACCATTCAGAGGCCCACAGCATGCCTGAGCGGGCCAAGAGCCTGCAGGGGGGTGGATGCCGGTGAACTCCAAGACAGAACACGGCAAAGGAAGACAGGACATGTGGAAACATGCAGGCCCGGGAGGTCAAGGCTTCGTGCCCCTGCCGCAGCTCTCAGGACAAAGACTAGTGTCCCTGGGAGGGCACAGAACACAGCATTTGGAATGGCCAGAGACCTCGGTGGATTCCCACGTCCACCTCCCTGGACAGCGGTGCCAGAAGACGGCCACACGAGAAACCCCATCCCAACAGAATACATGTGCAACTTGTGGCTGTCCCAAACAGGGTGTCACCTTAGCTCATGTCCCGGCAGGTCCACTCTGGGTTTGGATCTGGGGATAAAAGTTCTACAGCGATAGGTACACAGAAGGTGGGGGCGGCGGGGGGGAGGTGCAGGGGGTACCGCAGCTGCAAGCACTCCACCAGCAGGCAGGAAAAGAGGGACGGGGATGAGCCCAGAGCAGGACGGCCGCAGCCCACAGCTCCCGCGCAGGGAGGGTGTCCCGCTCGCGCAGGCGGGGACCTCGGAGCACAGCCCGCACATACTGCACGGCGCCTGCAGCCCCGCGGAGGCCAGAGACACAGGAACAGAGTCACCATGACGGGTGACGGCAGTGGGCTGCTCACATCCGCTCTGGCTGCAGTCCGCTGGGGCTTTATCATGTCTCCCTCCCCTGCAGCTTGCTCTGGGGATCCAGACAGCAGCTGTGTGATTGCCACCCCATACTATAGCGAAAGCACCAGCCTGGCTTTCCTTGACCAGGCACCTCCTTAATGGCTTGTAAAGGGGAGACTCGGCACTGCCGACCCCAGCCAATCCGATCTGATGAAAAAGCTGGGAATGGGGGGGGTTTCCCCAGGACCTGCTGGCCCCACATGAAAACACACAGGGTCCCCCGTGTCTCATGGTAAGTGGCACCTTTTACAGTCAAAATGCCAGGAAAACGGAATGCTGCTTTCAAATCAGATCTGGTTTATTTCACAGCAGGTGAGATCTACCGAACAGGTTATTTAAAAGAAAAAAAAAAAAGAATCGCCGCTCAAGATCAGCATGGGTCTTACTTACCTCCTCTCTCTCGCACACCGCCCCCCACCCACACACAAATATTACATTCAGAAATCTGTTTGAAAACACCACCCCCTATCCATCATCTGTACATATCGGACGCGCAATTATACGGGCACGCGGTCTCGAAACCTAGCAACGGTAACCACGTCGTCCTGAGTCGGCTACCCAGACACCCAGACTCACACATCAGCTCAATGTGCTTCATCTCGAAACACAAAACCCCCTCGCTCCTCTCTCCATAGCTGCGGAAGGACAAGATGTATGAAAACAAACCTTGTTCAGCTGAAGAAGAACAACCCATGCCATTCAGCGCATCTGACAGTGCATCTCCCCACCAAGCCGGGCAAAACACAAAAATAACAAACACTGGAAAAAATGGGTTATCCCAGTGCAAAGCTTATCAGCTTGCAACATGCTTAATGATTACACGACTGTTTCGGACACAAGCTCCCCAGCCTCCCCGGCAGCCTTGCTATGGGGACCTCCGTCCTACAGAAGCCAACGCGAATGCCCCATGGCAAAGCCTGGAAGACCCCGTGGGCTCGTGGGCTTGGCCACAGCTAAACCCTGCAGGACAGCAAGCGGGGATTAACGTCGGTGCTGGCGGTGGCTTTTAAACCATCGCTTTCTCCGAGTTGGCAGATAAAATCACCAAATGGAAATCACATTTAATTTTTTAAAGAGGAAGAGACTTCAGGAAAAAAAAAAGAAAAAGAAAAAAAAGAAAGAGCCACAGCATCACAGTAGCAGCATGCACGCCGGCCGGTTGTGAGCAGAACGTTTCACGACAAGATGTAATCTCCCTTTTAAAGGGATAGACTTGCATCCACACGGCACGCTGGATCCATCTCCTGATGCTGCAGACCTCGGAATACCCGTTAATCACCTTACTGCTTTTCAACATGATTCCTGTCTTCCCCGAGAGCCACATCGGAGCATCCTAAGTGCCCTGACGTCTTGGTGGTGTGCTTCTGTGTCCGGAAAATAAAGGACCTGTCGCTCTGAGTCGGGGCGGGGGGTGAGGGGGGGTCCTGCTATTTGATGGTTTAAAGGAGCTTCTGAGAAAGGCATCGCCGACTAGGTAAGTCAGGAAAATGTTTTGTGCTGCAGTTTGCTCGCTCTGAAGCATTGACAGCGACCCCACGTCCTCCCACTCCCAGCCTGGAATTTTGGGGATCCTTCCACCATATTTATATTCAGAAATGCAGACAAAGGGGAGTCTTATCCTCAGTTCTTCTGTCTGAAGTCCTGACCCATGAGGCTGGTTCTCCAAAAGGGTGTCCCAGCCCCACTAAGTGTCTAAAAAACAAAACTCTGTGGGCTGGTCCTGATGCCGGGGAGGCAAGGGTCACCAGCCTCGAGTTCAGGACACACGTCCCCATCTCCCACATTTCTCCAATTCTGTTGGAGAGCAGTAAGTCAAGATTTAATGCAGATCATAAAACAGAAACAGCCCCATCCCAGCCCCTCCAGCACCCTTGCCATGGTTCTGGAGGTGGACAGGAACAGACAAAGGACACATGGGGACAAGTTGAAGCCCTCCAGAAATCACACTGGACACCTACCACCCAAGAGTCCAGAGCAGACGGGAGAGTGGCCTTGATCTGGACAGATTGTGACAGCACCCTCACAGGTCTAGAGGATGAGGGTCAGGGAGCTGAGCCACAGGAGCTGGAATTGGAGAGCCACGTGGCCACAGAGCCTCACCAACAGCACCTGAGACACCCTCACTCTAACACGGCTCCAGAACTAGCTGGTGGAAAGGCCGAAAACACTGCCCCAGTGCAACCCGCTGCCCACGCATCCTCTCCCCATGCCCCCATGAGCTCTGTGCCCCCAGACTCAGAGCAAGCTCGGGAGGGATAAGACATCACTACTCAGGCAAACACGTCCAATCCAGGGGCCCATCTGCCCATAACATGTGCTCTGCTCCTTGACAACCATGACCAGGTGTGGGGAAAGCAGGTTGTTGTTTCAAGAAGAGAGGGGGAGAGGAGGAGCTTAGAGTGGGAACACACGCAGTTCGTGTGCTCATTCACCCAACAGGCATTTACTGAGGGCCTACTATGTGCGGGCACTGTGGGGAAGGCAGACACCACCTGTCTTTGCAGAGATGACAGCCTCAGGAAGACAATCCTATGGCAACGTGAGTGTCCTCAGTAGTGGTTGACGTGGACCCAAAAACACATGCCTGGATCCTAATCTCTGGATCAATTTAGGAATCCCAAGATGAGAGCATCCTGGATTTAGGGTAGGCGCTAAATACAAAGATGTGCATCCTTATCAGAGAAAGCAGAGGGCATCTGAGAATGGACGCAGAGAGCAGGCTGTGCAGCCACGGCAGGGACAGGAGCCACACCAACAACCCCAGGCCACCATCAGAACCGGCGAGAGGCCATGATGGACCAACCCTGCCAACACCTCGCCGCTGCACATCTGACTTCCAGAATGGTAGCAGGATAAATCTTGCTTGTTTTGTGCCGCCTAGCTAGTGGCATCTCTCTACAGCAGCCCCAGGACACTAGCCGTGGCGCATCCTCACATTCCGAACCAGCCCGCTGGAGGTGAGGGGTTCTGAGAAGCAGAGATGGGGCTGGTACTTGGATGTCCAGCCTCAGAATGCGGGAAGGACATACAATGGTGGCCACAGATGCCACCCCAGGCTCCCAGGTCAGGGTCCCTCGGAGGTGGCCCTGGGTGTCTGTGCTCTAGGAAGTTTGGCACATGCTGCCGGGCAATGGGGAGGTTTGAGTTGATAACTCAGAGTCAGGAACAGGAATGGGGTCCCAAGCTCTGTCTTGGGGATCGACTGCCAGCAGCCCAGAAGATGCACCGGGGGACAGGTGAGGGTAGAAAAACAGCCAGGGTGGCCGGGGGCCAGGACATGGGGAAACAGGTGGATGAAACAATCCAAGAGGAAAAGTGAAAGGAAGAGTGTACTCTTCTGAAGTCATGTGCCTTCTCCTGAAGGAGGCAACTGATCAGTAGCCTGCCCTGTCTGAGAGGGGCCACAGGGTCTGCAGGGGACTTTTGCTCTGGAACCCGGGGCAGGGCAACAAGGAGGGCATCGCCCCTGTGGTCCACACCTCCTAATGCGCCAGGCCTCGGATGCATGAAGGTCTCTCAATTCCAAAATTGGCACAGGGCCTGCACAGGAGAAGGTGCTCGATGAACAGTTGTCCTGAAAAGCAGTTATGGAGGGTGACAGCCCTGGCACCTGGTACCAGCTAGTTCAGGCAGCCCGAGGGCCTCTCTCAGGAGGTTCCAGCACATCAGACTGTGTTAAACCACAGAGCGAAGGAAAACGATGTTCCCTCTGTAGCCAGCAGCAGACGGCTTTGCTCAGGACGCGTGACTTCTCCAGATGGGAAGGCACCGGGGCACCTCTGCTGGAGTCCTGGGCTGACAACGTCTCAGGTATCCGAGCCAGGACTTCCCCAGGGCGACCTCAGAGAGGGGACTCTGTACCCCATGTGTCCTCTTCCCTCCTGCTCTGGGTACCCCCCACGAGAGCCACACAGAGGCGGCATCCTTGATCTGCAAGCTCCCTCCATGATCCTGGGGTGCAGGGGCACAGCCAGGGGATGGCGTGAGGTGGTAGAGTGGAGTGTGGACATCAAGGAAGAGTCAGGATATGGGGCGGACACCGTCCTTAGGCGGGAGATCACCTGGGCTGAGGGTGAGGCCATGGGCCTTCAGGAACTCCATCTAAAAGGGAACGCCCCCTGAATGAGGACGAGCAGCTGGCATGCCCCCTGCTGTAAGCCTTCGCAGGCACGGCGTGGGGGGCTGGTCCTCCTAGACTCCACCACACAGGGCATCTATCCTCCTGCGTGGGATCTGCCCTCCTGCACAGGATCTGCTCTCCTGCACAGGATCACCATCATATACAGGATCCACCCTCCTGCATGGGATCCTCCCCTCCTGCACAGGATCCACTGTCATGCACAAGATCTACCCTCCTGCATGGGATCACCATCATATACAAGATCTACCCTCCTCACGGCACAGGGTGCTGTCCCTCCTAGACTCCACCACAGATGCAGAAGGGCATCTGTCCTTCTGCACGAGATCCACTCCCCTGCATGGGATCCACTCTCCTGCGTAGGATCCACCCTCGTGTACAGGATCTACCCTCCTGTCCAGCGCAGAGTGCCATCCTGCCCAGGCTCCCCACCATACATGGCATCTGCCCTCCTGCCCAGGATGCACCCTCCTGCATGGGATCCTCCCCTCCTACACAGGATCTACTGTCATGCGCAAGATCTACCTTCCTGCACGGGATCTGCCCTCGTACATGGGATCCACCCTTGCGCACAGGATCCACTTCCTCATGGCCCGGGGTGCCACCCTGCCCAGGCTCCCCACCACACATATGACATCTGCTCCCCTCCAGGAACAAGGGCAGATGCAGGTGATGGTGACCACAGGGCAGAGGTTCAGTGAGCACAGGGCTGAACGGGGTTTTACGCTGGACTGACAGCTCCAGTGAATCAGTGCACCGAGGGATAACTCTGCCCACAAAGGACCCAGAGGCTCTGTGCGCCCTGGTGCCAATTTGCTAGTTCAGTCAGACCCTTCATCAGAAGACTCACAGGAAAGGAGAGGTCTCTTTTTTCCCTTCCTGGGAGATGCTGAAGGGACCCTGCAGGAAGCACAGATTTCCGTACCATCCCTGCCCTGGGGGGCACACAGTGGAAAGCCCATGGTGTAGGTAACAAGAGGTGCTGACTCCTGCCTCGGTTCATCGTAAAAGCAGGCCCTGTGTCTTCACGGAGCTCCCGGTGGGCTTGCAAAGGTACAGAGCCAAAGGTGTCAGGCCTTGTCCCCATGCCAAGAGACATGGAAGCTGCACCAGGCACGTGTCAGCAGGGGCTGCCCTTTGTAGTTTAAATAAACCACGGGCCAGGATGGGTGAGTCGTGATGAAAACATATTCACCTTACAGACAGGCACTCCTTTTGTAATAAGAAAAACAAGTGGGGCAGCCCTGGTGGCGCAGCGGTTTAGTGCCGTCTGCAGCCTGGGGTGTGGTCCTGGAGACCTGGGATTGAGTCTCATGTCGGGTTCCCTGCGTGGAGCCTGCTTCTCCCTCTGCCTATGTCTCTGCCCCTCTCTCTCTGAATAAATAAGTAAATAAATCTTAAAAAAAAAAAAAAGAAAAGAAAAGAAAAAGAAAAAGAAGTGGCTCAACTAGTATGGAGCTGTCTGCATCCCTTACAGGGAAGCTCGGTACATCTCCAAATGGAGGAGACAGGAATCTCCCTCCTCTTTGTTTTAAAATCAACTTGGTACCTCAAGGCACTTGGCAGTTAGCAAGGACGACAGCGCAGTGGCTGGTGCTCATATTGGTAGTGGGGCAGGCAGGGTCCCAGAGGTCTCTCGGCCCCCTTCCCGGAGCCAGGGCAGGGTGCGGCCCCATCAAGGCCAGCTCTCAGAGCAGTCAGGAGGGCAACCCCGGGCTTGCTGCACCCACAACCAGCTCCCCTCAGGAGGCCCTGCGGTGGTGGGTGGGGCCTGCACATGCTCCCTGCCCCTCCCGGACGGCGTGCCCTGCTCTAAACTCCACTTCCCACCACAGCAGCCGATACCCTCAGACCTCAAGCCAACCCCATCCCACTGTGCTGCTCTGTTGTGCTGGGGATGTGGCAGGAAGGGAGCTGCTGGCACCTCATGGGCTCAGCCCATTCCCTAAATTGCGTGGCGGACACGAAGTCAGCAATCTTTAGGACGTGCTCACAGAGGTGCTGGTGCAGCCTAGCTGGAGGCCCAGGTCTCAGAGCAATGCAGCCCTTTGCCCTGGTTCACAGGAGGGACCCGTGTTGGCATCAGACGCGGCCCCCGGGAGGCCCTGATGTACTGCACAGGGTGCTGGATGACGCAAGCAAAGCATCTGCCTCTGCATCCTTGCACAATTCTCAGACCCAAGGAGGGTACCAGCCACACACTGAACATGGTAAAGACTTGATAAAGACTTGACAGCCAGACAGGTAGTTTCCCTCTCCCCCAACACCAAACACGGGGTGAGGGCCACAAGCAGTAAGACACAGATGCCATCCAGCCACCTTTCCAGGTGCATTCGAGCCTGCCGCCCACCCCATCAACGGATTGGCACCGACTTCGAAAGCTCACCACTGCTGGTCCACTGGGACTGCTCCCCGCTGCAGGTCCTGTGCAGGCCCGGGGCCGGAGGAAACAGGCCAGCGGGCTCTTCGGAGATGCAAGACTGGGCCCAGCCGCCCGCAGGGCAATGGGACAGAGGAGGAGCCCCAGACACGGTCCTCCTGGATGGCATAAGGGGTACTAGAAAGGGGAATGGTCATGAGCGCCACTGCGGGGGCAGAAGAATGGCCTCAGAGCCGGGGGTCAGGGGTCCCACCGGGTCTCTGCTCTGCCTCATGTGGCCATCTCTTAGTTTAAATGAGAGTGTGTACTGTACAGAATCTTCCAACAGACCCGCCTAGGCTAGCCGCAGATTCGTCCCACACACCAGGTGGACGACAGTGACCGACACGCACCGCATGCCATGAGTCACGGACACATGAGCACGAAGATGGAAACGTGGCTAGGACCACGCTTCCGTGAGGTTCTGTTAAACACGGGCCCTGGGCCAGTCTCGTGAGGATGCGAGGAGGCGGGGAGCGTCCGCCCACCCGACGGAGCCCTGCGTCCCCGAGCCCACTCACCAATGTCCGTCTCCTTGTGGTTCTTGATGTACTCCGCCAGTTCGAAGTTGCCGGCTATGATCGCCACCTGCAAGAGCGGACATGGCGTTAACGAGGCAGCCACACGGCACGGCCCTTCGCACCCGTCCACACCCCCGATGGCCTCGCCGCAGCAGGGCACACTCACGGCCCCCTGGTTTTGAAGCAAGAGATGTTCGGTTTTATTCAGATATAATGGACACACAACGCTGTGTGAGTTTCAAGTGCACAACGTTAACGACTCAACATACAAAGAAGGCGGGAAGAGAGCTGTGAGGTTACGCAACACGTCACCTCTTGTAGATACAAGAACCTTCTTTCCCTGTGATGACAACGTTTGGGATCAATCATCTCAGCAATTTCCCAGTGCACAGCAGGGTCCGCGCCAATCACCATCCGTGTTGCCACAAATGGCAGGAACAGTCACAGCTCTTTAAACGGCAGCCACAGAATCCATCAGCCCTCAAACCCGCAGAGTCAAACACCACGTTGGACCCCCTCTAGCCCCACCGCTGTGTCATGAGAAGAGGCTCTCATTCTGCAAGAACCTACAGGAGAACGTGCCTCTGCCCAGAAGCCCGCCGCAGGGGCCACCTGCACAGCAGCGGGGCGCTCAGTGACCTGTACGCCCACCAGGCACACCCGGGAGCCCCGTCCTCCCCATAGCAAGAAGGGAATCTGCTTCTCCAAAAAGTACCTAAAGCTCTTCATCAGATTTCAGTTCAGCAGGAAAGATTCCAGCCCTGCATGCGTGCAGAACAGTAGGGCAACACTGTGGGAAGTGGTCCCGACCCGGGCCCGACAGACCCATGAGCTAAAGCAATAAGGCCTGGCGGGGGACCCCAGGGAGACCAGAACCCACATGGGCAGGGCTCCCGGCACCATCAGTCGACACCCGCGGGGGCGTCAGCCTGCACACACACACACACACATCTATGGTCGGGTGACTTTCAGGGACAGTGGGGGCAGGGGAGGCTTTATTTGAAAAACCTGGTTTCCCAGAGAAGACATCCGGCCTCAAGCCTGCAGCCTCCCCTGCCAGTCTCCCCACTGCCCTACAGATTTCAAGCTTGCAGCCCCCATGGCCACGTGAGCCAGCTCCTCACAAGAAGCCCCTTGAATGTATGTTTCTGCCCATCTGGCCCACTGCCCTGGAGTGCCCTGGACCAATGCCACTCAGTGCAGAGGCCGGGGGGCCACACAGCTACAGGCACCACGGATCCCAGACCTCTGCCCTGGGGAGTGATGTTGGCTTCCACTCCTGGGCACCACCTCCTACTGCCCTCCAATGATGCCTCCCGACAGGAGCAGCCAGCAGCCAAGGCCGGCCCCTGCCTGACTTGCTAGTGGAAGAGGAGCTGTGGCAGCCCGTCTACACCAGCTGGGGGTAGGGTGGGCAAAAGGTGGGAGGCAAAGACCATTTTGGGGGCAGCCGCTGGGTCTGCAAAGACAGAAGCAGAGCGGGAACCGTTGTCAGGTAGAATGATGCTCCTATGGGGACCGCCCACCTGGCAAGGACCCTGGACACAAGACAGGGAGCCCAGCTGGGGGGTCCACGCAGCCCCCTGAGGAGCTGGAGACAGAGCTGCTGGCACATAGGGGCTCAGAAGGAAGGGTCTGCAGGGCTGATGTAGCATATAACCCAGGGACACTGCTGCGGGGAATGCCAGTGGGTGCAGGCACGGTGGGAAACAGTTTGGAGGGCCTCAGAAAGCTTGACAGCATTACCGTCCGATCCAGGAGTCCCACATCCGGCTTTAGACCCAAAGGGACTCAGAGCAAGTACAATGATTAATTTTATGTGTCACCTTGACTGAGCCACGGGGGCGCCCAGGTGTGTGCGTCTGTGAGGGTGTTTCTGGATGAGATTAACGTGTGATTCAGCAGACTCAGTAAAGCGTCTGTTCTCAAGCTACAAGGCCTCGCGGAGCAGGCGGCCAGGTACCTGGCTGCTGGGGACCCAACGTCCTTCCCTTCTGCTCACTTTCTCCTTTGGAAGGGAAATGTCTCCCGCGCGCCTGTCTCGCTGCTGCACGCTGGAGCTCACACAGCTTGTCACGTTTCGCGGCTTTGCGGCTGGGAGATGAACCATACCTTGATTCTCACTCACACCCAAGCTGGATAATATTTAAATAGGACCTTGGACTTTAGAGATGGTGCTGGGATGACGTGAGACGTTTGGGGCTGTTAGGTGACATCAACATATTTTACATGCAAGAAGACTCAGGTTTGGGGGCTTCCGGGGTAGAGCACTGCACACAGAATGTCTCTGTCCTCCCCCCCAAAATTCCTACGCTGAAGCCTAACCCCCGGGGTATATGGAGGTGGGGTCTTTGGGGGGTGGTTAGGATCAGGTGAGGTCACGAGGGTGGGGCCCCTGTCATGGGATTTGTGCCCTCATAAGGACAGGATACCAGAGATGCTCTCCCCATGCCCCCAACTCTGTGAGGATGCAACGGGAAGGCCAGTAAGAAAGGCCTCCTCAGAACCCAACCATGCTGGCACCCTGACCTTGGGATTCCAGCCGCCAGAACCGTGAGGAATAAATTGTTTGAGCCATCTGGTCTGTGGTATTTCATCACAGCAGCCCAAGCAGATGAAGACAGCGGGGACTCGAGGTATCTGCACACCCATGTTCTCGGCAGCCTGACTCACAACAGCCAAAGGTGGAACCACCCCTGTGCCCGTCAATAGAGGAACAGATGAGCAAAATGCTGTCATACGGTGGAACATTATCCAGCCTTAGAAAGGACGGGATTCCTGACACCTGCTACCACAGGGATGCACCTGCCCCGTGAAACAGGCCAGACACGAACGGACAGATCCTGTAGGCCCTCATTCACACGAGGTCCCTAGAACCATCAGATCTGTAAAGACACGCGGCAGGACAGCAGGCACTGGGGCTGGCAGAGGGGATGCGGGCTAGTGTTTCCTGGGGATGGAGTTTTAGTTTCTCAAGATGGAAAGAGTTCTAGAGATGGATAGTGGCGAGGATTTCAGAACAATGTATGGAATGCCACAAAACAGGTGAAGATAATAGAATTTAGGGTTTTTATATACTTTGCCACAATTAAATGAAAAAGGCAAAATGCACCTGTGTGGACCAGCTGGCCAGAAGGTCAAATAAATATGGAACATGATCCATCTGCAAGGGCCAGCTGGTGTTGGAGAGATGCCTGAGCTTTGGAATACCCATCTCCCACCAAGGCATAGGGGTGCCGGGATGACAGGGGTTGGGGGGGGGAGGGAAAGGCCTCAGACAACAGACACAGGGGCAGGGCAGCCCTGGCATACGCACCCCTCTCTGACCTCTCACCTCTGGGTAACACCAGTCCCCAGAGCTCTGCCTCTGTCGGGGGGCAATGGAAGGCAGGGAGGTGTTGAAGGAGAAACTGTGTCCAGACAGTTTCAGTCAGGTAGTTGGCCACCCGAGGTGCCCCCTCTCGCGATGAGAATCAGCCCCCCTGCCCCCCGCTCACCTATCCATCCAGGATAGCCCCAGCCCAGTGGCCCACATGTGACAGGCAGACAGGTGCTTAGAGGTGAAAGGCTCTGACCTCAGGCTGCCAGACCGATACTGTGTGACCTTTGGCATGACAGTTAATCCATGGGCCTCAGCTTTGTTATCTGCAAAGTAGGTTCGGTGAGAGGATTTGTAAGACACACATAAATAGGGCTACAGCGGGGCCTGGCAGGTGGGAAGCCCCTAAAAAGGCTCGCCCTCACTACCGTCACTGATTACCACTGACTACTTTGGTGTAAGTGGCACACAGCTCCTTGCAAAGGCCCTCTGTGCACAATCAGACACACACAAGTGCACACCCACATCTGCCCCACATGGCACATCCGGAATGGCTGCTAAAAATAACTGTGAAAAGGACCAGAAACCAGCAAGTCCAAGTTTATACTTCCCTGAAAAAAGATTTAGGAGCTGCAAACCAAGTTACCGTGCAGCCATGAAGCCTGTTTGACCGTCCCTCCTGGATGACTTCAGGGCCAGGAAAGCCGTCTCCTGTAGGTAGGGGCCACCTGCCTGTCCTGCTCCATTGCAACATTCCTGCTACCCACCCCGGGCTTGGCATGGTAAATGCTTTACGGAAGGATGGAGAGGGGACCGGGTCTGATGGCAGTGTCTCAGGGCCATCCAGCCAGCGTGTCACTGCTGGCTTGGTTGCATAAATAAAGTAAGATGTTGGGATCAGTTCTCCTTAGTTACAGGTATACACATCATATTAATAATAAAAATCATAACACACAGATATCAAGTGCTTACACAGACACAGTTGGCTCCAAGGGCTTTATAAGGATAGCCCCCCTCTGATCCTAACTACTCTATGAAGTGGGCCCCCTTATCTCTACTTGACATTTAAGAACACTGAGGCACAGAGAGGTTAAGTAACTTGCCTGACACCCCACAGCTGAAGCCAGATGTTAACTCACACCGTTCAAGTCCAGAATCTTTACCTAATTATCATGGCACAGAGTAAGGCTATAAATATCTTTCACTGACTAAGGCATTTAAAAGAAGTTGTAATGGAATCACACAGGTCAGTCACTTTAGCAGAATGCAGTAGAACAAGGACGAGGATATGACACATTGTCCCCAAGGGCGTATGACCAGCCACACTGGGCAGGCCGCCTTGGCTGGGGGGCCACAGAAAGCCATGCAGCAATAGTGTTTTGGGAGTGTAAACGCACTCTCCAGGAGGATGGATGCTGCCCTGCAGTCGGAGGGGACGGTGTGAAGACAGGAGAACCTTTGCTTTCTGACTCACCTGCCCCACATCCTTCTCCCTCCCTGCACCTGCCCCCCCCTTGTCTCCCCCCTCCCCCCCACCCCATCTGAAGAACAACTCAACAGCACAGAATAGGGCCAGCCATCTGGGAGCCTCCCTCGTGAGATGTAGGCATCCACCCTGTGGCAGGTGTTTGGATCTGGGGAGATGCAGGGGCTCCTCTGGACTCAGAGAGGCATGTACTGACCCCTCCTTTCTTAAGCCATAGACCTGCTTCCTTCCTCACTTGGGAACACACAGAGGGTGCTGGCAGGTGCACTGGGAGAAGGTGCCATGGCAGGGGCTGCAGGGGATTTGGCGGACAGTTGGTGATGCAGTGTACATGCCAGTCTGGCCCCATAACAGGCAGGATGGAGATGGCAGAGGGGGAAGGCTGGAGCTGGGGCCCTTGCAGGGGTGAAGAAGAGAAAGTCCTGGCGCTGGGATGCCCATGTGTGTGGGAAGAGTCCTGAAGGCAGGTGGGCAGCCAGTTCTGGGCTGTGACCCGAGACTATCGGGCATCAGACAGCCACCTCTGGAGCACACCAGGCATTCACACCAGACCGGTCCCCTCCACTCTGGCCCCGGTTCCACACCCACCGTTGGGAAGGAGTCAAGACCTTCTACAGACACGAGGCATAGGGGACTTTATTTCTCCCATTTAGGCTCCCAGGGAAGCCATAGGGAGCATTTCCTGTCCCTGCTGACATCAGTTGTGACGTCCGAGATAGGGACCTCTGTCCATGCCAAGGAGGCCCTCCTGGAGCCTGGTGTTGAGACCAGTGTGGGGAGGAGAGCCCATCACACCCACTTCCCAGTGCCCCCAGGGGTCTCTGCCATGGGGACCAGGCCACTGGGGTCCCGAAGGTACAGGAAGGCTGGCAGGTGCTGGTGGGGCTGGTTGGATGCATGGGGGGGGGGTACATGGATGATGAGTGAGTGCATGGAAGGGTGGTGATTGAGTGGACGGGTGGATGGATGGCTTGAGCCCATAGAGGGTATTATGCACTTCCTGGGGTCTTCCAGGGAGCCCTTTAGAAGGGCTGCCTGATATAGACAAAGGTCTCCCCCTGCTGAGACTCCTAGGCTTTCCTTGCTCTGGGGGCTGCATGACGCCCCTGCTGCCACAGCTCAGACTGTTTGAAAACAGGGCACTGATATCTGCAAGGTAACCCTCCGGGAGCTGAGATTCGCACCTCAATTATTCCCTGGTCATAAGGGAGACACTGAACTCTGTGGTAGGCTCTGAGAACTCACACTTTGGAAGAAAAGCCATCTTCAACATCTAGAGGTTTGTGATCCAATCAACAGGCAAAGACAGACTACGATCCAGCTCATCTACTTTCATCATCTAAGTTGCTGAGCCCAGCTGTGCAAGGAAACCACCAACCGGGTGAGTGAGCCCCCAGCTCCATGGAGGGGCCATGACCCCCAGGCCCTCTTATGTAGGAGAGTCTTCTGCGCAGCATTATCCAGACCTCTGTTATATAAAATATTTATGGTAGTCGAGGTGAAAAGAAGTCATAAAAAAACATCTGAGAGAGGCATAAAAGTTTAGCATTGCACACACACAGAAACGGGAGGTAATTATTTCACATTCACCAAGTACATCATCCCCCTCCCAGACCGATTTGCCAATAAAATGCAAATTTCCCCTCTGAAATCGCACCAGCTTTGAAGGACACTGTTTGCTCTCGGAAATCTTGATAAAGAGCAAATGGTTCTTCTGTGTTTGCAGAGAAACAGCCTTCAAGAGAGCAGCTGGTGTGGGGACTCTCAGGTTGGAGAGGCATGAGCAGGCAGGGAAGCAGGGAGATGCCTCTACAGAGCCTCTCAGTCCTGGAGGCCCAGGCTGGGGACGCAATCTCAGGGGTTAAGGCTGCTCCTGGGCTGGCTTCCAGGACACCGCGGTAACAACTATGGTGCTGCAGCTAACGGCGGGGACAGCGCAGTGCTTAGCACCTATGCTCCCCAGGCTCCTAACTGCAGCATCTGACTTAACCCTCACGCACCCCTAAGTAGCGCTGCTGTGATTCCTGCCTCACCAATGAGGAGGTGGGCTGTAGGACTCAAGGATGCTGGATTTCTACCTTCCATTTGGGTAGACCTCAAACGTTGGACCCCAAAGCCTGGGGGCTCGCAGCCAGCGCGCTATGCACGTGTCCTCTGATCACAGGAGAGCTCTGGCTCCTCGGTCAGGGCAGAGCCACCTTGCTCACAAAGAGGTATATGAGAGAGATCAGTACGAGATGTGATTTGGGAGCAGAAATCCAGTGGCATTTTCTGCAGGACAGTAAGCAAAGAAAGAAGTGACAGCTGAGACCACCACACACATGCAGAGGAGCCAGCTCAGGCCAGCCACCACAACAAATATGACAGACGGGGCAACTTCAAGGGTATAAGTGTATATGGTCTCCTGGTCCTGGAGGCTGGAAGTCAGTAGGATGGGGTCCTCCTGAGGCCTCCCTGCATGTGTGTGGGCGGCCGTGCTCTCCCTGGGTCCTCATGGGGTCGTCCCTCCATGCATGTCTGTGTCAGATCCCTTCTTCTTACAGAAACCCCAGGCACACTGGATCAGGGCCAGCCCAATGGCGCCATACCTCTTTGAAGACCCCATTTCCAGATATAGACCCATTCTGAGGTGCTGAGGGTCAGAGCTTCAACATAGGAATTTCGGGACACAGCTCAGCCCAAGACACCTTGCTTATTCACACAAGAGCAGAACGTCCTCATGTCCCTCTCGGACATGCCTTCTCCCAGCCAACATCCAGACATACATGACGGCTTGAGAACCTGTCCCATCAACATCCTATCTGTCTACAGAGCTCATGAGGTGGGGGCTGGGAGCCACGGAGAGAGAATTGTCAGGGGGCGGAAACACAGGAGCAGAAATTGCTTCCTGAGTCTTATCTTTACACAGAGCCTTTATTTCTGCCACCCCCATGATTTATTATAAAAATTCTCAAATGCACCCAAAACTGAAAGAAGAGCACAGTGAAAAGCAATACACTAGCCACCTTAGTCCCATGGTCGTTTTCATGCTGCTTGGTGGGGTACAGGCATGCACCTGCTCTTGCCAAACCACTGTGGTGCTTCCCTGTTTCAGCATCTCAGCATCCAGAGAAAAGAAGGGCTTTCTCTGACATGTAATGACCCAACTGGACCAGCATTCATCCCCAAACAGCCTCTCATCTCCTCTCCAAGTGCCTCTCCTGCCCCTCCCAGTCATTAGACTGTTTTTTATTAGACTGACAGTATATACAGTGACACGCACAGACTGGAACCCACCATTGGATGAGCATGTGGTATAGACCCATGCAGCACCACTCCAACCAAGAACCAGAGTGTCTCCATCACCCCAAAAGGCTCCCACAGCCCTGCTGGACAATTTCCCCCTCCCTCTCCGGACAACCTCAGAATGCCCTAGCTCCTCTCACCATATATTAGTCATGTCTCTGTGTGGTGGAAGGTCATGCCTGGAATCACAAGCTACATGTGCTCGTGGGTCCAGCCTCTCTTAGTCAGTGCCATGTTTTGGAGGCTCATCTACATGGCGTCGGGGTTCCAGAATGTCCTCGTCTCTATAGCTGAGGAATATCCCATTGACGGACATACCAAATGGATGCACCTGTTCATGAGGACACTTGGCTGTGTATGGTGTATGAAGCTGCTGTGACATGTTCCTACATGGACTCTGGCGGCCACATGTTTTTGGTTTCTTTTGGCCACTCTCGACGTGTGCAGTGGCTGAGTAATGGGAGCACATGTCTCACTGCCTGAGAAACTGCCTTCCTTCCCGACGGGAGCCGTTGTGCATTCCTGCCAGCTGTGAGCCGGGGTTCCAGCTGCTCCGTGTCCTCACTCACACTTGGTCCATCTTCTTAATTCTTGGGGGTGTGTGTGAAATGGGTGGGGTTTTTCTTAAGATTTTATCTATTTTATTTGAGAGAGAGAGAGAATGCAAGCAGAGGGAGGGCAGAGGGAGAAGGAGAGAGAAGATCTCAAGAAGACTCCCCACTCAGCATGGAGCCCCACACGGGCTTGAGCCCATGACCCCGAGATCATGACCTGCACTGAAACCAAGAGTCAGATACTTAACCTGCCGAGCCACCCCGGCACCCCAAAATGGGCAGTTTTAAGTTACATTTGCTCCTAAAAACACTCACTCTTTTTTTTAACCTCATCATTGTTCTCTTTAAAATAAAATCAATTCTCCGCTTTCCCAGAAGTCTGAAAGAGCAAAGGTTGCAAAACTCGGACCAAGAACCAAATATACCACCTCACTGGAGCCCTTGCTGATGGACCCACAGTGGCAGTGTCCACGGAGCCACAGTCCAAGGCTGCATTTACCCAAAAGTGCCATTTCTTACCCCAAAATCAGCAGAGCAAGAATGGCGGTGGTGGCGATTGCTCACAAAGGCGGCCACAGCAGCTTCAGGCTTACCTTTCCACACACATAAGACCTCACTTTATTCAGCGATGCAAAGACACTTATGTAAAGTGAAAGATGTGCATGAAAACCTGTTCATGTAGGGTCATAAAAGCGGGACCTGATTTGGTGCTTCCACCAAAGAATTTTCTTTGATGAGCTTCCATAAGAAACCAAATCCACAATTTCATTAAAACCACTGCCACATGTCACACTGGGGGATGATTTCTGACCTACAGACTGGAGCTATCGCATCAAAAAGCAAAGCTCCCCTGCAGAACTCACTATGGCCCTGTGCCTGCTGCCCAGTGTCACCTCTTGGTCTTGGGGACAAGCTGTGAGCCATGGAGGCCTGAGCCTGGGGAGCTGACACCACTCACTGTCCCTGCTTCTCTGGGAGGAAAAAGAAGAGGAAATGCAAAACCCCCTCTCCTCCTCCCCTCCTGTCCTGGCACCAACCTCCTAAGTGTGCTTATTAAGAAATTCAGGCTAGGTTGTGTCCCTTAGAAAAAAAGACATCCAGCTTGTAATTAATCCCAATGCCGCAGAAGAAACTTATTACATAAAGAGATATTTCTTCCTTCTTTTCCCTTCATACACGTAAAATCACAGATCCTATTGTGGGAATGCTGACCACTCAGGAAACATAATGAATACCCAGTGGGTTCTAGCTGCGAAAATGCAAGGGGAGGTTCGTGTATTACATTCAACACGATGAAATAACATAAAATTGCTTTTTAATACCTTTAGGAATAAAAAAAAAAATTCCAGAGGCATTTACCTTCTTAGGAAAAACCCGGGGAGAGTACTTTGGCTCTCCGTAACCTGCTAGTAAACCTTGGCACGAAGAGGGGGCTGTTTTCCTAAACGAGTTTTTAAGATCCTTGAAAATAATTCAAACCGCTAAAACTATATGCCTTGGGCACAGAGGTCCCCTTTTGGGGCCTGGGGGCTGAAAGAGAAGATTTTTGTGCTAAGATGCTGGCTCTAAATCGTGCCCCAGACCTGAACAAAAGATGCCGCGGAACGATCTTGTCCTGGGACGGGGGAGCTTCACGTACATGGGACCCTGGCCCAACTGGAGCATCTGTGCTCCGACAGAGCGTTCCCTACACCTCCATCCTGGAAACACGGCTCCGTGTACCTCCAATCCCCTAATTACTCAGGTAATGCTTATCACGCTTCATCAGGGAAAACAGCTGCCGTCAGGATGCGTTCATTAGAGCGGCTATGTGGATGTTTATTGCTCTTAAATTAATCCACTTTTTGATTTAGCGTATTTACCCTGGCACAGCCAGCAGGGGAAACCCTGGCTGTGGAGGATTTATGCTGGAGCCCTCAGGCCACCCAGGGAGTGACCACGCTTGCTCCGCTGCCCCCCCAACCGCAAGCAGGACCTTAAGAAGACACAGGCGCCTGCTTCTGATGGCAGCCACGGCGGGGGGGGGGGGGGGCGGGGGGGGCTCACTAGGAGCTCAAAAGAACCAAGAGGAAGACTGGGAATTCCAAGCTGGCACAGAAAGGCCCAACAACAACAAAAAAAACCCAATGCATCTTCAAAGCATGTGTGAGATGCCAAGTATACAAAGAGCAAGACAATTACAACCTTTAAAACCTCTCACTGCAACCTCAGGAACCTTCTGGGTAATGGGAACTTTGGCAATGACCTCTACTCACTGCAAGGCTGCATTTGGGCTTCTGTCCCCCCTGGTCTCAGCAATGCCCCTTGGGGGTTAAGCTGACTGCTCTCAACTACCAGCTTGTGATCATGATTATCACCCTACGGATGATTTCTGGGTACTGCCTGCTTGCATGACAAGTTTGTCCTTGGTCTCGATATTACAGATCAAAATACCAATGTCTCTTCTTTTAAACACAGAACTTGGTCCCTTTGAGGCACCCACTGCCACCGGGACTCTCCTCTCCACTGTGAGTGGCAGCTGTTCCAAGATCCGCCGACGTGTGTTAGCGCACTGTACACCTCCCCCCCCCAAATTCCTTAGCAACTGCGTCCTGATGCCTAACATTTTAATTCTTCCAGTTATGATTCATGGTGCCGTCTGTAGACAGATAATGAGAGACAATAATCCCCAAAATAGCTATTGCTGAGCAGAGTAGCAGTGCTGTATCCCTCTTATGGGAAGGCCCAGAGCCACACCAGGGGCGCCTCACACCTGCCTGGGCAACACTGGGACCCTGCTGACTGGATCAGAGGCCTTCATCGCTGAGCCCACCCTGTGATGTCACTGCCCCAGCCGTCTGAGGATCCTTGAGCGCCCCCAGGGTGTGACCTCTCTGTCGGGGAGGAAGAGGGAACTGGCCCCTGCAAGCCTAGGGATAGGCAGAGGCGTGGCCCCCAGAAGGGAAGATATGTCTTTTAGTTGCAAAATCAAGGTCATGTTTTAAAGCTTTCTGGTTTTTGATGAAAATACAATCAACTAAAACCTTAATTTCTACAAATCAACTCCATTAATACACCTGGTCCAGCAGACACCTGAGTGTGTCTCTGTTTCATGGGCCTCACCACCACCCTCTCCCCCGGGCAGTACCCCGCTTCCTCCTGGGAGTCAGGGAGTCCCCCTCTTCTTTGCAGCAGAGGGTCAAAGAGGAGGCAACACTGCCCACACCCTCTGTCCTGGTTCCCCAAAGCCACTGTGAGCCAGGTCGGGGATGTCCCGTGAGTCCTGCAGGGCAGGTGACCACCTCAGCCACCGGTCACATCTTGGGCAGGGAGCAGACCAGAGCTAGTTGTCTAGCTTGCTCTGGAATATTCCTGGGGGAGGGGGCCAGCAGGTAGGACTCAGGGGTGCTGTTCTGGATCAGGTCAGAGGGCATGGGAAACCCGGAAAGGATGATGGGAGTCTCAACAGAGGTGCCCTGCTGACCTGTCACGTGCTCAGAGTGGATGGAGGAAGAAAATCCCCTGGCGCTTCCAGAATGCAAAGCTGGCAGAGACCAGAAATGCTAAATCCTGCCTCAGCTGCACACACACACACACACACACACACACACACACACACTCACGGCTGCCCAGTCCCTCCCCAGCCAGCTTTCACAAGGTGGCACAGCAAGCGCAGACATCACCTCCAGAACCGTAATGGGGCCCAATCCACAGAGAAGAGGGTGATGGTATAATCGTCCCCCTGTGTCACTGAACCACCCCAAGGCCCCTGCCCTTCCTGCAGCAAGCACACCATGTGCCGTCTCCCAGGGTCTGAGCAGAGAAGGGGGGGCTCCCTGCCGAGTGTGCCTGTGTGCACGGTGGGGCCAGCAGCAGGGGTGAGGTGAGCGGGACACCCTGAGTCCACAGGCAGGCTCCATGTGCACCTGCACACCTGCTCCCTGAGCAGCAGACACTCCCCTGCTACACCTCACAGGCCTGAGGTCCCAGGCATTATGCCTGCAGTGTCGGGGCTCCGGACACCAGGGCTGAGTTCCTCGGGGTTGCTGTGCTTCATTGTTATTAGGAAACAGAACCTGGGAACCTGGGAAGGCAAGGGGAGGCATGGGGACCCAGAAAGGTGGCCACGCGGTGGAGCCACCAGCAGGGTCCCGGGAGAGGGAACGGGTCCCTGTCCATCCCACACATGGTCACCAGCCCGGCTTGCTTCTCATGACATGTGGGCTAAGGCTGTACCTGGTGTCAGAAAGCAACCAGGGGAGCATCTCCAACCAGCCCACGTCTTACACTGTTTCACTGTCGGAGCCGAGAAAGAAAGGCAGTTGCTACAATGCGGGCACCCACTCACCTGCCGTGACAAGAGCCGAGGCAACAGGAGAACTGAATCCCCGGGGCCTGCTGCTCCGGGCGCCAGCTCGGGTCCGAGGACAGAAGTCACACGCCGCTCCTAACAAGCGCTCATGGCTCTCCTGCCCTGGGGACAGGGGCCAATGGCTCCAGTCCCACGGAGACAACCGCGTCCTGAATCACAGGCCACCGCCCACTCCCGGCTTCTTGTCCGAGCCACGCACAACCCGGGGGCTTGTCAGCTCAGGAGTAAAACGTGCAGAAGTCTATGTGGGTATTTTTAAAAATTATTCATCAAAAGCAACCAATCAGCACTTGGTACCTGATGGTTTCCAAAGCTACAGAGAACAGAGCAGAGTGGCCAGGCTTCTAGTGCCAGCGTAGAGCACACGCGCTGTGTGGCTTTGGCTGTGTCACTTCACATCTCTGAGCCTCGGCTTCCTCACCTGCGGCGGTAATAATGACCCTCCCTCACAGGTAACCTGCCAATCCCAGTTAGATCATGTGTGCAGAGTAATTAGCACCGCCTGATACACAAGCACGTGATAAATGGCAGGTTCTACTATAATAATTATTATTTTTGAAAAGCATGTTCTATAAAGAATAGAAGAAAATGTTTAAAAACATTAGTCCTTATGGGAAAGAAAGAAGAGAATGAGGGGGCGCCTGGGTGGCTCAGTTGATTAAGCCTCTGACTCTTGGTTTCAGCTCAGGTCATGATCTCAAGGTCACGGGGTTGAGCCCCGCATCATGAGATCAAGCCCTGTGTTGGGCTTCACGTTCAGCAGCGAGTCTGCCTGAGGATTCTCTCTCCCTCTGCTCTTCCTGCTGTGTGCACGAGCATGCACGCTCTCTCTAAAATAAATAAGTGAATATTAAAAAAAAAAAACAGAGAGAAAGACTATAAAGGAGAAGGAGAAATGGTGACTTCATGTTTCCCTTGTTATATAGATTTGACTTTGGAATGATGCAGATATTTTACATATCATAAAAATTTTAAAAACCTGAAAACCAGTTGTTAACAATCAAAAGTAAAATTAAACAAAACCAATCTAAATGCATATAGAGCTGATGGCATAAACAAATAGAGAAAAATTATTCCAAATGACTTTCAAACACAGACTTCATTGCACATTCCTGATGGGATCTATTCCGACGACAAACAGAACTTAAACCATCCCAGCATCACATTACTGGTGGAGGTGTCACCATTATTACCAGGAGATTTTTGCATGAGTATGATAGAATAAACCAGCACTGCTGATGGAGACCTGAGGGTTCAGCATGTTTGAAAGGAGACACAGATGCAGGATCAAGGTTAGGGGAAAAACCTTGTCCTGAATTACTAACAATACCGAGATGACTTACGATGTAAATAAGCGCGCCCCTTGCACTTAGAATGTGGCCCCTAAATACCACTTGGTGCTAAAAGGAATGAGGCTTCCCTGGAAAAATGACTGCTTCCAAGTCTGAGCAAGAAATTTGCTCCAGGAGCATGCAAATTCTTGTCATCGTCACTGATGGCAGTCATGCTCAAAAGGCTTAGGAAATGATCTGAAAAAGCCTCCATTTGAGCATGGATAGGCGTGAAGAAAGGGCTAGAGGCAGGTGATCCGCTAGAGGCAGGTGATCATGTCACCAAGAAGAGCAGAGTAGAATAAACAAAGACAACACAGCAGGCACCTCTGTTGAGCTACCACAACTGTCACTGTGCAGGGCCATAGTGAGGAGGGGAGCTCACATCCCACAGCTGCTTTTCCCTGGGGCCATATGCCCATTTCCAACTCTGGAAAAGGGCTGGGAATCCTAGGCTGATCCCTGCTGGGTGCAGGGAATCAGTGCGGTGTTTAGCATTAGGCAGGGCTAGTAAACAGTCAAAACTGCAAACCCAAAGGGCCAAAGTCTAGGTGGGAAGGAAGAGCGGAAAACTGAATGAGAAACACGTAGCTTCTTTTCCTTTCAAGACAAATATTTTTAGGGGACTCTGAACCTCAGAGGGACAGAAGGCAAAGGAGCAAGGCAAGAGCACTGGGGTATAGGGCCTACCAGGCAGAAGGGAGCAGTGAGCACAGCAGGTGCTCAGCTGAGAGCATCTTAGGGCCCCACTCCAGGAGGAAGAGCAAGCTGGGCTTGAATGCATCATTGCAAAACCAACCCAGTCTTGCCTCAGCCCCATCTGCGACCAGATTAGGGTAAAAAGCCCCCATTCTGTCTACCTAGTGCAAGACAGGGTGATCCTCTCTGAAAGCAAAGAACATTATCTGGAGTCTCTATAATTTTGCAAATATACACAATGCCTGAAATTCTATAAATAATTACTAATCATTCCCAAGGATGGTGCCAGGGGTTAGAAATAAAGAGAAAACCCAGTCAACAGAAACAGATCCATGGATGGTGCAGACACTTGCATGAGTGGCTAAGAACTTTAAGATAATTAATATCTTACAGACAATAAAGGAAAAATATGAGAAAATAGCTGATGAATAATTTGAACGGAGAATTGGAACACCTAAAAAAAGAATTAATTAAAAACCTAAACATGAGGCCTGAAACCATAAAACTCCTAAGAGAAAATACAGCCAGTACTCTCTTGGACGTCAGTCTTAGCAACACATTCATGGATCTGTCCCCTGAGGCAAGGGAAACTAAAGCAAAAATAAACTGTTGGGACTACACTAAAATAAGAAGCTTTTTACAGGGAAGGAAACCATTAACAAAACAAAAAGACAATGTACTGAATGGGAGAAGATAGTTACTAGTATATAATCAATTAGGGGTTAATATTCAAAATATATGAAGAACTTAAACAAATAAACACCAACTCCCCCACCCCCCAAAATCCAATTAAAATGGGCAGAGGACCTTGATAGACATTTCTGTAGAAAAGACATACAGATGGCCAACAGACACATGAGAAGATGCTCAACATCACTGATTATCATGGAAATACAAATCAAAACTACCATGAGATACCATCTCACACTTGTCAGAATGGCTAAGCTCAACAACACAGGAAACAAAAGGTGTTGGTGAGGATGTGGAGAAAACAGAACCCTCATTCACTGTTGGTGGAAATGCAAATTGATGCAGCCACTGTGGAAAACAGTATGGAGGTCCCCCAAAAAATTTACAATAGAAATATCCTATGAACCAGTAATTGCACTACTGGGTATTTACCCAAAGAAAATGAAAACACTAATCCAAAAAGATATATGCACCCCTATGTTTATTATAGCAGTATTTAAAATAACCAAGATATGGAAGCAACTCAGTGTCCGTTGATGGATAAGTGAATATATATATTCACGTGTGTGTGTGTGTGTGTGTAATGGAATATTACTCAGCCATAAAAAGGATGAGATCTTGCCATTTGCAACAACATGAATGGACCTAGTGAAACACGTTAATCAGAGAAAAACAACTGTATGATTTACCCATATGTAGAATCTATGAGACAGAAGAGATGAACAAACAGCAACAACAAAAAAACAAACAAACTCAATATAGAAAACAACCTGGGGGCAGCCCGGGTGGCTCAGCAGTTTAGCGCCTTCGGCCCAGAGTGTGGTCCTAGAGACCCAGGATCGAGTCCCACGTCAGGCTCCCTGTGTGGAGCCTGCTTCTCCCTCTGTGGGAGGGAGTGTATCTCTGTGTCTCTGCCTCTGTGTGTGTGTGTGTGTGTGTGTGTGTGTGTCATGAATAAATAAATAAAATCTCTTAACAAAAAAAAAAAAGAAAGAAAGAACGAAAACAACCTAGCAGTTGCCAGAGGGGAGCAAAATAGATACAGGGGATTAAGAGACACAGACTTCTAGCTCTAAGATAAATAAGTCACAAGGATGACAAGTGCCACAAAGGGACTACAGTCGGTAATACTGTAAGAGTGTATCGTGATAGATGAAGCCCATGCTTGCTGTGGTGAACAGTGGTCAAGTCGGTGTGCGGTACCCTTGAATCTCACATAACACTGTATGCCTATTATACTTCAAGAACTAAAAAAGAAAGGAATCAACCATGAACTCCAGACCTGAAAACACAGTATCTATAATTCAGGACCTAGAGGGTGAGTTGAGGATCTGATTGCAAAGAAGATGGGCAAGAACATTGGTAACAGGAAGCACACAAGCTAAAGCACAGAGGGAAGAAAGAAGAGACCCTGAAAGGGAGAAATGGAGACACAGTGCAAAGCGCTGACTTGTGTGACCGGATGCCTGCGAGAGAAGACCAGAAGTGCATGGACATGCTGTCCGGTGTCCAGCTCCAACGCATGAGACACGTGACTCCAAATATTGAAAATGGCATGTGGACCTCAGACAAGCTAAATGCAGGAGACATCTATGCAGACACACACTGAACACAGACCAAGGGATCCCTTGTAAGGTGGACCACCCTTTCCTATGCTTACGTCAACTGCGTTGTGCTCAGAAGACAAAGGAGGAGTCGGAGCAGAAGGAAGGACCAACAGGAAGTCAGGCCAATCTAGAACCTACACCTGACAAGGATATGCTGATAAGACTGAGTAAATTGTCTGCAGAAAAATCAAAGCAGATAATCTATCACCAGCACAAAATCTTAAAGGGACTCTAGCAAAAGAAAAATGGTCCCATGGAGGAAAAATAAAAACAAGGAAACGAGAAACAGAGGAGCCAGGGATGATTTGTACCCCGCTAAAATGTGTGGGTACAAATTTCTAAATGTGTCATTGAAGCCAGGGGAAAAAGAGGAGAAAGCTGAGCTAGTGGCGTAAAAATAAACAAATGACAATGAAATCTTCTTACACTTTCAAGATTATATGCAAAACTAAAAGAAAGGATGAATTTGAAAAAGAAATCTGAACTCTAGAGCTGCTAAGAGTTACAATAATTATTATATTAGTATAAACTGACACCAAGAGGCCCAAACGCAAACCCCAAAACAAGGCTAAACCTGACGGTCAATAATCTTCATACCAAGGAGTCAACAGGTGCCAGCAGGTGGTAAGAACCATCAGATGTCAGAAGGAGAAAGGTGGCAGGAGGAGTTGAGGGCTGAGGGTCCCCCGAGCTCCTGGACTAAGTTTGTGTGTATGACAGTGAGGACATATCAGGTGTCAGAGTGTTTCTTCCATCTATTCGGTGACTGCCTGGACCCCAGGCATGCATCTGCATCCTCGAGCTCCTGATCATCGTGTTTGAAACCTGACTGACTTCATTTGGTAGCTCCTCTTTCCTCTCAGCCTTGGGCACCCAGCCTACAAGGAGGAGCCAGACCCACCTGTCACTGGCTGGTGACCATTCAGCAGGTGCCTGGAGATGCAGCAAGGAGCCCTGTGTCCACCCGCAATGGGGCTGCTGGTTATCCAGACACCACAAACCACAGGGAAGGAACGCCATGTCCCACGTGCTGCTGGGAAATGCTTGCTTTCAGATGTGCTGGGCTCAGCATCCCTCCAGTCCCTGCCTCTAGAACAGTGCAGCGGAGACCGCACTTCATGTTTGAAGGATTTTCCATCCACCCAGAGGCTTCAATGAGCAGCCAGGCCAGAAAGTTACATCTGACAAGGTGTCAGTACAGACCAGCTTTTACTCCTTGAGATTCTGATGAGGACCCTGGACATCACCCTCTCTTTCATGATCTTTCTACACTTCTGGTCGGACCCTTCTATGTAGGACTGCCTTTCAGGGAGGCCACAGTCTCCTTTGAAACATCACCTGTAACAAACAACACTGGAGTCGGGCTTATGTCTCCCCCAAACCTCAATGTTTTGAGGACACAGTGTCTTCTGTGGCTCCTGTTCTCTGGCCATTGCTCACCCCCAATCGTACAAGGTCAGCTGGACCCTCCTCCCCATCACCATCCTGGCTCACAGGAGGGCAGCTTCTCGGCAAATGGGATCAGACACCCTGCCCACTCCAGCGGTTACTCCAAGTGTCGTTCCATCAACCGGCAAGGAAATGTACGAAGCCCGGTACAGTGTGACAGTTTGCGCCATGGAGGGAAGGTATGTGGGGTTTCGCAGTGGGCCACTATTTATATCTGCATGAATCAGCAGCTTGAAGCTGTTTCTGTAAAAGAAGGCAATGGGTAAATACATGCCGCATTTCATCAGCGACTTTTTGGAACAAATATTTCAAAGGTATCCTGCTACATGGACTGAGCTAAGAAACACATGCATTTTGTTAAAGACTGCCTGCCAAAGTGAAGAAAAGCCTTTTAGATGAGATGAGATGTAGATGAGATGCCTGATAGCTGTGGGTACCACCTGGAAATCTTCAGGGTGCATAGTAAGGAAACTGGATGTTCATAGAACGTGTCCTTGAGTCTCTTCTAGGATCCGAGCCCCACCCCATGCACCTGCAGTCAACACAAGCAGAAATCTTGCAATGTGCCTTGCTAGGGCCAGATACTTAGAACCTAGTAGAAAAAAAAAAAACATCTAAGGGAGGTCATTTCTCCCTCAGAGCATCATGCCCATATTAGGGTTCACATGTAAAAGCAAACCTACCACCTGAGGGGCACCTGGGTGGTACAGTCAATGAGGCATTCAACTTTGGGTTTTGGCTCAGGTTTCAGGGTCATGAGATTGAGCCCCTTGTCAGGCTCTATGCTCAGTGAGGAGTCTGCTGTGGATTCTATCTCCCTTTCCCTCTGCCCTTCCTGCTCATGTGTCTGTCTCTGTCTCTCTCTCTAAAAATAAACAAATCTTTAAAAAAAAAAAAAAAAGGCAAACCCACCATCCTCAGATGGGTCTGGCCTAGTAGGCAGACAGCCTGGTGGAGGTGTCGTCAGCATGAACCTGGGGGCACCTGGCTTGCCCTGCTTCCCCTGCAGTATACACACAGCACCAGCCTCTTGCCACCCTGGTGTATATCTGGTCCACCCACTTGTCTGCAGAAGCTTTGTCCTATAAAGTCACTGGGAACGTTGATTTAGAGAATATGAAACAGGTGCTCCTAGGGGAGACAAGGGCTAGGACCCTGCAAGCCTCTGCTCACATTTTCACCAAGTGATCGACACACAGCTGGCTGGAGGTGTTTCTGTGTAAGGACACCTGGTTTAATATATACAGTTTCCTCACCAACACCGACCTCACCGAAGCTGGGCTACAGCTTGTGCCTGGACGGAGCCTGGCAGACACACGCATTTTCTCCCCAAGGCATGTTCTTGTGCTCAGCATCACTATGCAGCTTTTCAGCACTATGCCTGAGGGCTGTTTTAAGCAATAAAACACCAACAAAGAACACAGAAATGCAAAAAAACAAAAACAAAAACAAAACAAAGTAAAAAAACCAAACAAAACAAATCACGCTGTAAGATTTTACTTTGGGTTACAAATTAACTTGTGAGCAGGCAAATTGACAAATATATACAGCACCTACAAATAATGAGATGGGCTACAGGGGTTCTCAGAATCCCCTGGTCTGGCCACACCAGCAAGAAAGAGGCAATTCTTACTTTCTACCACTAATCACTGGTCCCTCTTCTGTCTCCTGGCTGGTCCCTCCCCACCTGCTGGAGACAGAAAGGCGAGCCAGGGGTTAGAATCTTCTGCTGCCGGGTCCGGGTCCGGAGGCAGGGAGGACCGACCGCAGGCAGGCACACATCATATGCTTGTGAAGACATCTCAATATGTTAGCTTCTCCGTTTAAAAAAAATAAGAGCCCACACTCCGAAACAGACTCGGAGGAGACACATGGAGACAAAAGAGTCTTTGTCCCTATTTTATAAACAGTAATACTTCCCACAGTGTTAAAATGAGTAAGAATCTGGGAGCACTGACTCTGCATTCCATTTAAATATTCATGAAGATTCTGAACTCCATTGTCAGAAGAGATCTCACCCTGAAATGCCCCGGGTAGGCCTTCCCTCCTCCTCCATGCCCTGGGTCATTCCACTGCCACTGCCTGGCTTGACAGTCTTCAGACCTGAAGGAGTGGGCGTGTCCTGTGGGGCTCATGGATTTAGGCCAAAGTGGGAGGGTGGGGGCCACAGGGTGGGGTGGGGGGCATGCAAGTCACTGCATGGAAGGGAACCTCAGGAAGTGATGAGTTCCCCATCTCTGAAGGGGTTCAAGCAAGAGAAGCCAAGATCATGAGGACATGATAATTGCCGTAAGATATAGGCAGGGTCCAGGTGGCCTTTGACACCTTTCAGCACCATGGATCACATGTCCAGATTCTCAGATGTTATGATACCTGTTGCCTCCTATGAAGATGGCTCAGATGCTACTATTCCTTAGTCACTTAGGAGAGACTCCACAGAATCACACAACTCTCCCTTCCACTCTGTGTCCCTTTGGAGATGTCTAGAAGGAAAGGCTGGTCTGTTTGAAGGGAGAACAGTTGAGGCCAGAGGTCTGAGACAGCTGGTCGACCCATCAGAAGCCTTATTCAGTGAAGAACCAGCTCTCAGACCTGACCAAGCATTGATCAAGGGCATGTGCTTGGCAGTCCTTAGGTACTTTTGCTGAGATGGGAAGTGGAGTGTGGTTGTCAGGGCAACCTCACCCCCAAAAGGGCCTTCTTGCAGAATGATTCTGCAAAGTCTCCTGCTGGCTTTCATCTGGATCATGAGATGAGGTCCCAGGGCCTTGGAACAGAGAGACAGTGCATGGTGTAAAGTGAGGGCATTTGTTTCAAGGCTGACAGCCGTGATGGGGGGGGCGTCAGAGGTGCTCTTTTCTCCGGGAGAATCAAATTCCCCCAAAAAGCACTCATGGAGCAGAACTGGGATCAAGGAAGGGAAACGTCACAGGACTGGTAAGACAGGAACACTGCCAAAGGTGGGTGGTGCTGGCAGGTAAGCTTCAGCCCATGAACCTGAACCCAGATCGGCAGGAGGTCCGTCTACCTGTGCCAGAGGAAGGAGGGGAAAGACATGCTGATGGATGGTGTGAGTGACCCAAGAGCGACAGCTGGTACCTCCTGGGTGGCTGGGGCTGGTGAAAGCATGAACAGTCAATTCTAACAAGATTCCGAGAATGACACAGGCCTGCAGAAGCTCACAGATGTCAAGCAGAGTGAGAGCTCAGGGTAAGAGTGACACCCATGAGAATGCAGTATGCCCAAGACCTGCCATTTCTTTAATCTTCTCTGTGTGCCTTCCAGCATTTGTACCCATGGTTGTCATTCATTAGCACATATCTTATTAAGGAAGTATGTTTTTGTGGAAAAGTCTAAGAACACGATGGAGGGCAGGACGCTAGGCTCAGCCCCAAGGTGGGTGCTCAGCATTGCTGTGGCCTCATCTGTGATGCGGGGTAAGGCCAGGCTTTGTCTCAGGGGCTGCCGCGAGGATTCCGTGGTTGAGGAAGTACAAGTGTCCTATGGCCCCTGTAATGAGGGCCAGATGTGGCAGCTTAACACAACACACATTTAGTATCTGATGGTTCCAGAGCCAGAAGTCCTAAAATCAAGGTGATCTTAGGTTCCTTGTGAAGCCGTGGGGGAGAAAATCGGTTTCCTAGCTTTCTCTGGTCTCCTGCGGCACTGTGTTCCTTGGCATGCAGCCCCTCCTTGGTCCAGGAGGCCAACAGCCCAGCACCTTCCATCATTCTGTCTGACTTACGCTTTCTTTGTCATGTCTCCTCTCCCTTTGCCCCTCCTGGCTCCTCTTTTAAGGCTGCCTCTGATGACACGAGACCACCTAGGGAGCCCAGGACCATCTCCCATTTCAAGACTCTCATCTGAGTCACACCTGCAAAGTGCCTGCTGCCACGTAAGGTAACATATTCATGGGTTTGGGCGATCGGGATGTAGACATCACCGGGGGACCCTCTCCTTGGGTTCCCACAACAAAGAAAGCAGTTGACCCTGCTCACTACAGAAAAGCAAGCTGTCCGGTGCCACCTAACAGGCACTGTGATGATGACAGTGACAAGGATGGAGAGCGGAAGTGAGTGCCAGAGAGTAAAGATCTCCAGCCTCGTGGGCCACACAGTCTCTAAGGCATCTATTCAACTCTGCTACCCTGGCTGGAGAGCTACCACAGAGAAAACGCAAACAAACAGGTGCAGCAGTGTTCCAATAAAACTTTATTTACAGAGATAAGGCAATGGACTAGATGCGGTCCTAACCTGCCGGCCTCTGATGTAGTGTTTTCTGGGTACCAGTCATTCTATCTCTGCCTGGACAAGGCTTACACAGCCCTGACCATGGCCTGTGAGTAGTGGGGCCTCCTGGTGGGAGAGAAGCCAGCCTTGCCCTGCTCCCCTCCCCTCCCCCGACTCCGGCTCCACCTGTTCCCTGTCATCTCAGCCTAAAGAAGAGCTATGTCTCCTCAACCTGGATCCTGGGACAGAGACGAAACTGGGGCCAGCTTTTCTGGTGTTGCCACCAGATGGTTGGAAGTCACAGAGAGCGTGGGGATGTTTGTTACCACACAGAACCTAGTCTGAGCTGACTAATACACATAACAAGTGCTCTTCATTATTATTTTATGTTATTTCAGCTCTTTTGCGGGACCCCACCTGGCTAGTGTGGGATGCCACACTGGAAACACTCCCAAATGACCACCATGTGTGGGAAGAGATGATTGGTCACGGGGGCTGATTTCGCTGCTCTAAATGCATTCTGAAACAGCAAGGAAGCACAGGCGCCAACAACTGATTCCGCACGATAGAAAGGCAGGAAGTACTGCCACCTGCTACAAGGTAGATGAGCCTCAAAAACAGTGCGCTGAGAGAAGCCAGTCACAAAAGGCCGCATGGTGTAGGACTCCATTTATACAAAATAGAGAAATCACGGAAACAGGGAGTAGGGCCATGGGTTCCAGGTCCTGGGGGTGGCAAGATGATTGTGGAAGGGTTTCTCTTGGGGGATGAAAGGGTTCTAAGCTTGACTGTGGTGGTGGTTGCTCATATCTATGAATATACCCCAAACCACCGAACTGTACATGTTCAATGGGGGAGTTGTATGTAGGTGAATTATTTCTTGATAAAGCTGTTTTAAAAAAAAAATTAAGCACAGAGCCCTGGGAAATTGAGGCCAAGTGCCACTGCTGGTCTGTTCGCACTGCCCTGAGGGGCAGCATAAAGGCTGCGTGGATGGGATGCCAGTCAGAGCTGTTGGCTTGGCCACAGCAGGTCAAGACAAGGTGACAAGAGGCAGAATGATCATCTGGTTTGCAGGCTTTTTCCAGGTGGTGGCATTGTCACCAATCACCAGGGTCAGTGTCTTCTGAATCATCTTTAAGACCTCACCTAGCCCTTTTGAAGGAATAAGAGACAGTGCCCTGACATGTTCCTAAGTCAGGGGTCACCTGCTGGCCTGCAGAGCACGAGCAAGGATCTACAAGCTAACAGTGTCACTGCAACGAGTCCCTATTTTGACAGCCACCGTCTGTTGGTGGGCCCACCTCATCCACCCAGCTACACACTCTCAACTACTCCGATTACTTTTCCAAAGTGAAAATCATCCTGATAACATTTTAAAGGAAGAATGAAAAATATCATCCATTTTCATTCAAGTCTGTAGAAATTCTGGCAAGTAACAATCAGCATAACAAATATTGCTTTTTTAAAAACTCTGAGTCTCTGTGTGCAATATTTATTAGCCATCTCCAAGAGCCCACTCTAAACTTAGAATTACCATGATCTCTGTATGACACCATATGTTCCCCCGGAAATGTCTTTTTCTAGGGGAAACTGTAATGTTCTTGGGAGACAAGAAAACATCGTGGGGACATGTGGTTCTCAGAAGCACTGGTTCTGCCTTGCTGATGGACATCTTCATGATGAAGACAAAGTTCCTTGAGGAAACAGAGTCGTTATCTCTCAGAAGGGCCACAGGAAATACTTATTTACAGATGTACACATTATTGTCTTAAACCCTGGCAAAGCCCCATCTCAAACTCTCCAGAAACAGGATAAATAAGGTAGCATCAAACTCACTGAATGACAGAAGCAACAGGGTCCTGCTGGGTCCCACACCTGTGTCATCCTGGCCAGGGGGCCGCGGAAACAGAGAAATGTGCCACGTCAGGCAGGACCGCCCCCCATCACCGACTCTGGGACAATTTCCAGGAAACTGGTTCTGTTTTCCACTAGTTCGAGCCACTTTTCCAAGTAAGGCTGCCAGCCACCCCTTCCCAAGGTGTGAGCAGGACCCTCTCCTGAGTGTTCAGTCTTGTGCTCAGTCAGAGGCAGCTGAGAGTCAGGCCCTCAAAGACCCCACAGGGGGACCACCACCTGGAGGGCCAGGAGTGCCCATGCCTCCTTAAAATGTTGTCCTGATGGTTGCCACACAAATTAAACTATTCAAAAATACAGTGCGCCACAACCTTAGGCCCACTAGGTTGGCAACTATAGACACAAAAGCAGAAACAAGTGCCGGTGAGGACATGGAGAGCCCTGTACATGGCTCCCGGGAACATAACATAGTGTAGCCACTGTGGAAGACAGCACACGGGTCCTCAGGAAATGATCTACAGACTGTCCGGGGGCCCAGCAAGCCCACTGCCAGGTGTGTCCACAGAAAGGCAAAGGCAAGGAGAACCATTTGCTCACCCACGTTCCCAGCAGTGTTATTCAAAACAGCCAAAGGGTGGGAGCACCCAAGAGTCCATCCATGGACAAACGGAAAAACAGGACGTGGTCCATCCACACACTGACAGTCACTCAGCCTTAGAAAGTATGGGCATTTTGACAACTGCTACAACATGGATGGACTCTGGGGACATGAAATAAGCCAGACATGAAAGGATAAATTTTGTAAGATTTCACTCATAAGAAGTGTCTCCAGATTCACAGGGATAGAGAGTGGATGGTGGTCATGGGGCGGGAGGGCACGGAGGAATGGAGTTAGTCTCTCCAGGGGACAGAGAATGGATGGTGGTCACAGGGGGGAGGGATGGGGTCAGTGTCTCCTAGGGACAGAGAGTGGACGGTGGTCACAGCAGTAGGGAGGGATGGGGGTCAGAGCCTGGGGGTATGTCGCCTGGGGACAGAGCCTCCATCTGGGATGATGGACAGTCCTGGAGATGGACAGTGGGGACAGCTGCAAAACAGTGTGAATCTATTTCATGCCACTGAACTCTGCACCTAAAGACAATTAAGGTAGTAATTTCTACATTACGCAAATTTTATGATTGAAAAAAACCCCTGAATTTCTAAATTCTCTTGAAAAGCAAGAAGATCTGGCAACATTGGATATATGTATTTTACCACGATTTGTAAAAAGCAAACCTGAAACAACACACACCACATTAAAATCAGGTGCTCACTTCCCATTGCAGATCCAGAGCCTGCCGGTGGCCCCCCTGCCGCGTGTGGCCAGGACCCCGAGCATCGAGCATCAGGCCAGCCTCCCCTCCCGCTTCTCTTCCTGCTTCCCACACGGACTCACCTGCTCGCTGTGAGCCCTTCCAGCACACGGTGCCACCCGTCCACCCACCTTCAAGCCTCTGAGCGAACTGACTCAGCATTCAGATGTCAGGTGAGGTGCTGCTCCCAGGGAAGCCTGGTGGGCTCCAGAGGACATGACCTCCAAAGAGCCTCACCTGGCGCTTAGCAGCACTGTTACAACCATATCTGATCAAATATAAGACAGCACGTGCTGCTGATGCTCGCTGTTTTATGTGCCCAATGACAGGAAAGGCTGCAGACACACTTTCCCCGACATGACGGGTTTCAAACACCATTGGTGACAACTGTGACAGGTGGGCAGGGAGCCCCTGAGAACAGGTGAGACACAGCCATAACTAAGTGGTCGGCAGAAAGACCCTTCTTGCGGAGCCGCCGTGGGTGCCTGGTGAGAGCGGGGACTGGTCCCGCGGCGTGTCCTGTCCTTGGGACTCACAGACACCACGAAGGCTTGGGTAGGTAGGTATTCACTGAATGACAAATGAACCTGGAATTTCAGGTAAGTGTCAGGGGTGAACAGGCCAGAAGGGGAACCCTCACACATATCACCCGCATAAAGGTTGGCTCCCAGGAGTAAGAATCTCAGTGTGGGGCGGGCTGCCTGCCTGGGGACACACGGCATTTGCGGGAAGTCCGTGTTGCACAGGTGGGCCTAAGGGGTCACCTGTGCTTTCCAGAGAGCCCATGGTGGTCCCAGGAGAGCCCGCTGCTCTAGAGAACCAGGAGCAGAGCGGGAGCTAAACGCTGATGGGTAAGCTGTCTGCTGTGGTCTGTCCCCAGATAAGCGATGTGAGGCTTGGAGAGGCGAGGTCACTAAGGAGACCTGGACCAGGAGACCAGGACCACATCATTTTAACAAGTGGGCTTAACTTCTAGAACTTTCCATTCATGAGCTGCCTGCATCGTGCCAGGGACTGAGCTATAAAATGAAGCAATGGGGTCACAGCGTGGACATGGGAGGAGGTCAGAGCAGCCTGTGCCAGCCACCTTGCTACCTTTCCCCTGTATTCTCCAGTCAAACGGTGGGACACATACCAGTTCAGAGATGGACAAAAAGAGTCTTAAATTAGTACGCAGCCCCAATTGCGTGGTTAGCTGGGAGTGAAAGCAAAAATCAGAGCCAGGCCCCTGGGCTCAGAGGCCCCAGAGAGCCATCCAGAACCCAGCCCAGAAGGTCACCCATGTTTCTAATACCCTAAAATCTATGGCCACGACTGGTTCTGTTCCGTCTCGCCATGAGGATGCCAACTCACTCTTTCTTTACTCTTTCATTTCATTAACAAGCACACCAACTTTGTGCCAGGCCCTGAGCTGGGTACCTGGCTTCAGGTGAGAGACGACTGACACACGGACTCTGCCCTAAAAGATAGTTTTCCATGACAAGAAAGCCCACCGAGAGGAGGAGACCTGAGGATGCTTGGGAAACTCCAGGTTCTGAAAAGCACAACAAAACGTGGTCCTGAGGTCTTCCTTTGTAACGCTAACACGCATCTTATCCTGGACCCTGATGTGGATTGTTCCCAATAAAGCACAGATTTGGAGAGCCCGCCATGGAAAGCTTGGGGTGTCCACCCACTTGGGCCCACAACCCATCCCAGCAGCACTGGCTGACCCACCCGTGGCCCCACTCCTGGACCCCGAGGGGGGAAGTCTTGCACTGATTGAGACCAACGTGGTCTTACTAATGTCACAGCAGGCTGAGACTTCTCTCTCATAGAATAAATAGCATCTTAAAAAATGCCAAGTCTTTGGAGCTTATTCTTAAATGTTAAAAAAAAAAAAAAAAAAAGGATGGAAAAGAATCCCGGTACTAACACCCACTTGAGAGCCTCCGACTACCTTTAAAGCAAGAGACAAAACCAGTACAACCATAACATGCTTATCTTAGCTATAGATTTCTCTATTTTGTTATCTTGTGGCTTCTGAGGACCACGTTGGCAGGTAAAAGCAACAGTGGAAACAGTTCTCAGCATGAGACAGACAGAGAGAGAGAGAGCGAGCGAGTGCACATACTGGCGAGGTCAGCGATGGCAGGGCAGGGACCTGTGTCTTATCCATCCCCACCTGCGTGGACCCACCTGCCCCGCACATGTTCTCCTACAGAAAAGGGACCGAGACTGTGAGCAAGTGAACATAGTAAAGATCCCAAATGGTGGACAAATTACACTGGCATCCACTGCAGGTCCCTGACATGACTCAAGTCAGCCCTGAACTTCCCAGAAGAAATGTCATTCCTCGGTAGAACCAGCTCCTTGGGGCCCCTGTCCTTCCCTGGGATTTCTCCATTGGCCTGACCTTTCTGGAAAAGCTGTTGGTAGCTACAGTATTTAAATTGGGAGCCTGGGGGATGCCTGGGTGGCTAAAGTGGTTAAAGCATCAGCTCAGGGCATGATTCTGGAGTCCCGGGATCCAGTCCCACATCGGGCTCCCTGCATGGAGCCTGCTTCTCCCTCTGCCTGTGTCTCTGCCTCATTCTCTCTCTGTGTTTCATGAATAAAGAAATAAAACCTTAAAAAAAAATCGGGAGTCTGGGATGTGTAGCACAAGACAGTCACCCATGCTGCCCAAACACCGCTTCTCTGCTTGGCCCTGGAATGTGACACGTGTCAGCCCCGGACCACCTGAGACACTGTGAGGAGGGACTCTGGGCTTTAATAAAGTCATGGGATCAATGTTGTTTATGCCCGGAAGGAAAGGTGAAAGTCCCTCACCCAACAGCAGATACCTAGATGCATCCAAATTGAGAGGAGGTACCGCTTGGGGAGAACGAGTGATGGAGAGCACAAACATTGTACACAAGTCCCAAAGTCGAGCGGCAATTAGAAAACATGTCCAAAAAAGCAGAACCAAACAGAAACCCCAAAGCCTTTCACTGAGATCTGCCCACTGGCTCTACTGAGGACCCACACGAGCGGCCCCTGCTTGGTGCGTCAGCGCCTGAGTGAGGCGGGCCTCCCACCCAGATGGGCTTCGGATGGGGACAGGAGGCCGCGTCACCACCGGGCCTCTGCTGTGTCTCTGACCGACGACCTCCCCAGGGCCCAGGGAGCTAGGTCAACCTGCCTGCCAGGGACGACCGGAGAGCGGCACTTTCTTGCAAACAGCTTCCTTTTGGCCATGTGGACTTGGGCCTGGGACTGGGTGTGACCCGAGCTCTGTCCCTGTGCTGTTGGTGGGGCCATGACTGACTGGCATCCACAGGGACCGGGTGGTGAGCTCAGCGAGCCTGATGCTGGGAGGGGCTCAGAGATCGTGGCACCAACGATGTCAGTGTAGAGAAGCGGGGAAGCATGATGGGGAAGGCAGGACTCGGGGAAACAAAGTCTGGGCCGAGATGCAGCGTTGTACCCATTCCACTCAGGAATTGACTGTATTTGAGGCACACAAACCCACTTGTTGGTTCAACCAAAGAGGCAGTTTTTGTGGGGGATTCTCATGAAAACCTAGTGCAGGATGTAGGGCCACGCCTCTCAGAAGCCAAGGGGTCTTTGGGAGCCACACTCTATGTATACAGGTGTATGTGTGTGTGTGTGTGTACATGTGCACGCATGTGCAGGTGTGCATCTGTGCGCACATGAATGTGTGTTCATGTGTGTTGCTGTGTGTGCATGTGCACGTTTGCTTATGTATACATGCATGTGGATGGGTGCATGTATGTGTGCCATGTGTATGCATGTGCGTGTGTGCATACACACGCAGGTGTGTGCACGTGCATAGATGTACATGTGTGTCTGTCCCTCTTCCTGTCTCCTGCTTCACATCACTTCCTCACTCCTCTTCTCCATTCAATGTGCCTGTCCTGGCTCCCTGCTGCTCCCCTGGGGTCTGGTTGCCAGAGGGTTCCTCACTACCCTGCTGGAAGGCCTTGGCTCATTCCCAACTTCCTAGCGGGCACAGTCTAATTGGTCCAGAATCAGCCTTTCTATAGAGGCTCAGGTGGGACCATAGCTTGGGGGTGTTAGGACAGGGTCCCAGCATCACGGGGGACTGTCCCAGGTATGTCTCTAACCCCTGTCAGCCTGGAGGGGAGGCTCAGAGGCTGAACCACACGGAGCGGGTGGTTGGAGGCAGGTGGATTTCATGAATGTCATCCATGCAGTCACTGCTCTGAGGTTTGTGGGAACAGCATTCCCTCCCCAAGGAAGGGCACGTTTCTAAAACTAACACATTAGCTCAAGGGGTCACAGAATCAAAGGCTTCGGGCTGGGGTGAGGGGAAATGGATGGAGACCATGGGAGACGATGATGACATGGGGTGAGGGTGTCCTCTAGTCACTCCCTTTAGGGAGGGGCAGGAGTGATGCTCCTGGCACAGGGGAGAGGGCTCCAGACAGAGGGAACGGCACTTGCGAGCACTACCCAGAACCTTCGCTGCTTGGCTACTGTCTTGCACTCTTGGGGTGGACAGAACAACCGCCCCCAAAAGACATCATGACTGAATCCCTGGAGCCTGTGAATATGTGACCTTGTGCGGCAAAGAAGGTGTTTGCAGATGTGAAGTTAAGGATCTAGAGATGGGGACACTGTCCAGGAACAGGTGTCTGCAGAAGAAAGAGGCAGAGGGAGATTTAAACACAGAGCAGGGGCCACACAACCAGGGAGGCTGGAGGGGCCACAGCCCAGCGCCCCCTGCAGCCCCAGAGGCTGGACGGGCAGGTCCTCTAGGAGGGGGTGCGGCCCTGCTCACACCTGGGTTTCAGAGTTGTGGCCTCCAGACCGCCAGGGGATACCTTTGTGTTGTTTTAAGCCACTGTCGGTTCTCCCCTGTGATGATCCCTGTAGAAGAGACTCGATTATGCAAAGGCTGGCTGCTTCCTACACACAGAAAGCTCAAATGCCTTACGCCTTTCCTAAGAGGGTGATACCACCCCACCCCTGGGGGAAGAGTTCCTGGGGAACAAAAACATCTCGCTGTTTTCATGCATAAAGCACAGAGACACAGGCCATTCCTGAAAAGCTTCAGTGCATCCGTGGTATTCAAGGTTCTCAGAAAGAACAGTGAGAAAGGCCAGTTGGAGCAAACCAGCAGCAAGCAGGGGTCGCGGGGGCCAGGTCTGGGGAGGGCTTACAGGTGCCACCTGTGGGAGTGCCACGATGGCAGCAGGGACCCTGTCTGTGCCCTCCCAGAGCCGGCTCACCCTGGCAGAGGGGGATGACCTGCAAATAGGGCGGGATCGCAGGAACCCAGCAGGCACAGGGGCTGAGATGGGATACAAGGTTGGACCCAAATTTCAGGTCCGCCTTCCTGGCTGATCTTAGTACAAATTCATGATGCTTAAACATCATCATTTTCTCCTGCCATCTCCATCCGTCTCCCCTCACCCCAACTCAAAGCCTGGGTTTCTGTGACCCCTTGAGGTAACGTAAGCATTAGTTTTAGGAACATGCCCTTCCTCGGGGAGAGAATGCTGTTCCCACAAAAAGCTTTGTCTCCCTGGGTCCGAAACGCAGCTCCCTCCCCTGTCATCGGGGTTCGCTAAGGGAGGAATGTCTGTGTTCCCTGCAAGTGCCCATGTTGAAAGACCCCCACCCCCACCCCATGTGTGGCATTGGGAAGTCGGGGCCTTTGGAAGGTGGGCAGGGTAGGACAAGGTCGTGAGGGTGGTCCTCACAATGGGATTCATGCCCCTGGAGGAGGAGGGGCAGAGCTTTCTGTCCCTACACCCACATGCAGAGGCAAGGCCCCAAGGGGACTCGGGGTGGGCTGTGGCATCTGCAAGCCAGGAGGAGGACCCTGGCTGGCCACCTAATGCCGGGCACCTGGGTCTTGGACCTCCAGCCTCCAGAACCATGACTGTGAATGTCAAGGTGCCCGTCTGTGGGATTCTGTGTGGGCAGCCAGCGCCCCTGCCATACCTCAAGTCTTCAGCTTGGGTTTCTAAGGAGCCCACCTCAGCTGATCCACCTTGATTTCTTTCTATTAAATATCACAGACAGGTGTCCTCTCCAGGGGCACACACATCGGGGGGCCCATTTCCTTTGTTTCCAGGTAACACCCAGCCTGGTGCCGCCCCCAGCCCTGCGCCCACTGGGCTGCTGATCCGAGCTCGGGCTTGGAGCTCAAGCTCGCCCCAGGGCCGGGGTCTTTCCGACCTTGTTGACCCCCTGGGTGGAGCGCATCGCACCCTCGAGCTGGTTTCCTGGGACACAGGCTTGCAAGGCTCTTCTCTCGCAGTTTCAAAGGAAGAACTAAATTTGTGATCTTGGACAAGCATCCCATGCTGCTGCTGGAGTGTCTGACCCTCCCCTCATCTTTTATGCGGAAACTGGCTTTTCTCTCTTGAAACTTAAGGATCACGTTTTTATTTTTATTCCAAAGTTCTGGGTTCTCATGCCCCCTGTCTTGGCCATGGGCCTCTGCTCACGTGTCACCCCGGATGCTCAGGGGCTCTTTGTGTTGGGAATCTTGCGTCCTGGTGGATGGCATGGTCTCGAATGCCCTCTCTGCTAATTTCTTCTTTTTCCTGCTTCTCCTGGAAATTCCATTATTCAGATGTTGGGCCCACATGCTGACTCCTTGAATTTTCTCACATCCCAATTCCCTTGCAATGTTTGCTGTCATGAATAACTTTCAAGAGCTCCTCGAACACTCCATGGCACCCATGCCGTCTCCTCCCTTCTTGCACTGGGGATGTTAGGTGTATTTTTTCAGTTTCTTTCTGGGCTTTAAGATTCTCAGGTCCTGTCCAGCATCTCTATTAACGCTGGTTCAGTGTCTCCCTTTCACGTTGCGGTTTCCCTGAGCTGGCCCTATTTTCCACCTGAAGCACCTGCACACAGAGTGGAGGCTCTGGGTGTGGGCTGCTCTGTCAGGAGGAGGGCAGGCATGGTGCTTTCACAGGAGGGATGGAACACAGCACACTCTGGGTAATGGTTCTGATCCCAGTAGTGACCACAAGTGCAAAGGCCCTGGGGTAGGGATGTGTTTGGTGTGCTTAGGAAAAAGCAGGAGGTCTGGGTGTCTGGAGCAGAGCGAGCAAGCCAAGAGAGGGACTCCGGAGGTGTAAGGTCAGCGAGGTCTCCATAAGTTGGGTCATATGGGCCCAGCAGGTCATGGCACATTTAACCAGTGTTCCCAACTTCCAGCCCCATCTGCATCCTCAACACAGGAGCCTGGCCTCCGTGACCTGGCTTTCTGGGGTCCTGACACGTGATCTGGTTGCCCCCCCCCCCTTCCCCTGAAGGCAGGCAGGGGGTTTCACTCATGCTGTCAGGGCAGTTGCCATGAGCCCACCTGGTTCTGGTTTCCCTAATTCTCTCAACCTCTTCCTTCTCTACTTCCCAGTCCTGAGGTCTGCTGACCACTGCTCCTTCGTGTTTACAAACCGTCTGGAGGAGGTCATGTACCTTCCTGACCCTCACCCATGTCAGCCTGGGGGTGACCGTGCCTTCCTCAGCTCACGGAGAGCAGCGCCTGCAGACAGACTGCTCTGGGTCCCACCCCGGCCTTGCCCCTCCCGCCAGGTGCCGGCAGTGTACTCGAGGGCATCCTTGGGGTTCCAGGAGTCTGACCTTCCCAGCCTTGCTCCACATCACAATCCTTTCTGCAATCTTGCTCAATTAACCAATGAATCAGGAAACTCTCCATCCTGACCCCAAGCTGCTCCCATTCACGGGGCACCCCTCCCCTGCACTCCCACTGGTGTCATTTAAAGGGTAAAGGTCGGGATCCCTGGGTGTCGCAGCGGTTTGGCGCCTGCCTTTGGCCCAAGGCGCGATCCTGGAGACCCGGGATCGAGTCCCACGTCGGGCTCCCGGTGCATGGAGCCTGCTTCTCCCTCCGCCTGTGTCTCTGCCTCTCTCTCTCTCTCTCTCTGTGACTATCATAAATAAATTAAAAAAAAATTAAAAAAAAAAAAATAAAGGGTAAAGGTCAGCCCTGTGGTGCAGGGACATAAAGAAATAGCGCTGCCCTTCCGGGCGGAGCACCCATCACTTCCAGAACAGCATAGTCCAACACGATGGGTGCTGAGCCCCTGGAGTACAAGAGACCAAACTTTAAATTTTATTTAATTGTAATTAAATTTATGGAGCCACATGCGCCCTGTGGCCACCATATTGGTCAACGCATCTCTAGAATATTTTGCTGAATCCAGAATCCTCACTAATGATACCCGCGAGGGTTCATCCATGTTGCTCACCCCCCGGAAGGGCAACATCTGATTTTTACACGGCACCATGACCGTGGTTGGTTGGATGTGTTAGTTTGCATGTTAGAGTTTCCTTCTGCCCTGTTGGTCCTGTGCATATGACTCAGTCAAACCCGAAGTCCTTGCATGGCCGGTGGCTCTCTTCAGCCTCACTTCCTGGCGTGGGTGGTGGTCTCTGCCCATCCCTGCTTCCTGGCCTGCTGGCTTTCTTGCTGCTGCTCAAATACACCAGGCACGCTCTGACTCCAGGACCTTTGCATGTGCTGGTTCTGGACCCTGGAAGGCTCCCCCCAGAGGTGTGCATGGCCCACTTCCTCCCTGCCTCTTCCCTGGTCCCGGCTCAGGGTCTGAGGCCAGGTGAGGTTCCCATCATGGGACGAGGTAGGATGGGGTGAGCAGGAAAGGGGTGTGGGAACCGTGGCAGCCGGAAAGACCCTCCCCCATTTCTGTCCACGCGTCACTGCTCTTCAAGTCATGTACCAACCCTTACGTGTTACTTGTTTATCTCTTTCCTTGTTAATCATCACCCTAGGGGTGTTTTGCTCAGTGACGTATTTCCCCAGCACCCAGAAGACATGTGGCTCTCACTGGGAACTCAGTGTGTGCTGCTTGAAATAATGAACTTGAAACTCAGTTATTCTCATCACAGACACGCACACTGTTTCAGCCCAAACGTTTCCATTTACCCAGGTCTCTGGGCCCTAATCTGGAAATACAACTTCCATATCCTTGTTTCTGTGGAACAGAGTCTGAATCCCAGATCAGACTTAAGAGAAAGTGTGTGTGAATGAACGGCTTGGCCAACTGCTCCTCCAATGCAGGGGTGACAGGCTGTGGGGCATTGGGGGCAGGGGGCAGCCAGGCCATAGATAGAGTTCACAAGGTGGGCCGGGGTGAGCAGAGTGGGGTGTGGGGACCGCAGCCGCTGGGAAACACCCACCTTCCCCAAGGGGCAGGGTCCCGCAGCCCTGGTCAGATGCCAACTCACACAAAGGCTGCCTTTCCTAATTTTTAAGGGAAGCTGGGAGTCTGAATTTTTTAATGAAATTCCAGGATATTTAAATGTTAGCAAAGCATTTAATTTTTTAAAAGCTCTGGGCAGGCCACAGTCAAACGCTCTGGGGTCAGATCCACCCTCTGGATGGCACATGGTGAATAGGAAAACAGTAGCTTTAACCCATCCATGGGGTAAGTGAGAATGGGTGGAGAAATAAAAATATGAGCTGACTGGACAGAAATAAAAGTTGTTCATTGCTTCCTGTGGCCAGGGCTGAGATGAAAGCAACAAACCCTCTGTCCCCTGTGAGGGTCTCCCTGCTGCTTCTCCCAGAATACGCATGGTGGGGGTGAGGAATGAGAGGGGAGCCTCGAGTATCCCTAGGTGGGGCCCCCTGTCTCCCTGGAGGCCTCCAGAGGCATCCCCTGGGCAGGTCTCCCAGGAACCCTCAGAACCCCAAGACTTGCTCCCCAGGCTCCCAAGGCCAGCCTGACCTTGATCCTGCACAGGGGGCCTCTGGTGACAGCAGGCTGCACCCACAGCACCATCAGACCTGCCTCATGGAGCCCTGCTCCCCCACCATCCTGTGCCCCGTAACTGCTATAATTATCCCCATTTCAAAGGTGTAGAAAGGGGCTGCACGATGGTCCTGAGGTGAGTGGCCCACATCAACTGGAGCTGAGTCTCTCCCCATCTGGAGGCTAGACGTCTAAAATCCAGGTGTGGGCAGGGCCACGCTGGCTCCAGAGGCCTGGGGGAGGGTCCTCCCTGTTCCTCCAGTGCTGGGGACCCCAGGTGTATCCGGGCTGTGGCCGGGGGCCCTCAGTGCTGCCTCCATGGTCACATGGCCCCTCCGATGTGTGTCCGTGTGATTGTGTGTTTGATGCCATCCTCTGCTAACTTTGCAATTTCCCACTGTCCACTCCTACCACTTGGAGCATAAAAGACAGCACAACAGGAAAAATAAATAATAAATAAAACAAAATAAAAGCACAATGGGAGAGACACTGGGACCATGCTCACGATGCTAGCACATGGTGTGAGGTCACAGAGCAACAAAACTGACCTTACTCTAAAACCCACGTGGATTTCAATGACCCGAGGCTCCAGCACATAGTTTGGGTTTGGAGGGAATAAGGAACAGAGGTGCCCACCGAGTGCATTTACTCAGTTTCCCGGAAAATGTGCAAAACTAGACCAGCCCAGAGTGGCTGCCTCACTGGCTGCACGATCAGCACCGAGAGCACATGGTCTTCTGAAAAGTGCTCACCACACCATCGTGAATTGTGCACAACTGAAAGGAGGTGTCCACCCTTCTGTCTACACTGCTGAGTGAGCGAGCTCGGCAGGAGCTCCATACAAAGTCCACGGGAGCGGGGTCTGAAGGGCAACAGCGGAGATACAAGGTCACTTTCCTGAGCTGAGTGCTCCCCCAGGGGATGTGCAAGGACACAGGCTGGGAGCCGTTGGGTGACTCATGGAGCAAAGAGCTTGAAGACACAAAGAGCCGTCACAAGACGGGACTTACGGGCATCCACCTGCAGGGTGGCCACAACCCAGCAGTTTAAAACTCATTCCTCCTTTTCTGCTTTGGCCTTCATCCTGCTGGAATGTCCAGCATGGTGACTAGGGAGGGGGAGTGGGGTCCAGAGGCCATGGGAGGAGCCCCAGAAGGGAGGCTCTAAGGTGAGCAGGGCAAAGAGCTGCACCCCCTGAAAAGGAGCCCACCCACCACCACGCCCCAGCCTCACCAGGGGACTCCTGACCCCCGCTTCTGTCTCTGCCACCCACCCTGCCTTAGCGGGATACCAGACCTTCAGAAGGCCTCACCCTCCAGACCCTCCTCTCCTTATCCCCTCCATTCTCTCTACATTTGGCTGGATGTAGCCTAGGGACAAGGCACCCATGACACACGTAGGGAGAAAGGCCACCTCCCCAAATACCCATGCCGGGTTGGGGAAGCCCTGCCCGCAGAGCCCCACGGGAGCCCCTTTCAGGAGGGAGCTGCCATCAGTTCTTCCCTGTGTCAGCCTGAGGTCTGCAGGGAACAGACCAAAAGGAGATGTGTGTGCATATGCATTTGTATGTATGCACACAATTAAGAGATTATTTTAAGGGACTAGCTTGTGCGATTATGAGGACTGGCCAGTCACAATTTGTAGGACAGGCCAGCAAAGTGGAAACTCAGGCAGGTTTTCTATGTTACAGACTTGAGGTAGAATTTTGTCTTCTCTGAGAAACCGTTTCTTTTTTTTTTTTTTTCTTTAAAGGCTTCCCACTGATTAGATGTGGCCCACTCACATTACAGAGGATCAATCTCCTTTACTCTATCAACTGGCTGTAGATGTTAACACATCTGCACAACACCGTCCCAGCAACACCCACACTAGGGTTTGATTAGATAGCTGGGTGCGAGCGCCCAGCCAAGGTCAACAGCAAAGTAGCCACACAGCTGTTCTACTCTCCCTGGCTGCCTGCACTCCTTCACATCGACCTTCCATGTCTTCAGATTTCTTTCCATTTTGTTTTCAGAATCAAGATACACGGGGCACCTGGTGGCTCAGTGGTTGAGCATCTGCCTTTGGCTCAGGGTGTGATCCCAGGGTTCCAGGATCGAGTCCCACATCGGGCTCCCCTCAGGGAGAAGCAGGGTCTCTCCCTCTGCCTATGTCTCTGCCTCTCTCTATCTCTCATGAATAAATAAAATCCTTAAGAAAAAAAAAGAATCAAGATCCATTTGATTTTTTTCTTTGTTCCCTGGGGCTGAGCAATCCAAAGCGCAAAGGATACCTGGTGTTGTTCACTCTATGCCAGGATGCAAGATACGCTACATGCCAAAGGGAAGTGTCTCCTTCACTCCAGAGCTCAGAGGGGCTGGAAGTCAGGAGGCTGAAGATCACAGACTTGGCCACTAACTCATTTTGCATTCCCATACAACGATTTCTCCATAATTCCACTTTGACTATAAATTAGAAATAAAAATGCTGACCTCGTAGGGTTTTTGAACATCAAATGAGAACATTCAGAAGAGCGTTTGTGGGCTTAAAAATTCTGTGCAACAGAGAAGATTCATCATCGCCACCATCATCAGTATTATGATCATCACCACCATCACCATCACCACTGCCATCATCACCATCACTATTATTATCACCATCATCACCATTATCATCATCACCATCATCATCTTCATCACTATCACCATCATCACTTTATAGGTTGAATTTTGTTCCCCCAAAATTCAAATGGTGAAATATTAACCGCTTATATGTTGGTATTTGGAGATAGGGCTTTTAGGGAATAATTAAGGTTAAATGTGGTTATAAGAGTGGGGCCCCAACAGATGGAACTGTTGTTTCTACAAGGAGAGGATGAGACAGCAGAAACCGCCCCCTCTCTCCATGTATGCACAGAGGAAAGGCCAGTGAGTAGTTTGCCATCTTCAGCCAGGAAGAGAGGCCTCACCAGAAACTACATCTGTTGGTACCCTGACCTTAGACTTCTAGCCTCCAAAGCTTTGAGAAATCAATGTCTGTTGTTTACATGGCTCAGCCCATGGTGTTCTGCTGTGGCTGTGCGAGCTGACCGAGGCAATCCCCACCATCAGCATCACTGTCACATGTAAGTGCTTCTCCTCCTCCTCTTCCTTCCTCTCCTTAAAGAATCATCTCTCTTGGGATTCTCAAACCCACGCAGGCACCAGGATCTGAAGAGGGCTTCTCAGAACCCAGAGCGCCAAGCCCTGCCCTTGAGCTCCTGACAGTGGGTTAGGATGGGTGAGGGCTGTGTATCTGCATTTTCTCTCAAGCCTTCAAGTGTTGCTGTTGCTGCTGGTTCAGCATTTGGATGAAATCATTAAGCAAATGTTTGGCCAGATGAACTCATGAAACGGTCCAAGATTTCTTAGAACAGCAGCAGAGGATCATGAGCGTTTTGCATGGAGCACATCTGATCCTCTTAAACAACACAGCAAGCCACCACCCCCCCACCCGCCCCACTCAACAGAAAGGGACTCCTCTTCCATAACTGGGAGGCGGGCGCTGTGAATGAGAAAGAGAGCCGGGCACTTTGCAGGCGGGGATCCGCCGGCTGACTCACATCTCCATTTCACCACAGCATGAGGAGGCGGGAGACACGAGGGAGGGAAACCAGCTCTGAAAAGCAGTGGAGCCCATCAGGGCATGCGGGGCAGGCACCCTAGCCTCTGATTCCGCCGGTTACATGAGCAACATTCACAGGGTGCACAGTCCTGTCATTCAACTGCATTCTGCATAGCTGTCTTCCAGAACCATGTGGGCACTTGATTGATCATCAAAATAGAGACAGATGGCCTTGCATTTGAGCTGGTACGGCACCTCTGCCAGGAGTGTGTATGAAGCATCCTGCCAGGACTCCCGTAGAAGGAGCGCCCCATGCCAGGGGAGTGCTGCCTGTGGGGATGGGTTAGCAGTGGGGACAGGCAGAGAGGCCACCTCCATGCCTTCTGTCCTGGATGCTGTGCACGGCTACTTCCCTGGGACACCAGTTACAAGGTGCTGCCCCGAAGAGTCAGACATTGTTCTTTTATATCCAGAGGCTTACCGTGAATCGAAGGGCATCTGCTGTCATTTTCAAGCAATTTAAACAATGCTTTGACTTAAAAAAAAATAAAAGGAACAAAGAAATGTATTATTTAATGACAAAAAAAAATCTTTAAACCAAGACCAACACCGAGCCACAGCAGAGCCCAAAGGGGCAGAAGTGGCCACCAAGGAATGGAAGGTGCCAGAGCTCCCCCTAATCATCACTGGCAAGAGGACGTCTCCCCAGATATTAACTACAGTCTTTACAGACCCATTAGCAAACCAGAAAGTCACATCCATGTCCATTTTGCTCTAAACGCCTGAAAGCCACGAGATGTGAAACCACAATCCAGGCCCACCACTATGAACGAAATAAGTGAACTTTTAATGGTGGTTATTAGACATACAGCTCAGTGTTTAGATTAAACTGGCTCATTTTCAAGACATCAAACCTGTACTTATTAGTAATGCCTAAGAGGAATATTAGTAAAACCATCCGTGCGCAGCAGTTCTAAATTAAAGGCCTCTCTTGGCTCAGTAAGATGTAAAAATTACTTCCAAATATAAATGACAGTCGCTTAGATTTTCAATCAACTGGAGATACCTGACAGTGTTTAGGGTCAAAAAGCATTGCCACAACTTAAAGCATTAGCCAAAAAAAGAATTTGTTTCCACCCGAAACGACATGGTCAGCTGCATTGAAATCAAATGAGCCCCATCTCCACACAACAGGATTCACATGGAGCCTCGACCGGCATGTGCCACCCCTGTTGACCCTTGACACCAGTCTGCTGAGAGAAGCCAGACAAGAGAAGGTCACTATTGTGTGGTTCCTCTTCTATGAAATGTCTGGAACAAGCAAAGCCACGGACATAAAATAGATTAGTGGTTCCAGGGGGCCTGGGAGTGGGGAGAGATAGTAGGGAGGGACTGCGGATGAGTGTGGGGGCACGGGGTTTTGTTTGGGGGTGATGAAATGCACACAGTACTGATGCTTGCCCAACACCGGGAATGTTCTATGGCCACTGAAATGCACCCTTGGAAGTGGTCAAAACGGTCCACATTGTGTGATACATACTCTACCACAGTTTAAACATAATTAGGCCAGCAGCTTTGCCCTCCACGTGGAGCACCACAGCCGACGCCAGGCCAGGTTACTGCCCTCCACTCGGGGACAGCAAGCCCCAGAGGGATGCCAGATGATGACAGGCCGCCTCCCCAAGACAGAGACGGAAAGGACTTTCTGGAGCTGCCTCCTGCAACACCCTGTAAGGATGAATCACGGCAGGGTTCGTGTTGTTCGGGCCCCAGAAAGAAGGTCAGCAAACAGCAAAAGAAAATGACCACAGCCCCAGCACGAAGGGATGGATGGGGCCACGAGTGTGCAACGTCCCCCACCTCGTGTGGAACACATGGGTCTGTGCGGAAACCCACGTGGCCTCCCGCAAGCGTGCACTCTGAGGGCTCTTCTTACCTGGAATGGAGTCTGGCTGTGGTAGTTCTTCTGCTCCTTATTTCCGCCTCGGAAAAGCAGCACCCTGGCACAGCTGTCCTGCAGGTGGACAAAGAGAAGCCTGTTTGTGGCTCGGTGGCACACACGTGCTCCAAAGGACCTGCTCAGAGGCTAAGCTCACGGGAAATTGGGGATGTGCACATGTGAGGTTCCCAGGGTGCCACTCTGGGCATCAGGGTAGCGAGAGTGACGAGGAACAGCCTGCCCCCTATCAGGTGAGGCTTAACTTCTGCAAACACCTTGGATGACTTGTCAGAATCATTATAAATATTTAGTATGTGCACCTAGGGGCCAGACAACTGTACTTTTTAAGAATGCGTTCTGCAAGGCGTCTCAGATGTGTGCATAACATACATAATAGGGAAAATACCGTAACGCAAACCTAAAAAGAAAGAGAAAACGTGAAGACTCCTTAAATGTTCTAAAATAAGAGACGGAGGCGCCTGGACGGTTTAGTCAGTAAAGCATCTGCCTTCGGCTCAGGTCATGATCCCAGGGTCCTGGGATCAAGACCTGCGTTGGGCTTCCCGCTCAGTGGGGAGTCTGCTTCTCTCTCTCTCTCTCTCTCTCTCTCTCAAATAAATAAATAAATAAATAAATAAATAAATAAATGTCTTTAAAAAATAAATAAAATGAGGGACAGTGAGAATGTATTCTAGAATATTCTTTGCCTAGAAAGCTGTAGGAAAAAACAAGGTAGACCCACAGAACCTATGGAGAAATACACCCAAGAACTTCCAAGTAGAAAATGCAAGTCCCAGAACTATAATAAAGCTTAATTTCATTTATGTTTTAAAAGCCTCTACATTGTAGAAAAGAAAAGAGCATGTCTGGGAGTGAGCGTACCAGTGACCCGAATATGCTTTCCTGCAAAGGGGAAAGCGTTAGGGACTCAATGTGAGGAGAGCATTGGTCATTATTTCTTATACTTCTGGGGTTTTTTATGTTTTTTTTTAATTTTTTTTTTATTTATGATAGTCACAGAGAGAGAGAGAGGCAGAGACACAGGCGGAGGGAGAAGCAGGCTCCATGCACCGGGAGCCTGATATGGGATTCGATCCCGGGTCTCCAGGATCGTGCCCTGGGCCAAAGGCAGGCGCCAAACCGCTGTGCCACCCAGGGATCCCCATGGGGTTTTTTATGTTTTTTAAAGACAGTATTCATTTTTTCTGTATTTTTACAGTGAAATTCAGACTGCCTCTGTCCATGTAGTGAGCACCTGCTATTTGCACACCAGTGTCCGTGCACCCTGCAGCAGGGGGCCCACCGGTGGCATGGAGGGTGGTGGCTACAGGTGCAGTGTATGTCGGCATCTCCAGCTCTCCCCGCGGATCCCGGAGCAGACCCAGCAGGTGTGACCACCCCAGATGCAGCTATACCTGACCACTCGCAGTGCCCCTGCCCCAGACTGGAAGGGGACCGTGACCCAGAGAAGGCTGGGCACAACCTGTGGGGTCACGGGTCCTCGAGAACAGGAGAGTAGAGATGAAGCTGGCACCCACAGGCAGAATGGGGCCCTCTGCCTAGGGCTGGAGGAGCTCCACGGGGCTCTGTGTGGGGTGACTGAGGGTCCTAGTACTGAGTGCTGATGCCTGCAGGACCAGGGGTGGGTGAAAATCCACAGAATCCTCTATTTCAAATGGAAATCCCACATCCTAGGGAATGTATGGTGTATGAACTCTGCCTCCGTCAAGGTCCTGAATTAGAACAGTGGGACATGAGAACAAGGGACAGAGACAGAGAGACTGAGATGGAGAAAGAGTCATAGAGATAGACACACAGAGACATGTAGAGAGAGACAGAGATGGAAGACACAGACACAGAGACAGAGATAGAGAAACAGAGGCAGAGAAAGAGACAGAGAAACAGAGTTAGAGAGAGACAGAGGGACAGAGATAGAAAAAGAGAAATAGAGGCGGAGAGACAGAGACACAGAGACTGAGAGACAGAGATGGAGAGGCACAGAAACAGAAACAGAGAGAAGAAGACAGAGACCGAGGCAGAGAGACAGATATAGACACAGAGACAGAGAGAGACAGACACAGAGACACAGAGAGACAGGGCCCCGCAGGGGGAAGGATCTCGTTCCAGGGCTCTGACACCAAGCCAAGAGCATGGCTGGGTCTGGAGGAGCATCCTGAGCTCTCGGGAACCAGCTGGGGCTCTGCCCACTCCATGACCTAGCCATGGGCCCCGGAGCCTCCACTGTGGACGCCAGGAGGAGGCCACCTGTGAACGGAGCAGACACGAGGGCATAGGGACCCTGTTCCATGCTGCAGGCCGAGGGAGCAGTGGAGTACGCAGGCCACTCCTTTAACAGGGAGGGCGCACCTGAGGTCTGCAGGGAAGGGCTTCCCGGCTTCTTGGCCCCAGGCTGCTGGGGTCCTGGGGGCACCTTGGGGCTGACATCAGCGGCTCTGTGTTGAGCGCCTGTGTGCAGCGTGCACACTCTGCCACACTATTTGCATTTTATCCCCCGGCAGGTGCTCGTGTAATGCTTTGAAGAACTGAAAAAGCTTAAGAAAACTGGTAAAGATGGATCTGTGTTCAGGAAACAAAATCTTTCATAGGTGGGATGAGATTTCATCCAGGGTTAAAAAAAAAAAAAAGAGACCCGGCATTAGCTCAGGTGGTGACAAGCTCGGGACACCCTGCCTGAGGTCACAAGCCCAGGACAGACACAGGTCATAGCCCTGCCGGGCTCCTGCCATTTCATTCCAGAACCTCAAACTGCATGCTGGAGGCCAAATCCTGGCCAGCTGGCTTTGTACATGAAGTTTTATCCCCGGCTCCCGGGCTGCTCCTGCCAGGGATGCCAGCACTACCCGGCACCCACCTCTCCCCGAGTTCCCCTAGTTGGGTCCTCCTGCTTACAACCCAAAGGAAATCAGTTAAATCACCTCTACAAGAGCACCATCATGCCAGAGTGAGCAAAATGTCTGTGCTGAGAGAGAGGAGAGGGTATTTGAAGAGACTAAAGCTGAGAAAGGAGCTGGGACAGGAGAACAGGAGGCTACCACATTGGGGGGTGGGGGATCAGGTGACCCAGGGGTCTCATCTGAACCATGTCTGCACAGGGCCCCTGTGTGCCCTGGCCCAGCTCAAGGGGGCGAGTGAGCAGGCCCAGTGGCTGACAGTTCCGAGCCGGAGTGACCAGGCCTCCAGAGCCCGGCAGGACCCCCGAGTCTGCAATCCCTCACAAATGCCCCAGGGTGCCCAACAAGGATGCTCGCTGAGAAGTCCCATCATAAACACTGAGAATAAATCCTCACCAGGCACTGCCTTTCACGCCCTCCCACATGGGGCCCAGCCAGGGACCCCTCCAACCAAGGAAGACTGTGAGTCAGTATTAATCAACCTGACACACAGCCCATCACTCTCATATTTACCAGACTTCCGTGTGAGCTCACATCCCAGAGATACCTCAAAATTAAAGGGCAAATGGTTTGCTTGGCTTTGTAAGAATTACAGTGTGTGTGCGTGCACACACGTGCACACACACACATGCCTGTGGGCATATGTATGTACATGTGTGTGCAGAAGTGTGTGTTGGGACGTGTGTGCACAACCCTACGTGGACGTGTGGGAGGTGTGCATGGGTGCACAGGTGGGCAGGCTTTGAGTATGCACAGAGGGTGGGCATTGTGTGCATGCACATGTGTGTCGGCCTATGTGCATGTACACATCTACATGGGCTTGTGTGCAGGTGTGTGTGGGTGCAGATGTTTGTGCTGGCATGTGTGTGCATGCACGTCTGGGCGCGCATGTGTGTAAACACATCTACACAGGCATGTATGCAGGAGTGTATGGGTGCATGTTTCTGCTGGATGTGTGTGCATGCATGTCTATGCAGGCGTGTGTGGGCGCACATGTATGCAGGCATGTGTACTGTGTGCACACGTGTGGCTTGAGTGCATGCCTGTGCACTCTGTCATCCAGCATCCTTGCGAGGGGCCGACAGGAGGCTCGTTTCACAGATGAGGCAGCAGAGGCCCAGAAAGCTTAAATGAAAAGCCGCGGCTTCAGAAAGGGAGCAAAAGAGCAAGCTGTGACCCAGTGGAGTGGCTGTGGGGGCGCTGGCTATCTCCCTCCCCCCCCCCGCTCAGCGGCTGAGGTACCCTCTGAGGAACGTCTTATGGGATCCGCCGAGGTGCATCTCCATCCCTTTACACAAGTCAATCGTGTGTAGACGGAGAAGCAGTCTACATTTTTTTTTCTTTGAGAGCCAAAGGATTGGGAAGAATATTGTTTCCACTGCCAATTATCTTCTTGGCAAGGCTTTCCAGACACTGAACAAAACCACCCCAGCCTCCTCCCCTCCGCGAGGATCTCCAGGCTTGCCTGTCCCCAGCCAGGCGGGCCACCCCTCTGGGCCACCACCTCCTGCAGGAGCCCAGACGCCACCATGTTCATTTTGTGAAAACAACATGAAGAAGAAACAGACCCAGAAAGCACATTCACTCATGCACGCAACCAGTAGACACTGCCAGCCAGGCCAGGTACGGCTCTGGCCCCCAGCAGACACTGCACCAAGCAAACGGAGTGTGTGACGGAGACACACAATGTGACGGAGACAGTGAGGGCAGGTGGTCAGGGAGGCCCCCCCTCGCAGAAGTGGGTCCCTAAGCTAGCCGAGACAAGGGAAGAGCCAGGTAACAATCAGGGAAGTGTTCCCAGCAGAGGGAGCAGCAAGTGCAAAGGCCCTACTCTGGGCTGCAGGCAGCTGGAGTGAGGCGGCAGGAGATGAGTGCCCAGGAGCAGGGGCCTTCGGGGTGGTGTCAGGGGGCACTCCCGTTCCCGGGACACCAGCTCGTCTGTGTGGGGCCACGTCACCCTGGTGTCTGCAGAAAGTGAATCAGAGAGACGCAAGCCCGGAGGGACGGCCAGTCGGGGGCAGGGGTGGCCGTCTGGGGGAGGATGCCAGCGGCCTGGGTGAGGGTGGGAGGGGCCGCAGGGAGCTGAGGGTGCCTGGGATGTTAGGGGCTGCGGAGCAGGAGGGCAGCCTGGACCGCAGGAAGCCGCGGAGGGAAGGGGCTATTTACACAGTGGGGAGGAGCCACCTACGCAGTTTCCACAAGGCATGTGGACCGTGCCTGTGCCCTTGGGAGCCCCGTCCCCAACCCAGGCAAGGGTCACAGGAATGCATCCCCATAACTTCAGGGCGAAGAAATACACGGGGTTTGGAAGCCCAGCTTTGCCGCTTACTGGCCGAGCTGCTGCGGGCCGAGCCTCCATCTCCTGTCCCGGATGAGAGGATGTCAACCAACAGCAGCCACTGAGGGCTCACTGGGGGATATAAAGGGAAAGATGATGTGGACGCCGTCCTGCAGCAACATGCACCCCACCCCTGGGGTCCCCGAGGGTGACCACCCCCGCAATGGCCCTGAGGAGGCAGCCACCAGGCTGACAGGTGCTCCACTGCCACCAGAAGGGTCAAAGAGATGCGGCCCGTCTCTCCTCACTTGGCTCTTGCTGGAAGCAGAGGCAGGGTTTACCTCTCATGCTCCACACAAATTGGTCTGGCCCAGTCACCTTCGATATTTAAGACTCCCTCCCTTACTTCATTATCCAAGCCAGGAAAACAAACACCCTCCCTCTGGGTCTCCAGAAAAGCCAGCAAGAGGCTGAGGGACTTGGCAGATTAGACACAATTTGCTGCTTACAATCAAAGCCCTAATTAGCTGATTTCATAAGAGAAGAGAATATTCTGATCAGTGTGTTTTATTAGAAGTGTGCAGATGAGGCCTGCCTAAAATTGATAAAACACACACATCAAATCCATAAACCTGGACGCTTATAGATTTAATAAGGAGAGGCTTGGCAAGAGAATTAGCAGCAGCAGCAGGACGGTCAGCACCAACACAACCATCACCATCACCATTGTCATCATCATCACCATCACCATCATCACCATCACCACCATCATCACCACCATCACCATTATCATCACCACCATCAACACCACCATCACCATCACGACCACCATCAACACCATCATGACCACCATCATCATCATCACCATCACCACTGCCTCTGCTTCCTGCCTCTGCTTCCATCATCACCATTACCACCATTATCACCATCACCACCAACACCATCACCATCACCATTATCGTCACCACCATCAACACCATCACCATCACCACCATCGTCACCATCATCACCACCACCATCATCATCACCACCACCACCATCACCACCATCATCACCTATCACCATCACCACCATTACAGCTACCATTTACCAAGCATCCACTATGTGGCAGACATACCATATGTTTGTTTTCTATTTTAAGCCTCTTAGCAACCCTGACAGTTAGGTAGAATTATTCCTACATTACATTATGAGAATTCATTGCCCAAGAGAGACAGGAGTTTGCCCCAGACAACAAGGTCATGGTCTAGGCCACGCAGAGCCCAGACTGCCATGTCTCCTTGCACTGCAACTCCACTTCACTGTGGCTGCTTCTTAATTCCTCTCCCTGAACCGTATTCTAATGTTACCACACTGTGCCTCACCCCTGGAACAGTCTATTTCTCAACATTATTTCCCCAACTGCTCTGTATGTGTGCCCTCTGACACCCCTTTCTGCTTAAGGTTGCAAAGTGATTCCCCTTTGTACTGAGCCTGGCCTGATGCCACCATGTGAAGGACACACATGTAGAAAGGAGGAGCTCAAGACATTGGTGACACGGGAGGGCAGGGCTCTGGCCAGGTTCAGCATGTGGTGCGCATCGGATGATGGCTAGGAGCCTCCACTGCTCCTGGCAGCTCACATTACAGATTCCTGGCAGACACGCAGATGGAGCCGTGCCTCTCTGAATCACACTGAGATCCAGTTTGGACCACTTCCTGCTGCATTTGTGAGACACTCTAATGGTTAGCGGAGGGACTAAAGGAGATTAAAGACCATGCTAACATCCCAGAAGGGTGTGAGGGATTCTTGAGGCTTGAGCCCAGAGCACTCACTGACTTCCCAACTGGACTCAATGTCCGGGGGCTGTGGAGCCACCGGGCCCCAAGCCTGTGACCCTCCACAATAGCCTCTGGGAGGTAACACAAGACAAGGGGTTTAATGCACCTCAGCATCTCTACCCATGCTGCAGAGGAGGGCCACACAGCCCAGAGCAGCAGCAGGCTGACCCCAGGACCCTGGAGAGGAGACAGCTCTCACGACCCAGGCTCCCTGGCGCATTGGGAGGAAGTTCAGCCCTGGAGCAGGAAGTCCATCCACACAGGTGTCTGGGGAGGGTGCAGACGCCGTCTTCCCCACCCAGGCTTAGCAAACGATGGCCCACAGCCCAACTCAGCTTACTGCCTGTTTTACAAATAAAGTTTGATTGGCACACAGCCACATTGTCACCTCTGCATTGTCTGTGGCTGAGCTCACACTGCAATGGCAGAGTAGAGGACCGAGACAAAGTCCCTGTGGCCCACAAAGCCAAAAATATTTACTCAGCAGCCCTTTACAGGAAATGTTACCTCCTAAAAGAAAATACCTAAGAGAAAAACACTCCTAAGCTACATGGGGGAGAGTCTCCCTGAAGCCATCGGCCGAGGGGCAGGGACACCCGTGGGACCTGTAGAGCAATGCCAGTCACCCGGCCCATCAAGTCAGAACACAGATCACCACAATGTTTGAACCTTACCTAATAAAATACCACCAACGCTTTCAAAGACCATCTTGTCCACAATTATTTCAAGTGACAGAAAAAAAAATTTCCTGTTTTTCTTTTTTCATTCATGATAAATTATGCTTGAAATCTACTGGGGAATATTAAGGAACATTTTTTCCCTCTAAGGCAGCAATTAAGACGCACATGTCGGCACAGATGTTTTACCAGCCAAAGCCAAGCCTCACAATGTGTGTTTTCCTAACGTGGCCCAGCTAGGAATCTCCATGCTCACAAAGCCATCCCGACATCCCAACGCTGTGTAGCCCCTACTACCCCAGCTGCACGCAAATCCCACCGATATGTTTCCATGAAGGAGGAAGCCGGCAGCTCTGCAAAGTGCTCCTTGAAGCCCAGCTGAAACGCTACCCCAACTCCCTCTTGCTGAGCTGCTCTGCGTGCCAGACACAGGAGAGACCCAAAAAGGTGGCAATTTATGCCTCTGAGAAGGTGGGTCTGAGGGGGACGAGGTGTCAGTGGGGAAAACAGGCAAGGCATAATAACAGCCTGGGCCGGGGCAGCTCCCTCTGGTTCTCTTGCAAAGGGCTGCAGGGCAGACAATACAACGAATGCTCTTGAGGGCTCATTAGGAGAAGGCTCGGCTAAGGGTGGGATATCTGAGTTGGGTCTAGAAGGATGCATAGGGGCTTTCCAGGGCAGAGAATCTAGGAGGGTTTCACAGTTGGAAGTAAAGTGGCTGGAGGGATCTGGTCTGGGAGGAGACAGGGAAAGGACGTAGGTGAAGATTTTACCCAAAAACGTAGCATTGGTACTTTGTTCTGTGATGTTGATGACAGAGAAGATGAGCAAAGTACACACTGCCTGGGGGCCCCCAGAAGATCTCCCCTCTGCTCCTCCAGCTGGTGGAGCACCCCCACATTCTGCTCAGCTGCTCATTCTAGTGTCCAGGCCACACCACCCATCAGACTCACAGCTCCTCGAAATCAGAGAGACAGGAAAGAAAGAAAGTTGGAGCAGAGATTTTCTATACTGGCGCTCAGGAGTTATCCTGATCTTGAGCCTCAAGGACACTGACCCTCACCCCCACCCCACCCCTGGTCCCGTGCATGGCCCTGAAGCAGTGGCTGCAACCCTTAGCTTCCTGGGAGCCTGGGCGCCTTCCCACCGTCTTCTGCCCACTGCGGTGTCTCTGGGTGGGATCAGCAAGGTGCTCACATGGTGCAGGGCGCTGCTCTGAGCCATTCAAGATTCACGTGCCTGGAGGGCCGGGGTCGTGTCCCACCACTCAGGGCACTGAACAAGCTCATCTCCAGCTTCCCTTGGTTTTTGAACTACAGAAGAATAGGTGTTTTTTTTTGTTGTTGTTGTTCACATCAGGGATCCACTTACAGGTACAGCCCCCATAAGAATGAAAGCCACGTTCACGGCAGCATCATTCACAACAGCCGAGAGGTGGAAGCAACCCGAGAGCTCATCAAGGGATGAGAGGATAAACCAAATGTGGTCCATCCACATAATGAAATATTACTGAGCCATAAAAAAGGACATTCTGACACCTGTGACACACGGATGAACCCTGAGAACACGACACTCAGTGAAATACACCAGCATCAGAGGACAAATGCTGCAGGATTCCATTCATACGCAGTCCCCAGGGGAGTCAGAGTCACCGAGACAGAAGGTAGAGGGTGGGTGCCAGGGGCCAGAGTTTCCATGGAAAAGATGGGAAGTCCTAGAGATAGACAGTGCTGATGGTTGCACAGCAACATGAATGTGCTTCATACCACCAAACGACATATTTACAAGTGGTTAAAATCGCCAATGCTTCCATCATGTATCTCTTACCACAGTTAAACAGAAAAAGCGCATCAGGAGCGTGTTGTACACGCAAGGGTGGTAATTCACTTTGCTGTATGGGGGTCCCGGGGAGGTCTGGCGGGCTCCACAACGATCTCGGGAGCTCTATCAGCCACACCTTCCCCGGTGCAGGCTCCTCACCCCTGCATATCCCAGCAGACACCCACCCTGGGTGGGAGTTGGGGGGAGGTACGGGCAGACTTTACACCTTCAGCCAGGGAGGATGGAAACTAAGGATCCCCAGCTCCCCAGGTCTCTTTTGGAAAGAGGACAGTATGGGGGCACGGCCTCTGGGGGGGAGCAGACCTGTGCTTCAAGCCCAGCTCTGGCTCTGTGACCACTCCCTCCTCTTCCCCACGACTCGGCTTCCTCTTTGCTATAACAGGGTAACCAACTCTCATGGCAGCCGGTGAAGACAGCACCTGCGAGGGGCTGGAGGTGTCCCCCGCAATTCCTCCATGAAGCTGTAACCCCAATGTGAGGGATTTGGGAAATGGGTGTTGGGGAGGTGTGGCAGGTTCGGGGAGGTCCTGACCTGACCAGATAGCTCCTGTCCAAAGAGACACCAGAGTGCTCCTGTTCTCTCCCCAGCAAATGAGGACACAGATAGATGGTGACCGTCTGCACCCAGGAAAGAGCTCTCGGTAGGAACAGAATCTGCCGGCACCCTGATCTGGGACCTCCAGCCCCCAGGATGGTGAAAGTAACTGTTAGTTGATCCCCATCTGTGGGGCTGGGTTCTGGCACCTGTGCTGACCCGGACACCACCCTGCAGGGCACCCAGCATGCGGCCGTGCAGGGTGTATGGGGGGAGAGTGTGCCCACGCATGAGCCCCCACTGACCTGGTTGTAGAGGGCACAGATGTGCAGGGCCGTGTTTCCTGAGGCGTTCTGGGCCGCCATGTCCGCCCCATAGAACAGCAGGTGCTCCAGGTGCTGCACGTGGCCATACCTGCAGGCCTGAAACAAGAGTCCACCTGTCAGTTGCAACAATACACTCGCATCTCTGAGGTCTGACACGTGCTTGGCCACGTCCCCCAAACCCCCGGGGTGGCCGAACACAGCCCACCCACCATTTTGGACCAGTGTCCCAAACACGGGGACACCCACAGTGTCCTGAACCTCATGGGGGAGGCGTCCACCAGACCCCTGGCTGGGGATCAGGGTGGGGGAGCTCATCACAGGACCGAGGACTTATGCTGGGCTTCGGGCAGCAGGTCTGCGAGGATCCCTAAGCTCTTTTCACTCAGACCTGGGGACCTGAAGCCCAGACACTCGGGGGGTCTTTGCCCTGGCCTTGGTGGCCAGCCCCACGAAATCCAAACCAGGATGCTCCATCCCTGGCCCTGCTCATCCCATCTACCTCACCCAGAGAGGGGGCATTGAAATAGTCAGAGGGGCACTGCTGTGTCCAGGGAGGGAGCTCATGCCGGCCTCCAGGCAACAGGCAGCCCCACTACTGCTCCAAATGTAACCCCACCCCATGGAACATTCAGGAGGAGGGGGCAGGCAGCCCAATAGTGAATTATCTCTCTCCCAGAGCCCTGCAAGGGGGTGACATGTGTTCTCCATGAACCAACACAGCTCTGGGATCAAACAGATCTGCACCCAAGTCATGGACTTTCCATTTTCTAGAACTTTTCCCCATGAGTCTATGTCATCATGTGGAGACATAAACCCTACATTCTTACAAGAATGTTCCTATGAGAATCGCATAGGACAAGGGACCCCAAAGGGCCCCCACAATGCTCAGCACCAGGCAAGCCCCCGCCCATCACAGCTCACGGGGCACCAGGAGGCCCTGAGCTGTGACCGCTCGGGCAGGGGGTTCAGGGCACGCTGCATGATACCAGGGCAGCCCATGACCCGGGGTGGGAAGTCAGTTCCAAGCAGCCCCCTGCCCCATCCACCCTACTTCCCGGCACCTCAAGAAAGGCCAGCATGCAGCCAGCGATGAGCAGCACTGAAGCACCCAGCACCACTGGGAGAGCCACCGTCCCTGTGAGCAGTGACAACGTGGATGGGAGACGAGAAGGCCAGGGAGCAGGTTCTAACCTACACTTCCAGGGCCGACTGTGGCCACTGAGGCACATGGCAGGAAGGGCAGGAAGGAAACAGGCCTGGAGGGGTGGGGTGGGCAGCTCTCACCACTGCACATCCTGGATAACTGTGGCAGACTGTGAGGTCTGTACCGTGCAGGGTCGGCGGGAAAGAGCAACACCTCGCCAAGTAGCGGTGAGGAAAGATGACGGAAAAGATGCTGGAAATCTTACCGGGATGAAGTTAAAGAGAAAACCCGAGAAACATCCACTTATGACACTACGCCTCCCGTGGAGCGGGCTCACCAGTGTTCATGAAGCAGGTGGCTACCTGGATACCGCTGCTTCGACCTGCCTGCCCTCCCCTCCTGTGGCAACAGCACCTGCACTTCTTGGGGGGGCCCACAGCCCCACTATCAGAGGTTGGGGGGCCTGCCCCGCTCCACTGCTGCCACGGGCACGGCCCACGGGCCTGGACAACCAGCACCAGGGATCCTGTCAGTATAAGGGATATTATTGGGACAATGGGCTGGGGGCGCACAGGGTTCCTGTGAGGACCCAAGGCTGGAACATGGGTCAGAATTCCTAGGAAGCTCCCATTCTTCCAGGAAGGCCAGCAGAAAACCTGCAGGAGCCCAGAGCTGCTGGGGCCCCCAGCAAAGAAACAGGGGTACAAGGGAGAGAAAGGGAGAAGGAAGGCCAGACGTGAAGCCAAGGACAGACACATAGCCCGTGACAGAGGCCTCCAAGCTCCAGCCACGCATGCACTTCTCAGGATATAAAGCTTGAGCAGAACTTTGATTTCCCCTTATACCAGTTTGAGCTGAGATTTCTGTTCTTTAAATCCAAGGAGCCCGGGCTCATTGGCTCTCCCCAGAGGATGGGTGGGGAAAACCCCCTTTAGTGGGCCTGACAGCGAAATACCAAAGGATGCTAAGACTACTCATGAATGGGGGACGTGGAAGGGGACCCTACATAACCTCACAGGCCCCACAAAATCCTAGATACAGAAGGAAAGAGAGAAAACTGGCAAACTCCACCTGGGAGGGCGGTCAGAGTGGACATCGCCGGTAATGGACAGTGGTCACCACGTGCCTCCCCTCATCCCCGCCAGCAGGATGAAAGCCAGGAACATGACATCACTCCCACGACGTTCCTGCCAAAATGCACTCCCTGGACCTCATCGTGAAGAAACACGAACTCAGCCCAAGTTGGGAGGCAATCTCCAAACTGACTGCCCTACAGTCTTCGCAGGGGTCCCAGAAGGAAGGCTTCCATGCGGGGTCCCCATTGGGATCCTTTCAGGATAAGGGACGTTATTGGGACGACGGGCAAAACTCAAACACGGTCTCTGCATGAAGGTACGTGGGGTTCTCTAGAACTCTAGCACCTCTTTCGTGAGTTTGAAACTGATATAATCCTTTACAATTTAGAAAAAGAAACAGGCACTTGTTTGACAGAAGTACCTCAAAGCTCATCAAAGTAAGAAATTCATGCAGCCCCAAGATAAAGCTATGCTAACTCTTCCCCTCACCACCCCTTTTCTTTGAAAAGAGTGTTGTGGCCTCTGGCTTCAAGAGATGGCTTCAGAGGGCTGCCAGGGACGCCTGGGTGGCTCAGCTGTTGAGCGTTTGCCTTTGGCTCAGGGCGCAATCCTGGGGTCCTGGGATCAAGTCCCACGTCAGGCTCCCTGCATGGAGCCTGCTTCTCCCTCTGCCTGTGTCTCTGACTCTCTTTGTGTGTCTCTCATGAATAAATAAATAAAACCTTTTCAAAAGGGGGGGGGCTGCTAGAGGCCAGAGAGCTGAAACCTGACATACAGCATCCCTTACGTTCCCGTATCTTAACCATTTTGATGAGATGCTTTTTGAGGAATGCACGTGTGGGGGGCTCCACTCCACACCTACTGCCTGAACATCTCCAGGCCCTGCGTATTTGGAGACGTTTCCCCAGAAGACCTAGGGCTCCGGCAGCCCAGGTGGCTCAGTGGTTTAGCGCCGTCTTCAGCCCGGGGCGTGATCCTGGAGACCGGGGATCGAGTCCCACATCGGGCTCCCTGCATGGAGCCTGCTTCTCCCTCTGCCTGTGTCTCTGCCTGCCTCTCTCTCTCTCATGAATGGATAAATAAAATCTTTAAAAAAAAAAAAAAAAAGACCTGGGGCTCATCCCAGCTACACCAAACACCTGCCCCATCAGTAGCCAACCACAGAATTTGGTGGAAGAAACAGGGCGCTCCTTCCTTCAAGCGCTTTACTGCCATCTGCTGGACACCTGCTGTGACACATCCACCACCCCAAGGGCACAAGCAGATGCAGAGGCGCAGACCCCACCCCACCCCGCTCCCCAGTCTGAGTTGTGCAATGCACTTGGAACGCTGCAGAGTTCATTGCAAATGCTTCTGTTTGGTTCTGTGCCACCAACAAATTTATTTAAACCCACACCACACGTAGGCATTCCTCCTATCTGTAGCACGTGCCTGTAACGTGAGCAGGAGACGTCACCACCAAATGGTTAGAAAACAATACTCTCATCCGTTCAGCCCATTCTTGGTCAGGAAGTGAGGTGCCCAGCAGGACAGACACATGCTCTTCCCCCAAACACACGCATGCATGGCTTGTGCAAATGAGTGTGTGGATTACAGGCCAACCAGAGAGTGGCCATTTCTGGGTTGGCCAGGTTAGGAGCTGAACTGTGTCCTCCCAGATTTCTATGTTGGAGCCCTGACTCCCAGCACCCCAGGATGTGACTGGATCTGGAGTTGGGGACTTTACAGAGGTGGTTAAGATTACATGAGGTCACTGGAGTGGCCCTGATCCAGTGTGACCAGGATCCTCACAGGAGGAGCCATCAGGACACAGACACGTACGGAGGGATGACCCTGTGAGGACCCAGGGAGAGCGCACACACACACAGAGACCTCAGGAAGACCCTGCCTGCCTGCACCTGCATGTCAGGCGCAGTGTCTGTTATATAAGCCTCTTGTCTGTGGTTCTTTGTTACAACTGCCCTAACAAACAAATGTAATCAGTTCAGATCAACTAATCTGTAAGTTTCAGCCTGAAATGATGACAGACAAAATGTGTCATGCTAAGAGTTCCAAAAGGAAAGATGTATTTTGACATCTATGGTGCCTGCCCACTTGCCCCATGGAGTCCACTGCTCTTGTAACGTGATTTCTGGACATAAGACATTTCTTGCAGACTTACTTCCATCTGGGGTATAACACGGGATCTGACCAAGGGGAGAAGGTGGTCCCCCTGCCATCCTGGTCTGGGGTCTTCACCCGTTCCTTCCCTCGTGGTGCCTTATCTCCTCTCAGCCCCAAAAATCAGGGCTGGTTGGAAAGACAATTGCTTGGTGGGCCACAATCCCTCTGCAGGTCGACGACAAACGGATGCATCGATCACTTCTCAGGAATCCTTGCTCATCTGGGGCAGGGTGGGGACATGAGATACGGATCTGATGCCCCAGGTCCATATGTAGCAGACCCCCAAAGCAAGGTGAGGCACTTTCCTGCAGCTCCAATGGCTGAGGCCCTGGGGGCTCGGCCACTTGAAGTGTGGAGTGGGAGCTGGAGCAGCAGCATGGGCCAAGTGGGTGTGCTATTAAGTTGATTCCTCCACCTAGCAGCTGGGGGACCCCAGACACTCACACCCTGGGGGCCCTCCTCCATAAAGATGCAGGTAACTGTGGCCTTCTGCATCCAGGAACAGGCTTCGATCAAGGTTCTGCAGTCCCCACCTCAATGGTTGGACATGGCTGTGCTAAGCCCAAGCATCATGGGAATGTCATTTCCAGGCCCACTTATGATGCAGCAACACCACCTCCCCAGGCCGCGGACAGCATGTGCCCATCACTGCAGCCAAGCTTGGATGCCCCCACTCAGACATGAAGCCCTCCTACCTGCTCTGGTTAGAACTGGCCCCTCCCTGTGGGGGCTCCCTGTTCAGACCTGTTCTCACGTGAGTCCCAGGTGCCCCTGGACATGATAGTGCACAAATAAGGCCCCAACTTCAAAGATGACCAGAGTCCACGCCACCTAAAGGCTAACTCCTTCAGCCAACACACATTCAGTAGTGTGTGTGATGCACAGGTGCAGAGCCACCATGCATGGCTGGGAGCTGGTGACATGGCACCCTTGCAAACAGACCTGGCACTCCAGCATGTCACAAGTGCCCTCAGGAACCTCCCCCGGGCCTGTCCCCCTTCCATGGACTTGGAATGGAGAGCTGGGGAGGAGTGGGGATGAGCCTGGTGAGGGAGGGAAGCCATGGCTAAAAATAGTTAAATTTCTTTAAGATGAAAATTCCTAATTTAAAATGATGATAATAAACAGCAACCAATACAAAATTAGGATGACAAATACGTCCTTCAAATAACTACCGAGGACATCAGATGAGATCTATAGCAAGGCCTGTGAGCAAAGTAGTTAAGTGCTCTCTGACACCTAGTTTTTCTTGTGACAACAGTGGGGGCGTGGCCAAGAGAGGATGACATAGGTGGGGATGTGGCCGGGCAAGAAGGATGCTGATGAGGGCGTGGCCAGGTGAGGAGGACACTGGCAGGGGCGTGGCCAGGAGAGGGTGACAATGATGGGGGCATGGCCGGGCAGGGTTGATGATGAGGATGAGGACAAGGATAGTGCACTTAGGGGACACCAGGCACTGTAGTAAGTGCTTCAGGTGAATCTTTCCTTTAACTGTCTGGAGATGCTCAGGTGACCCAGGCAATGTTGAGGGGCTGCTAACTCGCAGGCTAGAATATGCAGGATTGCCAGCAGGAGGAGGGAACCCCCCTCCTCCCTGAACAGTCAGAGGACCTCAGGGAGGGAGGGCAGGAGGAGCCGAGGACCCTTAGGGGCCAGTAACACAGCAAGGCCAGCGAGAAGGCGGGTGGAAGCCAGGGCAGCTCCTCCACAGAGCTGCTGTCCCTGTAATGGGGGCGGCCACCCTCTCCGGAGCCCCCAGCTTGCTATAACATATCCTGGAGTCCCGACACAGCTTAACCCACAGATGCAGGCCACGCCAGGGTGCGGGGAAGATGCACAGGGGGGCAGGAGCCAGCCCCACCCCACCCCAGACTCTTAATGTTCTTGGGTTCTGGAAATGCATTTGGGTGTTTTTCATTTTCTTCTTTCCGCTTCTTGGCACATTTTCCACTACTTTCGTGTTGAGCACTTAGGATCCTCTGAGTAAGAACTCAAGAGTTTGCAGAGGAGCCTTACACAAGAACTCACGCTTCTGGAGTAGGCCTGCAGGGGGCGGGATCCCCAGGCGCGGCAGGTGCGGGATCCCACTGGCCTCCCTTCACAAGCAGGTCTGCCCCTGGCCTTGGCCACGGTGGCAGGCAGATAGAGTCACCACAGGGAACCCTGCATGGCCACAGCCAGTTCTGCTGCAGGGTCCCCCCAGGGTGCGGAGCCAGGCGGTGGGGAGGGAGCCGACCCCACTCCAGGGCACGAGGCAGATGGACAGTCTTCAAACACAGGACCGGAGACCCCAGAACTCCAAGGTGCTTCTGCTAACTGTGCAACACTCGCCTCCTGTTTCCTCCAGCCATGAACACGCTGTCACATACAGGCAGTTCTGTGTGCAAGCCTAGAGGCTGTGACAAGAGAAGGGCCGGGAGTGGACTCAGCTCAGGAAACTGCTCACCCTGTGGCCTTGGGCAGGTTACTCACCCTCTCTGGGCCTGTTACCTGGTCTGAGTAGTGGAGGCCAGCAGGTGTCTGCTAGGGCTGGTCCAGGGTGTGAAAGATGGGCCAGTAGAGCTGATCAGGACAGCGTGGGAGCCGAACGGATGGTCGGTCTCCGAGGAGGACCGCCTGGGTGCTGTTCTCTGCTTAGCATCTGGCATCCACCACCTCACTGCCAGTCCCGGCAGCACAGATGAGGCAGCAGGGCTCAGGAGGCAGGCCGTGACTTGGGTCACTTCACCCAGATAATTGAGAAGCTCTAGGAGCAAACTGTCCTTCCTGGATGTCATGGAAAAGAGCTCCCAGCCGGAGGGCAATGCTCAATCCTAGAGGTCTGGTGGCTTCCATGCTGGCCCGCTCTGAATCCACGGTGGGGGATGGACCCTGGCCCACATGGGGGCCAGAAATCAGGGCTGCGGCCTGCACTGCAGGAAGCGACAGTCAGGAACCCCCCCTCCCAACACACTGATGCTTCATGAGGGTGGCTGGGGGCCAGACCATCACATGCACTGGAGAGGAAGCGGCCCTCAGACTCGTAGAGGGCGAACCCTCCAAAGTTGTGGCCCTGCCGCAGGGTTCAAGCTGTAGCGACTCCATTTTCGTATCCCCTGCATTTCTGATGCCCTGGCATCTGGGGCCTTGCTGACGCTGGCCGGCCTGTCCTCCCCAGGCAAGTGCATTCTGACAGCACAGGACTCGCCCAGAGGGCAACTCTCAGAGGCAAACCGGCCCACGCACAGCCCTGACCCCCACCTGCCCTACTGGGTGGTTGCCCGCAGGGCCATAACTCACCTGCCCTGGTCAGCCCAGGGCGGGTCCCAGATGGCCAGGGTCGGCCCCGTGCACCAGAGCCCCTGAAGTTATCCAGACCAGCCAAGCCTCAGCCTGTTCATCCTGCCCCACCTGTTCTATCCTGCAGGCACCACAGTGAAGGCTCTTGGGCCCATTTCTCTCTGGCTCTTCCTGCCTCTTGACCCAGTTTGGGGCTTCCGTGTGGCTCCCATGACCTCCATCGCACGTCTGCCCCCCTCTCAGGATCTGTAAGGAACACACCCTCTTTCCAATGGCAGCCGAATGGTACCTGAATGGTATTAAAGCTACATTTTTATTTTATTTTATTTTATTTTATTTTATTTTATTTTATTTTATTTTATATGTTATGTTATTTTATTTTATTTTATTTTATTTAAGATTTTATTTATTTATTCATGAGAGAGAGAGAGAGGCAGAGACACAGGCAGAGGAAGAAGCAGGCTCCATGCAGGGAGCCTGACGTGGAACTCGATCCCGGGTCTCCAGGATCAGGCCCTGGGCTGAAGGCTGCACTAAACCACCGAGCCACCCGGGCTGCCCCAAAGCTACATTTTTAAAACTGGGTTAGGAACAGGGCAGGAAATGACCCTAGAACTACCTGAAAGCACTCAGACGTGCTTTCTCACTCAGCCACGGGGGCCAGAGTGAGAATGGGGCAGGATGGGCAGAGAGAAGGCTCAGCACTCCACTTACATTATTAGATCCTTCCCATGGCCGAGGGCACGGTGGGCTCTGCTGACACCCGCTTTACAGGTGAACTAATGGAGGGTGTTCATTGCTTCTCCCTCCTCCAAGGGTCCCATCCTGGGTGTGGGCTGCCGGGGGTGGCTTCCAGGAGATGCAGCTCACACCACAGGAGGGAACTGGATGCCTCTCCAGGCTGCAAGGATGCTGAAGAGCCAGCACTTGCACAGCACACAGAAGGCCAAGCAGGGTGGACCTGCCTACACCCCACAGCCCACATGTGACACCTCAGCACTCCTTAGCCCTGTGACACAGGGTAGTGGGCAGCGGGACATGGTCCCACCCAGACTGGGTCAGCGTGTAAGGCCCCGGTGGCTGAGAGAGGTGGACAGGTGGCCTGAAAGGCAATAAAAGTCACTGCCCTGCCCATCTGGAGAACAGTTCAGAGCCTCCCCTGTTCCAGCCCTTTCCCCTCGCCTTCCCGGCCCACGCTCTCTGTGTGCTCTCCCAGACCCACTGTCCACCCTCCTCTGCCCAGAGACTCTGACCTAGAGACTCTGACCTCTGGGCCCTCTGGTTGGCCGGCACACACAGGGCTCAGCCGATGGGAGGGCAGGAGAAGAGAGGCCAGGCACCCCCTGCCTGCGTCCTCTCCACCACCTCGGCTGTCCCTGCTTCTGAGACCACAATTTCCTCCCCGTCCTTCCATCCATTAAAGACTCTTCATCCGAGCAATCAGGGGGATTCTGTTTCTTTAAAAGACTGCAGCTGACACAAGCCCTGTTCCCACTGTTGCGAGGTGGGATCAGGGACATTTGTGCCCTGTGCATGGAAATTGGGCATCGCACCAGATCACCTGTATCAGAAATCAGGCATCACACTGGTCTCCTGTATTAGAAATCACGTAGGGTAATCACACTGGGTTACCTGTACGCAGAAAGCACCTGGTGCCACACTCTATTGGGACACCCAAGATGCTAGACACACAGAGAGCTCACAGCTCCTGTGAAGGGCATGTTCACCCCACAACACCAGATGACTCCTCCCCTACTGAATGCAAGACGGTTGCCTATCTTTCCAATTTCAATAAAGAGTTCAGGAATGTGTATTTCTAGGTAAATATCCCCATTTTTAAATGCTGGTGACTAACCCAAATATTTTAGAAACTGCATGGGTCAAACAAAATCCTGGGAGGGTGGGTGTGAGCTGCGGGCTGCCCTGCCATATTTGGGGGGTAAAAGGTTAAGGAGAGGTCTGTTAAGGGTCAGACAGGTGAAGAGCAACCGTGTACCCACCTGGTGGATCTCATGCCAGCCGTTCTCGTCCCTGCAGCACACGGCAGCGTGCTCATGGAGCAGGAGCTCACAGCAGTAGGGATCACCCCCAACGATGGCGGTGTGGTACAGGGGTGTGAGGCCATAGCTGTCTTTGTAATCTGGGGATGCTCCCAGCTCCAAAAGGGTCTAGGAGGAAAAAAAAGCATCAAACATAGGTATCATGATCACTTCTGTAGGAAGTGAGTCCAGAAAGAAGCATGAGGGTCACTGTCCCCCAGACCAAGGCTAAGCAGGGTCCTGGGTTCCGGCACTTTTCCTTGGCCTCCCAGAATCAAGCAGGTGCCAATGTCATATAGTGAGGTTTCTGGCCTCTGCAGGATGTGTGTGCATCCGGGAGGCCAGGAGACACTCTGCAGACACATACCTGTGGTGCCCCGCTGACCCCTTTGTACCAGCGGAGAGCAACACATGAGGTGGTCTTCGTAGAAAAAAGGTGTACTATACAAGCCAAAATTACAGCATAAGGGCATCCCCGCGTGCATCCTGAGGGCAGCAGCACTACGGAGGGCTCTCAGGAACGCTAGATTCCAGAGAGAACCAGCTGACAAGGTGCAGCCGACGTGAACTCAAGAAATCTGTGCCTTCTGAGAGAAGCGTCGGCTTGGGGGTCAGGCCCTAAGAGTGGGTCCCCCTCCCTCCCTACTGGGGCTCTTGGAGGCCCTACACACGCAGGGCCAGGGCACGTAGAGCACACAGGGCAGTGGGGTGGGATGGGGGTAAAACTACACCGTGATCGGCTTCCAGAGAAAGGCTTCCAGCAACAAGGCTGGCTCGGGGCCCCTCGGGCTGGATGCACAGCCTCCTCCTCGGGGTGGGGGGTGGCGTCAGTGCCGCCCTTCCTGGCTGAAAACACAAGCCTCTGTCTGAAACAGAGGGACAGGAAAACTTATGTAAACACCAAATTCTAAACATCCCAAGAAGAGAGGGTAAGGGGCGCAGACTAAACTTCTCAACCCCAGTGGGGACACCACTCAGGGTCAGCTCGGTGGCTGTTGTGGGACGGGGACAGGGAACTGGCGAGGATGTGGGGGATCGGATGGTGAGGGGGCGTCCCCCGTGTGAGACAGGCTCCAGAATGTACCTTCAGGGCCACTTGGTTCCTGGCTCGGGCGGCTTTGTGCAGGGCGGTCATCCCATCTCTGGCGCGGAAGTCCAGGTGAGCCCCGCCGTTTCGGAGAGCTTTGATCACCTCTGTGGGGTCATCCAGCTGAGCAGCTAAGGTCAGCGGGGTCTCTGTGGGGCCCAAACACACGCACTTCAGCACCAGCATGAGAAGATGGCCAAGGCACCGGGCTCACCAAGCCACGTTGAAAGTTTGAGCTGGAAATACCCAGTGGGGCATTTGGGCTCCCACGTACCCGTTGCCCCAATATCTGGCTTAGGCAACCCCGGTGACAATGATGGTGACACCTGGGATCATGTACAAATCAAAACGAGGGCAGAGACAAGAGTTTCCACATTATTGCTTTGTGAGCAGTGAGTCAGAAGCTGCCCGCTGCCCTCGCCCCCAGGACCCTGAATCCCACAGCACAGGGCAGGTGCTTCCCTTTGGGACCGGTGACCTCCTTCCACCCAGGGATGTACTTAAAGGTCTGAAAGGCAGATGCCCGCCTTTCTTCATCTCAATGTCACGACATTTATGGGCATCTTGGAGGACACTGAGACTCAAGCTGCAGGCACACGAAGGTAGGTGAGGTGCGGAGTCTGTGACCCAGGGAGGTGCGGGTCTGGGTGGGCAAAGACCTGAATCGGGTCAGCACAACAAACAACCAACGACCTGCAGGAGGACTGGGGCCGAAGACCTGGGGACAGAATGATGGAGCCCACCCCCATGGGAACAAAGTGAGGAAGGGTTCCCCGCCACCCGTGCAGCCAACCCCGGACCGTCTGTCACTGGCTGTGACGGGGATGTCAGTATCTCATTAAATCCACCTTCTCGGGGCACCTGAGTGGCTCAGTAGTTGAGCATCTGCCTTTGGCTCGGGTCATGATCCTGGGGTCCTGGGATCGAGTCCCACATCGGGCTCCCCACAGGGAGCCTGCCTCTCCCTCTGCCTGCGTCTCTGCCTCTCTCTCTCTGTCTCTCATGAATAAATAAATAAAATCTTTAAAAAAAAATCCATCTTTCCTCCCACTTGGGCTCCTGAATGCCCGCCATCACCACTGCTAAGCAAGTCACACTGTCCTGATGGCATTCATCTGAGAGGCTTTTACCTTCTAGAAAAGTGCCAAGAGCGCTACAACAACATGCATGTCCCCAGGACCCAGAAACACTACTGGCTGATGATGACTTGTTCTGACTTCAGGCTTTTGAGAATAAAAGAACTGGGGCATCTGACCTGAAACTGAACTCCCTTCTGGTTGTACCTCTGTCATGTCCCTGCTGTCCCCAGGAAGGGCAACTGCGTTGTGAATTCAGCTCCACACCCCCCACCTAGCCTTAATTCCTGGGCTTATTACCCACAAATGAGCACTGTTTTGAATGCTCTTTAAACTCGGAGAGGCACCTGGGTGGCACAGTGGTTGAGCAACTGCCTTTGGCTCAGGACACCATCCTGGGGTCCTGGGATCGAGTCCTGCACTGGGCACCCTGCAGGGAGCCTGCTTCTCCCTCTGTCTATGTCTCTGTATCTCTCATGAAAAAATAAAATGTAAAATAAAATAAAATAAAACTTGCCGTGGGAATCACCCTGCACCTGGATGTGCCATGGTGAGGGGCAGAGTATTGGGGGTCGAGAAGGCATGGAGTCAGGCAAGAGCTCCATGTGTGGGCAGAGACATGGAAATGGGGCTGATGTGCAGACAGATTCAAATTTGGGGAGAGACTAGACTCCCACCCTCTAGAGAGGAGAGAGGGAACTGTTAGGCCTTCACCACTTTGGCCCAGGTGGCATCCCAGCCATAGGTGTTGGAAGGCAACAGTGAGGTCTTGGGTCCTGGGGTGGCTGGTAAAAGCAGTGAAGGCATGGAAGGCCTGATCCTTGGGAGCCACCAGCATCTATGCCTCAAAGTGAAATTTCTTACAGCAACAAGAGGAAGAAGTCAGCCCCTCAAGTGTAAGATACATTTAGGACTGATGCTCCTCTGGCACAAGGTCAACCCTCAAAATGATTAGGATTCTTCTTTTTTATTTGGTCTTCCACACACGGCCAATGCAAAAGGTAGGTGCTCCAGAGGAGATTTTAATGTTATACCATGATGTTTCATAGCCAACAACCTCAGCATCATTTTATAACGGGGACATTGTCTCAGAGAGGGTGGTGGCAAACATAAAACTGGAACCAAGGCTGGGGTCATACCCCTGACTCCAAATTACAGACCCCTTGGGCAGAGCCACGCGCTGGGATGGTGCTAGGCACGTAAGTGCTGATGAGTAGATACACGGGCAAAGAACGAGGCACCCCGCTAATGGTAATGTGTCTTAATGTCCAAGAGGGGGGGACCTCCAGCCCTCGGACAACACCCATGACAGGTGGTACCTTCCTCAAAGAGCACTCCCCTAAGGACGTTTTGCAGACTTACCATTTTCAAACCTGACCAGGACCCACTCCAGGGAGGTGAGAGAGCCCTCCACCTTACATGCCCCGCAGGAAGGGGACATCGAATGAGACTCCACATGAGGCTGATGGAACCATCCCAAGAAGATGCTTATCCATCACCTGCAAACCTGTAACCATTAGGGGCTTACTCTGTGTGACTGATGACCATGTGACCACTCCTCTAAACCAGCCTGGGACCTGCATCATAATTCTTGGAAAACACTCCTCGGTTTTTGCATTTTGAAATTACTTCTATTTTAATAAATATACTGGAACCTCAGCAAGTATAACCTCAAGATGGCCCCAGTCTCTCAACCTCAATGCCCAGTGGAGTAGAAACTGCTCTGATCTTTTCAGAAAGTCTTGAACACATAATACTTTCTCCCCTAGAAATGGCCTGGTGGCATTTTTGCCCTAGGGAACAACCAGCCATGCTTTGAAAGGCACTAGCTGGAAGGTTTGCAGGTAGGAGATGTGGGAAATACCTGGACGCATAGCACAAGGACACCTGCTACTGGCTTCCAATCTGTCCAGAGCGGGGAACAAGGCTCAGCAGCAAGGAGCACGCGGCAGGAGAGGTGTGGAAGCACAGAATGGCTGTCCACACCTGCAGGCTCAGCGTGCTGCTGTCTGGAGTGTGCACACTCACATCATTAAGTTATTCATAGTTGAGAGATGATAGACTCCATACCCTCTGCCTGAATGCCTCATGCAAAACATCACAAGTGGGAAAAGCCTGGCCTTGCATCTGAACCTTCGAGCTTCTAGGCTCAGCTGTGACTTTGACAGAGACTTCCAACCCCACAGGACCTGATTCCCCATCTGTGGTGCAAAGACCACCCTGTCCAGCCCAAAGTGAGGGAAAACAGGGGGTCACAGCTTTGAAAATGCATCCTAATGAAAAAGCTCTCACCAGTGTGAGGACCAACAGGATCTACAGTGACAGCACAGGTAAGACTCACAGCACCAGCTTAACATGGAGATAGACACACACCTCCCACAAGACATAAAAGGGACAATATTCCAGTAGGGTCAGGCTTCTGCCATCACTCACATTAAGCTCACTTTCCTAACACAATCCATTTTATGAAAACCTGTACCTCTAAAAACATGAAACATCCCTTCTGCATCAGACTGAAATTTTGCCATCCAAAATGCAAAACTGTGGACACATTCCTTGACCAGAAGTTTCAGGAAAAGCCATTCGTGGCTGTGTTTGCTAACCCTCTAGGGGAGAAGTGGCCTTCAGCTGGAATATTCTAAAAGTCCACATGATGGGGATGTCTCCTTCTAAGGGAACACTTGAGAAGTGGAAGCAAAGCTAGAGAGGTGAGGCTACATCCCTGTCCCATCTTCTGCCCTTCTCTCCTTTCGGTCAGCAGAAATCTGACATGTCCCCAAACATCATAGTCTCAACAGCAAGAAGCCTCACTACAGCACCATGGTGTGTTCATCCCCATCTCTGTGACAAATCCAGTGACCCGAGATCAAATCTCAACATTCGCAAGGACCAGAGAGAGGAGATTCAGAGATTCCTTCCTCATGACCTAGATCTGTGGTTCTCACATTTGGGCAGGAAATAAGAATCATCCAAAGAGCTGGTTAATACAAAGAATGTGGACTTCATTCCCAGAAGTGATTCAATGGGACTTATCACTCTGCACCTTTAATAGGCTGTAGTCCACAGGACGTGCTTGGCAGAAGAACGCTAGTTCACAGTGGCATCACCTGGCCCCACGCCCAGATACTACTTTAATCAGTGTTGGTATGACCCAAGTATTAGGATTGGTAAAATCTCCTTATGTGGTTTTTAACATGAGAATCATGGCTCTGAACACCTGCTAACTCCAATGTTAGCAGCATGGGCACGACCTGGATGCTGGTTAGAATCTCAGGGTGCTGGGTGGCTCAGTCAGTTAAGCGTCTGCCTTCAGCTCAGGTCATGATCCTGGGGTCCTGGGATCGAGCTGCATGTTGGGCTTCTTGCTTAGTAGGGAGTCTGCTTCTTCCTCTGCCCCTTCCCCAGCTCATGCTTTCTCTCATGTGCTCACTCTCTAAAATAAATAAAATCTTAAACAGAAATGCAAAATATCAAAAGGAAAGAATGAATGAATGAAAGAAAGGGAAGAAAGGAAAAGCAAAGCAAGGCAAGGCAAAATCTCAGGCCCCCTCCCGATTTTCGGAACCAGAATTGGCATTTTAGCAAGATTCCCAGGTCACAAATGGACATCAAGTCCGAGATACATGGGCCTAGGGCACAGTTCTCCCACCTGATCAGGTATGTGATGAGTAAACAAGCAAACCCCCCAAAATGGTGCTGTCCCTCATGTGAGTTTATCACTGTGTTTATAAATTATACGTGACCATGGGGAAAGTAGTCGTCTGTTTAACAAATGGTGCTGGGACCACTAGATTTCCACATGCGAATGAATGAAGCAGAGGCCTACCTCACGCCATATACAAAACTCCACTCATTAATGGCTTATAAATGTAAGAGCTACAACTATCAAATTGTAGGAAAGAACAGAGATTTACTCCTATCTCTGTAGCCCCAAGTTAGGCATTATTTTTATTTAACCTTAAAAAATATGACACCAAAAGCACAAGTGACAAAAAAAAATAAACAAATTGGACTTTATAAAATTAAAAACTTTTGGCCATCAAAGGGCACCATCAAAGAAGTGAAAAGACAACCCAGAGAGTGGGAGAAGATACTAGCAAACCACATATCTGATTAGGGATTTGTATCCAGAATGTATAAAGATCTTTCATAACTCAACAAGAACAGACAAATAACCCAATCAAAACAGGAGCAAAGAACCAGACATTTCCCCAAAGATATACATATGGCCAATAAGTGCATGAAAAGATGCTCAGTATCACTGGTCATTAGGAAATGCAAATAAAACCAGAGAGAGCAGTGACTTCATACTAAGACAGCTGTCATAAAAAGGAGAGGTGACGGCAAGTGTTGGCAAGGCCGTGGAGGACTTAGACCTCCCGCGCACTGTAAGTGGGACGTCAAATGATGTAGAGACATTGGAAAACAATCTGGCAGCTTCTCGAAAGGTTTAACAGAGTTACCATGCAGTCCAGTAGTTCCCCAGATATGTGCACGAGACGGATGAAAACACATGTCCACATGCTCTATACAAGAATGTCCACAGCAGCCAAGAAGTGTCAACGACCCAAATGGCCGCAACTGATGAGTGGATAAGCAAAAGTGGCCCACTCAGAGGAATACCACTTGGCCACGAAAAGGAACACAGCACCGTCACACACTACCACCTAAATAGAACTTGACACCGTGATGCTGAGTGAGAAACCAGTCACAAGGGACCTCGTAGTGTGTGACTCCATTTCTATACAACATCCAGAACAGGCAAATCTCTAGAGATATAAAGTAAACTGGTGGCTTCCAAGGATGGTGATTGAGGATGGGGAGTGATGGCAAATGGGCACAGCCTCTCCTGTTTGGGTGTTCTAAAGATCGTGGCGATCGTACAAATCTGAATATATTTTTAAAAACCACTGAACTGTACACTGTTAATGGCTAAATTTAATAGTATGTGAAATGTATCTCAATAAAGCCTTACAAAACACAAAAATTGACTTTAATTATAGGTAAGTTATATCTTAATAAAATTTTTAATAAAAAATCATACATGGCATATGTTACTAACATATTGAATGTGTTACAAAATACACACAGACAAATGTTTTTAAAAGGAAGACAAAGTTTGCTGTTTCTGTGCCGCCCGATGGACCATCTGCACTTCCTTTGTGAGATAAAAGGACAGGAAGACAATCCCAGGACATCCTCTGGGTTAAGAATCTCTGACTATTCAGAAGTTCAATGGTTGGCACATGTCCACAGCGACCCTGCCACCTGTCATATCTACTGATGTGTCCATGTATGTGTTCCTGCAAATGCCAACCAGGGGCAGTAGCTCAGCCCTCTCCTTGTCCAAGCACCTGCCTATGGGGTGCACAGGACATGAACTACTCGGTGTCCAGTTACCAAAGACAGTGGGGCAGGTGGGGACTGTGGGCATGGAAGTCACTTTGCAGGATGGACAACCGCTCCTGTTTGGATTCACCAGCGCCTCTGGCATTAATCTGCATTCAACGTTTCAGTGTTAAATTATGAGAAATCGCAGACTCTTCCAGTATGTTAGACTAGTCTAGTTAGACTAGAATATTTGATTATTCCCCATCCCCACCATGAAAGAGAATGGGATCTGCAGCATCTTCTGTGGTACATGGTCCTCGACAAGGGGGACACATTCTCGTGATGTGATCCCAGGTAAGCACATGAGACTCATCCAAACAACCCACAGGCCTTGACATGAGCGAGCAAGTATGGAGGGTGGCAGCAGTTTTCCCCAAACTGTCGGCCTCTCTAAAGATTCTGGCAACTGCTTCTCACATGAGCCCACGAACCAGGGGGCTGGGGGGTGGAGGTGGGCATCATTCTTGTACTTCCTGCCACTTCCCACAAATGGAAGAATCACGATTGTCCTCACATTCTCTGGAGATGCTAGTTCCGGCGGCCAAATGTGCTAGAGGAGACAGTCCCAAGCAGGTGCTGGCAATGCAGATTTGTGAACAGAAGCAGGCACGAATCACTTTTGTGTGAGGACATCTTTGATAATGGGGAACACAAAGGAGGGAGGCAGGTATAGAGAAGCCAAAAACAGAACTGTGGCCTGTGGCCTCCTATTCCAGACAAAATCCTGTTTCCAGAAGGAGGTATGGCCAGTTTCAGGGAGAGCCATCAGACCTGGCCTGAGGGACCTCACAGCCAGGGCTTCCAAAGGCACCAGGGAAAGTCTTGCAGCCAGGTTCCTGACTCCCATGCAAGGGTTATGTCATTCACACAGGCCTGTGGAGGCAGGAAGTCCATGGGCATTGCTTCAAGGTCAGACACTCTAAAAGTGGATGGTTCTTGCTCCCAGACAGTGGTGTGTGGCTGGGGATTCTCTCACAAGGAAGGCGTGGACTAATGTGGTCTGAAGCGGGCACACAGGACCAACCAGATCAGGAGCTGGAAAAGTATATGACCTTTTGAGCAAGCAAAACCTGAAGCCTCGCAACAGGGAGAACAGGTTTGTAGCACTACAAACCTACTAGAAGGGATAAAATCCAGAACATTGGTAGCACCGATTTCTGGCAAGGATGGGCAGCCCAGGAGCCCCCAATCACCACTGGTGAGAATGCAAAACAGTGCACGACTTTGGAAGGCAGTTTGGCAGTTTCTTATAAAACTATAAAAATATTTTACCATATGTTCCAACAATTGCACGCCTTGGTATTCACTCAGCTGATTTGAAAACTTCTGTCCACACCACACCCTGCACACCAAAGTTTATAGCAGCTTAATTCATAATAGCCTCAAACTGGAAGCAACCAAGGTGCCCTTCCACAGGGATGGGTAAACAAAACTGGAACATCCAATATAGTAGATGGCTATGAAACAAGATAAAGAAAAGCCATGAAAAAAAAATAAAAAATAAATATATATATATATATATATATATATATGTGTGTGTGTGTGTGTGTGTGTGTGTGTGTGTGTGTGTATATAGCCAACTCTTAAATACATACTGTTAAATGAAAGAAGCCACTCCAGGGGAGCCTGGGGGGCTCAGTTGCTTAAGTAGCCAACTCTAGATTTCGGCTCAGGCCATGATCTCAGGGTCGTGAGATGGAGCCCCACATCGGGCTCCGTGCTTAGTGTGGACTCTGCTTGTACCTCTCCCTCTACTCCTCCTCCTGCTCATGCATTCAGTCTTTCTCTCTCAAATGAATGAATGAATGCATGAATGAATAAGTAAAATCTTAAAAAAAAAAAAAAGCCAGTCTGAAAAACCAGTGCCTGATTCTAATTATATGACATTCCAGAAAAGGCAAAACTATGGAGGAAGTAAACAATCAGTGGTCCAAGGGGCTCCAGAGAGGGGCAGGGTGGAATAGGTAAAAAGCACAGAGGATTGTTTTAGGTGATGAAAGTATTCTGTATGACCCTGTAATGGTGAACACAAGACTCAAACATCTGTCAAAATCATAAACTCCGCAGCACACGGAGCGAACCTCAATGCATGCAAATTTTTAAATGAAGTTGAAAAATTCATAGAGGAGATGTGGTGGGGGCGTCCTGGTTTGGAATGCAGAATGTGACAAAAGAGTTGAACTGTATTACAAATGTAAAAAATAGCCTTGCCGGAGGGAATTGGGGAACTACATGCCAGACTATAGAATAGGAACCCAAGGGAGTGGTTTGCAAGACGGACAGCAAAGCAAACCCAGGTAAGTGCCGTGCTCAAGCAACTCACAAAGCTGCCTCCACCGTGGGGTGCAGGTCAGCAACTCAGAAACCACTATTCACGGATCCTGTGATTGAGCAATTAGATAAACAGATGGCAGAGGGAGGAAGCCCGGTTTCTCACTATTACTGGGCAGGTTATGGATCAGCAAAGGGAAGGGACTGCATTGATCCATGTGGCCACAGATCAGAGTTGGAGACATTAGCAAGAACTCATGTTCAGCTTAATACATATACAGATGGTTACATACAGAAGCATTTATAGATATGCACATATTTGTGAGTTAGCATACACATACACACAGTTTGTTGCTCCACATTCGAGGGCCAGGAATCAAGTGCACCCCAGCAGCAGTGAGCACATTCAGCACCCAGATTTTGGTTCCTAAAACCATTCTCCAGTAAGAGGCAGCAGGCTCCTGGAAGACCAGCTGGGCTCTAGGTCTGGGCCGGAAACAAACAGGGTGAACCTGGGGCAAATAATAATGACCCACAGGGTCTGTCCAAGGGACACAGGAGCCAGCTGAAAGAGCTCCCAGTGGCCAGAGCTGGGAGCAATGAAATACAGCCCTGGGTCATAATCCAGATTATGAATTAAATACCCAATAGGTAAATGAATGTAAGAGTAAATAAATAAATGGGGGAGAAAAGACAAACCTCCGTCAAACATGAAGATATTCCATCCTTGAGGACGTGGCACATAACTCCCCACTTGTCAGGTGGGGGCTTCACTTAGTGGCTTCCGTCAGAAGAGGACAATCCATAAAGGAGAAAAAAGAGGGACTGTATAGCCAGGACCCTGATGTGCGCCTCACCCAGGTGAGCAGGGCTAGCATCACAGGGACAAGTCTGGTGGGGAAACGAGTCCAGACGTCATGGGCTAGGAGGATACTTCACCCTGGCGTCCTCCTCCCACAACCCACAACCCACTCTGACGATGATGCACACACACCAGACAAACCCCAATAAGGGGGGCATTCCAAAATATGCCCGCCCAGGTCCCAAAAGAGCCAAGGTCAGTAAAAACAAGGAAAACGCTAGAAACGGTCACAACCAAAAGATGCCTACAGAGACAAGACAACTACGTGCCATGAGGACTCCTGGGGCAAAAAAGGGACGTTACCTACTAATAAGATATGAAGAAAGCGTGCACTTTAGTTAATAGCAACATATCAGGATTGGCTCGTTGATTATAGAATGCACCCTCCTCTGGTAGGACGGTAATCAGGGCAAATGGGCTATGGGTACAGGTGGAACATTCTGTACCATCTTTATAACAATTCTGTAAACCCCAAACTGCTCTAACATAGTCACTGCTCTTATTTAGGTATTAAAGAACAGGTGATGGTGTGATGTGACAATGCTGCTGCTCACTCACCCCCAGCAGGCCCCGTTAGGAGACGCTCTGGACCACAGGGTCTTTGCCCCTGGCCATGTGTGCATGCCATGACATGGGTCACTGTGACAAGTGCCCAGACCGACCTCCTCTCCCCCTGGCCAGTTGTGGCAGATGGCCCAATGCCAAGGCCCCCTCCTGCGGCCCTCGTCCCTGCCCCCACCCAGACTCCTTACTTGCTTGACATACTGCATCTCTCCCTACCATACGCACCTTATGAGTCACCTGTCACCCTCGCTGAAACATAGTGTGGTGTACAAAAGAAAACCCTGAAATAACTGCATGTTCTACTCGAGCTTGCATTTAAAGACAGGCTCCTTTGTACCAGGAAGTGCACCTGACCCGCCATATGCACCAGAACCCGATCCATGGCGGCACAGTCTTCCAGCAGTATCTCCGACTCTCTGAAGATTGACATTTATGAGGTTCTGGAACCCTGTCTGCTCAAAATGCACCCCCCTTCTGTGTACCCAGTGTTATTATTTCTGGAGAATCTAATTCCAGGATTCTCACAGGGGCTCCAGTGAGGCAACCACATGTGGACCATTGTTCATCATCCGCATCCAAGAAGCCCCTTCTGTTCTCAAAGCCAGCGCTCGGAGGAGGCACTGCTCGGCGTATGGGGAGCCAGAGTGTCCGAGAAAGCTTCTAATTGGGCCACGTGGGAGCCAGGAGGGACTCCCAGGAGCCGGGCTGTGGCGACACGTGGTGGAGCCAGGCACATCTCGGCACAGATGATGGACAACACCAGCCTGACAAACTGATGAGCTACTACCTCCCTGGAAACTAACTTAGTCACTGGATCTCAGAGGTGAAGTCCAGACCCATCACAGGTGACCAGAAAAAGCCACTCCATCAATGAAAATTCTATTTTTTTACTTCTCAATATGTTCCATGATTTGAAAGACTTTATTTCTGGCTTTATTAACACCCCGCCTTTTGTCATGCCCGTGCTTCTTTCAAATTTGGGAACACAGTGTGAAATAAAAGCACTAAACTAATTTTTGCTCAAATTACTAGTCTCCGTTCCTTCCTTGGGACTCAGAACACCATGCGCCTTGTCCCACAGGTGCCAACCAAAGCAGGAGATGAACCCAGAGACCCTGGTGGGTGTGGCTTTATTTCTTCATGTGACCTTTGCTGTTACTTATTATAATTTCCACTAGAATAGGCACCAGACAGTTCGTTGTAATCACAGGCTGCTTTATTTTAATTGACAGGTCGTTCTATGGAGATTTCATTATCTCTTGCACATCCCTCGTCCCAAAGGGCTGCTTCTCCAACCTGGGGCCCCCGCATGCAGCCCAGAAGCGTCTGAAAACCACAAAGCCCACTACAGGGCCGTGGCCTGAGTCGGAACATCGTGTTTCCTGCCATTTAGAAAGCAAGCTGCTTTCAACTCTCTGCACCAGCGGTGAAGTCGGCTTTCCCGCAGATTCTGCTGCTCGCCAACTGGCTTTGAAAAAGTCACCCAACTCAGTGTGGAGCTGGTGCCTATTCTAGTGGAACAGGCGACAGTTGTCAGAGCCCATGAGGACGACAGTGTAGCGTCTGGAGTAAGAGGGGAAACAAGCCAGCTCTTCCCTCCCACCAGGATGGCCTGGCGCTGCAGCACATGCTCCCATCCCAGGACGGTGAGGGGACCTGCTCCGAGACCACAGACCGTCCAGTCCTGGACCCTCTGCACCAGCCAGAGCCCTGGCCGTGTCTCGCCACGCACATGCATGAGAAGAGAGACCCACCTCCTTTCCCCAGGGGTGAGAGCATAGACCCTGTGGTCCCAGGGCAGATGAGCCCAGCCTTTGCCTCCTCTGCTCTCAGAGGACACTGGCCACACACAGAGGGCCAGCTTCATGGGACACACGACGATTAAGGGAAAAGAGGTTTCCCACACCCTTGACACATCGCTGGAACTTAATAGGCTGTGATTATTAAGTGCCCTGGTCACTGTTAGGATAACTGGCAGTGCCAGAATGTCTGGGACCAAGGGGATCCCCAAGCATGGGACTTTCAATGTGAAAACCAGGGCCATCCCAGGAGAATAAGGACAAGTTGGTCACACTACCTGTTGTCTGGAGGCAGCCTGTGATAGTCAACTATGGGTTGTCTCCATAGCCAGGGTGCCTCCCTGGGCAGCGCTCACCTTCCATGGGGGCTGCTCTGTGCCGTCGTCCTAGGACTTATCCACAGCTTAGCTCCTTTACAGGGAACGTCCGTCCCACTCTTCACCTCGCTTGTTTCACTCCTCGTGCGTGGTCCCCACTTTCCCTGGCCCCCAGCTAGAATGGCTTCTTTTTGCCTAATTTGGCGGTGTGTGTGAAAAATCTGAAGATGTTGAGGATGGCACGGTGGAGCTGGGTCACGGTGAGGGTCTGACAGCACTGTCTACAGCGGGGTCTCAGGTCTGCACATGGCCTATGGTTCAGAACTTTCTATCTTAAATATCTCTTTTTTGTATCCTGTACATATTTTTGTTTGGCCTCTAAAAATAAAACCCAGTATGTCTGATCACTGGTAATTATGTCTACACACAAAAATACCTGCATACAGATGTTTATAGTAGCTATTTTCACAAGTGCTAAAGACCTAGAAGCAGCCAAGATGCCTTCAACAGGTGGATGGAAAAATTAACTGTGGTCCATCCAGTCACTGTAAGTGCCAGGCAGCATTAAAGAGAAGTGAGCTCCTGAGCTGAAAAGTCATGGAGGGACCGCACACGCATCTTACGAAGCGAAAGAAACCATTTTGAAAAGACCACACGTTATGATTTTAACTCTACAACATCCATGTAAAACCATGGAGACAATGAAGAGATCAGTGGTTGCCAGGCATTAGCAGGGATGGAGGGTGAAAGGTGGATCACGAATGACACTGAGGGCAAGGAAACTACTCCGTATGACCCTATGGTGATGGACACCTGTCATAACTGCTTATCAAAACCCACAAAACGGATGAAACCAAGAGTGGACCCCAAAGTAACCTGCGGACTCTAATTAGTAACGATGGGCTCATGGCTATAACAATCTGCCCCATTAACGCAAGATGCTGATAACAGGGGAGCTGGTGGTTATCGGGGACCCCCACAGAGCTTCCAGCTTTTCCAATCACTCTCCTGTAAACCTGAAACTGCTCTAACAAATAAAATCTACTAATTAAAAAAAAAAAAAAGCTGGGCGAAGAGAAGATGGGGAAGGTTCTGCTTTCTAGGGGAATGCTGACCATGACCAGGAGAGATCTGGATGTGGACCATCTGGCAGTCGCTGCACGTCAATGACTCTGCTTTACAAGTTACACTTAAAAATAAATAACAGTCTTTAGTTTGTTTGGGCAAGAAAACAATAAAACAAACAGACAAACCCCAACGGTGCACACAGCCTGATCACACTATCCACTGGCCGAAGGCAGAGACGGGGAAGCCCAAGAAGAAGAAACTCTCCCAGACAGCCAGGAGCATCCAGAAATGGGCACAGACCTGTATCTGGGTCTGTGCTGAGTGGTTTTGGAAGCTAGGTAGAGGGAAGGAGAGTCATTGCAAGCCCAGAATCTGGAAGATACCAGTTTCAGAGAAGGAGGCCACGTGTGAGAAGAAGAGCAGCCCAGAGCAGATCCCCTGACCTACCCCCTACTGCTGGCCCTCCTCCATGGAATCATCTGGAAACAGCCACATTCGAGGCCAGGCTGGTGGATGTCCAGGGCAAAGGCTGCCCAAGGAGGGAACTGCAGACACTGGAGATGCACGACCCCTCCAAGAGTGCCTTCCGTGTCCTCCCACCACCACGTGTCCCATCTCCTGGTATCTCAGACAGAAGTTAAATTTGGGAGACATACAAGTCCACAGTGATCACAGCTGTGATCCAGCAGCCTGTGCTGGGTGTGTGTGTGGGGGAGGGGGGCTGTGCACAGCTGGATGGGCACAGGCGGGGGTCCTGCCCCAACTGCAGCGGTCAGAGGACCCCCTAGAGATGATGAGAAAGCTCCATCCTTGAGCAGATACATGCATGTGCTGTGGGCTCAGTCACTCAGTGGCCGAGCAGGATGCGTTTATGTGACAGTCCTCCGGAGGAGGGCTGGCAAGTCACCAGAAGAGAAGGAGGGGCCCCGCAGTGGCTGAGTCCAGGAGGAACGCTCTCTAGCCCCAGGTATGAACACCCCAAGGATGAACACCCCAAGCTGCCACAGAGACCACCTGAGCCCTCTAGGCCAGCCCAGCTCAGCGTGTCCCTGGCAGGGCTCCCACCCGGGTGACACGGGCAATGTCTACAGACAGTCTGGTTGTCACAGGTGGGGTGGTGCTACTGGAGCCCAGGGTGAGGCTGGCAATGCTATACATGTCCTACAACACATGACACAGCCCCCGCCACGAATCACCATCTGGCCCCAGGACAGAGTCCTATTCCACCATAAGAAGGAAGGAAATCCTGCCACAAGGATTGGATCCTGTGGGGGCACTGACGATCCATGGATGGACCCTTGGGACACCGAGCTGAGTGCAATGAGTCAGGCAGATACCTGTAGGATGTCACTTGCACGCCAAACCCCAAAATACCGACTCCCAAAGCAGAGAGCAGACAGCTGGCTGCCAGCGGCAGGGTGGGATCAGCGTGAAGGTAGTCAAAGGTACAAACTTCCAGTTACGAGATGTATGAGTCCCAAGTCCCAGAGACAGTGACTACAGTTAACGTCACTGTTCTGTGTATCTGCTCAAAGAGCAGATCTTAAGGGTTCTCATCGCAAGAAAAGCAACTGTAACTCTGTGGAGACACATTAACCAGTCCTCAGAGTAGAGTATGAAACACGATGCAGTCTAAAACTGACCCTTCTGGATCAGCTAAATCTCAATAAAACTGGGGGAGGGGGCAGGGATAAGATTAAATAAATAAAGATCAATGCTCATTTGGAATTGTTTAAAGATGAAGAAATCACCCAGCCCCACAAGTCACAGGCACGGAGTTCGGGAACCCCTGGGCTGTTCGGATTTGTGAATGTAAATAAGGAGGCAGGTTTCAGCTGGAAGAGCAAGGTGTGCACGTGCCAGCGTGTCTGCCCTGACGGGCGCTCAACAGCACCACACGCCTCACCATCCCTCCTGTATTCATTCGCTTACCCAGCAGCTGTGGATGAGCACCTACTGTGTGCCAGGCGCCGTGCTCGGCTACACGGCTCGGCCCTTCTCTGGAACTCACCCAGGAATGAGAAAGCACTTTCAAAAACCAAGAAAAGCCTAAGTGTTGCACGTGCGTGTGGGATCTGATGACAGAGGCACTTTTTCCGGCCGAGCTCGCACTTGTGCGAGGCTTACTGACGTCCTCCGCACCCAGGACCTACCTCCTGTCTCTGGGTCATGGAAATTTGGATCCAGGCCTCGTTCCAGCATTTTGATGACCTTCTCCACCAAACGGTGCTGAATATGGTCCATGAATTTTTTCAGATTGGTCTAAGGGGAAAAATAAGAAAACAGAAATGTCTTTACAGCCCCTGGGAAGGCTCCTTATTACGGGGCACGCTCCAGCCTCCTCCGGGGACAGGGAGCCACCCCGGACAGGGCGCTGCAGACCCACCAGGCGGCAAGCTCACTGCACCCGGAACTCCAGCGCCAAGCATGGAGTCCAGACGCAGCCAGCCTGTCCTGGATGGAGGTTTTAGAACTCTCCTGCTTTCACTGCCCATGCCAGGAGCCACAGGGCGATCCTTCACTTTTGAAAGGACAAGCCACCTGGGCCACTTCAAAAAACTACCACTTCCACGGTCCACCCCAGAGCTTCAGCCTCCATCTCTGGGGAGCGAGGCCCAAGGATGGATAGTTATGCTTTGTAATCTCTAAAGCAGCAGCCACGGTGGAGAGCAGATAGGGCAGCTGTCACTCAGTGAATCCACTTGTTGGTGAACGTCTGTGACTACTTGCACAGAAACAGGGATGCCTGGTCATGGAGCAATTCAAGGTCGAAAGAGACAATCACATCCTGTGGGGTAAACGATCAGTGGGTCAACCCTGGTGGGGAGGGATGTCCCCCAGCTTTGCCTCATCAACTGGAATCATGATTTCCTGCCATGGAGCAGAAAGCCTGGGCCAGCTGAGGATAACCTCAATACTCAATCTGCCTTCCTCTGAAGGAGCTAACTCTTGCCACAGGCCGGATTCTGTGCCCCCTCCACATGGCTCCCAGGACACACCACGTGGGCAGCAATGGTGGGGGCGGGGGCTGGGCCTCCAGCCCCCCAACACAGGCTGGATCTCCACCCACACATTTTAAGGACCTTCTAGGGCCAAAATTAGCAAATGCCCAAAGACACAAGATACACTCATTCTCACTTAACGTTTTCACTGTTATTTAGTAACTGACTTTTTTTTTTAATCCAAAAAGCACATTTTAATCTACATGTTAGAAGGTGATAAAACAAAAACAAAAACAGAAGCTTCCAGACCTTGAGGTCTAAACACCACCATCCAGGTGGATTCTAGGGCTGGGCAGGGAACATGCATAAGGAGTCAGACCATTAGTTGTACCACAAAGTTGTCAGTGCTCAGGGGACAGCAGCACAGGCCAGAGGGCAGACAGCCAGGCAGAAGGGCTGTCACCAGCCACATCTAGACAACTTGCGGACATTAATAAATAATGGCGTATTGTTGAGGACAATAAAAATCCATGCATCTGTTGTGATACAAATGGGGGTCAGAACAAAAACCAAGGGAACCTGCTGGTTGAGAACTCACAACCAATCTGTGTGGGCTCACAGCACCAAGGCAGGCTCCCCGGGCAGCACCAAGGCAGGCTAGGGACTGCATCCAGGCAGCTTCCCATCACTGCCTTTCCCTATGCTCTACATCCTTGAGCATCCTCAGATAACACATATCCTCCTCAACGCCACGGTGGGTGTGACCACATACCCCAGTCCCAGCACCTGGTGGACACGCACAGCGACCCCGACAAAGGGCATTCTTGCCACGCGTTCAGCCAGCAAGCGAGCGCTCACGGACCACAACCCATGGCTCTCGGCCTTGACCCTCTCCTTCACACCCCTGCCGGCCTCCTGCTGGTCTCACCTCCATGCGGTTTATGTAAACAGCTCTCTAATCAGCTCCGTGCTCAGTGTGTCCTCTCTGGTGGCAGCAGTGGCTCAGAGAGAATGGCTGCCTCTCCACCCAGAAACACCCAGGAGGGGATGTGCACAGAGCAGCCTCCCTTCTCGTCCTACTCCACGTGCAAGTTGTCACCCAGCATGCTTTCATCACACAGAAGAGGATGGCCGTGTTCAGGGGCTCTGGGGACCCGGGACGGCGTGTTCATTCATGTGCTTAATTCAGGCCACGTGGGCCTCACCCACAGCGTGCGCGGGCTCCCGGACATAGCATCACCTTCCCTACCATTCATGCGTCTGAACCCACCCTGCTCAGAGCCCCGCCCTTGAGGAATCTTCACGTTCCCCTGCCCGAGCCCCCACCGGCTTCACCAAGCACCCCTGCCCCCTGGGGCAACCAGTGCACCTGCACACCCTGGCCCCATCCCTCCGCGATGTGCACATGGCAGGTGCTTCCCAGGACAGGAAGCCGCTGCCTGAGGAACTGCCCTGATCTGCAGAGACGGTAACGCCACGTATGCGACACAGGGCCAGTGTGTGCATGCCAGCCCTGCCCGCCTACCTTCGTGTGTAGCTTGGCCAACTGCTTCTCGTCCAGATTGGATTGCTTATACACCCGTTTCTTGTATCGAAACTGCATGGAAACAGAAAGAGGAAAAGAGAAGAGATGTGAATACGTCACGCGGTGTTTGGGGAAGCATGGCTTTGTCCTCGGCCACGTCACGGGAGGCAGGGGCCCCACAGCAAACTCCTGTGTCAGGTCGACTAACCGTATTCCTCCTGCAGGCCCCTGACATTGCAGGAACAGCACCTGCAAAGATCCACAGCCACGTGGCCTAAAAGGCACAGAAAGCAAAGAGAGCAACCCAGGGGGACAAAGGAGTCATGCCCTCCTACGGGGAAGCCACGGCCAGGGCTCCTCTCATGACCGGTGGTCACGGTCCTCACGACCATGCTTGTGGCCCCGCTGACAAATCAGGATGTGTCTTCGACGTCCACCCCTAGGACGCCCACCCTGGGGAAGCCAGCGTCCCTGCTGCAGCCTCTGCCAGGGACTCTCGATGGCGTCCGTTTCCTTGAACACGGCGCCTCCTCTGAGCTGGAAACTACACATTCTGTTCCGATGCAGCCAGTGCCCAAGAAGAACATACTGGGGTCACTCCGCCCTGAACCCCAGCACCTCCACCTCCTGCCCCTCCCGGTCAGCCCGTCGCACTCGCAGAGATTGCCAGGTGAGGCACCTGCTCCGATCCCAGCCCCGCCAACGTGCCATCAGCATGGGCCGACTCTCCGCATCCGGGACTGAGCTCCCTGGTGTGATGGCGGGGAGGCCCGAGGATGGCACGAGAGGGAGCACAGCGAGGGGCGGGGAGGTCGAGGCAGCAGGGAGCTCATCCTGGCACTGAGCTAATTTCACATGTAGGTCCAACTTGCTCTCCTCTCCTATCTCCTGCCAACAAAACAGCAGTTTGATGACACACAGAATTTCTCTGTCACACACACTGAAACTTGATTTTTTCTTTTTTAAAGTGGTGAAATAAGACTGTAGTGAAATCAAAATGTTCCGTGAGAATCAGCTGCTCAAGGTTCCGGGATGAGCACTGGGGAAAGACTGCAGGTGTCCATCTTCCTGAACCAAACTGGGAGGCAGGGATCCAGGACCATTTTAGGATTTTCACCCCCTGGTTCTAGATTCAAGGGGGACAGTATGTTCTGCATGCAGCACCCTGGGCTGCAGTGAGCCCCTGTACACACCGTCTTCACCCATCAGACCTCTGAGATTTCAGGTGCCACTGGGAGTGACGTTGGGAGAGGTGATGACTCCCTAACTGACAAGTCTAATGGAATTCAAGTCGGGGGGTGGTGGCTTCTGGGTATAGAAATATGCTAGGGCTGCCAATGTCTCTTAGCCGGATGGGAACTGCTCGGAGGAGGGTGTTTCCAGGGTCTCCAGCATTCCTGGCTCGTGGCCATGGAGGGATGCGCTCTGGAATCCAAACCTTTTCCTGCTGTTTCCTCAATGTTTCATAAGCAGTCAACCAGATTCTACCAAAATTCTCGGAGGCAAAGAGCTCACAGCCATGCGTGCCCCTCATGTGCAGGCCACCAGACACATCTCATTTCACACCGTGGATCACCTGGCAGGATACAGGCCCAAGGAGATGGATGGATACGTGGAGGTACAACTCCCTCATGGCAAGGAAATTGCCAGCTCGTCCACAGAGCACCTTGCTAGAGCCTCACAGTCCCCCAAGAAAGCTGAACTAATGTTGCCCCAATTTCAAAGCTGTTACCTGAGGCCCAGAGAGGCTGGGTGGTGGGCTTGGGCTGCACAGCTACCAGGATTGGACCAAGCCCCACCTGGGATGATGCACATGCAGGAGTAGAGATGCTTTCCCTGCAAACCTCTCAGTTTCAGCTCCCATGACACATGAGTCCCTGGACAGGAAGGACATGGGAGGGATACTGCATGTGCCTGCTCTTCTAGAAACAGTAGCACCTTCCTGCCCAGGTCACTGTGCATCCTCACGCCCTCCTCATGCCTTCTCATTTGCTTCTCAGGGGTGAGTGGTGGCCCAGCCAGAGTCACCTCCTCCAACTGCCTCTCTGATCAAGAGTAGGCTCTGGCCTTTTCTGTCTTCACCAGGTTTTATGTCATTATGAAAATTATATCAGTCCTGGAATGAACCATGTTCATTCGCTGTTCCTGGTCTACCACCGCCCAGTCGAGTGTGAGCTCCATCAGACCAGAACCTTTAACACACCTACAAATTGTCTGGTACTTAGCAGGCCCCCAACAAGCGGGTCCCCTCTCCACAATGGATACCCACTTTATGTATGAGCCAACTGAGGTCAGAACAAGGAACCACAGGATGCCAAGTGGCACCCCATCTTTTCCTCCACCGAAACCCCTCCCTCTGGTCTGACATATGCTTGTTTTAATGAGGATCCCAATAACCTCAGCCTCAAACTCACTATTAGGAGTAGAAATGTGTGGATGATGTCCAGCCTTGGGCCATGACCTCTTAGACCTCAGAGTGATCTAATCGCTGATAATATCATAGAACACACCAAGGTTGCTAAAGGCACAGCTTCAATTCCACACATGCAGCGTCTCACTGTGTGATGGGGCTGAGGTGAGTATAATCTCTGGATACCAGAAGCACACTGTGCAACAGGACAAAGGCTGCTTGCATGACTATCTTAGTACATCCCATGGAGGGACACCTGGGGTGACCCAGTGGTTGAGCATCTGCTTTTGGCTCAGGGTGTGATCTCAGGGTCCTGGGATCGAGTGCCGCATTGGGCTCCCTGCAGGAAACACACCTCTCCCTCTCCCTGTGTCTCTACCTCTCTCTCTCTGTCTCTCATGGATAAATAAATAAAATGTTTTTTAAAAAAAATACGTCCCATGGAAATACTGTGGGTAAACCTGGGGATGTGGCAAGCCGGGGGTCAGATCGCCAGCAGCTGGTGTCACACTTCACATGGAAGTGCATTCGGGTGACCATTCATGAGGCAGGCCCACAGCCACAACAGCTCCAAGCCCCCTGGTCATTCCTCAGACAAGAAGCTGGAAGTCATGCTTCCAACTACAGCCAGATGGCCACTGGCCACTGTGCACCCAAGGGCAGGGAGACCCAGTCAGGAAGGCAGAAGCAAACCCATCCTGTACACCAGGACCCACAGGTCCTGGTGCCATGAGCCTGAGTCAGACTTACGGTTTGCTCATCCTAAGATTTCTCTGCAACAAATGCATCCCATCTACAGTAAGGAAACAAATCGATCAAAATTGCGCAGCTGTCTGAAATTCGCAAAATTAATTGCAACCTCAAAGCCCCAAACTAACTTCTAATCTGGGGGTCTTGTCTGAATCCATATCAAATTTGGAGTTCCGTGAAGGTCCTCCCCTCCACCCCGTGTCCAGGCCATGGGGCAGCAGCAGTACCTCCAGGGACGGGATGCCCTTGCCCACGGGCTGCGGGTACTCGCGCAGAAGCCGCTCCTCGTCCAGGAACTTCCCATCACGCCCGTTGCTGGCCGGCTGGAAGAGCCCGTAGTTCAGGACGTCCTTCAGGCTCTGGTTCAAGGAACACAGGATCCGCTGCTTTGCAACCCACACGGTCGCATCCGGGTTAAACCGAATGCACTTCTGCAAGAAAGGACAAAGACACCTGGTCAGTGGTGCAGCCCAACCCTCACGTGGCCAGAGATGTCAAGGTGTTTCCATATAGGTTCTCGGAGCAGCAGACCCCCAGCTTTTCAGGATGAGAAATGATGGAGACACCGAGTAAATATAAAAGGAGAACAGTGAGGATTGAACCATGGGCTTCTGTGGCCTTGACTCAGAACCAGGTATCTGCATGGTTCTTCTGGTCACCAACACCGCCTATTGCCTTGGGCTGCTCCCACACCTGCGTGGAGCTCCTCAAATCCCAGCGCTTGTGGAGACAGTGCAGACCCAGCACTGCAAACACCACCACTCAACAGAGCATCTGGGGTCGCACATCCAGGTGGGCCTCACAACCTGCCCTTCTCACAAGTGTGAAGGTGACACTGCTGCAGCCAGTCAGGGGAACACACCATGAGGACTGCAGCTCAAGCAAATTATAGCATGATTAAATTTTCACATTGGCTGCACATTGACATCTCAGGTACGGACGGGGGTCTCGACCTGTAACTCCTGATGGGAACATCCACAGCAAGCATCTGTGTACCACCCCTGCCGACTCTGAACCTAACAGCCTTGGAACATTGACCCCACCCCACCCAAAGCAGAAAGGAAGGCAATGACGAAACACGGTGTGATTTAAAAATCGTTATCAGTTGCCAGGAGAGCTAACTTCTTAATATCTCCGTAGACAGTGTCTGCAAATCAATCACAGTTTCCAAAAACCTAACAGTGCCACTAAGAACCCAAAGGTCACAGCTTGGCCACGCTCTCGGGCCCTTTGTGTGAGATTCACCAACAAGCCAAGAAACACAAGTGCCAGGTCACATCTGCTTCTAACTGATTCTTCTCACTTTTTATTGAATTAAAATTATGTTCTGTTGAATAGCCATCAGCAGGAGCTCAAGAGTTTGCTTTATCACTGCAAAAACGTTCAGAAAGGACAGGAGGCTGGGACCAATTGTCTCCTGGGGGTTCTGCATGGGATGCAGAGCCCCCCCCCCCCCCGCCTTGATCTGGAGCCTGAGCTTTGGGGAGCACCTCCCAGTGGGGTAAGATGAGCCAGCTACTCTCAACAATGAGGAACGTTCAGCAGGCAGCCAGAATCCCACCCACCAGGAAACCTGACCTGGTAGGCCTGAATGCTCCATCTGTCCCTCCCCAGGGCCAAAGGCTGAATTCAGGGGTAACCTTGGAGCTCCTCTTGGGGCTATCAGGCTGAGTGGGGGCCGGCTGTGCACTTCAGAGACACTTCATGATTGCCAACAGGTCCACCCAGCCATGGCTGAGTGAGAAGAATATCTGGAAACTTTGGTACAACAAACTAGGTCTGCTTGATGTGATGAGGCGGGGCCACAGATAACTTGCCCATTCCTGTGTCAGGAGTCCCCATCAGCCTCTGGTTCCAACCACGCAGACATCCAACTCAAGTTCCCTTGGATACCAGCACCCTAGGAAGGCCTGGGCCACGCCCCCCCCCCCACACACACACACACACTGGCACAGCAAAGGTGGTGCCAACAGGTGAGTACAGAGCAGAGCATGGGCTGGGTCCTGCTCCCAAGGGACCCATGTGCTCACAAGTGATCACAGAGAGCCCACTCCACTTTGGGCTGAGCTGGGGATGCAGAGCCTATGCCCTGGGCAGGCCAGCCTTGTACAATTAAAAATCATCCTGCTCTAAGAAACATCAAGAAGGCCCCATTCAGAAACTTCCAGAAGGAGCAGGAGCCCAGAGGTCAGAAAGCCTTAGGCTTGCAACCCAATCATTCACATTAACCATTTGATCCTGGGCAAACCCACCCACCCAGCAGTCCCCATTCCCAGGATGAAAATCATGGCACCTACACCTACCTGACTCACGGGGCTGTTGTAAGGGTCAAGCAGAAGGTAAATAATACGTGACACTGGGGGTTGACTGTGTCCTGCAAAACATGCTGACGTCCTAACCCCCTTTATCTGTGCATGTGACTTATTTGGAAATAGAATCTCAGCAGATGTTCAAGGTAAGGTGAAGTCATAACAGAGTAGGGTGGGCCCTGATCTGCTGTGACTGTGTCCTTACGAACAAGGGAAATTTGGACACAGATGTGCACGCGCCACATGAAGACAAAGGCAGAGACGAAGTGTGCATCTGTGAGTCAAGGAGCACCATGGAGCACCAGCAGACCCCAGCAGCTGGGGCAGAGGACTGGCCTGGACACTCCCTCCCAGCCTCAGGGAGGACCCAGCGCTGCCCATACCTGAATCTCAGACTCCAACCTCCAGGGCCAGGAGACAATAAATGTTTGTGGCTGAAGCCCCGCCTTCCAGAGCAGGTTATAGCGGCCCCAGGAATGAACACACAGAAAGCTATATCACGCCCGCCATCCTTTCTGGGGAGAGCTCCGAGGTCTGAGCACCGTGCTTCCTGGTAGCCCTTTTTCTTCCATGTGCAATGGGTGCTACCTGCGTGCTCACACTTGGCACCGGAAAAGCCATGGGGCAGCCAGTCAGAAGACACTGGATAAATCTCGCTTCCCTTCCACACTTACCCCTCATCAACTCCCTTCCTTACCAAGCATCCCCATCAAGCAAAGCCTCACTGCAAGGAAAGCCCTGACATGGGTGACCCAATCAGTGAATGACAGCCGAGAGCCACAAAAAGTATAATGAGCAAACCAGCTCTAGACCATATTTGGGGCCATGAAAGAATCAACTACGAGACAGGATAGAGAACTGAAAGCAAATGCCCAACAACCCCCATGGACGCCCCAGGGGGAAGTAAGTACGCTGCCTGGGAGGGCATGCACACCATGGAGACGCTGCCCAGGAACAAAAAGGCACGTAAGAGTCTGGATGGGAATTTCAGGTGGAGGGCTCAGCACAGGATTAGCAGGGGACAAATCTGGGAGAAGTGGCGAGCCTGGCAGGTGGAGCACTGACAATTTTTACCCCAAGTGACCTTTCTGCATTCTACTCTTAACCTGATGCAGTATTGAGAAGTACTGGTGCCATATTCCCATCTCCCTACAGCCCTGTGAGATGGGGAGTCTTCATAATCTGTTACCGGTGTTCCAGGGTAAGCAATTTGCTAGAGGACTCACAGCACAGGGAGGCTGCAAAGACAGCCTGGTGTGTCAGGAATTCCAGCGCCCAACCACTGCCATGGAAGGGCTGCTTGAGGGAATACCTTTACTCCTCTAGCTTCTGTCTTCTGCATAAAGGGTCCTACACCAGCACCAGGGTGGGCATGGGTGGGGGGACAGGAAATGACTGAGATGGAGGTCTTGTCCCTTAAGAAACTCAGAACCTGGAGGGAAAGGACAATGATAGTGATGGTGGTGATGGTGGTAGTGGTGATGGTGGTGATGGTGGTGATGGTGGTGATGGTGGTGATGGTGGTGGTGGTGATGATGGTGATGATGGTGGTGGTAGTGGTGATGATGGTGGTGATAGTGGTGATGGTGGTGATGGTGGTGGTCGTGGTGGCGATGGTGGTGGAGGGGATGGGGAGGGATGGGGATGCAGGTGGTGGTGGTGATGGTGGCGATGGTGGTGGTGCTGGTGGTGATGATGGTGGTAATGGGGGTGGCTATGGATGATACAGCTGTGGTTAACATTTCTTGAATCCTAAAATGCCAGGAACTATACTAACTATATTTACCTTCACTGTAACCCTGAGTGAATAGTATTATCATTATTATTGTTGTTGTAAATTATACATTTATGTATTTATACATGATAAATACAATCTATATAATATATATTTACATATAACAAATACGATAATTACTATTAGTATAAAAACAATCATTATTATTATTATTCCCGGATTGGGAAGCAGAGCCTCAGATTCTCAAATAACTACCTCAAAGCCACATGTCTAGAAAGTGGTGGAGGTTCAATGTGAACCCAAGTCGAGTCTGCCTGGCTCCTGAGTCCTCGCTATTTAACTTATTCATTATCTTCTCTCCATATACACCTGGCCACCCTCAGATTATAAAATACTTGATAGTCCCTGAGAAAACCTATGTTCAGCTCTGTTGTAGATCAGGGAAATACTTACTGTCTTTGTTCCGAGTTTCCAATCATCTGTCAATTTGCCCCAACGTTGAATATTGACAATTACAAGGGAGAAACAGTTTAATCTCCATAACAAAGGACAACATTTGGGAAATTCTAAATAATTTTTTTCAAAGAAGTAAAATCTAGCCTCTGAGGTGCCAGTAGCTTTTAAAAATAGACAAAGTGACAAAGCGCTGGGCACACTGGCACTGGGGACGATGCATGGTGCGTGGTGCCACACACATAAAACTATAGCTGAAAAAAACAAACAAACAAACAAAAAACTATAGCTGCATCTCTGGAAAAAGCAGAGGAGAACTATGGTCTCCTTCCACTTAGAAGAACCCTGGCTGGGCTTTGGCCCTCAGAAGAGCAACAAAGCACACGCCACAACGATTTTTACCCAGTATAAATTCACAACTGAAATACAACTCAAAACCAGCTCCTCAGCCTGACAATGGGGGAATGGTCACTCTACAGGGCATTTAATACAAAGGAACACACTGTCCATGAACCTAAGCACACAGGTCAGGTAAACACATGGGGAATCGGACACCAAGGACAAACAAATAACTCAAGTGTCAACTGTTGCTGACACCCAATCTAACAACCCAGCTCATCCCAAACTGACCCCCCACCCCGACCTTCACCTTTGTCCTATTCCCCCATGCTTTCTATCCTCATCTTCCTTCTGAATCTCAATGGTGGGACCACCTCCTATACCAGACACCAGGAGATGCTCCTGACTCCTCTTTCTCTGTGCCTTCTGGATCAGCCTAGGTTCATCTGTGGCCTGGAATGCTTGAGTCCCCATCTGTGCTCCCAGCACTGCCCCACAGGCCCCCATCCTTTCCCACCTGGGCTACTCCAGTAGTCCCTACACAAAGCTCACCTGCATGCCCCTTAGACCCATGCGACTTCACTCCAGTCCCATCACCTGTGCCCCCTCTTGATCCAATTACTCACACGCCTGGGCACTCAGGTCCCATGCTTCCACCCAAGGGACACAGTGAAGGAAGAACTTTGGCCTGGACCCTACCTCCTTTTCAGGACATCTGTCTGTCAAAGCCTCCTCTGCCCTTGCCCCAACCCCTGCACCTGCACGCGCGCGTGCACACACACACACACAAAGAAAGCACAAACACATACACACTCCAGCACTGCCAAACCACTCTCAGTAATTCTCTGGCATGCCAGGCTGTGTACGTCCTTGCGCACTCGTGCCTCCAGCTAACCACCCCTTCCCCTCCTCATCTGCCAGCGGAAATCACACTCACTCTTCCCAGCTGGGTCCAGGACTCTCCCACTCTGGCCTCACCCCAGGTTGAGCTGATCAGGGAGTGTCCTGAACTGAACCCAGGGAGCTGGTCTACTGCCCATGGAGTACAGTCCAAGCTAATTGGCTGACCCCTGCTCCCTCCTGTCCAGCCTGTGGGTCACGGCCTCTCCATCTTGCATTTCTTTCCTATAGGAGGGACACACCAGCATGTACTTTGCCTTATGACATTTCAGTAACTGTCACTTTTTGATCTCCTGGTGTGACACCCTAAATACCGAGACACCCAGATCCACCTGAAAACCTCCCTGTCAGGGCTGAGCTGGGTGGCTTCAGGTATGGAAAACTTACAAGTGGATGTAACGATACCTCCAAGCCCCCAATCAGAGTGGCTTCTCCCTTTGCTCCTGACAAGGAGTGCACTCACAGCAGATGGGAAGGGATGTGGGGCTGACAGGGCAGAGAACTGCAAAATCCAACAGGGAGAGCTGGTCTCTGTGACCAACATCAGCCTCGGTTTAAGGATCTGTCCAGGAAGCTCCTAGGGTTCCTTTGGGCCAACTCCAGTTCTCTTCAGGTTTTCTCAGCCCCCAAGGGCCCTGACTTCTTGGGGGAGGCACGTTCAAGCACAGGGAAACCAACTACAGCTTCTTCCAAGATGCCCACCCAATACCCAGCTGATCAGGACTCCTCCCTACTCCGGACTATGAGCTGCTCCGTGAGAACAAGGGTGTGTGTCTATCTCTTGGCACAACAATACTTGAAGCCTTGTTAATACAGATGAAACTGAATTGCGCTGAACCCAACATTCCAGAAATGGAACACTTCCAGGTGATATAATCCAATGTAAAGTAGTGTCTGGACTTGATCACAGTGAGGATGGTGGGAGCTACCATGACCGAGGGCTTGCTTGGCACCCAGGTACTGTGAACTCATCATCTCATCAGAATACAGCAAAGGTTTGGAGAGGGCAGACTGCAGCCGTGTTTGCAGAGATGTAGGCAGCACAGCTACAGTCGGCTGGGGGGGTAACCTATGTTGAAACTCCACCCTCCACTTGTAAAACTCAAGGCCAAATTCAAATCTAAAGTGAAGAGAGTGAGAGAAGCCTACTCTCCTACTTGGTCAATGTGAGTTGTAGCCACTCTGCAAGATGTGAGGCTGGCTAACAACCGAGAATACCAGGACACAAGGGAAAGAACACTGGCCTTGGAGACAGGTCAAGGCAGACGCTCAGTGTGGATGTGCCACACTTGCTGTGTGTACCAGTTTTCCAGCACTGTCTTAACAAAACATCACAGATGGGGGGGGGGGCTCAAAACACAGATGTTCATTGTCTCCTAGTCCTGGAAGCTGGAAGTCCAATATGCAGGTGTGGGCTGGCTCCCCCTGTGCACGTCTGTGTCCCAATCTCCTTTTAAGACACCATTCCTATTGGATTAGGTCCCACCCTAGTGACCTCATTTTACCTTAATTGTCTTTAAAGACCCCACCTCCAAATATACTCACAGCCCAAGGTGCTAGGGGTTAGAACTTCTACATGGGGATTGAGGTGGGGGGACAACTCAGGCCATAACACTGTGACCACAGCCACGTCTTGGCCTCACATTAAGCAACACATGCTCCAGGTGGGCCACATGTATGTTGTCAACTAACTCACATGATACACAGAGGATCAAGAACTTTGTGCTCTGGGGCCATGTACCCACCAATGCTCAAGTGGTCAGCCAGTCTCCTGGGGCAGAAGGAGGAGGAAGTTGGACAGGATTGTTTTTGATCTGCAACATCGTGACAAGAGAATTTTATGGAAAAGAGTAATCTGCTCTTCAAATCTGTTCTGGGTCCTGTACGATGGGGGTAATGGCAGCAGTCATTCTGGTGGTCTTACAAGGGTCAGAAATGTCTAGACAAAGCTTGAAAGAATGGTAAATATTATACTACATAAAATATGCATTGTTATAGTGCACTGTCAAGGCAAGAACCATCAACAACACAAGGCTGGACTGCACAGATATATTCAGCCCACCACCTCCAACACATCTGTTCACTCACATTCCCCAGAGAGACTTTAATCCACATCATCCTTGACTTCCACCCAGAACAAGTTAAAAAAAATATGGGGTGGGGGGGAGCTACCAAAGCATTTGGGGATGGTGGTGCCAAAGGGACATTCCCTGCATCACCCTGGGCCAGCTCCCGGACCCAGAGCTGGAGTCACAGACCCCCAAGGAGAATAAATATCCCAGCTCTGCCGGTGCTTACAGGCAGCCTTCAGCAAGAACTCAGGATGTTCTGAAAGAAATCCAAGCTTCTGAGCACATCACTCATTGCAAAGAGGTGCATTTCACATGTAAAACTTCCTTTGGATCACACTTGATGCCATTATCAGTCCTGTTATGATGCATTTTCTAAAAGCCATAATAAACAAAACTTGCCAGGAGCCATCTGAAGGTGCATTCAGGCATGTTTTGGCCCTTTAACAGCTGTTCGTGTGCAATCTGTAGATTTGCACACCTCCAAAAATGAGCCAACAGCAAGGCAACCCAACCTGGGACTGGGTGGTTTCCAAATGTACCTGTCCAAATGAAACAATGCTTTCTGCTATGGACAAAGACCTCTCAGGCTCGGGGTCTATTGCAGCAAACAGTTATTTCTCCCGGCTAACACAGGAAGCTTAAAATAAGGGATTTCTAGGGAAGCAGACATGCTGGGTGACCTTGACTGAGAAGGACAGCCTGATCTGAGGATGCTGAAGTCTAGGAGCCAGGCTGGTGCTTCTGGATGCTTAAACCCTAATGAAAGATAAAGTGGCTGTGGGCTGGTTTTTCCAATCAGAATAAGATTTCTCAAACAGTAAGAGCCGAATCGCTACCTGATGATGTGTTGAAGCGGTGGGAAACCCATGTGTTGTGGCTAATTTTTAAGGGGCTAACTGGCAGCCTCTGCTATTGTCAAGGTGACACTAAACAGAGGCACTGGCTCGGAATCCATCAGTGACTCACACCCTCCTTGGAGGTGAGTTAATTCTCCCCTCTTGATAGCCATTGTCAGGTGGGGCTCCGGAAATGGAGTGAAAGGAAGGACATTGGTGGTGGGGGTGGGGGGAATCACATGGTCCTGACCTCCAACACATCTCATGTGCTCCTAGAGGTTGGGATTAGCGCTCCTGAGCCCAAAGAGGAACAAAGAGAGCTCAGAACAGTTCCCAGACCCACACAGCTCCGAGGGGTGGAGCTGCAAAGCCACAAGCCCAGAGGCCAATCCACTAGGTCCCAGCAGCACACAAGGAGCCATGGGTCACAGGGTTGGCCTGGCAGGACCATGAAATGGGTGGGAGACGGGCAGGGGGCTGGACACAGTCCTGGACACAGCATGGACACTGTAGGGTACGACCCCCCCATCCATCCAGAGACGAAATGTGTGAAGAGAAAGGTCAAAACTGAGCGGGCAGCAGTCAGACCCAGCAGGAGTCGTCACAGAGATCTGACCACAGAAGGTGCCAGAAAAGAAGCACCTCATCCTTGGATTTAACACAGAAAATTAAATATTGATGGCTCAGGCCCTGGTACTGCCACCTCCTCGGTAATTCTTATCAGCCTGGGACACAGGGAGAGGAGGAGATATCTGTTCTTCACCAGTGTGGCCTTTGAACCACAATGTTCTCAACACAATGTGGGATTTACAAAGCTTTTTTTACAGAATGTGTAATAATTCCAGACCAAAGCTACTTCGCCAAATGTTATTTTCTCAGAGAGATTTAAGTGGGTATTAAGTCAAAGCTTAAGCAGAAGGGCACGGCTACTCGGACATTTGTCACACGGGCTATGGGGACTCCGGCAAGCCAGGCTGATGTCTCTCATATGTAAAACATTAACCTAATACCCAACAGGAGATGCAGCATGGAACCTTTACAACACACAAAACTGATGCTGGTTAAATAGGGTTTTTAGGGGAGTTTTTTGGTTTTTTTAATGGCATAAATGAAAATAAAGCCCTTCTCGGCCTTTAGCCAGCTACCATGTGAGATGAATAATAACTGACATGATCAAGACCTCCCCACTGGAGCCTTTGCCTGTGTACAACCCACCAATTTCCTGATTAAAATTGTGAAGTGAAAAAAAAAATAAATAAAATAAAAAAAAATAAAAAAAATAAAAAAAAAATTGTGAAGTGTAAACCACTCCATTTAAGCACAGTGAGGTTGATTATCATCACCATATCACAGAGAAAACAGAGGCAAAGGGAAGTTGGGGACCAGGCAAGAGAGACTCTCTTTGGTCTTAGCAAGCAATTAATGAAACCACAAAGAAAACCAGAGTCCATGTCTTCCATCCCCCCAAAAGTGATCCAAATGTTCACTACAAAAGACATAACAGGTTCACTCAAGCTAGAGATCAACAATCCAGACCATCTGATTCTGTAATACAAAAGGGATGGAGGGAGGGAGGGATGGAGGAACAGAATGAGAGATGGAGAATAGATGGATCCATGGTGCGTGGGTGGGTGGGTGGATGAATGGATGGATGGAAGGATGAATGGATGGATGGAAAGGATGGATGGATGGATGGATGGATGGATGGAAGGAGGGATGGGAAGATGGATGAGTGGATGGAAGGATGGGTGGATGGAAGGATGGATGGATGGATGGATGGATGAAAGGATGGATGGAAGGATGGAGAAAAGGATGGATGGAGGGAGGAAAGGATGGGTGATAGGTGGATGGATGAGGGATGGAAGGATGATGGATGAGTGGACAAAGGAAGGGAGGGAAGAACAAAAGGATAAATGGATAACTGGTGGATGAATAACATCAAAGAAAAGAAGTCTCAAAAATATACTGTCAAATGAAAAAAGTAAGTTACGAATGACATGCCCAGGATGATGCCAGCTATATATGCTCTTTTTTACACAACAGAACACTATAGAGTGGTCACTAATACATATGAACAGAGAGCAAGAGACAAGAGGAATTCACACTGAATTCATAATAGTGTTTGTCTCTGAGGAGAGGGGACTGAGGATGAGAACAAAAGAGACTTTATCAGGAATGTGTTAATCCGTGGAATATTACTCAGCCAGTAGAAACGACAAATACCCACCATTTGCTTCGACATGGATGGAACTGGAGGGTATTATGCTGAGTGAAATAAGTCAATCAGAGAAAGACATATGGTCTCATTCATTCGGGGAATATAAAAAATAGTGAAAGGAATTAAAGAGGAAAGGAGAGAAAACGAGTGGGAAATATCAGAAAGGTGATGGAACATGAGAGACTCCTAACTCTGAAAAATGAACAAGGGGCAGTGGAAGGGGAGGTGGGCGGGGGGACGGGGTGACTGGGTGACGGGCACTGAGGGGGCACTTGACGGGATGAGCACTGGGTGATATGCTATATGTTGGCAAATTGAACTCCAATAAAAAATTAAAAATTAAAAAAAAATTTTTAAAAAGGAATGTGTTAATCCTAAGATTAAAAAGTGATAAAATGTAGGGCACCTGGGTGGCTCTATCAGGTAAGCATCTGACTCTTGATTTCAGCTCAGGTCACAATCTCAGGATCATGAGCTCAAACATTGGGCTCCAAACTCTCTCCCTCTCCCTCTGTCCCCCGCAACCTTTCTCACATGTGTTTGCTCACTCTCTAAAAAAAAAACCCAAAGTGACAAAATTCTAACTATCACTGTCAATTAGTCATAATAGATACACTAGTATTTATGATACTATTCTTTGACTTCTATATTTTCTATTTTCTTATATTAAAAAAAACACAACAACAACATCAAATCAAAACGTAAGGCATTTCTCAGCCTCTTAGGAGCCTCCTTGGCAGGACTGGAGTCAGCCCTGGACCACAGTGCACAAACTCAAATTTCTTGAAAAAAGAGCATTAACACCATTCTCTCCTTCAGCCCACTGAATCCTCCTGACTTTTCTTTCAGGGCAGAAAACCTGCTCATGTCAGGATCATGTACAGCTAATTTTCTAATTAAGTATAAAACCCAAACAGGTTTCTTTTTGGTAGCAAACAAGCAAGTGGGATGAGTACATTCCAAGACAGGAAGATCTAGAAACAAAATGGCAGCCTGAAACACCAATACATTTTTTTAAAAGATTTTATTTATTTATTCATGAGAGACAGAGAGAGAGAGAGGCAGAGACACAGGCAGAGGGAGAAGCAGGCGCCCTAGAGGGAGACTGATGTGGGACTTGATCCAGGACCCTGGGATCACGCCCTGAGCCAAAGGCAAATGCTCAACCACTGAGCCACCCAGGTGCTCCAAGTTTAATACATTTTTTGATGCAAGAGTTTTTTGTGTCTATGTTGCCTGGGCTACTGGATCACGTGTGAGGCTGTTTTGGGATGACATTCAAGACACCAGTGCGGTAGTGTTGGTCTCAGGGGCAGACTTGAGGGGTGGACGTGTCTCCAAGAGAAGCAGCCAACTAAGGAAAACATGGCTGTCTCCCAGTCCACAGAGTGCGTGATTCCACTGAGACAGAATGTCTAGAAATGACAAATCCACAAGGATGGAAAACAGGTGAGTGGTTGTCAGGGGCTGGAGGCGGAGGGCTGTGGGGCTGGGGGGAGCAGGGGACTGATGGCTGCTGGGCAGGGGGGGTTTCCTTCGAGGGTGATGATAATGTTCTAAGATTGCGGTGATGGATACTCTCATCTGGGAATCTATGAAATCTATTGAATTATACACTTTTCATGGGCACATTGTATGTAAGGTAAATTATATCTCAATTTTTAAAAGAAACATTTTTTCCCCTGTGCTGAGAAGCTATCAAGACGCAGACATCACATGTTAAAATTTGTGGACCCATGTCAGGAGTAAGTCCTCTTCAAACAGCCAAAGCACACTCTCGTGCTAGAGCCACACCTGCTCTGATCTCGCCGACTGTCATCAGGAACCCGTCCTTGGGTCTCTGCCTCCATCCACACCACCCCGGATTCTTGCAGGAGCCTCCTACCTGCTTCTCCTTCCTTCCCTCCTCGCGGACCCCACCACCCAGAGAAGCCAAGATCCCCCTTTCTCAAATATTTATGAGGTCATGCACTCTGCACCAAACCTTTCCACAGCAAACTCACTACCCCTACATCAGCCCCATCACCTCCTTCTGCCATGAGCACCCTCCGCCTTCTCTGCTGTGTCAACACACCAAGTTCACTTCCACTTCAGATTTCTGCTCCTGCGTACCTGCTGTTGGGGAGGGTTTTATTTATTTTTTTATTTTTTTTAATTTTTTTTAAATTTTTATTTACTTATGATAGTCACAGAGAGAGAGAGAGAGAGACGCAGAGACACAGGCAGAGGGAGAAGCAGGCTCCATGCACCGGGAGCCCAATGTGGGATTCGATCTCGGGTCTCCAGGATCGCGCCCTGGGCCAAAGGCAGGCGCCAAACCACTGCGCCATCCAGGGGTCCCTGGGAGGGTTTTAATCACAAAGGTCTTCACTGTGCTAACCTGTCATCCTCCAGGGTTCCACTCAGATGTCACCCCCTCACCCGCCAGAGGTGAGAGTTCAGATGACTTCATTCACTGTTTTACAAGACATTGTTCATCCAGCCGCACCAGGTGCTGGGGCACAAGGAAGCCCAGGCCATGAAGCACCTCACACAGGATCAGTGGGGCAGGGGAGGTGCACCGTGTGAGTAGTTGATCTTTATCCTTGAAACAGTACGAGCTCCTAGGGGAGGATGACCAGACATGGATGCGGGGAACTGTGTTTACACTGCACGCAGTCGCCTGAGGTGCTGTGTGGGCTGTCCTGGTCCAAGGATATGGGAATAATAAGGAGTGAGCCCTGGAACTCCTGTGCTTCGTGTGAAAGGTGAGTAGAAGGCAGAGACGTCCCAAGAAAGAGGAGGGATTCTGGGAAAAGGAATCTGGTTTGGATGGGAGACAAGCCCCCCCGATGGAGGCCTACCCGCACCTTCCCCAGCCCCGCCTCCACACCCCTCATCCATCTGGGGCCAGGACACTGCAGAGGACAAGGCAGGGGGATACCTGACCCACAGGCCCCCTCTGGAAAGACAGTCCTAAGACAAACCTTGATGGAGGGGATCTTGACGGAGTGGATCTGGGAGGAAGCTCGTTCCAAGAAGTCTGGACCTCATGAACTCCTACAAGAAGACACACGGTGCTCACCTCCAGAGGCGCCAAGGAGTTAGCATGTGCCCACCAATCCGCTCAAATGGAGCTTTTCAAGATATCAAGCTGTTCCTGCCCAGGCCTTCCAGAACCTTCTATCATGAGGTAGAATGAGAGGCCAAAAGAGAGCACTAGGGGCTCGATTCTCAGCAACCAAATGAGGATAGGGGCTCAAAGATTGCCAAGATGGGTGAAGAAGTCCTAACATTCAAAATCACAGAAGACCTCAGATAGGACCAAATACAGTGACGTGTCTGTGACAAAGGGTGAGGGAGAGATTAAAACCCAGAGAAGAAAGATGTGGGACCTCTCTGCTGCTGGCATTCTATTTTGATCCTCAATGATAAGCGGAAGGCCAAGGTCACTTGGAAAGCAAGCATGTCTGACAGTCCATTTGGAAGGAAGTGATAGATGATGGAGCGTCCACGTCAGCTGATGTGTGGCAGGGAGACAGTCACGGCGGGAACACGAGGGGCTGCCGCTTTGGGGGAGAAGTTAGAGTGTGTGTATGTGTGTGTGAGAGACAGAGGATGAATGAGCAACAATAAACGTCTTTGAGGGGATCAGGATCACAGCTTAGATGCTTTTTCCTAAATGAAATACCAAAGCTGAAGATATGCTTGCACAATAAATGGAAGCATCAGCGAAGCAAAGAAGGAGAGACTCAATGTCCTGAAGCATCTTCCAGGAGGTAGCCGGTCCCTGCACCTCCCTGGACCCATTCCGATAGGTCATGGGGACAGACATGGGGCTGGCAGCTGCCGTGGAGCCCCTGGGGACCGAGCCCTAGGCAGGGGTGGGTGCAGGGGTTGGTGCCGTGCGCACCCAGGAGGCCCCATCCCGTGCTCCTCCTGCCCTCCTCCATGTGCTCAGTGCCAGCTCTGTTCCCATGTCCCTCAAAACCATAAATAACAGAAGAACTGTAGCTGGTATTGATTTTGGCACATACCACTTGCTTCAAAGGCCAAGCCTGCTGACAGGTGCTGCACTTGACCCCACAGGGAACCCTTCATGCACATGCAGTGACCCAGGGCCCACCTCACTGCGGGGTTCCCCACATGGCCCATGAACCCTCACTGGGACTGCTCCTCAGGCTTCGAGAGGCCTGGGAAAATGCTCCTGGAAGGATGGTGAGCCCTGCCAAAGGCTTCTGCCCAGAGAAGGGAAATTTCACCCCCTGGAGGTGAGACTCAGAGCAGCAGTCACTCTGAGAGAAGACCAGACCTCACCTGGCTGCGTGGGGGGGGGGGGGGGGGGGGGGGGGGGGAGGAGACAGGACACACCAGGGGCACAAGAAACACAGCCTCAGGGCTCCTCGAGACACTGCCTCCCCTTGGGCAGGAGGACATGGGGGTGACAACTGGCACAGCAGCTCCCACGGCTCCTCTGGGCAGGATTCCAGGGCCTGTCTCGCGTCCCCGGCTCCAGGATTCGACCTGGCAAGGACTCGCACGCAGAAACAACGGCTGCTTTGTTACTGGGGTTCGTGCCCGTGAGAGTTCTGGTCTCAGCCTCCAGGGGCTTTGTTTGTCTTAACAAAGTGAAGAGAGGTGATCCTTAGAAGGTTCCGGAAACAATTATGCTCCTGGGAGTAGAGACCAAACTCCCGGCAGGCATTCATAACTGTGGGTCTGAAGAGCAGGTGTCTCTCCATCAGTAACTCTCAACAGGTCCCCGAAGCCTCTGGCATAGTGGATACAATTGCTGCAGGGACGTGAGCCCACCATGCCACCCTCCAGGAAGCGGTCACAGCAGGCAGGGGCAGGCCACGGGCTTCCAGGCTGCCTCCTGCTTGCTTCCCTGTGCCCGCCAGACCCAGCGTCATGTCGACCTCTCCCATGTCCCACGCCCTTGCTCACTATCCGTGGAGCATCTCAACAGCCATGGTGGCAGAAAGGCCTCTCTCTCCACTGTCACTGGTGAGTGCCTCCTGGGTGTGGGCAGTGCCAGCTCCGACCACGGAGACCGATCAAGGTAGCAGATGCTCAATGGGCATTTGCTGTTCTCTGGTCCCAGCTGTATGCCCAGCCTGTACCGGCTCACTTCATACCTGCAGGTGGGCCCCAGGCTTCAGACCTTCAGTGTGGTGCCCCAAACACACAGCGGACAGTGGCAGGTGTGACTCTGAGCCATCTCAGACGCACCCGAGCCCGTGCTGTACGTTCTGCAAGGCTGCCCGCTGGCTACCTTCCCCGGTGACTATGGGCTGCAGAAGTAGCGAGTGAGTACATGCCACACCAGCATCTGGCAGGTTTGGAGGCTCCAGGCCATGTGTCCCAGGCCACCTGCTTCTCACCCAGCCACTGGGACTAGGAGGTCATTGGTGGGGCCCTTACGGGTGGGTGATGTTCTTTTTTAAAAAAAAAAAAAAAAGATTTTATTTATTTATTCATGAGAGACACAGAGAGAGAGGCAGAGACACAGGCAGAGGGAGAAGCAGTCTCCATGCAGGGAGCCCGATGTGGGACTCGATCCCGGGACTCTGGGATCAGGCCCTGAGCTGTAGGCAGACACTCAACTGCTAAGCCACCCAGGTGTCCTGATGTTCCGTCTTTTCATCCGATGCTTGTTACACATTGTACCCACTCTGCATGCTTTCTTTCCACGTGTGTGTGATACAACACCCAGACTGACAATGCTCACAAGTGCTGTCTAGCTCGGGCTGTCTCACAAAGAGAAGTAACACATGTGAAGACTTTAACCCGGGGTCTGACCCACGGTGAGCGTTCAGGAAGTGACCAAAGGATGCACTGGAACCGCTCCAGGACCCGGGGATCTCCCACAGAGGGAATGCATCTACAGGATGCTCCAGGAAGGAAGGGGGATGAGGAAAGCTCACCCACACATGGTCAGAGCAACAGAGAGACAGCACATTGCTGACCGCGTCACAGGCCGGGCAGAGAAAGCCTGGAGATGATGAAGACGTGTTACGGGAAGAAAGAAGGCTCACAGAAACCAGGCACACATGCATCCGGAGAGAATGTATCCCAGTTAAAAGAAGGAAGATCTACAAGAGGAAAAGAAGCAGCCATAAAACCTAGTAAAAACAAACAAAAACCAATGACTCAAAAGAATAATTTTCAAGATGAGTCAGTGCAAGGCTATAAAATCAAACAGAAAGCCAGAATCTCAACCACAGTCAATCGGGAATTCCGAGGGACAAAGCTGAAGGGGTCCAAGTGAGGACAGCACAAGAGAAGGCTCAAGAACATCGTGGAGGCTACGAGGAGAGGCACCGGTGCTGAAGGCAGATACAAAGACGCCCAAGGGCGCGTGGCCACTGTCCCTGAAACAGAACCCAACCCGCAAGCCAGGAGAAGGCACAGCATGTGAGAAAAACTCCCAGGAACGATGGGCAAACAGAGTCTGCAGATTGGAGGTCCTTCCGGGAGAAGCTGGCAGCCAGCACCACCAGCAAGGACCCACAGGCACCAAGCAAGTGCCCAGCAGGCCACACGCCAGGGCCGTGGGCAACGAGAAGCCCAGAGGGCTACCAGGGGCCAACAGAGGAAACAGCATGGGCCCAGGCCTTGAGAGGCACCAGGGAGCCAGCGGTGGGCAGCACGGGCAAGGCAGACCACACAGAGCTTACACAGCCCGGCAAGTGGGAAAGAGCAAGTGGGAAAGAGCTCCGCGTACCACCGAGCCCAGAGCATCGAGGGAAGAGGCAGGGCCCACATGGGTGTCCCACTTGCTAATGCGTCCACTGTGTGCATCTCCCCTGTGAGTCTGGTCCCTGTGCCCTTGAGGCCTGGCCTCCGTCTGGCACAAAATAAGTGCTCGGTAAGCGGACCAAGGTGCCGGCAGCACGCTGGGAGGCAGGCAAGGGCAGAGCCGAGGGGAAGGAGGGAAGCGCGGGGCAGGTGCACGATGTGTGGGACGCCCCGAGGACAGGCCGTGCACAAGGCACCCTCGAGCTGAAGCCACACTTAGAATTGACCAGAAACGAGCAATGGGACTTACCGTCTGCTGCAGGTCCTGGATGAGGATCCGGATCACCAGCGTGTTGCCCTGGCTCTCCTCCATCCTGGCGGCACTTGGCTTCTCCGCTGTGGCCCGGATGGTGTCATAGATGGTTTCTTCCTTGGAGCTGTCCGACTCTGACCCCACAGAGTAGTCGGAGAAGCTCTGGGCCATCTCGTCCTCACTGGATGTCGGGCTGCGCGGCATGGCTGCCCTATGTCTGGAAGGAGAAGAAGGAACACAACAGAGGGATGAATACGGCCCCCAGAAACCCAGGCTCGGTGGAGACTGGCATCTCAGGTTCACGGTCCTGAACTGCCAGGTGTGATGCACGGACCTTTAAAGGTGGGGAGAACATGGCACCCCCAGCTGCTGCCTGGGGCCTGGACCAGGACGCAGCCAGGGCCAGGACAGGGGCCCACAGGCTCTGCCCCAGGGCTGGGAAACCCAGCACGCAAAAGGAGCCCTAACTAGTGGTGGCCATGACCACAGCTCACAGGGATGCACCAAAGGGTCATAAGGGAAGTTTGAAACCTTCCAAGGTAAGAAAAAAAGGCTACCTTTTGTTTTTCTTTGAAGATAGAGCAGCAGGAAAGGAAGAAATGCAAACTTCAGGACAGAACAGTACCAAGTTCCTGCTTTAATAACCCCTCTGCCTCAGACACAGAGCAGTGATAGGTAACGTGTAAAAATAGACCAGAGCTGGGGGTGCAGCTTCCCCACCATCCAGTATAGTGGAGGTTCCCTGGCAAAGACCAGGTCAGTGAACTCTGTAAAGGAGCTCAAGGCTCTGTGCATATGGCAAGTGGACAGGATCGCTCCCTGCAGAAAAGGGGCTGTCCTGAGCAAGCAGGGATGTAGGCCACCTGGATCATTCAGGGATTGCCCGGCCAAGGCGTGGCGTCCTCCCACAGAGGGCACAGCTGCCAGTGGAGGGCCCGTTTACCTGGGGAGGACCCCAAAGAGAAGATCCAGCGATTAACGGGAGGGAAGGGGGAGGAAGGAGCTCACCTGTGTATCTGCCCCAGGCTCCAGGCCCAGCAGGTGCTTGGGTGAGCAGGCCCCTGCTCTCGTGTTTCATGGTCAGGGGAGGCTCAGAAAAGTCCCAGGAGGGGCACAGTTCACCCTGTGCCAATTCTGTGCTCATCGTGGGAAAACTGACACCCACTGTGTTATTTCCAGAGTTCATGTAACGACAGCAAACAGGCCCTGGAAGCATTCCACCACTCTGCCTGTGGGGTCAGTCCTGGGATGCAGGGAGCCACCACGAGCACTTTCATCTCCACCCCAGATTTTCCTGGGGTCACCAGACATTCAGGTGTGCACAAAGCCTAACAGAGCAAAGAAGCTGCACCCCCTCCCCAGACCATGACCGGGGTCAGGGGCTCCCCTCATGGCCAAGAGGATCTGCACTGTCCTTGGGGAAGGGGCCAAGATTCATGCAGCCGAGACTGTTTTGTTTCGCCAGCACAGAGTTTTATTTTTTTTTTTAATTATTTATTCATGGGAGACACAGAGAGAGGCAGAGACACAGGCAGAGAGAGAAGCAGGCTCCATGCAAGAAGCCTGACATGGGACTCGATCCTGGGGATCCAGGATCATGCCCTGAGCCAAAGGCAGATGCTGAACCACTGAGCCACCCAGGTGTCCCACCTGCACAGGGTTTTAAATGTTGGCTAACTTGAAGATTTCATATGAAACTCAGATTTGGGGGTACCTGGGTGGCTCAGCAGTTGAGCGTCTGCTTTTGGCTCAGGTCCTAATCCCAGGGAGAAGAAGAAGGAAGGAAGGAAGGAAGGAAGGAAGGAAGGAAGGAAGGAAGGAAGGAAGGAGGGGAGGGAGGGAGGGAGGGAGGGAGGGAGGGAGGGAGGGAGGGAGGGAGGGAGGGGACCCAGATTTCTGATTTATGGGGGCCAATAGGAGGCTCTGGAGATGCTGGGGTCTGCCCCGTGGCACCCAGGAGCTGGGACAAACTGCAATAACACCCTCCCCACCCAGCATGCCCCCCCCCTCCAGGTCTGCCTCAGGATCTCCTCATTAACACCTCTTACCTTCCGGGCCCTCTCCGATGAGTTTGAGAGCCTGACAACAGAGCCATCCATTCATTCACATTGGCCCCCATCTCCTCTAGAACACCCATGACCCCCAGGGCCAATCTAACAGCAGATCATCCAAATCACCCAGGAAGATTTTATTTTTCTTGATTAAAATTTCCAAAGCTAACCCCACTGTGATTCTGAATTAAAATTTCAGAGCAAATTCACTGCCAGATGCCTTTGTGATCTCGGCTTCATGCTTTCCCAGCCAGGGGAGGGCAAAATCTGGTGACAGGCAAGAGAGCTGTGGCTGGGGACAGGATCTGGGTGTTCCCAGCTCCACCTTAGCAGGGACCCCACTGCCTGGCTCCTTTCTGCCTTCAGCATTTACCCATGGAAAAATAAGTGCCTGGCATAATTACACAGCATACTGTGTGTACAGGTTTTGTGATATATAATACAGTAACAACTATAATGTAGGAATAATATAACCATGTGCAATTATTTCTATATTGTGCCTAATTATAATGGTATAATAAATAACATAAACATCCATGTGTACATATATTATAGAATTGCATGTATATATAATTATTTGCAACTATGTCCCAGGTCCCCATGAAGCATATTTTCTAGAACAATATTTCTTCATCCTGGCCACAGAAGTTACTTGGGGGAGCTTTAAAAAAACACAAGCGACTGAACTTCTGAATGAACTGGTCTGGGATGGGGTCTCTGAAAGCTCCCCAGGGGTAAGGAGAAGCACCTGCAGCCAGCCTGGGGCTGTCCCTTAAAGAGCTAGGCAGGAGCGCCAGGGCGCAGAGACCCAGGCCTGCCCTTTCCTGGGGGTGAGGGACAGTGGGAGAGGCGCGGTGCTCACCGCCTCCACAGTCGAATGGACATAGGTGTGGGGGTCCAACCTGTGGGGCTTCCAGTGGCTTCTTTCTGCCCTGAGGGTTGTAAGTTAGCCCAGAGCACCTTCTGCTCCCATGAAGAACTGCATAGTCCCCTCCTAAGCCCGTGCGTGGGCCTCTTCCGAACCCAGAAGGAACCAGGGGACACAGAGGGGACACCATGAAGGTGGCCTTGCATGCACAGGAGGGGGTCCCTGCCTAAGGACCAGTGACACCGTGTGGCTTAGGGGAAGTGGGACACAGGTGGAAGCTGGAGTGGCCATTCCAGGCACATGGGGTCCACCAGCTTTTCACACGAAGGATGGCCGCTGGCCCCAGAAAGCTCACGGTCAGGGCAGCATGGTCCTCAGTGTCTGCATGTGGAAGGCGGGCACGTGGACAGCCCCCTGCGGAACGGGGCACAGAGCAGACACAGCACCCACCACCCCACGTCCTGGCCTCGTGCATCTGAGACAGTTCAAGTGCCCACTACTAAGAGCAAGCAGGATTACCTCCTCCGGGGCACACACAGGCCACTCCCCCAGTGCATTCCGTCCCTGCTTCCTGAAACAGCACCCAGGCCTGAAATCTGAGAACCCCACTGCTCCCATCTATGCTTCCATGGCCCTTTTTCTCCAAACCCTCCACCGCCTCAATGTGATCGTTCCCAGGGTCACCTCGCTCAGGCAGTCTTTCGGTGTCCGTGCACACAGGGGCTCTGTTTATTCACTGCCACCCTCCGCCCCAGCAGTGGGGACACGGTGGGTGCTCAGTGCACAGGGGGGAAGTGGGCAGAGGGGCCGAAGCACAGGCCCCAAAGCGTCCGGACAGCGCAGTGACCTCCGCCACCGGGAGGTCAGGAGCACCTGCCGTGTTCCCGGATCTGCAGGTAGGCTGGGGGGGGGGGGCAGATTCCAGGCAGGCACTTGAGAATTCGTTGTCCTTAATGGTCACTTTACTAGCTACACAACATGTCTGTTGCTGCTGGAACCACGGGGCTGGTGACCCGTTGTGGACACACAGGTCTGAACTGTGAAATGCACACAACCCCCAGGGGGGTTAATTCCCAGAAAATCAAAGGGGGTGGGATGGAATTTGAGGACGTTTATGCCCAATTAAAATCAAAGTCAAGTCCAAAAAGAGACCTGACAACCCAGAGAGGAAGGGCTCCCGTGTCCTGGCCTCCTCGTGGGGGCCCCGCCACTGGACACCACCACAGCCCCTCACATCGGCCTGGGGGTGACGGTCGCAAAGGGACATGTCTGCCACCAAAGTGCGGGTACAGATGGTGCCCCTGGATGGGTCCAAAGAGGAAAAGGCAGCCACCTGCACCCTGGTCCTTTGCAGGACGGCCCGGGAGCTTGAGGCAGAGACCTGAGCAGAAGGTCCTGAGCAATGAGATCAGCACACCCATGGGAAAGGCAAAGGCCAGGGAAAACATTTAATTATTAACTCCCAGGCAGGACTGTCAGGGCCAGGAAAGAGAGAGGGCGCCTGGCCACGTCTGCATTTTGGGTAAACCACGAATGTGTTTTATTTTAAGTATTTCCCAAATGTTGCATGGGACATACTTACACTAAAAAACTATTCATTGTTCATCTGAAATTCAAACAGAACTGGGTGTCCTGCATTTTGTCAGGGGACACCGCGGGGGACACAGGGGCCGCATGGATTCCTCACCCCACAGTGAGGGGGGTGGGCGGGCTCCAAAGACAGCAGTGCCTCGAAACCCAGCCTCCCGCAGAAAAGTCAGTGCCAGGTCAGAGGAGGGAAGGTCACCCGTGGCCCCTGCTAAACATTTCGGCATCGCTGGCCTCCGGGAGGAGGGGGGTGCTATGAACACACGGGTCGGGAAAGTGCAATGACCCCCAGACGTGCTTGTCTCTCACGGGCCCCATCAGGGTGCCTCCAAACACAGAAAAACAGAAGTAATGACAGTAAAGGCCATTTTGACAAAGGCTCCATATTTTACTGCTACAGCGTTCCGGGGAAACACAGAGTGGTTCTAAGAAAACATAAAATCTTAAACTGGCTCCTGAGGCCCCTAACACCTCGGATGGGCGGGCAGCTAGTGTTCCCACGCACCGCTTCCACCGCCACGGTGAGCACACCACAGCTGACCAGGGACACAAGACGTGTTAATAAAAAAACAAACAAACAAACAAAAAACATACCACCTCCCGGCTGGAACTGACTTTATCAGGTTGGAACTGCAGGCTTGTAAAGAGTGCAGATAAAAATGCAGAGGTCCCACTGGCTCTGGTTTAATACACACGCACACACACACACACAGGGGAGCAGAAAAGGGTTTTTACTCAAGTGGAATATCAAGTAGCACCCCCCCACCCCGTCTGTGACACCCTGGTGACTGCTTGCTCACACCGTGCACTCGAATGTTGACAATTTGCTCGTCCTCAAGGCAGTGAGACCCCCAGAGGGCTACACGGGGACCATGCTGAGACTTGGGGCCAGGGCAGCCCCCACCAGAACTGGAGAAACTGGCACTGAGCACTGGAGGCGCCCGGGCTGTCACACGCACCGTCTGAGCGACGGCCACAGTGGAACGGGGCGGCAGTGAGCAGGGGCCAGGGGGCCGGAGAGGTGCAGCCAGGAAGGCGAGGAGAGAATCGCCGCCCACCCGGGCTCTCCTGGCATCTCTGAGAGCAGCGTGCCGGACAGATCCCACTTCCACGCCCGCCGCGTCCTGCATACACGAGGTCTGTCTTCTTGCTCCTGCCACCTGTCTGCACCCCCATCCCCACTGCTCCCACTGAGCTCCTCGCATCTACCGGTTCCGGGGGCTCCTCCCATCAAGCCTGGGCTTCAGCCCGGGTCAAGCCCCAAGCCCCCAGCTACATAGAATCGCCTTCCTCTTGACTCGGAGCCGGGGCCGCACCTGCCTGTGAACACACATCCGCGCGGCCCAGCCGGGGCTCTGAGAACTAATCACACGCACACACACGCCACAGAACAGATGAGACACCAAGCTTGTACACCAAGCTTCTCATGCACAGAGTAATAACACAGGTGGCTGTGGCGACACAGGGACCGCAGCTCACGCCCGTGGACGGGGACAGAACGCTGCTGGTAGCCACAGTGAGCAACCTCAGCAAAATGTTATTTGAATAAAGAGAAGTGGATGCCAAATGCAAAAATATGACAAAATCATAAGATGTTTCATTCTGATGGTGGACATACAGTTGTTATTATGCTTTTCTACCTTTCTATATGGTTATAATGCTTTTAAGTAAAAATAACTTTTAAAAAATCCAATAACTATGACCTAAGGTCTGTCTGTGATGGTCTTTCCAACACAAGCACCAGATCAATCAGGACTACTCCAGATTCTGAAAGGAGATGGGGACAGGGGAGGCCGAGAGATGCCCAGCGGGCACCGGGGCACAGCTGATGCTTCTGGAAGTGCCATGCTCCCAGTGTTACCGAGAGGCCTTCTCAAGAATGTGGGTAAAGGGGGTCATTATTGTTCCTGACTTAAGAGATAGAGGGCAGCCAGTAGGGGACAAGGCCTCCAGTCCTTCCCGACACTTCAAGGGAGGGACAGGGGAGGCCCTCCACCAGCAGGACGGACTGCAGACATGCCCCTGGAGCTCCTCCCAGGAAACCTCTGAGACAGCCCACCCCACATGGTGAGGAGCTTCAAAGTGGAGCTGCCCGAGAAGAGAAAAGCAGTGTGCAGCCCGGGGAACGGGAACTGGGGTCCATGCATCCCCAATTGGGTGCCAAGCATACTCCTCTCTAATAAGGAGGCTGACCAAGTTCCCACTGAGGGCTGGCGGAGAGGCCAGCTACTCCAGGCAGCTCCAGCTTGGGCAGCAACGTCTGTGGGGCTTTGCATGGGGCAGACACACCTTCGAGACGATGGGTTACCAGCAGCCAAGTCCAATTACTGAGTCTGGGAACTGGGTGCATCAGACAAAATTACAGAGCTCTGAGATTTCTAGAGAGAAACGAAATGTCATTGAGATCTGAAAACTAGCAGGTGTCTGGTATGGAAATGCCTTTACAATTTCCGTTGGGGTCTCACCAGCGTTCAGGGCCACTCCCCAGCATCAGACACTCGGGCAGGGTGGGCCATGTCACTGGCTCGAGACACCTGCTGCCCCGTGGGTGGGGCTGCAGCTGCCCCAGTCCTACTATCACCTGTAATGACAGTGTTTAAGTTGAGGATGGGTTGTCTTTAATTCCTATTATTGCAACAGTTGTGGGAATCTGGGTGTCCTCTGCACCCTTGACTTTGATTTTCCTAAGGGAGGGTCTGAAGGAATCAACTTTTCCCACTGGGGAGTTTAAAACTGCTGTGCCAACCTCCTGGCAGGAGATGCTGCTGTAGACTCCCTGTAAGATGCCATTCCCACACCCTGTCCCCAGGACGCCAGGCTGCCCTGTGGTCCGGCTCCACCACCTGTGATGCCCCTCATGGTGTGGACGATGCCATGGAAACATCAAGCATGAGAGCCAGTCCTAAGCAGCCTAGCCAAACCCTACAGTGTGACCGGAGGGTCCAGAGATTTCCATTCCTGGGACTCCTAAGTTCAGGCTGTCCTGGGGCACCCAGCCCCGCCTTGGACCTGGGTCAGGAGGCTGCCCTTCAAGTGCTCCAGGAGGCAGGGGTGCTCAGCCAGAGCTGGGAATGGGCGACAGCTCTGACACTGCCATCTGGCTTTTCTCAGGGACGGAGACTTCTTATCTGTGAGCAGCCCCCCTGGGCTGCCCTCCCCGGGCCGCCTCAACACCCGGCTCTCAGGGACCAGGGCAGGCCCCAAGTACAGAGTGTCTCTAGTGACCACTGCAGGGAGCCACCTTCCTTTGGTGCCTGCTGACCTGTCTCCAATGTTGCAGGGATGGATGGACAGATGGACAGATGGACAGGCAGGACAGTGTGAGCCAGGGAAGTGCTCAGATAAGAGACCGGCCAACCAGGGTAAGCAACACTCACTGCCACAAGGGCTTCCCTTACTTCACTTCCCAATCCCCGATACCAGAGTCAATACAGGCACACCTCCTTTCATCACATTTTGCCTAATGGTACTTCAGAGATACTCTAAATTTTACACGTGGGAGGTTGCAGGGACCCTGCACTGACCAAGTCTACCAGCACCATCTTTCCAACTTTTGTGTCTATCACATTGTGGTAATTCTTGCAACATTTCCAAACATTCGTTATGATTCTGTTCAGGTGATTTGTGATCACTAATTAGGACTCACCAAGTGCTCAGGTGATGGTCACCATTTTTTTGCAACAAATGTTTTCTAATTAAGGTATGCACACTGTTTCTTAGACATAATGCTACATTGCACACTTAACAGACCATGGTGGTAGTGCAAATCTAACATGTACAGGCACCAGGAAACCGAAACAGTCACCTGCCTCTTGCAATTGCAGCATCTCTAAGGTGGGCCTGTGGCCAGAGGCCCATGGTGCCTCGGGAACATCTGACACCACCATGTGCCCCCAAATGTGTGTCTACATGTCTCTAACACTTGTGCAAGGACATGCTGCTTCTTCACATTGACATCGGAGCAGCAGAATTATGGCTTGTTTTAAGTTCATAGAAAGTCAATGGAATTAATTTTTCAGAAAACTGAATTTAAATGGTTCTGCTTAATTGTGATTTGAAATTACAATGTTCATGAATTTTAATATGTATATTGCCTTTTAATGGATAATTTGGGATATTTCAGTCACTATCGTTTTTGGAATCTTTTGAAAAATGTTTATTTTGATGGCCATTTTAATGAAAAATCCATCCACATTCTGTACAGGTTAATATATTAAGTTTTTAATTATTTAGATTTTCTCAATGGAACATAAATTATGTGAAAACCTGTATTACTATAACATGCATATTAATTTTGCCAAACAGAAGGCAAGACAAATACATTTTACAGAATCTATAATAATTAACAAACAGTGTTTATCTTATTATTTCCCAGAGATTGTTGGGCATCAACACAATACTCAAGTCTGTGATATAATAAAAATTCAGTTGCATTAGGAATAATGCTAGCTGTCAGTCACCTGAAATGGTAAACCTCCACACTTTTAAAATTTTGTTTTTATGAGGGTTTATCTGTGAAAACATATCTAACAGCCTGCTAGCTTGATGTATCACTTTGAACAGGAAGCACGTAGCTCGTACACAGGGCCCCTAGGTGGACTCCTGCCCAGCCGCAAACATCAGGACAGTTGTGCCGAGGAGAGGCACTGACCACTCCCCACACCCGACGGACTGCGGCCGGGACCTTCACTGAGCATACGTCATGGTGAAGCCACAGGGGAGCAGGTGCCCAGTAACACCAGGAGGTTCTGCTGGACCCAGTGTGGGGTGAAGCCCAGGGTCTTTGTCTTCCCAGAGTCATAGCAAAATACCTGGGACTGGAAGCTTACTTATGCAATAGACATTTATCTCCCACAGCCCTGGAAGCCAAAATCAGAGATCAGGGGACAGGATGGTGTGGTCTGCTCCTGATGACGACCCCCTTCTAGACTGCCCTCTTACTGTGTCCTCACATGGAGGGAGGGAGGGCTCAGGTGTCTCTTCCTACAAGGACACTGATCTTCCAGGATCAGCCCCACCCCCCATGATGATGTCATTTTACCATAATCACCTGCTTAGTGGTACCGTCTCCTAATATAGCCTCACTGGGACTGGGGTCAGGGCATCAAGACAGGAACTGGGGTGGACATAAGCATTCAGTCTCTACTACCAGGGAAGGCCCGCCTCCACTCTGGAGACCTCTGGCCCTGCTGGGGGGCCTGGTCGGGGCTGTAGTAATGGGTGTGAGGGAGCATCCCCGGTGGGCACCTGAGGTTCCAGTAAGAGGAGCATCATGTGCTCAGTGCCACCTGAGCTATGCTGTGTTACCCCAAGGGGCAGATGGCTGTCAGAATTCCCAACACAGCCATACACACCGGCACACAGGAAGCTCCCCAAAATACAACAGCAGCTGCTGCCACCATCATCCACATCAGCCTGCCAGCCCCCTCCCTGACCTCACACAGCAAGAAGGGTGCCCAAGAAAGGCCTCAACACCAAGAAGGGGAGGCAAAAGCTATGGGTTTGGAAAGCGTGCTTTCTCATGGAACGTAGTTTAAAAGAAGTAGACTTTTAAGCATCTTCACAGCATTTCTAGGCCATTGTGAGAGAAAGGGCCACCTGGTAAAGCCGGGGGAGTTCCTGGTGGAGCAGTGGGGCTAGGGATGCAGGGAAGCCAGGGCAGCAATCTTCAGGGCAGGGAACAGTGAAGGAAGACTGGACATGAAGGCCTTGGGAGATGTGCAGAAGGTCCCTCAGAGTATTCTGGAGCATGGGATCAACGCATGCATGTGACAGACCTATCCAGGGCCAGGGAACAAGGCATTTGAAGGGTTAGAGGTAACAATACCCACCAACCACACAGGTCCTGGAATATGCAGTTCCCACCAGCAAACCTGGAAAACCTCACAACTCAGGGGCACTAAGCACACAGAGTTTGGCCCTCTAGAGTGGGAAATATTCAGGCCAAGACTAAATGTTACCACGATCCCAATGGACACATGCTGAAGCCAATACCTGAAAGACCCAAACTGTTTTTAAGTGACTTAATGGAATCCCACAACAAAGGTCAAGAATACATATACATATTCAAAAACATACAGACTCAAGGTAAAATTCACAATTCACAAAGTTTAGCAATAAAAAGGTACAAAGTTAATCAAAGAATAAAAAGTTACCAGGCATGTAATGAAGCAGGAAAACATGACCCATGATGAGGAATGAAATCAATTAATCAAAACTAACCCAAAACTAACACAGGTATTAAAATTAGCAGGCAAGGCATTAAGAAGTATATTAACTGTATTCTTTATGTTCATGAAAGACAAAAATTAAATAAATCAAATTTCCAAAGATGAAAACTCTAATACCTAAAATGAAAAATACACCGAATGAGATTAGGGGCAAATTAGACATCAGATAAAAAGACTTGTGAAACTGAAGACATAGCAAAATAAAATACACAGAGAAAATAGCAACAAAGTATAATAAAAGAACAGACTATCAGTAAGCAGTATGAACAGTATGAAACAGTATGAAACAGCCTCAAGCAGTGTAATGTATATATAAGTGGAGTCCCTGACAAAAGGGAGGGGTAGAGAAAAGCTGTCTGAAACCCTGGGCAAAAATTTAAGCCAGTAATAACTCAAATTTAAGAGAAGCTATAAAGCCAAAGACTCAAAAGCTCAGTGAAACCCAAGAACCATAAAGTGGGGGCAGCTGGGTGGCTCAGTTGGTTATGCATCCAACCCTTGGTTTTGGCTCATGTCATGATCTCAGGTTCATGAGATCAGTCTCCACATCAGGCTCTGTGCTCAGTGGATCGTCTGCTTAAGATGCTCTCTCCCTCTTCCTCTGTCCCTCCATGCTTGCTCTCACTCTTGCTCTAAGAATAAACAATCTTAAAAAAAATCATAAAGAATACTACACCAAACTGCATCATAATAAATCAAAACTAAAGCTAAAAAGAAAAATCTTAAAAACAGACAAAGGGTTGAAAAAAATAAAGATCTTTTATATCCAAAAATCAAATTTAAGAATGACAGCAGATTTCTGGTTGCAAACAATACAAGTGAGTGGGCGATGGAAGAACATCTTCCGCCAACTGATATGAGAAAAGGCAATACTAGAATTTTATGACCAATGAAAACATCTTTCAAAGGTGAAGACTTTCCATACATGTCAAAGTGCAAGACCACATGACCATTTCCCTATAGGAAATGTTAAAGGAGAGACTTCAGGATAGGATAGGAAGGAAAGGATAACCAGATAGAAATATGAAGCGAGGGATCCCTGGGTGGCGCAGCGGTTTGGCGCCTGCCTTTGGCCCAGGGCGCGATCCTGGAGACCCAGGATCGAATCCCACATCGGGCTCCCGGTGCATGGAGCCTGCTTCTCCCTCCGCCTGTGTCTCTGCCTCTCTCTCTCTCTCTGTGACTATCATAAATAAATAAAAATTAAAAAAAAAAAAAAAGAATCACAAAGTCCTTTAAAAAAAAAAAAAAGAAATATGAAGCGACACAAGAGAATGAAGACAATTGGATGTGATGATCATAGGGGTAAATACATGCTTTTCTCTATTTCCTTATTTATTTGGGGGGGAAGGGCAGAGGGATGGGAGAGGAGAGAATCTCAAGCAGGCTGCACACTCAGCACAGAGCCAGACGCAGGACTCATTCTCATGACCCTGAGATCATGACCTAAGCCAAAATCAGGAGTCAGATGCTTAACCACCTGAGCCATCCAGGCACTCCATTCACTTTCTCTTATTGAAACCTCTCTAAAAGACAACTGACTCTTAAGAAAAAAAAAAAAGAGTGTAGGATTTATAAAATAAGCAGAAAAAAAGCACATGACAGTGGCAGAGAACTAAGCCAGATGCAAGAAGTATGTCACTGGGAGGTTCTCAACAGCCAGTGTGATAGCCCTCCAAGACAGGCTGGAATGAGATAAGGCTTTATTAGAAGCCCTTAAGCAACCAGTGAAATAACAGAACGAAGAGTTAAAGGCATCAGGCCAATAAAGTAGAAAAAATGAATCACAAAATTCTATCAGTCTTAAACAAAAACAGAAAAAGGTGAACAGAGACCAGATGAGACAAGCAGAAAACACATAGCAAGGTGACACGTTTAAACCAAACCATTACCATTTTCACATTAAACATGACCCAACTCTGAGCTTTCTATAAGAAATGCACCTGAAGGGGCACCGAGGTGGCTAAGTAGTTGAGCGTCAACTTTTAGCTTAGGAGGTGATCCTGGGATCCTGGGATCAAGTCCTGCATCAAGCTCCCTGCAGGGACCCTGCTTCTCCCTCTGTCTAAGTCTCTGTCCCTCTGTGTGTCTCCCATGAATAAATAAATAAATATTTTTAAAAAAGAAATGCACATTAAAAATAAAAATGGCTGAGGGGCACTTGGCTGGCTCCAACAGTGGAGTGTGCAACTCTTGATCATGAGTTCAAGCCCCACGTTGGGAGATCACTAAAAAAATAAATAAAGTTTTTTTAAAAAGGAGGGTTTTAAAAAATAGGCAATAAGTAAAAGGATAGAAGAAGGCATGGCACATTAATACAAATCAAAGGAAAGCCAGAGTAGTTACACTATTTTTATCAGAAAATTGAAGAGAAGGAAAATTCTCAACTCATCCTATGAGGCCAATGTCACTCTGTTCCTAAGACACACACACACACACACACACACAATATCTTTCGTGACTATAGAGGCAAAGATTTAAATGAAAATTTAGACAATGAAATCCAACAGAATGTATTTCATGACCATGGGTGATTTATCTCAGTTATGCGAGGTTGATTTAACATTTGAAAATCAATGTAGTTCACCATAGTCACAAACTAAAACTAAAAACCATAACGACCATCTCAAGAGCTGCAAACAAGCTTTTGACCAAACGCAACACTGATCCGTGGCACAAACGCTCAGCAGACAAGGACCAGAGAGAAACTCTCTTGACCTGAGAAAAGGCGTCTCTGGAGAGCACACAGCCAACCCCACACTGTCAGTAAAAGCCTGAGAGTGTTCCCTCAAGAATGGGGACAAGACAAGGACGGTTGTTCTCACAGGTTCTGTTCAAAAGGGACAAGACAGGGACGCCTGGAAGGCTCAGTGGTTGAGCGTCTGCCTTTGGCTCAGGTCGTGACCCTGGGGTCCTGGGATCGAGTCCCACGTTGGGCTCCCTGCAGGAAGCCTCCTTCTCCCTCTACCTGTGTCTCTGCCTCTCTCTGTCTCTCTCATGAATAAATAAATAGATAAAATCTTTGGGGAAAAAAAAATGAGGACAAGACAGGGATGGTTTTCTCACAGGTCCTGTTCAATAAGACAGCAAAAAGCAACACATCCTGATCGGAAAGGAAGAAATAAAACCGTCTCTGCAGACGATGTGATTGTCCATGTAGGAGATTCTCTGGAATCTTCGAACAAGCTACTAGAGCCAGAAGTGGTTTTGAGCAGGATTGGAGGATGCAAGATGATTAAGACGCGATCCACTGTGTTTTGCTACAGCTGCGGTGAACCCCTGGAAATTGGCATTTAAAAGCAAAACCACTTAGAATATCAACTAAAAAATACAACAGGCTTAGGGGAAACTTGGCGAAAGATGTGTAAAGCCTACATGTGGAACACAGCAAAACGCTGCGGAGGGAAATAAGGGTGTCAGTGAGGAGAGACTGCCTTCCCTCGCGGGCCCCCAAAATTCAAGCTCGGCAGGCCCATCAGAGAGCCATCAGCCAGGACTTCCCAGAGCTGACAACCGGCATCCAAGCTGACAGCGGCCGGCTGTGTGGGCATGACAAGGCATTCTGCTGACTTTCCTGGGGACAAATGTTATGATTTCCATTTTGCACGTGCAAAAAAAAAAAAAAAAAAAAAAGTGACCTGGGAGCAAAGAGCTCCGGGTATCCCTCTTGCAGATGTCCCTGTGACCAGGCATGCCCCGCCCCACCAACACCGTGTTAGTTATAAGAGAAAGCCGCAGGGTACAGAAAACGTGCTTTTCTTTATTTAAACAGACCCTCCCTGCTGGTGCGCTGTATCGATAGGTACAGGATGTTAGCAAAGAGGATGGAGGAAGCCGTTTCCACGCAGAAATGTGGAGGAGGTGACAAGCGTTGCTAATTTATGGCCAGGGCAGTTAAAATAGCTTTTCCTAACAGGGCAGGAACAGGAGAAATGCGAGAAAACGCCAAGCTCCTTACCTAAACCCACCAAACAATGCTTCACACAAGAAGTCCGCAGCTCAAGTCCGAGTTGCAAAAACTAACCAAACCCCACCCCCTCCAATGCTCAGTTCCTAATTAAAATAGACACAGGCTTCTGGAGAACACCTACAGACGGCATGTTTGAGAAAGCCTGTCAATCAGGCAGTAAACCACACCACACCAGCCCACACGCCTACACGGATGGGCTTCATATCAGCCCAGAAAATGGAAGCTTCTAGAAAATACTAGAACCACAACCGGACAGAATTGACACCCTGGGCAGCCACCACCTGTAACACTCAAGCAGAGCCCTGCAGAGACATGGAAACACCATGGGGGTAGGACAGCACCCTATACAGCACCCCCTTCCTGCCATGGAGGCCCCGAATGCATCTGGCTACCTAGTGTATTTTTTACTAAATACCTAGTGTATTTTTTACTAAGCAAACTTCCTTATCCTCACAGCAGACAGGCCACATCCCTGCTCCCTCCTGAAATCCCACAAAAAAGAAAGACAGCAAAGGGATGTATTTTAAACATACATGGACACAGAGACAAAGAGAAACAGAGAAGCTAGGAAAGCCAACAAGAGTGGCGAACACAAAAAAAAAAAAAAAAAAAGAGTGGCGAACACAGTGCCTCCAGGGGCCGAGCAGTGGAGCCAGCCACCAGAGCTGGCCACCAGCAGCACAGAATGCTAGAATGGCTCAGGGATTTTACTGCAGGTCCCCCAGGATGGGCTGAAGGCAGCAAGACCCATTCCAAGTTTGTCCGGGTCACAGGTGGATTCCCAGGTGCAGTCCTCCCACCCGGCAGCCAGGTGACCGACCATACTTGTCCCAGTCAAACAAAACAGCGGATTTCGACATTCTGGGAAGGACACGCCAGAACATGGGGGTGTGGGAGCACGCAGATAACAAAACGGGATGAGAATCCGTACATGGGTGCAGGGATTCCCCTTACATGGATCCCAGGACTCAGGACGTCCCTGGGGAATGTGATAAAGCCAAGAGATGAGATGCACAGACACCAGCATTTGGGGTCCCCAGGGACATGACCAAACCCTACCCCATGACCCCCTTTGGGATACCCAGCAGCCTGTGAGGCCTCACTGTACCCACCTATATCACACAGCCAATGGCCCTGGAAATATAAACAGCCAAAGGTCCTGACCCCAACCAAATTCAGAGCATGACAGAGAAGGCCAGGGAGGTAAAGTTGAGGGAATCTACTAGAAACCACAACAAAAAGGCAGAGAGATAGAAAAAAAAAACAGGAGAAAAGAGGTAACAATATAACAGGCTCAGAACTTTTAGGGCATAACTAAAATAAGTTCTAGAGAAGGAAGAACAGAAAACGGGGAGGGTGGGGAACCCATCCATAAGCATTTTTAGATGCAATCGAGGAACAGCACATTGACCGTGAAACAGCACTTGTGCCTGAAAGTGGGCAAAGGTTTAGGATGTTATTGTAAAAACATGGTGCTGGTTTTTTCAAAGCATGGTCCACCCTCAGGGGGAAAAAAGCCTCCACTAGCAAGCGGCATGTGCCCTTGAAGCATGGCAATCGCCAATGCAGGATGTCTCGCAGCTGACAGGCCGGCATGCCCATGGGCAAGAGGGGCTGCCATGGGACAGGTGTCCACTAGGGGGGACGTGCCGGAAGGTTCCATGGTGAGGGTGACTTCCCATGCCTTCCAAATTAATGGAATTGGTGCAAAACAGAAACCAGAGCTGTTGGGTTGCATATGGACCACTGGCCCTCAGATCTGGACCCCATCAACCCCTCCCGGGGCTTCAAGAGGCTCAGATCTGGGGTGTCTGGGTGGATCAGTTGGTTAAGCATCTCTCGTCAGCTCAGGTCAGGGTCCCAGGGTCCTGGGATCAAGCCCTGCATGGGGTTCCCTGCTTCTCCCTCTGCTCCCTGTTCATGCTCTATCTCTGCTATCTCGGTCCTCTCTCTCTCAAATAAAGAAATAAAATCTTTAAAAAAATTTAAAAATAAAAGGTTCAGATCACAATGTCCACCAGAGTGGGATCTGCTGAATCAGACTCTCTGGTGACAGTGTCGGTGAGGAAGAACTGGAATTTTAGGAAGAAATCGACCCCAAGGAGTCCCATGTGCAGCCATCTAAGCACTATGGCTGTGTTCCAACCTGCCACTAGGATCAGGGACCCCCTGCAGCCACCCCCATTCCCACCCCCAGCAGCCCCAGCTGCCATGCCCTCCCATTTACAGGGGGCACTTGTGAAGGCAAAAAGGGTTTTGTCTTCATGAAGGGGAAAAAAAAATCTACTTTCCTGCAATTTCCAGGGACTGGAGCTGGTTCTGCAGCCTTCTGGGGGCTGAGGGCTTCTCCTCCCCCTGGGACAGCCTTCTTTCAGGGAAAAGGAAACATTCCCGTGCAGGCTGGTTCCATCCCAGGCTCCCCACGTCTGCTGGGGGCTGGTCCTCCGGGGGTCTCTGGCATTTCTGCACATCTGGTGAGGAGGGGCACTGACTCTGCCTCGGAGATGTCCCGGTCCCCGGGGCTGCTGAACACAGCCCCTGCTTGTGGCAGAGAAAGCAGCAGGTGTCCGTTCTCTCATAGCCCCGGGGGCCAGAAGTCCAAAGTCAGGCTGCGAGCGGGTTCCTTCTGGAAGCTCTGCCAGAACACCTGTCAGAGCCTTTCTCCTGCTTCCTGTAGGCAGACTCCGGGGCAGGCTGGCCGGAGACAGCTATCTTCTCCCTGTGCCTCCACATCATCTTCCCTCTGTGTCTGTGTCCAAATTTTCTTTTTTCATAAGGATACTGGTCATATTGGGTCAGGGCACCCTAATGACCTTATCTTAACTTGGCCACCTGCAAACACCCTACTTCCAAGGAAGGTCACATCCACAGTGCTGGCCATCTGCAAAGACCTTACTTCCAAGGAAGGTCACATCCATGGTACTGGCCATCTGCAAAGACCCTGCTTCCAAGGAAGGTCACGTCCACAGTGCTGGCCACCTGCAAAGACCCTACTTCCAAGGGAGGTCATATTCCAGTCCTGGCACGCTGACTGTCCAGAGCAGCAGCCTCAGTTTCCCCAAGTCCAGTGCTTCCCTTTCATAATGCAGCCCCCCGTGTGTAGTACCTTGAGGCCCTGTCTGCATCACTGTGTGGGAATCTGGTCTCAGGGAACCAGGATAGAAAGCTCATGTTCTGCCTCCCATTGCTGCTGTGAGTGATAAGCTGATCTTTCCCTCCTGACCCGGGGACTTTGTGTCTTCTGCCAGCATCACAAAACTGTGGCAGACTAACAGGTTCTTGACACCATATCCATTTGCTCTGGTTACAAATTAAGGCACCATCCTTAGAATTTCAAAGCCCAGTCTCCCTAGCCATCCCTGAGACCTGGCAACTTCACCTCCTCAATCGCTCTCCAAACCTGCCCGCTGCCTCTCACCTTCCCTGCTGCCAGCACTGCGTGCACCATCCTGCCCACATCCAGTCAGCTGCCTACCCATCATACACCTGACAACAGCCTCCATCACCTTCGGCAGCCATGCCCCCATCACAGCGTCAATCGGACATGCCCCACAGTCAAGTCAGGTCAGGCTTCTTTACTCTATATCATCAGTAGATGCATGGCTTCCCATCAAAGTAGCAGAAGCCAATCATCATGAACACTAATTGAGGACTACATGCTGTACGTGCATCATCTCATCTAATCTAGACAACAATCCAACGGGGGCAAGTAGTACCCCCCAGCTTACAGACCTTGCATGGAAGTGAAGGCACAGCAAGATTTAACTGCTTCCCAAAATCACACAGCTACTGGCTGATGTCAGAGACCATGAGGTTAAATCGCAACCCACCGCTCCCTCCCACTGACAGTCTGTATTAGGCAGACATTAGGGTAGGATCCTAAGGTGGATTCAAGGTGGCCACACACTCTGCAAACTCCTCCTGTCAAGAGGAGAGCCTTACTTCCCATCTCCTTGAACTTCGTTTAGGTTGGTCCAGTGGCAGAACTTGGCAGAAACGAAGCCACGAAACTTGTGCAGCTGAGCCTTCAGAGCGCTGGCCTCCATCCTCCCTGCTCGGAACGCTCCACCTCTTGCAAGGCAGCTCCCATGTGAGGAGTCCACCGACCCTGAGCACATCCTAGACAGAGGGAGCGCATGGGAGAGCACCAGCCCGGACTCCAGGTGCCAGCTGATTCCTGACTGAAGGCCCGACCCACAGAACCAGAAGCAAGTAAAGGGCTGTTGTTTCCCATCCCTGTAGGTGACATTCTAGGCCTGCTTCTTGGCTAGACTGGTGTTCACTCCAAGCGAGAGGGGCAGGTACGTCTCTACTACCTGCTGCATGGTGCTGGGCACCGAGCACACAGTCTCCACACGCCCTCAGCTCTGATGTGCGTCCCGGCACCCGGGGAAGCTGCCATAGGGACCACCAGCACCCAGGCTGAGGACTCCTCAGTGTATCTAAAGAACAGGAGGAAAGCAGCCCCCACCCCACATCCAGGCCGTGAGTGCAAGGACACTCCCTCCTGAGTCCTGAACCAGCAGGAAGGACCAGAAAAGCCCACGAAGCTCTCCATCCCCCAGAACACACCACTCCTCCTCAGGCTGAGGATTTCCAACCAGGACCTGCATGGGTCCTTCCAGAAACAGAATTCTCTCCCTCTAGGGAGGGGGGACTGCAAGGTAACCAGAAAACACAGCTGATATTTATTTATAGCTGATGTCTGGGAAGGCACAGGTATGGGAATAATTGACAGAAAGAACAGACCAGATGAATCACCCTAGCAACCAGGTAGAGCGGTAAAGACAATGAAATTAACTGTGTGCAAAAGTCAAGATGGAACAGGGCAGGGTGTGAGCGCACGCTGGTGCCCTGGGACCCTGTCCGTCCATCCATCTGTCCATCTGCCTATCCATCCATCCATCCATCCATCCACCCCACCTCAGTGGCCCAGGGCCCACCATATTCCCACACCCTGCCTGGTGCTGAGGTCACCAGGAAGTGAAACCAACTCCAGGTGGAGCCCAGGTCCCTGTGGTCTCCCAGGAGCCTGACCCCACTTGTGCGATGGGAGGGCACCCTGGACCCAGTGATCACAGGTGGAGAGAGAACAGACAGGGCTCTCCTGACTGCAGGATGGGCACATCCAACGCTCTGGCATGAAACCATCAACCACTCATTTTCTCTACCACCTTTATTGCAGGTCCTTGCTCCCAAGCCTCCTCTTAACATTCCTTGGCCTCCCCCCGGCCACCAGCAGGCACCTTGCCACCCCCACGGGTTTCCTGTGTAACATCCACTTCCCTTGGCCCCATTCCAGATTTAGTGGCATTATCCCAGTGCCTGGTGCATCACAGATAATCAACCAGTGTCTGTGTTAGGCGTGAGCCCCACATACCTCAGAGAGTATCACCCCTTTAGCCCACAGACGCCCAAAGAGAATGCATTATGAGTCCAACATCGCACAGCTGGTGGGTCTCAGAGACAGACTCGGACCCAGACCTCCCTTCCCAAGCCTTGACCGCTGGGCCTGTGGCTTCTCTGGGTAGACACACAAGGCCAGAGCCTGGAAGCTAAAGCCTGGGATTCCTCCACCACACAGATCTCAAAGCCCCCAGCCTGGGGCGGGGCTGACTGCCTGCTTACAATGATAGGAGCAGGTCATGTCTGAGCAGTCAGACCAACTCCAGATGCTAACCAGGCCTCCAGAGGGACAGCGCAGGGCGGTCCTGTCCAGGAGGGCAGCTCTCCCTCCCAGCATGGCACAGACCACATTTTCGAAGATGCTGTAAGAGGTCAATACGGAAGCCAAGCAGTATCAGGTGCATCTCGGTGCAGCCCACCCAGAGCGCCGCCTGCACAGGAGGAGAAATCCAGCTACCACCACCCGAGCCACCTAAAAGCTCTGTGCTATTTTTCTAGCATGCTCTCATCCAAGCTGGGGATAAATGCTCTATAAACTCCTGGGAAGACACTGGTCACGGCTCCAAAAGGCTGTGCTCTTGCAGTTAGTCAACAACTGGGCCCTGGTGATGTGGGGTCAGTACTCGGCGAAGGGGGAAGGGAAGGAGCTCTGCTCCTGAGGTCCTGGGGGCCAGAAACCCCGCAAGGATGTCTGTGCCACTTCTCAGAGAAAGGGTCAATGGGTCGCCACTGCTTACAAGCTGATGTGTTGGGACCAGTTAGGAGTCAATGGTTACAAGACAGAGTGCTAACAAAGAGGGCATAGGAATCCTTCTCAGGGAGAATGGGGGTGGTTCTATGTTGGTTTTATTGAGTTTGCGGGGTGTATTAGTCAGCTCTGGCTGCTGTAACAAACACCAGACATTCACTATCCCCTGGTCCTGGAAGCCAAAGCCTGAGGTCTAGACGCAGGCAGGGTGGGTCCCCCTGAGGCCTCTCTGAGTGTGTGTGGATGCCCATGCTCTCCCTGGATCCTCCCGGGGTCATCCCTCCGTGTGTGTCTGTGTCCTGATCCCCTCTTCTCATGAGGACCCTGGTCACACGGGATCAGGACCACCCCAGTAACCTCATCTTAACTGAATCACCTCTTCAAAGCACCATCTCCAGATACAGCCACATTCTGGGATTTGGGGTTTAGTGCTGCACCATACACATGTTGGGGAGACATGACTCGGCCTGCTGCAGTGCTCCCCCTGGTGTCTCAAACTGGGCCCCTGCGGACAGCGCCCCTCGTAAATGATGGGGTTGCATAGACGAGCCGGTACTGACACGTCAAACAGAACAGCTGTTCATGCCATAACTCACACACATGATGCCACACCCGGATCACTGGGAACCCAGTCTCCCTGAATTTTGGAACAAGATGACACTGTGACCTCCCAAGCTATCCCCACGACGAGCAGAAGGACCAGAACCCGAACCTTCACGGAGATGCCTTCACAGCCAAAAATCGCAAGGCACGGGTTAACAGAACAGTGTGTACCTGCCTACCCATGGAAGTATCAGGAAAATTACTTAATCAACCCAATTTTATACTTTCTGCGTTCAGTTATTACTAGAATATTCACTCACAAATGCAAATTGCAAGGAAATCTATATTCATTAAGGCTTTCTCTTTCCTAGAGTTTTTTATCAAGCCATCAGGAGGCTATCAGCTCATAAAGGTGACAGGAAAAAGCCAGACCCCAAGAACGCAATCAAGCCTGCTTAATTAAGTCATATGCAGGGCGCCCAAGGAAATAATGAAGTGCCTTTTGCAAAACGTTATAGCTTTGCTGGGGGAATGTTCTTTAGCAAACATAAACATCCAGTTCCAACAAAAGCTCACTCCTCCTTACTACCTTAGAGAAGTCTGCGGAACCGCACCTGGTTATCTGGAAAGTACTAGGGAAAAGGGGCAGTAAAATCCTTCCTCTCTCACCGTTGGTTTTATTGAGTTTGCAGGGTGTATTAGTCAGCTCACACAGGCCGCAGCCACACCTGCTGGATCATACCTGCCTCCCTCCCGCGGGGTGCTGGGGCCCACGGTGACGGCAGCTCCCGCAGGAGCAGGCCAGGAGGATTACCCGGCTGGCACCCCGGCCCATGGGCTTTGTGCCCACCTCACCACAGCCTTGCAGCGATTCTAAGTCAAAAGGGACTTTTTTCTTTTTGCCAGACAGCCATACCCACTCCCCGGGTCACCTGCCATCAGCAGAACTACCCCGTATCCCAGGGCTGGACGTCGAGCAAGGCATCCCAACCCCTCCTGATGGCACACACAGGAGGAGGCTCTGGGCTCACACAGAACACGACCTTGGGACTGCTGGCCACGTGTCCCAGAGCCCTGGCCACTTGCCACAGGCCCCAGCGTGGCAGCCAGGGCGGGAGCCCGTGGGGCTGGATGGCTGTCAGCACCACCTCCTGCTCTGAGCTCTCTGCCTAAGGCCTCCGCCTAACCTGGCTCCGTGGTGCGTGATTCCTTTGCTAGAGATGCTGTAACAAAGCACCACAGACAGGTGACAACAGACTCTTATCATCTCTTGGCTCTGGAAGCTGGGTGTTCCAGATGGATGGGTCGACAGGGCAGGTTCCCTGGTAGATCTGCTCCAGCCTCACTCCTTACCTTGTAGAGGACCTTATTCATCTGCACATGATGCTCTTCCTGCGGGCGCTGGTCTTCAAGCTCCGCCATTTAGAACCCCAGACACACGGGAACCCTGCTGACCTCAGTTTATCTTAATACCTCTTTGAAGGTCCTGTCTCCAGATACAGTCACATTCTGAGGCACCAGGGATGCCAACACACAGATGCAGGGGACGCAACTCAGCCCATGACAGCATCATGGGCTGGAGCCCACGTTCCCAGGAAAGCATAGCACAGAAAGAACCCCAACACCAACACCAGCCACAGGGCCAGGGCAATGGTAACAGGGAGGTGTCCAGATAGCTCAAGGGAAACGCTTTTTTTCCAGGTGATCGTTCAGACTCTGTCTGAAGAGGGGAGTCCACAGGTGGCTGAGCCTCTGGTGTGACTAAGAACTGGGCACTGGTTGAGCCAATGTGGTATCAGCGCCGGGGGCTGGAGCAGGTGCAGGACCCCACAGGGGTGTGCAGGGCAACTGGCACCCTCTACCTTCAGCTACTCCCAACCCACCTTCACTGATCACTCCTCCTACCTCGAGACTGCTAACCTGCTATTCTTCTTAAGCCACTTAACATGTTTATTTTTTAAAAAGATTTTATTTATTTATTCACGAGAGACGTAGAGAGACAGAGACACAAGCAGAGAGACAAGCAGAGAGCCCGATGCGGGACTTGATCCCAGGACCCTGGGATCATGCCCTGAGCCAAAGGCAGATGCTCAACCACATGAAGGTGCCCCTCACCTAACATGTTGAAACTTGAGTTTTATTTAGAGGAAAAGCAGAAGTGCTCCAAACCCAGATGGGACATGGGTGATTTCAAGGCACCAAGAGAGGTGCTGCAGAAGAGAAGATTCCAGGACCAATGAAGCCTCAAGAAGTCACCTTCACCGGGGATCCCTGGGTGGCTCAGCAGTTTAGCACCTGCCTTTGACCCAGGATGTGGTCCTGGAGACCCGGGATTAAGTCCCACATCGGGCTCCTTGCATGGAGCCTGCTTCTCCCCCTGCCTCTGTCTCTCTCTTTGTGTCTCTCCTCAATAAATAAAATCCTAAAAAAAAAAAAGAAAGAAAAAAGAAGTCACCCTCACCTGTATGAGGGCTCTGATGCCATGGCCCTAAAGTATCAGGGCATTAAACATCTCAGGAGAACCAAATAAATGAAAAATCGAACCAAGCAATTGAGGAACTTAGCTTTAAACTTCCTTACAAACTATGAGTGCAGGTTCAACACGGGCAGGATAATCCAGATCTGGGGAGGAAGGCAGGACCCAGGAGCTGCATGCAGGCAGGGGATCCCCAGCCCTGACCACAGGACTGGTCTGTGCCCTTCATGGGTCAGTGCTCCAGAACTCCAAGTAGGCTTAACCTAAGGAGAGACGTGAGGGAAGAAGCCAGAGGCGCCTAACCTGTTTTGTTTGTGAAATCCAGAAATGAGGTGTCGTTTTACACTCTGCACCTGTTCATGCATGGTACAGAAGAAGGCCTGACAAAAATCTTCGTATTTTCCCACCAAACTGTGCAATGGAACAGTGACAGTGTAAGATTTCACACGTGAGGCATTAAGATAATCCGAAGAAAGTTGAAAACGTTTTTGGAATGTATCAGAGAACTTAAGATTGCCTCTATTTTCAGTATAATTAGATTGGTAAGAACTGCTTGCATACCTGAAACAGAATTTTGACGAGAATTTAGGGGAACTCAAGTTGCGAGATCATGCTATCCTCAAAGGCTCACTCCTCGGGGACCATAACATCAATGAGGTTCATAAACAGCAAAACAGCTGTAAATTAAATTCCCGAGCTTTAACAAAGTTCTTGTGTGCCTCTAATAAATGAAATATCAACTCTAAACTCATAAGTAACCGGATAGTCTCTTTCCTGGGTAGGAAACCTGCCCTTGGGGATGGAGAAGAGGCTGGCGGCAGCATGCTGTTTGCCCTTAAGACAAGCCGGCCATAGGGGCACCCGACTCTTGGTTTTGGCTCCGGTCATGATCTCAGGGTCTTGAGATCAAGCCCCGCATGAGGCTCCATGCTCAGTGGAGTCTGCTTGGGATTTTCTCTCTCCCTCCAAACCTCCCCCATATACACAATCAATCAAAATCTTAAAAAAAAAAAAAAAAAAAAAGATTATCCAGCCATAAAGAGAGAGATGCAGCTCTGTAAATTCCAGCTCGTACACCTGTCTAGCCCGCCTCTGGCTCCTTCTGTTGAAAGGAGGATCTGCAGGAACCTGAGAAGTCCCCCAGCCCCGCCGCCACACCAGGCCTCTCCACCCCTCACCCCTGCTCAGGCAGATCCGTGCATCTGCCCTGCTCCTACTTACTGTGTGTCCTCGGCACGTCTCCTTCTCTCCTTAGGTTCATGGGGACACGGTGAGCAAAGCCAACAAAACTCGCTTCCAGAGAGCTCCCATTCCCCCGGAAATTAGAACAGGACTGAACGGAGGGCACTTTCTCATCTCACAACTTGGTGTTACCCAACACCGTGTGCTCAAAGCCCCGGAAGCATCTCGTGCGCCTGAGCAAACTGCCCGACCTTCCCAGGCCGGGGAGTGTGGGGTGGGGACAGGTTCCAGGAGCCAAGATTCCCCCACACAACCCGCCCCCCAGACCACCTGCCTCTCTGCCCCCACATCCGGCTAACCTTGCCTCAATCGGACTATAAGTCCTGAGGCCAGGGCCCCTGCCCGTCAAAAGCTTGGTCCCCAAGCCACCCTCGTGGTGTCTCATTAATCACTTGATCAACTGGGAAGGACCTTGTGAGCCTCATCTCCTACCCACAATCTGCCAGAGGAAAGGGCATTGAAAGCAGAACCCCGGCCACGAAGTGGGGAGTCAGGCCCCTGCTGTGAACTCCAGAGGGAAGAAGTCCATGTTTGAACACCGGGAAATGACTGCTAAGGACCTCTAGAGTTACAGCCCACAGAACGAGTCCAGCCGTCTCTCACTAGCCTCACAGCAAGCCCTCCAAATGGGGATGTGAGTTCGTGTTGTCACCTGGCTGTTAGGAATCCCGGGGGTGATGCAAGTAGAGTGGACGGTGGGGCACCCTTCCCAGGGGGACTGTAGGCCTGGTGAGGATCTCACCTGGGGGCCCCCTCCCTCCCCTTACCTGCAGGGGGCCTGCAGCCCTCAGGTAAACTGCCCCCCATTCTCCCAGCCAGACACCGGCCAAGGAAGCCTGTGTGGCACTGCAAGCCTCTTGTGGGGCTTCCAAGAGAGGTCTCTGCACCCCCAGGAAGCAAGAAGAGAGCCAGGTCCTTCCTCCCTCTGGTGATCCTTCCCAAGCTCCCGAGAGGAAAGTGCCCCAGGCCTCCCTCCCCCAGAACCACACTGGGGTGCAGCAAAGTCCTTGCAGGAAACCCAAAATGCAGAAGGGAGAAGCCTGGTGCCCACGAGCAAGCAGAGCCAGCGGAGGCTGGGTTTTCCAGGCAGAGCTGACTCTGAGATTGTGGCCGTGGGGTCTGACCCCCGCCCCAGCACCCTGTGGCAGGCTTGTCCTGCTGGGCCCAGGGTTCTCTGTGATACTCCACCCGACACTGATGATGGCACACCTGCCCAGCTCCTCGGATCCCAGCCGTTCTGTCTCGGCCACCTGCCACCCCACCAGACAGACACAGGGCCCAGGCATCGCCAGCACAGGGGCTGGCACCAGAGCCCACCATGCGAGTGGGGCGCTCGGGGCGGGGTGTGAGGAAGCACCCAAAGTCATATCAGCGATCAGTGACGGTGGAAGGAGGGGTGTCGCTCGCCCTCAGGGCCATAATCCAGTCTTGGCCCTGCCCCTCGCTCTGTGACTTCGAGAATGTCCCTAGACCTCTCTGAACCTTAGCCCCCGCACCTGTCACGTGGAGCTTTGATTCTCACTTTGCAGCATCAGTACCGTTAAATCAGACGACGTCTCCACCCCGTGTTTCTGGTTGAAACACAAACACAACAGAAGTCAGGCTCCAAGCCACGTAAAGGCTGGTGAAAACCTGCAGGTGGGAAATCACAAGACTTAGAAGTGCGTCGGTGTCACCATGTAAAAGCAGCTCCCTGCATACAGGTGGGAAGCCTGGAGCCCAGACCCCGGATGTGATGGGACCACAAGGACAGCAGCAGGCTGCGCGGGTCCCCCACCACCGTGACAGCAGGTCACGGCCATCTCCTTCCTCAGCCACGCCCCAAGAGAGGCACTTCACGGACACAGGGAGGCAGTAAAAGGTGACCTGGCTCTCAAGGCCTTTGGTAGAAAATTCAGTCCCCAAGTCGCAGCCTGCCCTAGAGGGAGAGGACAGATGTGACCATCTGCCCACTGCCCTGAGCACCAGCCCCCCGTGTCTATGGGCACGTCGGTCACCAGGGGCCCTGGAAGTAAAGACACATGTCACCTGTGGCTGGCAGAGACAGCGTGCCCTGCCCAGGACGAGCAGACCTGTGGCTGCCAGGCAGGAAAGCCCCTGGCAGAGAGACACAATTCACTCCGAAACGGATTATTCTTTCTAAAGGCACAGCTTTGCACTCTTGTGTGTGGGTCTGTTTTTTCGGACTATTTTTTCTGAATCACAAAAAAAATTTGCTGTGATTTTAGAATCACAGCAAAACTGAGGAGAAGGCTGACATGCCCCTGCCCGCCATAGGCACGGCCTCCCCACTATCAGCACCCCCACCAGAAGGGGTCATCTGTTTACAACTAATGAGCCTACGTGACGTGTTGTGGTCACCCAGGGTCACAGGTGACAGCAGGGGTCACTCTCGGTGCTGTCTGTCCTGTCATCACACAGAGCGGGGGTCCCTGCCCTAAAACCCTCCGTGCTCCTCCTGTCCATCCCTCCCCACCTCCAAACCCTGGCAATCACTGACGTTGCCTTTTCCAGAGCATCACAGAGCGCGTGGCCTTTCCAGACTGGCATCTCTCACTCAGTAGAACTCACCCACGTTCCCTTTGTGACTTTTCAAGGCTTCACAGCTCATTCTGTTTTAGTGCGGAACGCCATCCCATTATCTGCGTGTCCCACAGCTTGTTTATCCATCCACCTGCCGAAGGACATCCCGGCAGCCACCAAGTTTTGCCAACTGTGAAGAAAGCTGCTATAAACCTCCGTGTGTGGGTTTTCATGTGGACATAGGTTCTCAATTCCTGTGGGCAAATACCATGGGGTGTGGCCGTGGGATCCTCCAGGAAGGCTGCCTCGTCCTGCGCGCCTGGCCACAGGGAGCCAGACGTCCTGCTGCCGCTCAGCACTGCACCTCAGTGACCCGGATGTTGGCCATTCTCATGGGTGTACAGAGGCATTTGGTGTTTGTGGGTTTTTCAAATGTATAGCTCAGTGGTTTCTAGCTGTGCTGTGCAGCCACCAGCACCTCCTAACCGCAGACCACTACATCCCCTTAAAGGGAAACCCCAGCAGTCACTGCCCATTCTGACCTCCTCCCCCAACCCCTCCACCCCACGGCGCCCACTGGCTGTTGTCCATATGGGCCGCCTATGCTGTGCACCCCACGTAACGTGTGCACTTCATTTCATGCCACGTGTGACCTTCTGCGTCTGGCTTCTCTCACTTGGCCTCTGTTTCTGAGATTCACCCACGTTGTAGCAGGTGACAGTACTTTATCCCTTCTAATGTGTGGATGATACTCCTTCGGATGGATGGACCACATCTGTCCATCCATTAATCTCTCTTTTTTTTTTTAAAGACTTATTTCTTTATTTGAGGAGGGGAGGGGTAGAGGGAGAGGGAGAATCAGATTCCTGCTGAGTGCAGAGCCCAATGCGGGGCTCGATCTCATAACTCTGAGATCATGACCTGAACTGAAATCGAGCATTGAACCCTCCACCAACTGAGCCACCCAGGCACCCCAATCCACTCACCTCTTGATGCCTATTTGGGTTATTTCCACTTTGGGGCTATTGTGAATAATGCCATGAGCATTCACATACATGTGTACTCAATTCTTCCCGATGTACCTATGTGAACCTGCTTTCTTTCTCATGGGTGCAGGCCTAGGAGTGGGCCTCCCGGGTCCCGTGGTGGCTCCGCACTGAGCCCTGAGGAGCTGCCAGACTGACTGCCTTCCCCAGGCCAGCCAGGCATTAGCCACCCGCATCAGCGTGGACAGTTGCTGTCCCTCATCCACTGTCACATGTGCTTTACTCAGGACGCCCACCCTGTGCTCACATGCACCCACCCTCCGCCAGACCACCCAGAGGCATTGTGGCTCAACTACTCTATTTTTTTATTTTTTTAGATCTTTCTTTCAGATATAGAGGTGAATCTGTGCCCAATGTTTCGATCGCCCCTCTCTTAACAAATATGTACTGAGCATCTAAGACATGGACAGGCCCATTACAGGCACTGAGGACATGTCATCAGTGGGCAAGACCAAGATCCCTGCCGAGAGCCACCCCACAGAAAGGCACGACCCTAACAGCTTTGAAGAAAACAAATAGTCCTTAAGCATTTCTATCAAGATTAAAGTCGGTTCCCAGATCTTTGCGAGGACGGACAGCCTGTAGACTCGCAGGTGTTATTACTCTTCCCCACACCTCCCTTTCCAGCACCAGCCACAGGACACCCACGAGACCATGGCACGCTGAGACCACGCAGAAGGAAGCACCACGTACACGAAGTCATGGTCCCAGAAGGAGCGGCGTGTGTCCCCCACCACCACCCCGTGCTCCAAGGACGCACACCTCACAGCTTTACTGAAAGCCCAGTGACCACCCCTGTTCTGCAGATAAGAAAGAGCCTGGGGAAAAGCCCTGGAGTCCAAAGGAAAGAGTTATCGCCTGACGGGTAGAAATGAATTTGGGGGTGGGCTGGGGCTGCAGCTCAAAACTCCTTCCAGCCACCCTGGACTGAGGAACCTTCTGGAAGCTGCCAAGTGCCTTCTGCCAACGCCACATTTCAGTGGGACTTCTAGGAAGGGAGTAGGAGCCCTGAGTTACAAGACAGGCCCACAATTAGGATTATTTATACAAGCACTGGTTTATCTGGTTGCCTGACCACGGCTACGGGAACAGCAAGCAGCCGCCCAGGGTGGGGGCGGCCTCTGGAATCAGTCGGGCCTGGCGCGGGTCCCTGGGCCCGTGAACATGGTATGTGACATCACTGCCCCCCTCCTGCAGGGCTCGGGGAACATCTTGCTTGCAGAGGATGGGATCAGTGAGTTATTAATCACTTTGCTTTTAAACAGCCAACGGACACATCAGACATTTTGTACTAAATGGTCTCCATGGCCCCAGACCAAATGCTTTGTCCCTCATCCAAATCACCCCGGCTCTTGCCAACTGCCTCCTGGCCGTCGCAGGCTGTCAGTGGAGAAATCACAGACTGAGGAGGCTCAGATCACTCTCTGTTCCAGGGACCTCTGTCTAAGCGGACGGTGGGGACGCAGGAGAGTGGTGGCAACGTGTCTCTGCAGAAAAAAGGCCAACAAAGAGCCCAGCTCCTGGGTTTAAGTAACAACAGAAAGGGAGGGCTGGCCATGCCCCCACCCAGACCCCACCCAGACCCCACCCAGGCCCTGCATGGTGCTCATGTGTCAGGACCTCTCCTCAAGATACAATCAGTCCTCCCTGACCCCTTGGATGGAATCCTTTGTACTTTGCAACATCTGCTCCGTGGAGTGTTCAGGGCTGGTACTTGTCACCCCAAGGGCTCCGATGGGGCTCCTTCCCATCCTGCTGAGTGATTCTTTCAGGTCTCCATGGGGACCGGGACATGGCCAGGGCCTCCTGCACCCACCAGCCCCTGGATTGAGCAGGTCATGAGGGGAGCCTGGGCCCCCACACACCCGAGCTGGTAGGAGACCCTCAAGGAGGTGGTGTGTGCGTTCCAAAATAAGAAACTAAATCCAAAGAGGACTAGCCTCTGGGCTCTCCCTTAGGGACTCCCCACTCAGCGCCCGAGTCTGCGGGCCAAAGCCCTCCCTGGGCTCCGTGCTGGGGACGAGGAGGAGGTCACATCTGCTCTTCAAGAAAAACCTTGAGAAGGGATTAGGGTGAGGACAGAGGAAACAGGACTCCCATTCCCACCAGCACCAGGGGGACACACCAGTAACCCTTCCTCCCACACTGGTGACTCCAGATAATGAGGGTAACGGGGCAGCGGGTGTGCGTGGGCAGAGTGTCCACAAAGGCAAACCCAACTGTCTGCAGGGAACGGCAACGAGACAGCAAACCTCCAGGAGTCGTCAGAGCTCGGCGCCTGCTAACAACCCAACCTCCCAAGACCCTGCCAGGCAGGGACCGAAGCCAGCCCTGCATCACCAATGAGGAAAGAGAGCCTCAAAGAGAAATACAAACCACCTAAACTGAGGAGTTGATACGTGGTAGCACCAGGACGTGGTCCCGCATGGCGTGGACGAGGCGCCCGGGCCCTTGCAGGCTGGGGAGCAGTGGCGGGCTAACTCGGCTGGCCTGAGCCGCCCAAACCCGGCCCATCCCAATGACAGCCAAGCCCCTGCCTGGCTCCTGGGAATGATCTGCCCATACAGCGTCTTTGCTCACGCAAGGCCTTGGGCCACATCACATCGCTTATGCCAACAGTGTGATTTGTGGTTGGGGGGTGTCAGCCCACGTGACATCAGTGTAACCTCTGGAGGGGCTGGACGCCGAGGTCAGCTCTGCCTGGGTGACCACCCCCCAATAAAATCCTGGGCTCGAGGCTCCAGTGAGCCTCCCCAGGTGGCAACAGTTCACACACCTTGTCACACCTGGCTGCTGGAAGAATTATATACCGTCCATTAGACCCAACCCGGACAGCTGGACGCTGGCACCTGGCCTCTCCTGGACGGCCGTGCACCTCTGCCAATTTGAATCTAGATTCTTCTGCTGTGTGAACCATCACTGAGTTCCATGGCACCTTCTAGAGAATCAGCGATCCCAAGGGCAATCTCGGGGACCCTGAACGCGACTGTCCTGTCCGCGGCCATAACGTCCTGAGAAGCAGACTTCATGGCAAGAGTGACGAAACTAAGGGCTGGATTAATTTATAAAAATACAAGTTGCTTTTCGATAACTGTCAAAAATGTTAAGTCCAAACAAACAGCACGGAGCTGATCCCAGGGACGTCTGCTACCAGGGTGACCAGAGGACCAGGGCCAAGCGCAGGCAATTTCTCCTGGAACAGAGGACGCTCCTGCAGGAGGAATCCCGCAGGCAGGTAACAGGATCCGGTGCGTGTCCCACCTGGGCGGCCCAGACAGCTGCGAGGCGAGGCTGTGCAGGGAGGGACCTGAGTCCCCACGGACAAATTCCTGGGTGGCGAGGCACAGAGGTCTCTCCTCCCCACGGGCGGAAGCAGCTGCAGCAGGACAGCAGAGGCCAGGGTACTTCGCACAGATGCCCCGCATCCATCCTGGGCCAGCCGCCCCTGCATTGCTGGGAGACAGCAGGACTCCCGAGGCCTCCCCTGGGCCATGATCTCCTTTCGAGATGGCTCCCATTTAAGCTGGATCAAACTTACGGAGGAGAGGCCGAGGGCGTGCTTCACGTTACCACCTACAGAGCCATGCAGCCCAGGGTCCTGGGAAGGGGGCTGGAGGCAGATGCCCTAGAAACACCACCTTCCCACTGGCCCATCCACGGGATGCTGACGGGGATGCCAGGTAGAGGATGAACGCCTGGACCCCGGGCTGGGGGCATGAGACCCCATCCCTCTGAGCACAGAGCTAAGGGCACAGGAGACAGCCAGCCTCATGTCTGCACCCCACTCTGCTCCCTTTCCCATGAATGGAGTCCCAGTGAGGTGCAAAAGGAAGATGCCAGAGGAAGGAAGGCCCAGTGTCCCCAGGGCTCCTGGCAATCCTGCTCCAGGAGGCCACCTGCCCGCCGGGAACCCGGAGTCTGTGCCAGGTGCAGGTGGAAGCCTCCCAGGTCCTGGCCTCTCACTGGTGCAGCCCACCCTGCAGGCTCTCGCCTCATCTTCCAGACCCTGGCTGGGACCCCAGCTGTCATTCTCACCAGCCGTGGGCCGTCTGGATTCCACAATCACAGCCTGTCAGAGGATGCTGACCCAGGAGTCTCCAGGTTAGCCTCCCTGGCCCCCACTGGGGACAAACCAGCCCTCCCTGGACTTGGCCCTCGTCATGGCCCCAGCCATGGCCCACATTCCTCCCAGAATCTCTCACTTCCAGCCTTTTTACTCCATCCTGGGACCCAGCAAAGGTGGCATGGACCTGTGGGAGGCGGGAAGGACAGCTCGGCCACAGCATCCCCACAGTGCCCTGGCCCTGGGGTGACCATCCCACTGGGGAGGGCCTGGCCTGCACCTCTAGGACAGAATTCTCCCACCAGGTCCTCTCATACCTGTTTGCTGGGATTAAATTTAAGGATAACCCATCTGACACCTGTCAGATGTCCACGGGTTCCTGAAACAGCTGTGGGAAACCTTTGGATGACGTCTGCATTCCAGCAGGAGGAAAGGTCCAGAAAGGGGCAGGTCTGCCAAAGCTGCCTCCCCCAACCCACTAGGTCACCCCTACGCATGCCTGGAATTCTGGACGAGGGATGGCCATCCCTCAGCTGGCCGGCAGCTGGGGAGCAGCTCCCGCCAGCACGAGGGTCTCACCAGCCCCAAGCCCCATCATGGGGGACCCACATCTGACTTCTATCCTCGTGCCCCGAGCCGGCCCATTTAGGACTCTCCGTGTCTCCTCACGTGTGAGTTCCACAAACACAAGAGGGGCAAGGAACCGATGGGCTCTCCAAACCAGCGTGGGCCACTCCTGCAGAGGTGGGAGGTGCAGAGGGACCTGCCTGTGCAGTCTTCTGTGCTTTCCTTAAACCCCGCTGGTGCATTCAGATTCTCCTATTTCCCTATAATTCCGATCCTGTTTGAAAGACATTGCTGCAGGCACACCTGAGTAGCTCAGTGGTTGAGCATCTGCCTTCGGCTCAGGGCATGATCCCGGGGTCCTGGGATGGAGCCTGCTTCTCCCCTGGCCTGTGTCTCTGCCTCTCTCTCTCTGTGTCTCTCATGAATAAACAAAAATCTTTAAAAAAAAAAAAAAAAAAGACACGGCTGCAGACAGGTGCACTCAGGAGAAACACCTGATGGACCTGAACCACATCTCCACATGGTGCTGGCTGGGTTCTCCTGTGTGTCTAATTAAACATGACTGAATCCATTCCAGGAGCATTCAGCGCGCTTGTTAGCTAACTGCCTTCTCTGCAAACACCCAGGGAGGATTTGCATGGAAGGCGAACGGACGTGCACGTGGGTGGAATGGCCACTCAGGTGGGAGAAATAAACGGAAAAGAGGGAAGAAGCAGAAATATTCAGAGAAGGTGGGAGCCCACGGCTGATCCTCTCATCCCTGGCCGGGCTTATGACCAACAGGCAAACTGCATTACTTTCCTAGGCCCAGGTGTGGAACCACAGGGACACTCCACACTCCCCTCCCTGCGCTTCCTGGGGACCAGCTCACTACCTAGGTGCGTGGTAAGTTTGTAATGATTAAAAAACAACAACAACAACAACACAGGGAGGAAGGAGGGAGGAAGAAAAAGCAGGACAGTGTGGATTCCACCAAACAGAACACTGCAGAAAAGGACCATCCCAGCAGCCAGGACCAGCTGCCCCGGACCCCATGGGCCTGATTCCTCGCAAGCCAGGTGCTGCTCATCCCTGGCTCCCAAATCCAAACAGCTCTGGCTAATCCTCAAGGTGGCACCTCTCTGGGAGCCAGAGCCCTGGAGGGGCCAGGGCTTGAAGCTGTTGTCGCTGGGGGGCAGTGGGATGTGCCGGGAAGCGGGAAGTAGCCGTCAGGGAAGGAGGGAGCCCCCAGCAGAGGTGAGAGCAGAGAGGACGTGGAGATGGCCTGGGAGAGGCTCAAGTCCAAGGACAGGAGGGGGACCCCTCCAATCCCCTGTAAAGCCTACCCCAGGGCTGCTTTCCAAATCCCAGGGCACGTCCAGCTGCCAGGCAGGGCCTGCCCATGCATGCCCCCACCTCCCCCCTGCAGAGTCCTGGGCAGGTGCCTCGGGCATCGCAGCCGGCAGCACACAGCCCGCCGTGAAGGAGCTCTGGGGACAGCGCGACCAACACAGCAGAAGGGCCAAGGGTGTCTGGTGGGGGGTTCGTAAGACGCCAGCAGGGACCCCAGACATGATGATGTGGAAGAGCCAGAGCCCCTACAGTCCAGACAAGAGCCTACTACATTTTGGCATATCCCGGGCCAGAGATTATGGAAAAGAAAGCTCATCCTGCATTTGGGATGCCAGACGTTTTATGTCCCCAGGGAGAGAGATTTTAGGAAGCGAGATGTACCATCGGCACTATCCCTAACGGAAGGGCACTCGGCCACTGTCGGCAGGGAGGACAACACACAACACAGCCTGGCCTTCGAATTGAAACCTCCAAGCTTCATATAAGACTTGCCGTCGGGGGCCGAGAGTCTGCACGTCACCCAGTGCTGGGGGGACGCTGCTAAGGAGCCCTGGCAGTGGGGTGGAGCCCGGACGCCAAGCCCATCCCTGGGGCACGAGGGTGGTCCCCACAGGCGGGGGTAAAGTACACAGAGCCATGGGGCGTGGGGGTGCTTCCAAAGGCTGTTCTCACCCAGAAGCCACAGGGCAGTGCAGGGGGGCCTCCAGCCAGGCCAATCAGGACACACGGCTGACATACCCAACAGGAGGCACAGATGCCCCGAACTGTGTGCACGGCTGACCCAGACACCGATTTGCTCTGCAATGACCCTGGAGAGGGTGCTCAGGCTCGGACACCCAAAGCGTGGCATATGTCAGGCCTCCCATGTCACGTGGCCCCTCCTGTGTGCCTGGCCTTTACCAGGTCATGGAGCCCCCCTCGGGGAGAGCGTGTTTGGGGGTATGCACACACCCAGTGCCTCAACCCTAGGACACACAATTCCTGGAATTCCCAAACTCCCCTGGGAGCTATGAAGTCACAGCAGCTCCCTCTTTCCGAGGCAGGACAGACACCGGTCCCAGCCCAGCATCCACTCACCCGGCTGGGTATGTCCCCGGGGCTCTTGGGCAGCAAATGCTCTGGATGCAAGGTTCTTACTTGGGGTCCCCCCACAGAGCCGCAGCCTCCAGCTGCTCAGGGAGACACACTGGGGGCACCCTCATCCCAGCATCAGAGCCCACGGTGTGGGCAGTAACCCACCAAACACCGTCGCTGATCACGGGCGCCTGTTTGGACACCTTCTCACAAAGACTCTGCAGATCCTCGAGTGAGTCTACAATCCCCAAATGTGAACACCAGCTGGCTTGGGTAACTTCCAAGGCCCCGGGTCTAAGGGCATCCCAGGCCATTCTGTAATCCTTGCTTAACGCCCAGTGTCACCCCCGGGAAAAAATCCCGGGTTTGGCTGCACGGCTCTTCTCGTCTGAAAGACACTCATACATTCATATTCACAGGAATATTACTTCATTTACTTGCAGCCTCACCTGACTTCCTCCTCACCGGCAGGCTGCATCCCCGAGCTCAGGAAATCAGCCTCACACAGGAGACCAGGTTCATAATTGCACCCAGTTACTGCCCCCCCTTCCTTCCAGAGGAACCACGTTCCATGTGCACACCCGGACCCTCCCAGCTCCAGAGAAGCTCTCTGCGGCCCCAGACACATCTCAGGCAGCAGAGACGGCGGCCGGCTGCCCTTTCCTCCCCTGCCCCAGGGAGCCTGGGTCATATGACCCTGGGAGTCTGCTGGCAGGCCACCCCCTCCCCCACTCCCCGGGGTCACTGCAGCCCTAGAAGCTTCCCTACCCCTGGCTCGCAGTAAAAGCTCCAAGACAACATAGGCCGGGTGGCCTCTCCAGGACCCCTGACACTCCTGTCCCAGACACCTGCCAGCTGGGACATTTCACAGAAATGGAGTCACACAGGAGGTGCTCAAATCGATTCTCCCTCTTCTTCAACCCACTGTTGAGGAAAGCTTTGTGCTTGCCCAAAGGTCCCTCTGCCCCCAGTTCTGAATCCCTCCAAAATGTTAAGGAGTCAACACACCTGAGCCATCACCACTCGCGTCCACCTCAAAGCTGCTTCTGTATGTCCTCAGCTTTCACTGAGGTCAGACAATACTTGAAAACCATCTTGTTTTTTTTTTTGTTTTTGTTTTTCTTCAAAACCCCAACTGAAAACACCATGTCACATGAAAAACATTCCTTAGGCTGGAGTGCCAAAGAAAGTCTGCTCCCTGGATGAAGTAATAGCAGACAATTGACTTCTGTTATCTCAACTTTCCCTTTTCACCCTGGCTGCCAGGAAGCTCAGGGATAGGTACCAAAGGTAACTATAAAAATGCTCCCTTGTCCCAGTGGTTGGTCTTAAAGACCTGTAAGGGTTAAAGTGGGGTTCTACCATCATGGCCCATAGCAGGATCGTGTGGGAAGCAGGCTAAGAAGACAGATCCCTACTGAGCTAGATTTTTTTAAAGATTTTATTTATTTATTTATTTATTTATTTATTTATTTATTTATTTATTTATTTGAGAGAGAATGTGCACACGGGCAAGGGGAGGAGCAAACAGAGAGGGAGAAGCAGACTCCGCACTGAGCAGGGAGCCTGATGCCAGACTTGATCCCAGGACCCCGAGATCATGACCTGAGCTGAAGGCAGATGCTTCACTAACTGAGCCCACCAAGCACCCTGAAATGGATTTCTTGTGGGCACAGTCTTAGAATCTGCAAGAATTCTTGGTCCTCAGGTCAGGTCTGCAGTCAGAGTGAAATGACACAGCCCATCTCCTGGGACGAAGAAGGCCTTTCTGGAGAAACTGATCTAGTTCTTCCTCCCGTCGTCTCAGTCCCTGGGGAGGAGCAGGTGCGCGGCCTGGGGGCCGTCTGCAGGGGCCACGGAGAACACGCAGACACGCCGACTGGGCACAGACAGGCCGGTACTGCTGGGAGATGGCGACGCGGTGGGTCCTCGGCTGGGATGAGCAGGGGGAGCCACACGAGGAGCACGGTGGACGCCAGCCCTGTCCCCAGACCTCGTAAACTCAGTCCTCACGGGGCTTCCCCAATCTCCAGAATGACCCAGCCAACTGTGGAAGCAGGCAGCCTCCCTGATGGAGACACCAGCCCCTGCTCCCTGGGTCCCTGGGTCTCCACTCCGACAGGGCTGGAGAGATTTCTTTCCCTCCCCGGGCCTCACTGGTAACCAAGTCTGAATGAGCGGGAGGGGGCGAGGGGAGGCCCCGGAGGAAAAGCCAGGGGATGGTGGGCTTGTTCCCACGACGGCCTTGATGCCCTGGGCTGCAGCTGCGACCCACGCAGGCCCAGGGAGCGCGGCAGCCACGGTGCTTCACAGACAACGTGGGGTGGGACAGGAGATCCCCCACATCAGGGGACATGGGAACACGGCAGGGGTGTGGACAGAGCAGGGGCGAAGCCCAGGGTCGGGGACGGAACCATCGGGGACGGAGCCATTGGGGACGTGGGACACACCCGAGGACACCCTCATGAGTGTCCCGCCGCCTCCTGCCCCCTTGCCACCTGCTGTAGTGAGAACCACCCATCGCCGTGTCAGGACAGGGAGGGGGCTACGACGTGCCCCCCCCTGGGCTCACAAGTGAGGGTCCAGGAGTGCAGAGCCGGGGTGGCTGAGCCGAGGCAGACAACGGGAGAGCAGCTGTGGCAGGAACACAGAAGGCAGGAGGAGGGAGCGGTGAGGAGCATCTTGCTCCAGAGGCGGCAGCGCTGGTGTGCCTCATGTCTGTGGAAGGAATCTTCGAATGCATGGAATGCTCTGGGGCATTTGGGGGGGAGGGTCCGGCCCTGGCATGGAGACAGGAGCCAGCACGTCCGGGGCAGGCGGTGCTGAGAGGACAGAGATGCTCACTGCCCTCGGTGGTGCCTGGGCCGTGCGCGGTGTGGGGAGCAGCTTGCACCTGCTGGGCCCTGTGTCCTCAGCCCACTCCCTCCACAGGCTCTAGGGGAGGGCCCTTCCCATCTCATCTCCTGCAGCTCCTGGGGGGCCAGGCGTCCCTCCATCTCTGCCTCCTGCACCACAGGGCTCCTCCTCTTCTCTATGCCTCCCTCCTGTGATGGTTTCATTAAGGGCCCAATGAGACAATCCGGGGTAATCTCCCACAGCCTGAACTTAATCACACCTGCAAAAACTTCACTGGATAAGGTCATAGCCCAGGTCCTTGGGGCTGGGACCTGAGAGGTCTGGGAGGCACTTTCGACCCCCCCACACAGTCACCTCTGGCTTCTTCTGGTGGTTCCTGGGCTCTGGGGGAACCACAGTAACTGAGGGTCACCTCCTTTACACAAGCCCAGAGGGGACATGAATCTAGGGAGGGGACAGTCACACCCCCCTCCCCGTTTATCTAAGGACCACATACAGACCCCGAGGCTCTGGGATGCAGAGGCGACAAGCTGGCGTGCTTTCCTTCACTCTGCAAAGTGCATGATGACACAGCAGACATCCATCCCGTCACTGCCCCCAGCAGAGCCAGGCTCCCCGCCCACGGCAAGCTGGCCTACTGCTCTCTGGGGCTCAGATGCAGAGGGACTGGCGGAGATCCCTCTGCCAGCAGCCCAGGCACAGCATCGCCCCTGCCTTGTAGATGGAGATGCCATGTGTGCACACAGCCCCACAACCTCACAGGTGCACAGCCAATTCCTCCCCAACGCCCCCCGGGGTGGCACTAGGCTGGCCTCCCAGTCAGCATCCCCCATGGCCTCGCTCCAAGCCCAAGGGCCCCCCAGCTGCAAATCTCTGGAAACTCATAATAGGAGCAGAAGGAAAAGGAGAAAAGCTGGCCCTTAAGAGTTCTACTGTGGAGGGGTGTCCCAAAGGTGGCCCTGGGGCTCCCCTCACTCACTGTGGATAGGAACACAGGCCCCCCCAGGTCTCTGCACCGAACCTCTAGGTCTACCCAGCACCAGGGCTTCTGGGGTCCCCTGCAAGTGCCAGCCAAGGAAGGCCTGGTTGTGGGCGGGGGAGGGGGCAGGAGGAATAGTGAAGGGGCCTCCCCTGCTCTCACTCACTCATCAAAGGCTGCCTGGCCCTGCTCCCTCCTGCTCGCTCAGGTGGACCCCCCACACACACACTACAGCTTCTGTTCCGAGTGCTTGCTGGTCATCACCTGTCCTTGCTGGTCATCACCTGCCGCCAGAGCTGCCAGGTGGTCTGCACAACTGTTCATTTCTTTTTTTAATTTTTTTTAAGATTTTATTCATGAGAGAGAGAAAGAGAGAGGCAGAGACACAGGCAGAGGGAGAAGCAGGCTCCACACAGGGAGCCCGACTCGGGACTCAATCCCGGGTCTCCAGGATCACACCCTGGGCCGAATGCTGCGCTAAACTGCTGAGCCACCCGGGCTGCCCCAACTGTTCATTTCTAATGACGTTTCAGTTTTGTTCCATTACGACACCAAGATTCCCTTAGTCCCCATATTCCTCTTTTCTGGAAATCATAGTTTGTTCCAATTTTTCACTCTCTTAAATTGTGACAAGTTGAACATCCTTAGGTTTGCAGATACATGTCGGTCGTCCATCAGGTTAATCCCCAGGGCAGGATCTAGGGACCAAGGAGGGGGGCCACCTGCCTGTTAAGCTGAGATGTCTACACTACCCGAACAAAGGAAAGCGTTGGCTCTTTGCCGCGGAGTACTTGATCATCATGTGGGCCATCTGGGGCATCAGACCCAAACAGCGTTTCTGAAATGGGAGAGTTTCCATCGGGACATCCCCACGACAGGCCACCAATGGGGGTAAAGGGCCAGCAGGGGCACTTAGGGGGAGCCCTCTGCTCATCTTAAGCAGGTGTGATCTTCCTTTTCTGGCAACATGTTTTTCATTTTCTGTATCTTCTGTTTTGGCATCTCCAGGGTGGAGGGGTGCTTACAGACCCGGAGGGAGACTGCCCCACCCAGGCCAAGGCCACTGGGGACACGCGGCTTATGATCAAAATGCACGCTGCGAAACCACAGGGAGACACCACCATGCTCCCAGCAGGCCAGCAGGGACCCACCAGAGGCAGCCAGTAACAGGCGCTGGCAGGGATGGGGAGAAAGAGGAGCCCTCTCATGATGGTGCCTAGAAGGTGAAAGGGTTTTCCCACTTGGGAGAATGGTCTGGAGGCTTCTTGAAAGGTTAAACCCAGAGCTGCCTCATGACGCGGCAAAGCTTTCCTAGGTATGGCCTCGGAAGAAATGAAAACATACATCCATGTGAGGCTTGTATGAGCAGCCTGATGCATCATGGACTTTTTAGCAAGAATAGCTGATGAGCAGAGGCAGAACGTGAGGTCCACCCATCAACAAGAAACAGAAACAAAGCCATGACAACTGCTACAACATGGATGACTGTGAAGACACAGAAGGCCACGCAGTGTGCAACTGCACGTAGGTGAAATGTCCGGAAGGGATATTCTCTCCTTCTTTCCAGACTGCTGGCTGCTAGGGACAGGGGAGGGGGGTGACTGCCAATGGGCTGCAGAAGGAAGGGGGGTGGGGAGGGTCAGGGTGATGAACGCATTTTAAAGTTGATTTTGGTGACGACTGCAGAACTCCACAAATACGCTAAAAAGAACTGAATGGTATTCTCTTTGAACAGGGGAACTGGGGGCACCTGGGTGGCTCAGTGGTTGAGCATCTGCCTTCGGCTCAGTTCATGATTTCAGGGTCCTGGGATCGAGTCCCCACATTGGGCTCCCTGCTCAGTGGGGAGCCTGCTTCTCCCTCTCCCTCTGCCTGCTGCTCTGCTTGTGTTCTTGCTCTCTGATAAATAAATAAATAAAGTCTTTTTTAAAAATGGGAACCATATGGTAGGTGAATTATATCTCAATAAAGCTATTTCCTAAATTTTCTGGATTGAATCCACAGTGCCCAGAGATGAGTGGGTGGCCGCAGGGTCTGGCATGTTTACCTGCCTCCTATTCAGGAAGCGCTGCTCTGCCCAGCACAGGGCACCACTGCTCCTGAGTTCCCTGACCTCCAAGACCGCTTGATGACCAAGAGTCATGTGAAGAGCCATTGACCCTGTGAGCAGAGATACATTACAGAGAAGACAAACAGCTAACAGGGAGGAAAGCCTTGAACCAGCTCTGCCCTACCACCAACCCAGCCCTGCATCATGAGTCTGGTTCTTTCAGCACCCGTGGACATGGGGCCTAAACGCCTCCCTGCCCAGCATCCCAGCAAGACAGAGCCCCCCAGTCTAGGGTCAACACTCCACAGATGAAAGAAAGCCATGTAACTTAACCAAGCCCTGTGGGCTTCAGACCAGGAAGCCACCAGATGCCACCATGCTGGGCACCCACGCCCCTGGGATTTGTGGAGAGTGAGCTTGTCACAGGATGCCATCAGAGACACACTGCAGGTTCTCAGCACTCATGTGCTCAGATCATTTAGAACAGGGCTGGCAAACGTTTCTGTAAAGAGCCAGAGAGGATGTATTTTCACCTCTGCAGACCACACGGTCTGTCACATCAAGGATGCTGCTGGAAGGTGAAAGCAGCCCGAGACAGGATTCAAGGGAATGGATGTGGCTGTGTGACAATAAAACTTCATTTACAGGAGCACCCGGGTGGCTCAGTGGTTGAGCGTCTGCCTTTAGCTCAGGGTGTGATCCCAGGGTCCTGGGATCAAGTTCCACATTGGGCCTGCTTCTCCCTCCACCTATGTTTCTGCCTCTCTCTGTGTGTCTCTAATGAATAAATACATTTTTTAAAAATCTAAAAAAAAAAACCCCAAAAACTTTATTTAAAAAGGCAACCTGGAGACTGTGAGAAAAGATTTGCAAATCACATACCCAGCAAGGGATTAATAGCCATCATATATAAAGTCTTCCTATAACTTAATAACAAAAATCAACCCAATTCAAAAATGGGCAAAGGACTTGAATGGCTATTTCTCCAAAGATATACAGATGGAGAATAAGCCCAGAAACAGATGCCCAGCACCACAAGTCATCAGGGAAACGCAAATCAAACCACAGTGAGGGATGCCTGGGTGGCTCAGCAGTTGAGCATCTGCCTTTGGCTCAGGGCGTGATCCTGGGGTCAAGGATGGGGTCCCACATCAGGCTCCCTGTGAGGAGCCTGCTTCTTCCTCTGCCTATGTCTCTGCCTCTCTCTCTGTGTCTCTCATGAATAAATAAAATTAAAATAAAATAAAATAAATAAAATAAAATAACCCACAGTGACATACCACTTCACACCTGCTAGGATGACTATTAGTAAAAAGACAAGAAATGTGCTGGAGAGGATGTGCAGAAACTGGAAGCCTTGTGTATTGCTTCTGTACAAGGGAATACAAGGGTACAGCTGCCCTGGAAAGCAGGTTGGTAGATCCTCTAAAGTGAAGCAGAGTACCCTGTGACCCGGCCAGTCCACTTCCGGGTGCAAAGCAGGGACCTGAACAGATATTTGTGCACCAGTTCCCTGAGTAGCATTATGTGAACAGCCAGAAGGTGAAAGAAAGCAACCCATGTGTCCACGGACAGATGAGTGGGTAGACAAGATGTGGGCCATCCACACACTGGAAAGTCACTCAGCCTGATCATGGAGGGACACGCTCACACCTGCCATGGCACAGACAGACTTGCGAACCTGAGGCTGAGTGAAATAAGCCAGTCACAAAAGGACAAATACTGCAGGGTTCCACTCACACAGCGTCCCTAGAATCACCAGATCCAGGGAGATGATGGTCCGGGGCTCTAGAGGGGTAGGGGGGGCACTGCCTCGTGTCTCATAGGGACAGTTTCTGTTTGGAAAGATGGAAAGTTCTGGACACAGATAATGGGGACAGCTGCACAACAGTGTGAATCCATTTAATGCCCCTGAGCTGTGCATTTAAACACGGCTAAGCGGTCAATTTTATGTTATGTGTAATTTACCACCATAGAAAAAAAAAACATTTTGACAAAAGCAGACAATGGGCAGGATTTGGCATGTGAGCCAGGGGTTGCTGAGTCCTGACTCAGAACCACACGCCCAGGCCCCCAGTTTTGGAGCAAACACTTGAGCATCACTGCAGAAAACAGAGCTCTGGCCCGAGCCCCGTGCTCGCAATTCTTGCCTGATGTCTTGCTTCACCACCCAGGACAGATCACCTGGAGCATCAGAAACCCTCTCTCTGCCATCTGATTAATCACTAGGGGTTGTCTGATTACACCCACAAGCAGGAAGGATAATTTGAGGCAATAACAAAGAACACTTGAGGCAAACCAAATCCTTGAATTCATAAACTAACGCCTTGAATTGGCTGTGAGAATTCGCAATAGAAAGTAAATTAATTGTCACTCTGAAGTGGAACCCCTCTGCCACTAATTACGTGACATCCTGGCTACTAAGTAAATTGCTACTCAAGGGTAATGTCCCATTCTTTCTGCGCGGCGGCAGGAGGTGATCACAGACAAAAGTCTGAAGCCCAGAATCCATGCAGGTTTATGAGGTGATAAATGTCTCCATGCAGATGCTGCTGAGCCCAAGCAGCCCAGGCATGGGGGGCGTCAGGTGCCCTCAGGCCATCAGAAGACCACTGAGGAGCAGGGTCCCTTTGTGGCTTCCAATGAGGCAGAACTGCAGGATGGGAGGATGCAGGATGGGCAACTGAGGGGGCCCCGGGTGGGAGGGAAGGAGCCTGACCAATAATTCTGTCCCTGCTCTGCCTCCAGTCCGAGACCCAGCACAGCCTGACCCGCAGAAGGGCGGTGTCCCAGTGATGGCAAGCCCTCTCTGTCCATGGCATAAGGGACTCCATCCGTCCTTCCTCCAGCCAAGAGGCCCTGGGATGCTCGTTTTGGGCTAGTCTCTCAGTGAACAGCCACCCCCATATCCTAGAGATGGCCAACCGTCACTGCAGATCCACTCCTAGCCTTCCTGAGGAGCCCCAACAAGCTCTTCTTCTTCTTTCCCCTTGTGTGGCAATGACCACCATCGCAGGGGCGGATACTCTGACTTCAAGTGCTCCCCACCATCAGGGAACCAACAGAAGTTCCCTAAGAACAAACTCAAGGTCCGGCCCTGACAAAGGATTTCTAGAGAAATGTCCAACAGGGCAGCCCACAATCACAGACCCCGAATGGTGATGGGCCAGAGCTCCAATCAGCTGGCCACGTGTCCTTTTCTCACAAAGAAACACAGAAGTAAGAAGGCCTTGAGCTGAAGCTCAAAGATGCTCACCCTGGTCATGAACCAACACGGCTCAGCTGGGCTGAGGCCAACGCTCCCCAAGGCAAGAACAGTGAATGAGCAGCTACTGTTTGCAGGCCAGGGTTCAAAGCCAGGTGGTTCCCAACAAGGGAACAGCATCGGGCATCGGCGAGAGAGAGAGAGGGAGGGGAATCCTGGTTCTGCCTACTCAGCCAGGACAGCTGGGGCTGGCCCGTTCCTCCACGGACCCCCCCCCCCAGTAACCCCAGTCAGGAGAACGCCCATCTTCCCCCAGGGGAGAGGGGTGACGCAGCTCAGAGCATGCAGAGAATAGCGTGGAAGTCCTGGACAGGAGAATGAGAAGGTCAGACTGGATTCCAGGCAGGACTGAGAGTCCACCCCCACCCCCACCCGCAAAGCTGGTGCTGACCAGCAGGGCAGGGCTCTGGCCCTGGGCTCTTGCCTGCCATATCTATATGCCCAGGACACGCCTTCCCACAGGGAGCCTAGAGGGTCAAAGAGATCTTAGGGTTTTTAAATGAAAGATATAGATGCAGAAGACCAGATATACAGCATTTTGTAGGATTAACATTTCACTGGGGTTCATAGTCAGAAAAAAATGTCTAAAATGTCTTCTCAGACAATTAAAAAAGAGAAGTTTGAGAAACTTGTCCAAAGGGGTTTGGACTCCCATACCTTCCTCAGTGGACTACACAATGAGCTCAGGGCATGTCTCGACTCTGCAGAAACACAAATCATGGGATTCCCTCCATCGTTCACTGCCCCCAGGCACAAAGGGGGTCCCCCGGTCCATGGTGCAGAGACACTCATAGCACTGCCCTCGTTCACCATCAACACTCAGCCATACTGCCTGGGCCCAGCAATGGGCTCAACAGCAGAGAGGAAAAGGCAAAGCCGGGGATCTGAAGCTGTGGTCCTGTTATGTCCCCTCAAAGTCCCATCAGCTGGTGACCAGGGGGCAGGCTTTTTATCCCCAGCATTGAGGACAACTCCACTTATCCTCTACCCATCCTAACACAAAAATAGGAGCCTGGGCTGCAAGACACTGACCATCTTCCAGCCATGGTGCAAAAGGGGTGAGGTAGTCTACCCCATGACAGCGGTGACTGGCTTGCAGGTGAAAAGACAAGGAGAAAATGCGCTAACTCACCAGAGGCGTTCGTGGATTGGGCCCTGTAGAAAAGCTTCTTAGAACAGGAACTGTCCGTGCTCCAGTGGGCCAAGGCACGGACACTGGAGGGCCTTCCAGAGCTGGGAAAAACAATAAGACAGAATATGATCAAACAGAAGCTGTCATGAGGCAGGATGTTAAAACCCCAAGTGGTTCCTGATATCTCTAAGCTAAAAACCAGGCACTCCACTTAGGCTTCCAGAAAGATGGTATAGGTGTACTTTTCCCTATGCTTCCCACAAAGTGTAATTAAAACACCAAGATGCTGTACAGAAAACAAACATAAGACTCTGAAGGGGGAGAGAAGGAGGAAGATGGGCAAGGGACTGGGGGACCCAACAAAAGGCACGGTGGTCAGCTCTCTGGGTTGGGTTCTGCCTTATTTATCCCAGACATGGAGCTAGCTAAAGAGCCAGAAACCCATACACACCAGTAGAAGCACACAAAAGGCAACCATGAACAACTGTTCTTTAGCCAAGGGACCAGGAAAGTGGCAGCCTAATGAGACAATGTGTTTAGACGATAACCACTGAACAGACACCACAGATAAACTGGCACCCACTCAGACTGACAGCAGCAAAGGCTGAGCAGGGAGCCGAGACTTCCAGACTGTGTAGCTGTAATAGGCACCCCAAACCCCCATGGGGGTGATGTCAGATAAGCCAAAGTAAGGAGCTGGGATCTTCTTCCCCGAAGGGGGGTAATAAATCCTCCTTGCATTCCACTGTATTGGCACAGGCACCTAGGGGAGCCTGGGTTTCCACCCCTCCCTTACCCCACTGCACTGGGGTCAGGAAATTGCTGATGGAGAGTCAGGACTTTTCTGCATCACCAACTGAAATGATATTGGTGGGGACCACATAAGGAGCAGAAGTCCCAAATGCTATAGCAATAACCAGGAGCCTCACTGAAATATCAACAGAGGCCAACTAGGGAACTAGACTTCTGTACCCACTTGGCAGTGATGGAGCAGCACCCCTCCTCCGCTGCAAGAACGGCGTCAGAGAACACTAACTGAAATAGAGGTTCAAGACCCATAGTCATACAGCATGTGAAAATGTACACATTTCCACTGAAAATCATTCATTGGTCCAAGAACCAGGGAGACCTCAAATAGAACAAGTCAGACAGGACAAGGACAGCCAACGGCTGACACTAAGATGTTAGAGTTACCTGACAAAGAGTTTAAAGCAGTTATGATAAGAAAGCTTTAATAAGAAAGTATGGATATACTAGAAACAGATGAAAAAAGTTTCATCAAACAAACAAAATCTCAGCAAAGAAGTAGAGACTAATAAGAACCAAGAAGAGGGGTGCCTGGGTAGCTCAGTGGTTGAGCATCTGCCTTTGGCTCAGGGGGTGATCCCAGGGTCCTGGGATCAACTCCCGCATCAGGCTCCCCACAAGGAGTCTGCTTCTACCTCTGCCTATGTCTCTGCCTCTCTCTGTGGTCTCTTGTGAATAAATAAATAAAATCTTAAAAAAAAAAAAAAGAACCAGGTAAAAATGTTAGAAATGAAAAATGCAGTAGGAACCAAGCAGCTCAATGGATGGACTCAACAGCAGGGAGGGGATGGAAATAACCTATGACTTGGAAGATGGACCAATAGAAATTACCTAAATTGCACAAGAGAGAAAACAGACTAAATATTAAAAACTAAACAGAGCCTCAGGGACCAGTGTACCTATAACCTCATCAGAATCCCCGAAGGGGGGCTGGGGGGCAGACTTGAAAAAATACTCAAAAAGTTAACAGCTGAAAACATCCCAAATTTGGCAAGATACATAAACCTACAGATTCCATAAAGTTTAACGAACCCCAAATGGAATAAACCAAGGAAATTCACACAAAGATACATCATAATTAAACTTCTGAAACCTAATAACAAAGAAAAAAGCAGACAGTAAAAAATGATACCTTATGTATATTGGGGAAACAACTGGAGGCTACACACAATATATTTGGAGTAATGAAAGAGAAGAATTATCAGTCTAAAATTCTATATCCAGTAAAAACATCCTGTAAGAATAAACAGAAAATCAAGACCTTCTCAGATGAAAGGAAACCAAGAGAATTTGCCATCAGCAACCCATCCTAAAAGAATGCCTAAAGAAAGCTTTTTAAACAGAAACAATAAAAGAAGGAACCTTGGAACACTGGGAAGTAAAAAAGGAACACAGTAAGCTAAAATATGAGTAAATACGATAGGCTTTCCTTTTCTCAAGTTTCCTAAATAATGGTTAACAATTGAAGCAAAAACTACAATGCAATATTTAAGACAGTTATATTATTAAGTGGGGATGGGTAAAAGGACATAAAAGTAAGGTTTATATGTTTCACTCAAGCTTGTATCACAGTAGATGGTGGTAAAGTTATGTGTACAGAATATAAAGCCTAGAGCAACAACTAAGAAAGCTATAGAAAGCTCAAAAACAATTACAGATAAATCCAAGTGGAATTCTGAAAATAGTCAAATAACCCACAAAAAGGTAGAAAAAAGATAACAGATATGAAAAACAGAGAAAACAAACAAAACAAAATGGTAGACATAAGCCTTAACATATCAATTATTGCATTAAAGCTAAATGGTCAAAATATGCCAATTAAAAGACAGGGATTGGTCAAATGGACTAAAAAGATTTTAAAAGACTCAATTATATGAGGTCTACAAAAATTCACTTCAAATAGTAACATAATCAGGATGAAAAAAGATATGCAAACATTAACCACAGGAAGGTAGGCATAACTATATTGACACTAGATAAAGCAGACTTCAGAACAAAGAAACTTACCACAAAGAGGAACATTATATAGTGACAAAAGGTCAATCCAACAAGAATAATGGCAACCTTAAATGCATACGCACCAAACAACAGAGGAGGAAAATGTGTAAAGCAAAAATGCATAGAACTGAAAGGAAAAAGAGACAAATCCCCAACTACAGTTGTAAATTTCAATACCCCCATTTCAACAACAACTAACAACTAGACAGAAAAGCCACCAAGGATGTGGAAGCAATCAATCAACAGATTCTAAGTGATATCCATAGAACGTTCCACTCAATAACAGCAGAATTTACACTCTTTCCAAAGTGCTCATCAACATATACCAATACAGATCATAACCTAGGCCACAAAATAACCTCAACACATTTAAAAGTGAAATCATACATAATGTGTTCTCTCACCACAACAGATTCAAATTAGAAATCCATAACTGAAAGGTAACAGAAATCTCTAAATATTTTAAAACTAAAAAAGCATACTTCTCAATAATCCATACATTAACGTTACAAAGGAAAATTTTGTAAATACATGAAACTGAATGAAAACAAAAAAGCAAAGCATACCGAATTTTGTGGCACACAGCTAAAGCAGTGATAAGACAAATATTTATTGCACTAAATGCATACATCAGAAATAAAGGAATAATCTCAAATCAAATTCTAAGGACGTATCTCAAGAAGTGAGCAAAAGGAGAGGAAAATAAATCCAAAGCAAGTAAGCAAAAGGAAGGAAATAATAATCATAAGACTGGGGAAGACATAAAACCGAAAACAGAAAAATAGAGAAAAACAATGAAACAATGACCTGATTCTTTATTTAAAAAAAAAAAAAATCAATAAAATTGACAAAACTCGGGCAGCCCAGTGGCTCAGCGGTTTAGCGCTGCCTTCAGCCCAGGGTGTGATCCTGGAAATCCAGGATCGAGTCCTGCATTGGGCTCCCTGCATGGAGCCTGCTTCTCCCTCTGCCTGTGTCTCTGCCTCTCTCTCTCTCTCTCTCTCTCTCTCTCTCTCTCTCTGTCTCTCATGAATAAATGTATAAAATATTTTTTAAAAATAAAATTGACAAAACTCTAGCAAACTGAAGAAGGAAAAAACAGACACAAATTACCAATACCAAAAATGAAATGAAGACCATTACAGACCCTGCAGTCTTTATTATCAAAAAGATAGCAAAGGAGTACTATGAATAGCTCTACACACATAAATTTGACAATGCAGACAAAATAAACCAATTCTTAAAGAAATACAAACCATCTCAACTCAACCAAAATGAAACAGGTAATTTGAATAGCTCTTATAACTATAAAGAAAATCGAATTCTTAATTTTGAAGCTCTCCATTTTGGGGAAAAAAAACAAATCTCCAAATGATTTCATTAGTAAATTCTGTGAAGAATTAATATAAATTCTACACACTCTCTTGCAGAAAACAGAATAGGAGAAAATACTTTCCAATATATTTTATGGAACAAGTACTACCCTGATACTGAACTCCTATAAAGAGAATACAAAAGAAAACCATAGGTTAATATCCCTTACGAATAACAAAATAAAAATCTTAAAATTTGGGGGATTCCTAGATGGCTCAGTGGTTTAGTGCCTGCCTTCGGCCCAGAGCATGGTCCTGGAGTCCCAGGATCAAGTCCCACATCAGGCTTCCTGCATGGAGCCTGCTTCTCTCTCTGCCTATGCCTCTGCCTCTCTCTCTCTGTCTCTCATGAATAAATAAATAAAATCTTTATTTAAAAAATCTTAAAATTTGATCAAACAGCAATCAGCAATATATGAAAAGAATTATATTCCATGACCAGTTGGGGTTTATTCCAGGAATGCAAGGCTAGTGTTATATATATATATATATATATATATATATATATATATTTTTTTTTTTTTTAACCCATCTATGGGATGCCTGGGTAGCTCAGTCCAACTCTTAATTTCAGCTCAGGTCATGATCTCAGGATCCTGAGAACAAGCCCTCCGTTGGGTTCCATGCTCAGCAGGCAGTCTGCTTGAGGATTCTCTCACTCTGCCCCACCCCCCACTCATGCATTCATGTGCATGTGTGCACTCTCTCTCTCTCAAATAATCTTTTTAAAAAATCAATCTATATAATACACTCTATCAACAGGCTAAAGAAGAAAAATCACACAATCCTATCAATCAATGTAGAAAAGCCTATGACAAATTTCAACATCCATCTATAACAAACTCTCCCCAAAATAGGAGGAGGGGAACTTCTTCAGCTTGATAAAGTGCTGTCTGCAAAAGCAAGGACGTTTGCTCTCATCACTCTTACTGAACTTAGTGGTAGACCTTCTATGAAATGCAACAAGGCAAGAAAAGGAAATAAAAAGCAAGCAGATTGGGAAGAAAGAAATAAAACTGTCCCCATTTGTAGATGACATCCCTGTAGAAAACCCCAGGGAATCTACAAAGAAAAACCTCCTAAAAATAAAAAGTGAGTTGAATGAAGTCCCAAGATATAGTCAACATATAAATGTCAACTGCATTCCCATATGCTAGCCATGAACACCAAAATTTAAAATACAACACCATCTATAAATGCTCGAAACTAATGAAATACTGAAGTGTAAATCTAACAGAACACGTACAAGACTTGTGTGCTGAAACCTACACAAAACTGAGGAAAGAAATCAGAGAAGATCTAAAGAAGTGGAGAGACATACCACATTCATGGATTGGATAACTCAACATAGTCAAGATGTCACTCTTCCCAAGGTAGAATACAATTCCAAACAAAAGCTCAGCAAGCTGGTGGGGTTTTTTTGGTTTGGGGTTTGTTTTTTGTTTTTGTTTTGTTTTGTTTTTGTAGATAGAGACAGTATTATTTTAAAACATATGGAAAGGCAAAGGAACTAGAATAACTAAAACAAACCTGAAGAGGAATCAAGTGAGAGGAGTCCATCTGCCTAATTTCAAGACTTACTGTGCAGTGACAGTGATCAGGCTGTGTGGTTCTGGTGGAAGGATGGCCACGCAGATCACCAGAACTCAGTGGAGAGCCCAGAAACAGACCCACAGACATGCCCAACTCATTCTGGACAAAGGTCTAGAAAGAATTGAGTGGAGGAAGGACAGCCTTCTCACAAATGGTGGTGAAGTAACTAGACATCAATAAGCAAAATCATGACCATACCTTAGTTACACAAAAATAATTCAAAATGGATCAGCAATGTAAATATAAAATGTGAAACTATCAAATTTTCAGAAAAACAACATTTTCTCATAGGAGGAAAATCTTCTGGATCTAGGATGAGGCGACGAGTTCTCAGACTGAATATCAGGTATTCAAGCCACACAGAGGAAAACAGATAAACTGGACAAGCCTCTATCTGTGAAAGACCCATTACAAGGATGAAAATAGAAATCAGAGATGGGGAGACATGCTTGCAAACCACACAGCTAACAAAGGACTAGAGGCTCTCATGGAAAAAACTCCCAAAACTTAACGGTAAAGTGCCAACCAATTCAGTTAAAACATGAACAGAAGACGTGAAGAGACACTTCATGAGGGACACAGCCAGACGGCAGATTGGCACAGGGAAAGATAACTCAACATCGTCACCACAAACGGAATGCACGTCAAGGCAGCGAGGCTCACTACACACCTAGGAAAATGGCTAAAATAACACCAAACGCTGGTGTGAGAACGAAGAAACCAGATTGCTCACATGTTGCTGGCAGGGATGTCAAACAGTACAGGCTTTTGGGGGAAATGTGGTGGTTTCTTAAAAAATCTAACTGTGCAACAATCCTACAGCCCAGCGTTTGCACGCAGGGCATTTATCCTAAAGAAATAAAGGTTTATATTCACACAAAAACCTATATACACTAACATCTGCAGTGGCTTTATTCACAACAGCCAAAAACTACCAACAAACCAGGTGTCCCTCAAAGGCCAAGCAGTTAAACACACTGATGCATACATACCACGGAATACCATTCAGCAAGACGATGTCCATGGACCACAACAACCGGTACAGCTACACCCAGAGAGGAAAGCCAGTCCCGAAAGGTGTGCTGTGGGATTCTACTTTGCGCAAGTGTCACAATGACAAAATGGCAGAGGTGGACAGCAGATCAGAGGTCCAGGTGGGGAGATCTGCAGCTTCAAAAGCCCGGCACAAGGGATGCTCCTCGTGCTAATGGAAATACTTATAACTCCTCCCCTGCATCCTTGACAGCACCCCAGTCATAAGAAGGCAGTGCAGTTGTGCAGGATTTTGCCACTGAGGATAAACTGGGTAAAAGGTACAGGGGGTCCCGGGGAACTTATTATCTCGGCGTTACTTCTCACAATTGCAATTATTTAAAGTGGAAAAGATTCATTATTTTTAAAAGTACACGTGGAGGGATGCCTGGGTGGCTCAGTGGTTGAGTGTCTGCCTTCGGCTCAATGCATGATCCCAGGATCCAGGATCGAGTCCCACATCAGGCTCCCTACGAGGAGCCTGCTTCTCCCTCTGCCTGTCTCTGCCTCTCTCTCTCTATCTCTCTCTCTCTGTCTGTGCCTCTCATGAATAAATAAATCCTTAAAAAAAAAAAAAGTACACGTGGAAAACAAAACAAAAAATCAGTTAAAGAGAGTTACCAGGTGACCCAGGACGTGAAATTCCACTCCGTGGCTAAGCCTCAACCCGACAGAAACCACACTTGCACACCCGTGTTCATGCCTTGAAGTAGCACAACTATCCACCACGTGATGAAGGGATAAATAAATTGTGGTCCAGGCACGCATGGCAATACTGCTCAGCTGTGATAAGGCACGAAGCGCAGGCACACACTACAGCACACATGAACGCATGATGCCCGGCAAAGGCAGCAAGTAAGAAATGACCCTGTGCTGCAAGCTTCCATTTACACGAGATACTCAGAACAGGCAAATCCATGGAGACAAAAGCTTCATGGTTTTGGGAACTGGGGAGAGGCAGGGGATGCAAATGGGGAGCAGCAGCAAACAGGCACGGGGTTTGTTTTGGGTGGACACGAAAATGTTCCAAAATTGATTGCGATGATGGCTGCACAATCCTGTGAATATACTAAAAAGAAGCTGCACCGTACACTTCGAATGGGAATCGTATGGTCTACGAAGTGCCATCCCCCATAAATTGTTGGAAACACAAAAGCACTGACCGGGTTCCAGGAAATTTTAAAAGCATCCATTTTAGAGTGATCCTCCCTATGCCCCACAGAGAATAAGGAAATTATTGAACTATTTAAAAATGTTAGCCTTCTGCCATCGGCGTCTATTTTTAGAAGCGCTCATCATTTCCAGGGAGATTGAAATCGTCACTGTGCAGCGTTCTGTAGGAGCTCTGCAGCCCCAAGGAAGAGCCCGGGCACAGAGTGGCCCCATGTCCTAGGCCGGGGAGGGGGGAGGCATGCAGGGGGCAGCCCAGGCCCCAGGGAGCCGACACCAGCCATGCACCTGAACAGACCCAGCCTGGCCCAGCCCTGAGGACCTCTTCTGCAAGGCACAGAGAGGTAACGATTTCTGGAATGGCACAGGAGCACAGGGCCCCTGCAAAATGGGGAGATGCCAACACCCTCCTGTTGTCTAAAGTAGCATCTGGAATAGCCCCACACGGCAGCTCCTTCCAGAGTGGGGAATCTGACAGTCCCCAGGTGAAAGCAGGTGTTCAAACCAAAGCCTGTCCCTGTAGGCTCACGGCAGCCACGAGGTAGAAACAACGTGGTCCGTCAACAGATGAACGGATAACAAGTTGCGGGCTCCGACTCGACTGTAAGAAGGAAGGGGGCCTGACCCACGTGGCCGTGGATGAACCACGCCAACCTGCTGCCACCAGAGCAGCCAATCTCATGTCACATAACCTGCTTACGTGACTGTCCAGAAAAGGCACCTCCAGAGACAGAAAGCAGACTGCTGGCTGCCAGGGGACACGGTGTGTGACAGCTGACGGGCACAGGGCTCCCGGCAACACGGGGCTGGTGGTTGCACACCCTGTCAACGTATGAACTGCCAATGAGCTGCCCCCTGTGAATGGGTTATTATGTGACTTCCACCTCCATCATTAAAAAGAACCTCTAGGGATACCTGGGTGGTTCAGTGGCTGGGCATCTGCCTTTGGCTCAGGGCATGATCCTGGGTTCGAGTCCCGCATTGGTCTCCCTGCAGGGAGCCTGCTTCCCCCTCTGCCTGTCTCTCTGCCTCTCTCTGTTTCTCATGAATAAATAAATAAAAATCTTAAAAAAAAAAAAAAAAAAAAAAGAGCCTCTGATTCCAAACAGGTTCAGAATCCACTTCCTTGGAGTCCAGGAGTAGAGGGTAAAGTGGGGAGCAGAGGTGAGCACTGGAACCAGGGCAGAAGGCCAACCTTTCAGGGATGAGAACAGAGAAGAAAAGTTCTCATCTTCAGCATCTGTCACAGGTAGCCTCCCGAAGGGGACTTCACACCCTGCAGGGAGTGGCCAGAGTGTAGCCGGGGTGTAGCCGGGCAAACACCTCCCTCATGTAGATGGACACCACCTCTCTATGGTCGACAAGTGGCTGAAGCCCAGCTGGCAGAAATGTGACTTTATCTGATGGCCTGCTCCTCTGATAAGGAAACTGAGGCCCAGTGTCACAGCCAGGAGTAGAGCCAGGGCCCCACCGTGGGCCGAGTGTCACGCATGCACGGCTAGGCTCCCCCACGTCCACAAAATGCTCCTAAATCTCCTGGGCCTTCAGCTCGGTCACCAGACAACAGTGCAGGGCACATCAGCTGACTCTAATAGTTCCCGTGTAAAATTATTCAGGAGCAAAGCTAAAATATTAATCACGCCTGCACCGTGAACAGTCAAAGCACGAAACCCAACCTGGCAGCTCTGTGGTGCGTGCATGAGCCTGCTATGACCCGAGGGCAAGAATGAGGAGCAGCTGGGAGGCACAACACAGACCGGCTTCCACAAACCCGCTCGGGGGTTCCCTCTCGGCGAATCAGCTCCTCCTCCCTGGCCCTTCCATCTGGCAAAGTCCTCTCCCAAGGACTCTGGACTTGGCCATCCTGCTCACTTGAGCCAAATCAGCAAGAGCAAAGGACAACAGAAATGTGATGCAGGAGGACACAGGAGCTTGCCCTCTCCTGCTGCCCTTGGGAACCCAGCGGCCAAGAGGAGACAGAGCCAGGCTAGGCTGCCCGGTGATGAAATAGAACAACAGCCAGTCGGCCCCCCGACAGGGAGTGAGGCCTGACCACAGCACAGGGGGACTCAGCAGGTCCCAAGAACGGTCCAGCTGAGCCCTCCTCAAATGATCCACCTGCAGGTTCATGAGATAAAATCATCTGGGGTCAGCAAATGACTGCCTGTGGGGCAAATCTGGCCCACAGCTTGTTTTTATACATAAAGTTTTATTGGAGCACAGTGGTGCCCATTCATTACATACAGCCTTTGACTGCTCTTTCACTAGGGCAGCAAGTTTGTAGAGACTGAATGGCATGCAAGTGTCAAATATTTACCATCAGGCCCTGAAATAGTTTTACCCCATGGTTTACAGGGCTCAGTTAACTAATACAGCCCTCCACTTAATCGTTACTTATGAGGTGAGTGTTACTTTCTCTAGCCCCCAGATCAGGAAACAGGGGGCACAGTGGTTAAAAACCAAGCAACACCAAGGTCACCGGTGATATGCAGGCAGCATGGAGCAAAGCAGATTTCACCCTGGTTGGTCCAACAGCAGAGGCCCCACTGCACCCCACGCACAGCAGGCTTCCTGGAAAGGACTCCCAGGTGAATTACTTAGTGAACATTCCCTCTCCTCCAAGGCCCTCCCCTTCTTCCGCCTCAGCAAAAGATGGCCGGTTAAAGTGAGGGTGAAGAGGGGCACCTGGGTGGCTCAGGGCTCAGTGTCTGCCTTTGGCTCAGGTTGTGATCCTGGGGGTCCTGGAATCGAGTCCCACATCAGCTCCCTGCAGGGAGCCTGCTTCTCCCTCTGCCTGTGTCTCTGCCTCTCTGTGTCTCTTATGAATAAATTTTAAAAAAATCTTTTTTAAAATGAATAAATAAAATCTAGAGCGAAGAAAAGCACATCTGTGTCCAGAAAACCCATGTGAGGGTGAAGGCCCACACCAAAGCGCACACTCCACCACCCCCCAGCCCACTGTCCAGTGCTCCAGGGGATGGATGTGGGAGGGGCACCTGCCCCTCTGAGAACAACCCCCCAGGACCCTCCCTGTGACAGACTGCCACCTGTCACCACTCCCTGTGCACACAGGTGATGGGGCTCCGGGGGCCCCAGGGGTGCCCGGGTCCCCAGGGAGGACGGAGGTGCCCTGGAGGAAGGGGTGCCAAGTGAAATAAGTCGGACAGAGAAAGGCAAATACTGTAGGATCTCACTCACATGTGGAATCTAAATATAAAACCAAACTTAACTCATAGATACAGACAGCACTCGGGTGGTTGCCAGGAGCAGGAGGTGGGTGGTAGGCCAGGTGGGTGAAGAGGGTCAAGAGGTACAAATGTCCACTCACATGGTAAGTACGTCCTGGGTATGTGATGCACAGCCAAAAATAAAATGGTTAAGCTACAAAGACACAGTTTATTCTATGTGACAGTCCTGTTAATAGAAAATACTTAACAAGGGGCAGCCCTGGTGGCTCAGTGGTTTAGCGCCGCCTTCAGCCCAGGGCCTGATCCTGGAGGCCAGGATCGGGTCCCCCGTCGGGCTCCCTGCATGGAGCCTGCTTCTCCCTCTGCCTGTGTCTGTGTTTCTCTCTGTGTGTCTCTCATGAATAAATAAATAAAAATTTATAAAGAAAGAAAATACTTAACAAAACTTTATTATGATGTTATTAAGTAAGTCAGCCCTGTAAAGAAATCGTTTTTGCCTCAAAATGTGGACCATCACGTTATCTGGCCAGATGGCCTGTTAGCTCGGAGGCATTTCCTTTCTCCCGGGAAAGCGCTAAGCCCACCCTGGGCCACTGACCACGCAGCCGGGCACAGGGAGTCCCGCGGCTTCCCGGCTACCACACACCCCGACAGCCTCAGGACAGCAAGGACACCCCAGCACAGGGCAGAGAGCTGTCTGAGCATCTAGGACCAGCAATGAGTGTTAAATAACCAGACTACTATTCCTGGACTTCAATAAGAACCTAATTATTTTTTTTTTAAGATTTTATTTATTTGAGAGAAAGAGCGCACAAGTGTGTGCAGTGGGCAGAGGGAGAGGGAGAAGCAGACTCCCCGCCGAGCAGGGAGCCCGATGTGGGGCTCGATCCCAGGACCCTAAGATCATGACCTGAGTCCAAGGCAGACCCTTCACCAACTAAGCCACCCAGGAGCCCCAAGAACCTAATTCTTTAGGAGATTAAACACCGCCGAAACTGTCTCCCTCGGCTTGGTTTAGAATGAGAGTCTGAGCCCAGGGCTGGGGTGAGCCTCGGTCCCAGGAGTCTGGGGTCCAGTATGAGACCCACAGAGATGCCAGCCAGGGCTCTTTGCCTTCCTGAGGCCCAGCATTTCCAGAAAGGGCCGGACCCAAGCCTCCTGAGCCTCTGAGCACCCACGCTCCCGACCCCCTGCCCTCTAGGGGCTGGGAGGGATGCTGAGCCTGCCCTGGGGTAGAGGGTACAGGGATGGAGGTTCTCACGCCTCCCTCCTCGCCTCCAGTGAAGACTCTTGGCAGCTAAATCACGGGAAACTCAGCTGCAGGAAAGGGGGCTCTGTCTGAGAACAGACAGGGGGAGGTGGAGGGGGTCACAGTAGAAGCGGGGGGACTGGAGGGGCAGGGGACAAGAAACAAGGACGCGGATCTCACCCCCATTAAGGAATGCTACAAACCACCCCTGCCACCTGACAGCAATGTAACTCGAGCTCCAAATGTCATTTTACAGTGTGGGTACATTTCTAAAATCAAAGAAAAAGAAACTGTTGAAATCAATATTCATGATATATTCTGTTTAACCTAATAGGTGCACGATATTATTATTTCAACATGTGGCACTGGCCACGTTTCAAGGGCTCAGTGGCCACGTGAGGCTGGCAGCTGCCATACTGAGCAGCACAGGTAGGGACAGGACTGCCCGGCGCTATCCCAGGTCCCCGCATCAGGGACACATGTGTGTCCCAGACAATGAAGACCAGGCAACGCTCAGCACCTCAGCACCGGCCAGCACGGACTAAGCACTAAGACCAGGGCGCAAGGAGTCAGCAGATCTGCTCGGCCACCCACTGGCTGAGACCTTGTGCCAAGCGCAGCCGACCAATCCACACGGCTGGACCAGCTTTTCTTGACCACAAAATGAGTAATCTGCAACGTGGCTGAGCTCTAGAGCAGAGAATACAGCCAAGGATCTAAGTTGCTTTTAAAGCACCGGTGAGGGCACCTGGGTGGCTCAGTGGTTGAGCATCTGCTTTTGGCTCAGGGCGTGATCCCAGGATCCTGGGATCGAGTCCTGTGTCAGGCTCCCGACAGGGAGCCTGCTTCTCCCTCTGCCCCTCTCTCTCTCTCTCTCTCATCAATAAATAAATAAAATCTTAAAAAAGAAAAAATAAAATAAATAAAGCACTCGTGAACGCACAGTGTGGACTTCAAGCTGGGATCAAGAATCCACCGGGAGAGAAGGGTGAGCCCGAAACCAGTCCCCAAACAAGCTTGGGAGCTACACCCATGATAAGAGGGAGAACAATGCAATCGGCAGCTGGGGCATATCACTACAGGGAAAGAGAAAGATGGGGGGATCACAACAAGCAAAACATGACAATCTGAGAAGAGATCACAGGAGCTGAGAATGATCCAGAAGAGAGAACGCGCATGGGAAGAGAAGGCCTCTGACCACACCTGAGCGTAGAGCCTCTCTGCACCCCAAGCCAAGCGAAAGCACAAGCCAAACCCGATGGAGGGTATATCCAGAATATACAAAGAGCACCTACAAATCAGCAAAAAGCAAAGGACCCAATGTAAAGAAAATGGAATTCCAGAAAGCTGGGTGACCCATGAACTGGGAGGTATTTGCTGCATCCAAGGGAAGGCAAACGAAGGGAAAGCCGGTTCCTGCCCAACAGGTCTGCACGGATCAGAGGGCACCAAGCTCTGTGAGGAGGAGGGCGGCTCTTGCACCACGAGGGTGGGACCGCAGCCTGGCACAGCCCCCTTGGACAGACAGCAATTGGGGGCATATCCGTGAAAGCGGGACCCGTGCTCCCTAGACCGCAGATGCTGCCCCTTGTCCTATAAGGACAGACCCTGGGAGGAGCTGCCCTGGTGGAGGACGTTCCCTGTAGGAGAGGCTAAAAGAGAAACAGAAAACAGCCTCCGAGCCACCAGGAGAACAGAACGTGGGTTAGCCACTCCGGGAAGCACTACGCTGTGATGGAGACGGACGAACTCGAGCTACACGAGATGGGACTTTTTTCTAAGTAGCTATTAATCACGGGCCGCCAAGACAGAGCTTCCAGGAAGCAGGCGGTACCCCACTCGCCTGCCCCCCCCACACACACACACAGGCTGCCCCAGGTCCTGCTGGCCCAGCAAACACGCCTCAACGTTGGCGGCTCCTCAGATGGGTAAACAGCAGGTTGCTCAACCAGCCCGGGTTTCAGGTCATGAGGCAATCCATCAGAAAGCACCCGCTGAGTTAATGAGCCACATTTTGCAGGAGAGATTCTGTCCCCCTTCTGCCTCTGACACAGCACCATCCTCGGTCCCACCCCAAACCTGGGCTGAACCCAAAATGGTGAGACACCAGGTTCCCAGGAAGCAGCACCTTTCCTCCTTAGAGCATGGGAACATTGGCAGGAGGGGAATCCTACTCCATAATTTCTCCAACATACGGGGGTCACCCCTGCTTTGTCCCCAGGCCTGAGAAGAAAGGTGGGCCTCTTTCCATGGGGTGAGCCAAGACCAGATGGGCCTTGGCGTGGTCACTGCTTTCAAATGCACATTTTGAAGGCAGGGACTGGAACAGGACCTTGCACACTGGTGTTCATGGCAGCACTATTCACGACAGCCAAAAGGTGGGAGCACTCGCATGTCTGTCCACAGAGAAACAGATAAACAAGACGTAGTCCGTCCACACAATGGAGGATTACCCAGCCTTAAAAAAAAAGGACAGTCTGACACCCGCTGCACCATGGATGGACCTGGAGGACATCGTGCTGAGTGAAGTAAGCTAGACTCACAAGGATAAATACTGTGGGAGTCCACGCACATGAGGTCCCTAGAGGAGCCAAACTTACAGACGGAGCAAAGGGGCACTGGAGCTGGGGGAAGGGGAGTTAGTGTTTAATGGGACAGTTTCAGTCTGGGAAAATGGAAAGTTCTGGAGACACACAGTGGGGGTGTTGCATAATCACATAAATGTGCTTAAAGCCACTGAACTGCACACTTAAAAAATGGTTAAGCTGATACATTTTATGTTATGCATATTTTATCACAACTTACAAAGTGTTAAGCACAAAATAGTGTTTTCACATCAATTTTCATGAAATTCTTCTCTTATCAGGTACCGCTTCCCTGACCTCCCTCAAGTCTTTGCTCAAGTGCCACCTTCTCAATGAGGCCCACCCTGATACCCTCTGAAAAACTGCAGCCGCCTCTCCCTCCAGCCCCCCTAAGCAAGTGCTCCTTATCTCCCAGGCGTCACAGAGGCTCCTGTAGTATCTCCCTTCCTCAGTGTTCATTTCCCCTGGCTTGAGTGCTGGCCCTCCAGGGCAGGAATATTTGTGTCTCTGGTTTACTGTTGGATCTGGAGAGTCTAGAACAACCAGACACCTGCAGGACACTCCACCCCAGGGCAGAACGCACATTCTTCTCAAGTGCACGTGGAACATTCTTGAGGACAGACCACAGGCTAAGCCATAAAGAAGCCTCCATAAATGTAAAAAGGACTGAAATCATACAAAGAATGTTCTTCAACCACAACAGAATGAAATTACAAGTCAATAAGAGGAGAAAAAAAATTTAGAAATTCACAAACATGGAAATTGAACAATACATGTCTGAATGACCCATGGGTCAGAGAATATATCACAGGGCAACTGGAAAATACTGAGAAGGGGGAAAAAGAAGAAAGAAATCACAAAATATTTGAAGTGAGTAAAAAAGAAAACAAAACATAGCAAAATTTATGATAGAGTGAAAACAGGCCTTAGAAGATTTTCAGCTATAAATGTCTATAATCAAAAGAACAAAGACCTCAAATTAATAACTTATCTTCACAAACTTGAAAATGAACAACAAACTAAAGTGAGCAGAGGGAGGAAGGAATAAAAAATTGGGATGAAATGAATGTAAAAGAGAAGACAAAATTCAATGAAACCACAATCAGGTTCTTTGAAAAGATGGATAAAACTGGCAAACTTTTAGCTAGACTGATCAGGAAATAAAAGCAGGGACACCTGGGTGGCTCAGCAGTTGAGCTTCGGCTTTTGGCTTGGGATCCGGGAATGGAGTCCGGCATTGGGCTCCCTGCAGGGAGCCTGCTTCTCCCTCTGCCTCTCTCTGTGTGTCTCTCATGAATAAATAAATAAAATCTTTAAAAAACAAGAAAAAAGAAAAAACCACTCAATTTACCAAACTCAGAAACGAAAGGGAGGACGTTTCTACCAACCTTACAGAAAAAAAAAAAAAAAAAAAGAGGATAAGGCAGCATTATGAACCACCACACACAGAAATGGTCAGATTTCAGGGAGACACAGAAGTGACTCAGGAAGACACATACCTATAACAAGTAGAGACTGAGTTAAAACCACACACACACACACACAAAAAAAAAAGCAACAGGCCCAGATGGCTTTACTGGTGAATTCTACCAAAACTTTAAGGAAGAATTAAGTACCAGTTCATCACAAATGTTCCCAAAAAGTAGAAGAGAACACTTTCCAACTCATTTTATGAACCCAGTATTACCATGACAGCCTCACAAGAACACTGCAGACCAATATATCTTATGCATATACATGCAAAAGCTTAACAAAATAATAGCAAACTGAATCGAGCAGCATATGAAAAAGATTATAAACCATGACTAAGTTGGATTGTTCCTAAGAATGCAAAGTTGGTATAACATCCAAAAATCAATTAATGCAATGTACCGTATTAACAGGGCAAAAGAGAGCTGATCATCTCAACAGACGTAGAAAAAGCACTTGGCAAAATCTAGCACCACTTCATGATAAAAACACTCAACAAACTAACAACACAAGTACCTTCCCCAACTTGATAATCGGCATCTACAAGATACCCACAGCTGACATCACAAGTAACGTTGATAGACACTTCCTCGTCAAATCAGCAGCAAGACACTGACATCCTTTCTTGACACTTCTACTCAACATTGTGCTGGAGGTTCCAGGCAGGACAACTAAGCAAGACAATAAAATAAAGGCATCCAGGTTGGAGAAGAAGAAATAAAATTTTCACTACTTGTAAATGACATAATCTTGTATGTAGAAAATCCTGAAGAATCCACTAAAAAAATCGTTAGCACTAACAAACATGATTAGCAAGATTATAGAGTATATGATCGATACACAAAAAGTGAATTGCATCTCTACACACAAATTATGAACTATTGAAAATGAAATTAAGAACAAAATTTCATTTACAATACTACTAAAAAGGATTAAAGCTTGAGGCATACATCTAACCAAAAAAGGGGGGAAAATTTATGACCTGAAAACTAGAAAACATCTCTGAAAGAAATAAAAGACCTAATAAATGGAAAAGCATCTTATGCTCATGGGTCAGAAGACTCTGTATTATTAAAATGGCAATACTTACCAAAAGTATTGAGCTAGACTCAACACTTCTTTTTTTTTTTTTTTTTTTATGATAGTCACAGAGAGAGAGAGAGAGGCAGAGACAGAAGCAGGCAGAGGGAGAAGCAGGCTCCATGCACCGGGAGCCTGATGTGGGATTCGATCCCGGGTCTCCAGGATCGCGCCCTGGGCCAAAGGCAGGCGCCAAACCACTGCGCCACCCAGGGATCCCTAGACTCAACACAATCCCTATCAAATACCAGCTGGCTTCTTTGCAGAAGTTGATAAGCTGATCCTAAAATACATATAAAAATTAAAGGGACCCAGGATAGCCAAAGCCATTGAGAAAATGTTGAGAATAGAAAAAACTAGGTTGGAAGACTCACTCTTCCAGATTTTAAATCTTACTACAAAGCAACAATAAGCAACACAATGTGGCACTGGCATAAGAATGGACATACAGATCAAATCAAGAGACCTAAAAGTCCAGAAGTGATGCTATGTTTTTATGGCCAACTGATTTTCAACCAGAATGCCCAGCCAATTCAATTGGAAAGTACCATCTTTTCAGCAAATGGTGCTGCGGCAACTGGACGTCCATAGGCAAAAGAATGAAGTTGGACCCCTCCCTCACACCATATACAAAACTTAATTCAAAATGGATCTTATTTAAAAAAAGGATCATATACCTAAATATAAGAGTTAATAATATAGAACTCTTAGAATAAAACATAGGCATACATCATCAGGACCTCAGATTAGGCAAATCCTTCTCAGATGTGACACTAAAAGCACAACTAACAAAATAAAAAACAGATGGTCTCCATCAAAATGTAAAATGTTCATACTTTCAAGAACACTACCATCATGGCAGCCCCGGTGGCGCAGTGGTTTAATGCCACCTGCAGCCCGGGGTGTGATCCTGGAGACCTGGGATCGAGTCCCACATCAGGCTTCCTGCATGGAACCTGCTTCTCCCTCTGCCTGTGTCTCTGCCTCTCTCTTCGCTCTCTCTGAATGAATAAATAAATAAATATTTTTTAAAAAAAAGAACACTACCATCAAAATGAAAAAGACAACCCAGAGACTGAGACAAATTATCATCAAATTATATATTTGAAAAAAAATTATATATTTGATAAAAATTTATACCTAAATTATAAGTTAATAATAAAAGGACTCCCCTCCCTCCAAAAAAAAAATTAAAAATAAGCAAAATACCTGAAGACATTTCAGGTATACAAATGGCCAACAAGCACACGAGAAGCTGCTCAGATCATTCATCATGCAAGAAATGCAAATTTAAAAAACAGGAAGATGCCACCTCATACTCTCCCTCCAGGATTACTACAATCAAGAAGACAGATGGACTGATGAGGAGGTATGCAAAGTGGAACCTGGAATGTGGAGTGGTCCACCCACTATGGGAATAGTCTGGCAGGTCTTCAGAAGGTGAAACATCTGGTTACCACACGACCCAGCACTCCCACTTCTGGGTAAAGACCCAAGAATGATGAAGACATATGCCTACATGAAAATTCATATGCTGATTTGAAAAAGCCAAAAAGTGGAAACCACCAATTACGTCCATCAAGTGCCAAAGGGATGAATAAAATGGGATGTATCCATATAACAGAATATTATTCGGTCATGAAAAATGAAGTGCTGATATGTGCTAGAACACAGGTCACAGATGACCCTGGAAAGCAGTACGGTAAATGAATGAAGCGGTCACAAAGGACCACACATTGTAGGATTTCATACCTATGAAATGTTCAGAATAGGCAAATCCGGAGGCAGAAAGGAGATGAGTGGTTGCCAGGGCCAGGGAATGTATGCCGGAAATGGGAAACAAAGACAAATAGGTTTGAGATGTGGAGTGAGAAGTAGATGATGAAAATGTTCTAAAAGTAAGAGTGATGATCATGGTTGCACAACTCTGTAAATACATTAATGACCATCAAATGGTATACTTTAGATGGGTGATTTGCTGGACATATAAATTATATCTTCATAAAAATATTTTTCTTCCATCGAAAGATGAATGGATAAAGAAGCTGTGGTCTATGTATACAATGGAATATTCCTCAGCCATTAGAACTGACAAATACCCAACATTTGCTTCGATGTGGATGGAACTGGAGGGTATTATGCTGAGTGGGAGTCAATCGGAGAAGGACAAACATTATATGGTCTCATTCATTTGGGGAATATAAAAATTAGTGAAAGGGAATTAAGGGGAAAGGAGAGAAAATGGGCGAAATATCAGTGAGGGTGACAAAACATGAGAGACTCTTAACTCTGGGAAATGAACAAGGGGTAGTGGAAGGGGAGGTGGGCAGGGGGTTGGGGTGACTGGGTGATGGGCACTGATGGGGACACTTGGCAGGATGAGCACTGGGGGTTATATGTGGGCAAATTGAACTCCAATAAAAAAATAAAATAAAATAAAAATATTTTTAAGATTTTATTTATGTTTATATCTGAGAGAGAGAGAGAGCACGCAGAGGGAGAGAATCTCAAGCAGACACTGTTAAGCATGGAGCCCAACTCAATCTCATGACCCTGAGCCAAAATCAAGAGTCAGATTCTTAACTAACTGGGCCACCCAACCTCCCCAATACTTTCCTTTTTTTTTTAAAACAAGTGGAGGACAGTTTATGGTGGCATGGTGGCACCCGTCAACAGTGGCATCCATCAGCAGTGCATGCCAGGCATTGCTCTAGGCCCTGAACGCACCGACACACAGGACAGACAAAAGGCCTGCCCTCTTGGACTTTCTTCCAGTGAAGGGAGGAGGGTGACAAGCATGCAAACCAACACACAAAAGCATGAATTTCGGTCTAGGTGCATGAGAGAGAACCAAGGTGGGGACACATGTCCACACGTGTGTGGACTCTCCTACCTTCCATTGCCTCCTACCAGCCCTGGGTCCCCTTTCCACGGAGGCAGCAGCAAAGAGGTCTACTAGAGGGTTAACAACAATCCTATCCCCCAGAGGTGTCCCCCCTCAGCTGAAGCCCAGGGAACCTCCATTCTCCCCAGGGCTGGGCAGGGCGGGGGACCACTGAAGCATCGACCCTTGCTCTGCGGCCCATGTTCATTCATGCTCCTCAAGAACGAAAGCCTGGCACTTGATGGGATGAGCACTGGGTGTTATTCTATATGTTGGCAAATTGAACACTAATAAAAAATAAAAAACAAAATTTAAAAAAAATTTTAAAAAAAAAAGAACCAAAGCCCAAGGGGATCCCTGGGTGGCTCAGCGGGTTAGTGCCTGCCTTTGGCCCAGGGCATGATCCTGGCATCCCAGGATCAAGTCCCACATCAGGCTCCCTGCATAGAGCCTACTTCTTCCTCTGCCTGTGTCTCTGCCTCTTTCTCTCTGTGTGTCTCTCATGAATAATAATCTTAAAAAAAAAAAAAAAAAAAAAGAACCAAAGCCCGAACCACAAATAATCAGCCATCCTGCGGGACAGTGCCTCCCACCTCCATCCCAGCTGTGGGGGGATGAGCAGGAGACAGCTGCTCAAGATACGTTCGGACACCATGACAAGTTCAGCTGAAAAGGTCTACCTGTTACTTACAGTGTAAAGGAGCTACTGAAGTTTGCAAAGAAGGTATGAGGCGCCTGCCATCCTGGCCAAGGACCGTCCAACAACAAAGCATCGTAGGGTTTAAATGGGAACAAACCAAAATCCAACACCCGAACTTAAACCACACTTAACCACAGGGCACGGTCCCCAGTTTGCCTTCTTGGATGGGAGGCTGGGATGGCAGATGGCTGGACGCCTGGCAGGCTCTGCTCCCCATCTGCGGCCTGGGAGTCACGTCGGGGGGGCTGTCTGTGGCCCCCTCTGCCCACCCAAGGACACCCACTCCATCACTGCTTTCAGAAGCCACCACAAGTTCTCTCCTGCATTAGGTAAACGCTGCCTCCTGCGGGCAGCTCTTTCCATTGGTTCCTGGCACATGTGGACATCTCCCGGGGATCTGAAGACAGCCTCTGGCCTGGCCAGTGTCGGCAAAGGAACTGCCTTTGGGGGGTCCCCAGCTGTCAACCCCCTACAGCTGAGCCTTTGGTGACCTTCTGCAAGTTACATGTTTAAGAGTAAAAGGCCCTGCCCCTATCAGACCCCAGCAGTGGACAGAGCCAGCTGCCTGCCTCCCCTGAGCCTGAATCCCACCACCATAAACTCTGCATCAGCAGGCCTGTCCCTCAGGGTGAGGCCCTCCCCCAATGGTCCCCTGCAGCCCCCAACTAAACTTCACAGGTGCATCCTAAATGATAAGAAAAGAGACAGGTGTTGCTAGCAACGTCCACCCAACTACAAGGCAAAGCCAATCTTCAAACCCACACCCTGTCCAAGTGGCTGGCCCCAGGCCTCCCCCAGGAGTCCTCAGTGTGTGATCCAGGGAGCTCTGGGAGTTCCCCAAAGCCCTTTCAGGCCTCTGTGAAGTCAAATCATTCTCATGGAAATATTAAGGCATAAGTTGTTTTTTAACTCACACCCCGCCCCCATCAAGTGTGTTGTGGGGTTTTCCAGAAGCTGCACACACGGGATGTGGCAACAGCTCAGTGCAGAGGCAGACACGAGAATCCAGTCGCCGTCTGCTAAACCAGACACTAAAGGGACTTTGCAAACATGTAAGTCACGCCATGCTTCTTCCCAAAGAGTTTCTTGTTTTGGAAGATAGCCGTTTTTCAGGGAAATGTTATTGATTGTAACATGCATGGATTTATTATCGTCATTTTTAAAGACATTACTATTTAAATATCTTTACTTTTCTCTTTAAGTGTCTAAATAGGATAAATATCAGGATACAATGCACATGAACGAAAAGCTCTCTGGGGTCCGTAAGGAGGGTAAAGGCATCCTTAGACCAAAAATTTGAGAACCCCTGTGCCCTGGTCCATTTGTGCACTCCCCATGGTGGGGAGGGCATGGACAGGAGCAATTCTGCCCCATGCAGCGTTCTGGCTCAGCCATGTGACCTTCAGCAGTTAGCTCAATGCCCTCTGCCTTGGGTACCTCCCCTGGAGTGAAGGGGTGACATTCTGAGTGCCCATTTCTCAGGGCTGCAGTGAGGATGACATCTTCATCTAGACAGCACTTAGGGACCAAGTGCCCCACACTCACTACCACCAATATTTTCATGATCTAATCACTGAGATGGTCCACCGACAAAGAGACAGAGGGTCCAGGGCTGACCCCAATGTCCCCACAATGTAACATAGTCCGAGTGGGTGGCCATGCCCCGCAACCAAAGAAACAGGCAAATCGAACAGAATAGAAGAGCATCCGTCCAGCAGGAATCTTGCCAGACTCCACACAGAAACCCCTGCTGGTCACTCCCTGGGAGCCTGACCGACATCCCCAAGATCAGGCCTGAGAGCAGCCCGTTGGCCCAAGTCTGAAAACCTCAAAGTGAGGCCAAGAAAGACAGGCCCGGCTGCTTGTGGCTTCGTGGAGCTGAACGTGCAAGGAGGAGGGAAAGTCTGGAGCCACCAGGGGCTGGCTGTAGCTTCTGCACCAGGGATGCCTTCCAGTCAATATGTTCTTTTCAACAAACAATCCCCCCAGGCTGACTCCACATCTGGTGCCCCTCAGGACCCTGAGACCTGGGCCCTTCCCTGGGGACTGGTCTGCCTGGGGCCCCACTCGAAGTAGAGTCAAATGCCTACAGTTGGCCAGGCCCCCTGTATGAGATGGTGGCAGCACAGAACACCATGGAAATCAGGAAGGAGACAGATTAGGGGGTGAGGGGGTGGCAGGAAAATCCCTCAGTGGTGGCAGCTGTGCTCTGTGTTCTTAGAGGTACAACTGAGACAGCAGACATGCCCCCTCTACCCCCACAGGGCACGCCTGTTCCTCACTGTCCCAGGCTGACCCTCAGCTTTGCTCAGGATGTGTGACCATCTCCCTGGGCCCAGGCCCTCCGGACCCACCCGGCAGGCACCTCCTGCCCTTCCGGGAGCGCCCCAGAAAGCACCTGGCCAGCTCCTTGGTCCAGGCTCCCTGCCTCTCCCCACCCCACCCAGGAATCTAGGCACTGTTTCGAGATCTCTCAGCCCAGCAACAAAGGGAGACTCTGGAGTAGGACCTGGCTCCTGGGGAGCATTCAGGTGGTCACCTCGGTATCCACACCGTCCCCAGGGTGGGACTCCTCTGCAGGAACCCTTAGTGTGGGGCAGGATCTGGCCCATTTCTCTCCCCCCAGCCCAGGGGCCTCGGAAAGGAATCAAACCCTTCTGAAGCTGCTAGGTGCAGAAAGGCCTGGGGATCCACACCCCAGCAGCCCCTCCTACCTTTTCCATATGAAAGGCCTCAGTCCCTTGTGAACTTGTCATCGTGTCCGAACATATCTTGAGCAGCTGTCTCCTGCTCATCCCCCCACAGCTGGGATGGAGGTGGGAGGCACTGTCCCGCAGGATGGCTGATTATTTGTGGTTCGGGCTTTGGTTCTTTTTTTTTTTTTTAAGATTATTATTCATGAGAGACACACAGAGAGAAAGAGGCAGAGACACAGGCAGAGGGAGAAGTAGGCTCTATGCAGGGAGCCTGATGTGGGACTTGATCCTGGGATGCCAGGATCACACCCCGGGCACCCTTGGTTCCCCAAGGGCTCCTGATACCAAACACAGGAAGGTGGTTGAACCAAGTCTTTAATTAAAACACCAAAAACACCCACCCGCCGCCAAGAGGCACGTTTCCAGCAGAACACTTAGAGTGTTAGAGCTTACTGTGTGCTCTGGATCCGCACTGATTTTTTTTCTAGATACTTAGCAACTTGAGGTCATAGGAAAAAAATTTTAAAGTCAATTTATGTGCGTTTTCTTTGCAGAGAAATATGCTAGATCGATGAATAAGAGACCTGCCAGCATGAAAGTCTATTCAGTTAGGATAAGGCTCTGCGGGGGGAGGGGTAGTAGACCCTCAAGAAAGCAAAGGAAGGATGAACAGGCCCCACAGCTGCTCCACCTGTTTGCCAAGGAAAGGAGGTGCCATGTCACTGGTGCTTTATACAGCAGGGAGCACAGTTCAAGTTGGCCAACAGTCACTTTTAAAATGCCAATATTTATCTCCTGGACGAGGTTCTCCATTCTCTGCAAATATTGAGGCCTAGGATGAATAATTTTAGATGTTGACTTAAAAATGCATGGGAAGGCTCATTCGACGGGTGTGGCCAGAATTGGAGGTAGGTGGGCAGGAAGGCGTCCAGGGCGAGATGTGGTCAGTTTTGGGGCATATTTCAAGGTTTCACACAAAATGGTGCAGGAAACATGTAATAGGTCACACGGTTTTTAAACGCAATGCTTTTAGGGAGCTGAGAGACAAAAGCATTTCTTTGAAGAAACTTGCCCAGCCAGGTGCCCCCTCTGCAGGTCTGCAATGATTATCCACCTAATGGATGCCTCCTGGTGAGTGTCCTCAGCTACCAGCTCAGGACCTGCCAACCATCGACCTGCCGGCCGAAACCTTGAGCATCACTCAAAGGGTGCTCCCAGGACTCCTGAGGGTGAAGACCCTCTGGGAGCTCCAGTCCTGCCACTCTGGCCCCAACTGAAATTTCGGGGGGGCGGCCAGGAGCCCCCCACCCCTGAGGTCCAGCATTTGAGATCTGCAGCTTTAACATCAGGAGCTCGTGGCCTAATTCAAGGCGCACACCCCTCACCAAACCACCCTGAGAGTCAGTCCTTGGCAAACCCCACAAGGACAATTTCCCAACACTGTCCGACCAGTCACTGGGCGCAGGCCCCACCCCCTCCCTGCACCGACATCTGGCAGCCAATCACCAGTAGCCCTGCTCTCCACTGCAGCTGCCAGCAAACTCCTAGCAGCCCCACAGGCTTTTATGGGCTTAATCTCCCAGAAAGAGACACGGGCCTCAGCTGCACACCAGGGTCCCGACCCTGAGCTTCAGGCAGGCTCTGGGATTGGCCCCAGGACTGAGCTGGCCTCCCCGCTACCCTGTGAAGACTAGAAACCCCTTGAGGGCTAGGAAGGCTCATGCCAGGTACAAACTTATCCCCCAAAGCCTGCCTCAGTATCCCCCCAGAGACACATTCCCTAGCCACTTCTAAACATTCCTGGAATCTGCTTCCAAAGAAAATAAAAAGGGCCTATGGCATCAAGAAGTCTGATCAGAAACTCTTGTTTTCATTCTCCAGCTATAGCTCTTTTCACAAGCAGTTACAAGAATAATGGTCTAACCAGACAAATCTTCCTGCTGGGTCACCGGCTCCCTCGCCCTGTGTGTGGTTGTGCGTGGTTGTGTGGTGCAGGGGCCTGAGGGCTGGGCTAGCTCTCCCAGGCTGCTTGCAGTCCCAGCTGCCCCACTCCCTAGCTGTGTGACCTCAGGCTAGTGGTTTCCCTCCTCTGAGCTTCAGGCTCCAAATCTGTGAAATGAGAAGAATCAATCTCTCTCTTTCTTTCTCTTTCTCTCTCTCTCTCTCTCTCTCTCTCTCTCTCTCTCTCTGGAGTTCTCTGAGGCCCGAATGAGGTCATCCAGAACAAGAGTGTCAACGCAAGCCCTGCCAGGAGGGAAATACTGAGCGAGTGGGAATACTGGCCATCCTCTGTGGTGGCTGCTGGCATTGTCAGGGGTTCCCTGATCTTGGGACAAGAAGGAGACAGACCATTTCGGCCAAGGTCCCAGTGCAGTGCAGGCAAAGAAATGATGAGACATCCCAGACCTCCTCCAGGTGGTTCTATATCCACCGCTCCCCACCTACTCCACAGTGGGCTGAGGACCCTCTATCTGCCCTACAGCACCCGAAGGTCAACTCTATCACAACCCATGTGCCACTATGCAGGAACTGGCCCACCCCTGCTCTTCCCCCCACTAGCCCGGAAGCTCCCAGGGTGAGGGTGGGCCAGCCCCTGGGGCCAGCTCCCAGCCTGGTGCTCAGTGGTGGCAGGCCCTCAGATGCAACACGCAGAGAAAATCTGATATACCCTAGATCACCTCAGACCATTGGAGAAGGCAGGCCCCTCGCTGGGTGGGAGGGTCAGGTGCAAGAGCCAGGTCACCAGGGTCTCACTGCTTGGGACGCTAGGCTATAAGCCTTTCACCCAATCAGTTTGCAGGCTTTCAACAAGTGGGAGGAGTGGGGGGTGAGGGGTGGGGTGTGATAGATAGATAGATAGATAGATAGATAGATAGATAGATAGATAGATAGTGGTGGTGCTGGGGCCTCCAAAGATTTTTTTTAAAAACTGGCTTTTGTTCAAGGCGATTACCTCCCCACCTCTTCGAAAACTTCCCTAGGTCAAAGCAGAGAGAATCCAGGTAGTTCACAGAGATCACTTTGAGGAAGAGGATCCCAAATGTCCCCTCCCTGCGGCTTGGGACAAAGGGAGACTCCAGGGGAGGCTGGAACTAGACGGTCCCCCGGGGCTCTTCTGGCCACACCCCTGCCTCCCAGGGAGTGGTTGTCCGCCGTTTACACTGCAGGAGGGGGAGCTCTTGAGAGGTGGGCATTCAGGGGTCTCGGGGCTAGGACGTGGATGGGAGCTTCACTGCCAGGATTCCCTTGGGGGGGAGGGGCAGATCTTGACCTTCCTGGCAACTAAACTCCCAAAATGGAGTCCCATTTTGGAAAACCCCCATTACTACCCCAAGGTGACAAGGACGCCAGAACTCTACACATTAGGACTCTGACATAGTTGCAAATAATGCCAGTAGAAGAAAGAATTACTTTCCTATAAAAATCCGTCTCTACTAGTGTTTTCCTCTACATTGGTCAACTCCTGGCGTGTTTTTCTTAGTTTCAAGCTTTTTCTTCCACCTCGCTCCCCACCACTGATGGAATAAAATGTGATACTATCTGAGAACTGTTTTATCTCTTCCTGGAGGCATTCCTCACAGCTGACCCTTGACCCCCGAAGGCCAGGGCTCCCTCTAGACCGGACCCTGCAGGGGCCCCCCTGCCCAAGTCACCAGCAGAGGGGGGCCCTGCTCACAGGCCCAAAAACTGGCCCCGAGAAACGAAGGAAAGCCCCCTTGGAAACGCTCCTGAATACGAATAGGGCTTTCTCAAGCAAATTACACTTGTGGGGACAGTCTTTAGAAGATCCCCTACCGCAGTCCCCTAAGTGACTGGATTTGTTCAAAGCAGCCAAGCGCTGTCAACAATGCCTGCTGGGAGCTGCCTTGATAGGCAAAATGACCTTATTCATGAAGCACTCCTGTTGCTACTTGAGCAGTTGCTCCTTCAATACCGACCCAAAGGAGACCCCAGCTTTCCACTCAATTCCTCCTTTCTGGAAAACCAGAAATCCCAAAGCCCCTAGGATGGCCCCCACTTCCTTGAGAGTGCTGCTGCCCGGCCGACTTACATCCAGCCACTGTGAAGGCAGCCTAACTCCTATCGAGACAGGGGTCTCCCTCTGGCCTCCTTAAGGATACCAGGGCTTCCCAGGGAAAACTCCACCTACCGCTTCCCAACAGCTCCTTTCCCCCTAGGATGACCGTGGAACCCCCCAGTAGGAGCAAATCTCCAGGAGTGGTGTGAAAACTGAGGCGAGGTTCGCACTCTCCCCAAGGGTTGTTCTGGACACTCCGGAACCCCCAACGCCCGCAGGTCGTCACTGACTCTCGGGTAGCATCAGGGCGCAGGCATGGGGCTGACTCCAGGGGCCACACACACTCCCGGGCCGGGCAGCAGGGTCGAGGGCCGAGTCCCAGGTAGAGATCAAAGCGCCGCCCCAACGGAGGGCCTCCGAAATTACCTCTCTGATTCTTGGAGCTTAATTTAATTAGAGGACTGACCTCATTAATTGGAACTTGAGTTCTGCACAAAAAGAGGTCACGAAACCATCCAATTTACTACCTCCAATTTCCAGATGGAAGCCACTTCGTTTCTGGAGGCCTCTGAGACTCCCGGGGCTGTGCCCACAACTGCCGGCGGCCAGGCCCCCAAGTACCGCGACCTAAGCGGCCCAAGCGCCTTCCTTCCAGCCGCCCAGGGTCGCTTTAAAAGCTCCTCCACGAACTCCATGGCCAAGAGCACCGATCTCGCCCCGTTGGGGCGCCCCCAGCCCCAGAGAAACCCAAACCTCGCCTGCGAGCCCGCGCTCACACCCCGCGGAGCCCCGAGACCCGCGCGAGGAGGTCCAGGGGGGCCGCGCCTTCCGACCCGGGTGCTGAGGTCCACCCGGCCCCCGCGCCCTCCGAACCCAGGCGGCGAGGTCTACCTGCTGCGGAGCGCACCCTCCGAACCCGGGCGGCGAGGGCCACGCCGGCCCCCGCGCCCTCCGGTCCCGGCCGAGGCCCTCCACGGGGGTCGCACCTGCTTGCGCAATCCGGCGGCCCCAGCTCCGGTGGCGAGGGAGCGGTCGGTGTCTCCAGGCGCGCCCCGCGCCCCGGCAGCCCTGCGGAGGCGCCTGGGCCGCGGGCTGCGCGGGCGGAGCTGCCCGGCCGCCGGGAGGAGGGATGCCCGGGCGAAAGTTGCCAGGGAAACTTGATCAACTCGAGCGCGCCGGTGCCAGCCTCCTGCATAATTCACGGGCGGCGGCGGCGGGCCGCCGGGGGCCCCTCACCTGCACCGGCCGGGTCCTCCCCCCCAATCCCGGCTGGGGCGCGCAGCGGGCAGAGGCCCGGCACCAGGCGCCGGCGCTGCGCGACCCCGGGACTGGGGGGACCGACCCGCGGCGCCCCGGGCCTGCGCCGGCCGCAGCCTCCCGGAGCCCGCTGCTCCAGACGCGCGCACCTGCATGGGGGCTCTGCGCGCCGGCTCCGGGCTGGGTGACCGCTGCGGGGTCCCTGGGGACCCTGCGCCCGCGGCTTGGGTCCCCGCCCCCCGCGCGCCCCCTGGCGGCCCCGAGCCCGCTCCTCGGCCAAGCCTACGGACCCCAGTCCCCAGGCCGGCGGGTGGCGACCGAGGGCAGCCAGACCCCGGGCAGACCCCGGAGGTAGGTCCGAGCTGCCCCGGCGGGAGGCGCGGGACGCGGCAGGGGTGAGCAGGCGAGGGCTCCCGCGCGCCGCGCCCACGCCTCTGCCAGAGCGCCTTACGCCGGCCCCTACCCCGAAGGAAGCCGGGCGGAGGTGTCTTCACTGAGAAGCGCCCCCCCGCACGCGCGGAACCCTCCTCCCCACCCCCACCCCACCCCCACCGCCGCTCCCGCGGGCCCAGGTCTGCGCCTACCCGGTACTTGGTGCTCGGGGCAGCCCGACGCACCCAGCGCACAGCTGGCGGGCAGGACCGGGCGCCCGGGGCCACCTCCCGCGGTCCCGGCCACCGCGCCCCGCGCCCGCAGCGCCCTGCGCCCCCGCCGCCGCTTACCTCGCTCGGCGGCCGCCCGGGAGTCAGGCCAAGGAGAGCCCCGGGGAGGGGGCGAGTCCGCGCGCACCTGGCTCCGCCGCGGGGACCCGAGCGGCGCCGCGCCCAGCCCGGCCGGAGCGCCCGAGTCGCCGGAGCCGCCGCGCGCAGGTGTCGGGGGGCGGGGTGGGGGGTGGGGGGCGCCGCGGCCCCGCCCCGCGCTGCAGCCCGGGCCGGGGGCTCGCGGCGGGGTGCTCAGCGGTCCCTCCCCTCGGCCCCGCGCGGGCGGCCCGGGCCGGAGACGGTGGGGGAGGGGTCCTCTCGGCGCCGAAGGGCGCGCGCCGCCGGGACCCGCCTGCGCGGCCCCCGCCCCCTCCCGCGCCCCCCCGCGCCCCCCCGCGCCCTCCCGCGCCGCGGCCCCCGCCCCCGGCACCTGCCCCGGCCGCTCGGGCGCGGCGCGCGGGGTCTGTTGTGGCAACCCCGGGGCCGCCTCCGCCCGCCCCGCCCCGCCCCGGGCTGCGCCGCTCGCCGCCCCCTTCCCCCAGCGAGCCCCGACACCGCCAGGTCCTTTAGCTCTGTAAGGCCGGGTTGGCTGTGCGCGGTTACCCGGAACGCAGCCGGCTCCCGCCCCGAGCGCTTTGCTAACAGGATTCGGAAGCGCAGAGGCCCTCGGCACAGCGGCGCGTTTGCAGAGCCCGGAAAACTTTGTGCCCGGGTGACACGCCGCCCTCTGCCTCCCGGCACCCTCCACCCGGGCGCCTGCCCTCCGGGGGCCGCTGTCCTCTCGCCACGGAACCGTTCAGGGGGAGGGCAGGGGAGTAAAAGCCAACCGCTCGGAGGAGAGGCAAAGGGCAGCCTCCGGGGACGCCCAGGAATCCTGTTATTATCCAGGGCTGGGGAATGGCCAGGTTTACCAAAACCCGGGGAGGGTCCTCGGAGCCCTGGCCCCCAGCTCCCAGCTGCGACTCGGTGGTGGATTTACTCCTCCCAACCTGATGCATGAGCAATTGTCTAATAATTTCTCAAGCCCCTAATAATTCACTGCTAATTACACCAGCCACGGAGGTTTCTATGTCCTGAGTTTTCCAATGTTCTGGAAGGGAAAGCAGTTCCTGCCCAAGATTTGCAATGTGAGTTGGGGGTGGGGGTGGGGGTGGGGCGGCAGATGGGGAGTCCTTGGGGTCACAAACCCTCCAGGCTGTGATGTGGAACATGCTTCCAGGACAGGAAGCCTTCCATGTTTCAAAACCCACCCTTGTGTCTCCCCAGGAAAAGTATACAGACTATAAATACATTTCTATTTTTATGTATTTCTAATGTATTGCAATATACATACTTTTAAAACTCAATCTTATAGAACATGCCTGAGAGATTTGCATGGGCCAGTGACTCCAACACACCAAAGGCAAAGTTAAATATTTGCTCTAGATACTTTTTTTTTTGTCCTCTGCTTGCATAATTGTCCCACATTTCAAAGAAGTCTTTAAAAGCACTTGGGTTAAAAAAAATAAAAAAAAGGTTGTATTTGGGGCCTAAATATTTCAGGACACATGTGGAGCAAATACTGTAACTCCTCGAGGGCAACTGCCAAATGCAAACCTCTTTTCTGTCCTCTGCTTCCTTAAGCATGAGACTTAATAAAATGTTTGTTGAGTGAATAAAGGAGGCAATCAATCAAATAATAATAATCCTCAAGCAGAAAGCATGAGGCCTGGCAGGATCCAACAGGCATAATTTCTTTGACATGGAAGCAGGTGATCCTGCAGCACAGGGAGAGGATAGGTCAGCAGAATGTTCCGATGTTCTTTGGGTTGGTCAGTGGCAGATCCAACATTATGTGGCTTCTGGTGGGCTTGGGGTCGCTTTATCTTCCCATAACTTACATCAGACCCTGTGACCCCAAACAAAACCTCTCATCTAAACAAAGCCATGTGTTTGCCTACAATTCCAACTCAAAGAGGAGTCCCCAACATGTCACTGCCTCCAACCAGATTCCTACCGCCCCCACACACACACTCCTCCCCAGGTTTCTGGGACTACCTGGAACACAGCAGAGGAAGCTGCTGGCCACAGTGCAGCTGTGGACACATTTCTGTTGTCCCCACAGAGGACCCCAGTGTCAAAGTCACTCTGCTATCTTCAAGAAACACTTCCCCAGGGACCTAGGCCCCCACCAGCCTGTCTACCCCAGGGGACACCCCTTGGCCACCCCTTGGCCACTCCTCCAGTCCCCCATCTGTTTGTTGCCCTCAAGTGAAGAGCCCCTTGTGAAAGGCTGCCAACCAAGGACCCTGCAACAGCGCCTTTTCAAACCCCTTCTTGCTCACCACGAGTGACTTTGGTTTTCGGGGTGCACCTTCACCCCTGACAGCCCATCCCTGCTGTGGTTTGACGCTTCATACTGCTCGAAGCTTTTCAGCCGTCTCATGTGCAATGGGCCCAGGGTGGTACGTGTCATAAGGCACCTTGTTTTCGTTTTGGTGTAGGAACAGGGAAATAATCTTTTTTGCTTCCGAATTTCAGACCTCTCTATTTTCATTTCTGTAAGCGGCCTTTTCGTGGGTCCCCACCCCACAAACATGTACGATGATGTTGAAAAGAGCTTGCCGGAAGGTATACGGTTTTTGCTTTGATGAACTCTTCTTTCCATAGAACCTGAAGCAATCAGCCACCAGTCACAGCATTTAGGGGCTGCCCACTGAGCACAGAGCACCCCAGGACTTCCCGGAAAAAGTAGCTATTTTACAGAGTACTCAAAACTGGGACACTGCACTGTTAAGAGAGGTAAAACATAACCAACTTCTCTGTCCTGGGAGAAACATTATAAATATTTTGTGGCTTAGATTAACCCAGAGGCTCATTGCTTTCTGCAGCAGGCCTGTCTCCAGAGCAGCATGCTTGGGCTGCCGAAGTGGGAGTAACGCAACCCAACCCTCCAGCTACCCGGTGGGAAGCTGAGGTACAAGGAGGGACAGGACATGGGGTCAGAGCCAGGTCAAGGCAGGTGTGCGCAGGTCAAGGCAGGTAAAGGCAGGTGTGCACAGGTCAAGGCAGGTGTGCACAGGTGAAGTCAGGTGAAGGCAGATAAAGGTAGACACTCCAGCCAACAAGTTTGCCTCATTCCCCCATCCCTGCCAGATCCCCATGTTTTTGCAATTTTTTTCTATATGTTTTCCACTACAGAAAGAGTCCTACTTCCCTCACATTACCCCGCACCTCAAATATTGGACAATTCACTCATTTCTCCATAATTTTATGGCAAATTCAAGCTCAGGCACAAACTTGATACTATAAATACTCCCAGATCTTCCAAATCCCTCAACTCCTCGGCAGACGCCTCCCTCATTGCCCTTCTGTATCTCAACAAGGAGTTTTACTACTCCCCATTAATTTCCATGAGTTTATTTTCCATGGATTTGTTTCAAAAGCTTCCTGAAACAGACATCTGGCCCTAAGAGACAAGGCTGCTAACACTGCAAGAGCAGAAGGTGAGACCAGTTTGCCCCTCCTGGGATCTGAGACCACAAGAGGGGCTGGTCAGGAGCTTTCCTTGCTGGGCTGGAGGGGCAGGCGGCAGGGGGCAGGAGGCAAGGGCCCAGGCTCTGCCCTTAAGGCCAGCTTCCAAGCTTCCTGTTCAGAGACTTCTTCAGGCCTCCTGCCCTGACTAGGTCAGCCTGAGGAGGGAAGGAGTCAGATCCCAGGGCAGTTCTCAGTTCTGGTGGAAGCAGCGTGGGAGGCTGGGAGGGGCGAAGCTCAGTGCCACCAGCTGGCCCCCAGTCCACGGACACCTCCCTTGCTTACAGCAGAGACCTTGACAAAACACTTTTATTTGGAAGCTTCCCCCTCTGGGACTCCCCTTCCCTCCCCCCTCGCTCCTGCCTCCAGGGTCACCTCTGAAATATTGCAGGCAGCCTGTACCCAAGTCCTTGTTTCAGGCACAGCTTTCTGGGGAATCCCAAAATAACATGTGATTCTGTGTGACAGTGATGAAGATGAAGCCTTGCCCCATCAGGGACCCCTGGGATTGCCCTGGAGCTGAGGGGAAGTGAGGCCAGAGTGAAGTCATGCTAAGGAGGGAGAGTGCTGATGCAAAGCTACACTAGCAACTTAGTGCACAACAAAACCTATCAGAAGATCCCATTAAAACTGGCTCAGAGACTCTTGGGGTTTGCTTGGCAAGCAAAAAAAGAAGTAAACCTTTAAGATCACCAACAGACAGAAACAGCAGAGCTTTGAGAAAACAACATGCGTGATAGAGTGAGGGTTATCCCAACAACACTAGAATGCTTCCACATTAGCAAATCTATCAGGAGATACATCTGACCCCAAAAACATCCTAGTTTAAAAAAAAAGTGACTTGAGAATATTTTAAAATTGCTCAGTTTTAAATATGAAACCCAAGCCCAAGCCAGCATCATGTTCCATGTGAAACACTAAATCCTTCTTATTCAATCCAGGAATAAGATAGGAGAGCTGGCTAACATCACCAATACTGAATAGTTCTCTAGGAGTGCCCGCCAATGCAACTGAATAAGAAAATTCAATAAGAAAGGTTACGTATTTTAAAAAGAAGGCAAAAGTATCATTTGGGGAGGCACTGTGATATTCTAACTCGCTGAATTTAGGCAAGTGTCCTGTTCTATCTCTTTCCCAGTTTCCATTCCTGTAATTTCCATACCTGTAATTTCCATTCCTATAAAGTAGGGAGAGAAGCCGCAAAGAGTTGCTAAAAAGGTGAAGGCAGTGAATGTATATAATCTACTCAGAAGCATGCCTTGCAGGCTGTCAGCACATCTTACTTTCTGGAGGATCATTGCCTCTGCTGCTCTTAGACAGGGACTGTTGATACTGAAGAACTGCAATTCTCCCCCTAAACAGCATTAAATTCAAGCCCCATGCTGGCATGCAGTTTATCTGAAAGAAAAAACATGCAAAAACAAAAAAAGTAAAGCCACTTATATCTAGAACATAGAAAAGACTAAATTAAGAAGGCAATCCAATAAAAGAATGGGCAAAAGATTTGCGTAGGCCTCACCCAAGAGGCCATCAAACTGGCGGGCAAGCACATGAAAAGGTGCCCGATTGTATTTGTCGACAGAGAGAAAAAAAAAGCCACTGTGAGATCACTTCCCATTGGCTAACCTGAGGAAAGCAGGCTGTCCCCGGCACTGGAAGGTCTCAGGTCCTTGTCCAGCAGGTGCTGCTGGTGGTGGTACATGGAAACAGCCACCTTAGGAAGTGTTTCTGAAGTGTGTGCTAGGACCCGCTGCTCTACTCAGAGGTGCACACCCGGGAGCAATGAGTGTGTCTGTGCACCAGAAGATGTGTGCAAGAAGGCTCACAGCAGTCAGCAGAGAGGGGAAGGAACAGTGGTGCCACATTCGTGCAAGGAAAGCCCATCCACAGCAACAGTGAATGAACCCTTGCCGCCTGCAAAAGCATGAACTAATCTCGTAATTGGCATGTTCCATGAAAGGGGTGTAATTCCATCTATATAAGTTTGGAAAGCAGGCAGGAATGATCTATGGTGTTGGATGCTGGCACTCGGAGGGAGATGCGGGGGACTTCTGGGTGCTGGAAACATGCTGTCCCTTCATCTGGGAGCTGCTCACACGGGTGGGTTTGCGCTAGGAAAGTTCCTTGGGCTGTGCACTTATGATTTACGCCTTTTCTAAAAATCTGCTAGTCTGTGGTAAAAGTTGACTTCGGAATAGCAAGAAAAACCTCCAGGAAGAAAACAAGTAAAGGAGGCCCAAAATTAAATATACTGAAAAGCTACAGTAATTATAAGGAGTTCACTGATGGCGCCGTTGGCTGACACAGAAATGAAAGCAGCCTCACCATGTCCTCCTGTCTGGCTCTGACTCCAATGTTCTCCCCTTCCCTCCAGATTTCATTGCCACCAGGCCTCGTTGACAGCCTGCTCACGTGGAAGCCAGAGTACAGTATGGGCATCAGCATTGTGTGCTTCTGGAGGGTCTGGGGTCTCCTCGTTCATCTGGACCTGTGGCTCCCACGCACAACCTGGCACACGGTAGACACACAGCACGCACCCAGCACATGCCCAGCGTGTGCCCAGCTTACTTTCAGAGGAGAAAGGGAGGGAGGGAAGGGGGGTAGGAGGTATGGCTTGGGGGGAGCCCAGGACAGAATTCAGTCTGTCATAAATGTGCTTTTAAAAATGTGTTAACCATTTGCTTCAACGTGGATGGAACTGGAGGGTATTATGCTGAGTGAAATAAGTCAATCGGAGAAGGACAAACAGTGTATGTTCTCATTCATTTGGGGAATATAAATAATAGTGAAAGGGAATATAAAGGAAGGGAAAAGAAATGTTGGGAAATATCAGGAAGGGAGACAGAACATAAAGACTCCTAACTCGGGGAAACGAACTAGGGGTGGTGGATGGGGAGGAGGGCGGGGGGTGGAGGGGAATGAGTGACAGGCACTGAGGCGGACACTTGACGGGATGAGCACTGGGTGTTTTTCTGTATGTTGGTAAATTGAACACCAATAAAAATTAATTAAAAAAAATAAAAATAAAAATGTGTTTAAAAATTAAATAAATAAATAAATAAATAAATAAATAAAATAAAAATGTGTAAAGGGGGATCCTTGGGTGGCTCAGCGGTTTAGCACCTGCCTTCAGCCCAGGGTGTGATCCTGGGGACCGGGGATCAAGTCCCACATCAGGCTCCTGCATGGAGCCTGCTTCTCCCTCTGCCTGTGTCTCTGCCTCTCTGTCTCTCTCTGTGTGTTTCTCTTGAATAAATAAATAAAAATATTTTTTTTAAAATGTGTAAAAAGGAGAAGAACTAAGCAATAATTGGCGGCCCAGCAATTTTTTATAAACATAGCTAAATCTCTCACCCACTCCTCCTGACAATGATAAATGACAGATTAAAGATGTAGCCATTGGAGGCACCTGACTGGTGAAGCATCTGACTCTTGGTTTCAGCTCAGGTTCTGATCTCAGGGTCGTGGGATCAAGCCCCATGTCAGGCTCCACGCTCGAGGAGAGTCTGCTTGAGATTCTTTCTCCCTCTGCTCACCCCCACCCCCAAATAAATAAATGAATAAAATCTTGTCTTTAAAAAAAAGATGTAGGGATGCCTGGGTGGCTCAGTGGTTGAGTGTCTGCCTTCGGCTCAATGCATGATCCCAGGGTCCTGGGATCGAGTCCCACACCAGGCTCCCCGCAGGGAGCCTGCTTCTCCCTTTGCCTGTGTCTCTGCTTCTCTCTTTGTGTCTCTTATGAATAAATAAATAAAATCTTTTTAAAAAAAGATATAGCCATTAAATGCAAAATAATAAAACAACAGAGAAAGTCACAGATGATTATTCTTAGAATCCCAAGGCAGAGATAGCTGGAAAGCCTTTCTAAACATGTCAGCTATTCCAAGGGGAAAGTTGAAACCAGGCCACATGAGAGGCAAGGCCTCTCACGAGACAACAGCCTGGGAAACAAAATCAAGTGAAATGAAGGGTGAACAACCAGAGAACATATTTAAACCTATGCATTAACAAGTTAATGTATATCCTAAATATAAAAAAGATCTTTACAAGGTAGACAACTATTTAGAAAGTAATAGAAATCATCATAAAGCCTAATTGAAGAATGGATAAATGACAGAAAAGGAAAAGTTACTTTAAAATATTAAAGGGTGGTGGGATCCCTGGGTGGCGCAGCGGTTTAGCGCCTGCCTTTGGCCCAGGGCGCGATCCTGGAGACCCGGGATCAAATCCCACATTGGGCTCCTGGTGCATGGAGCCTGCTTCTCCCTCTGCCTGTGTCTCTGCCTCTCTCTCTCTCTCTCTCTGTGACTATCATAAATAAATACAATAAATAAATAAATAAATAAATAAATAAATAAATAAATAAAATATTAAAGGTGGTAAATCTTTTCAACAAATGGTACTAGAGTAGCTGAACATTCACGTGGGAAACAAATAAACCTCATACTTGATTTAAAAAATTACATCAGCATGGATCATGAATCAATATAACAGATCAAAGCTACAGAACTCTTAGAGGAAAAGTAGGAGAAAACAGTGTTGGTATGGGGTCAGGCACCAAGATCTTAGCGACCATAGCAAAAGCATGCACCATAAAAGGAAAAAAGGTTAAACTGAATCTCATCAAAGTTTAGACCTTCCACTCTTTGAAAGACATGCTATAAAGAGAATGAAAAGTCACGTCGCAGACCGAGAGAAAATCCTTGCGAATCTCGGGTCTGACAAAGGACTTGCGTCCAGAATACTCCAAACAATGGTTCTTGAAACTCAGCACTGATCTTACAGGTGGCTCAGCACAGACATAGCAGGGGGTTCGGACAGCCCCTTCCACAAAGAAGAGGTGCAGGTGGCCAGCAGTGCACGAAAAGGGGCTCCAGGTCATTAATCATCAGAGAAACTACACGCCTCTTAGAATGACTTCAAGGCTGGGTGCCTGGGTGGCTCAGTCGGTGAAGCATCTGCCTTGGGCTCAGGTCATGATCCCTGGGTCCTGGGGTTGAGCCCCTCATCCGGATCCCTGCTCAGCAGGAAGCCTGCTATTCCCTCTCCTGCTCCCCTTGCTTGTGCATTCTCCCTGTGTATCAAACAAATAAATGAAATCTTAAAAAAAAAAAAAAAAAAAAAAGGAATGACTTCAAGGAAAATAGTTTCCACCAGGACATAGAGCAACTGGATCCTCATCTGTGGCTGGTGGCAATGTGTGAGCACACCACCACCTTGGGAAGCAGCTTGGCAATTCCTCATGAAGTTAACCTATTTGTAATGCATGCTTGTGTGTGTTTGTGTGTGTAACCTAGGTGTTTATCCAAAAGAAATCACACACTTATGTTCACACCACAACCTGTGTAACTATTTGTGGCTCCATGCCAGGGCCCCGTAGACATCCAGGACCCAGCTCCAGGAGCCCTCACACCCTTCCTCCCCCGTCTTGCATCCAACCTATCCCGATTCCCAGCAGGTGCATGAATCCTGCCCTCCATCCATTCCCGCTAGGCCCTGCTGCCTCACTCACAGTCCGTGGGGCCAGGCCACCCTGCAGGAACTCATGGGCTCCCCATCCCCCAGGCCAGATCCAAACTCCTCTTGAGGCCCTCAGGGGTCCCCACCTTCTCACTTTCCCCTCGCCTGTCCTCACCTCTCTCAGGAGTGTCCCCCCATCCCCTCCCTTCAGGGAAACATCCCATTCTGCTCTTGCCCCTTCTCTGTTCCAGTCCTATCCTGCTTGGTGGGAGGGGCCTCCGATCCTTACTGAGCCCCCTACCCAGCTCTCCTTCCTCTGGCTGGAAACCCTGGGGGCTGTCTTGACCAGCTTGGGTTCCTCACATCTGTAGAGGGCCCAGTGGATGTCGCAGCAGGTGTTGGAGGCCCAAACGTCGGGGACAGGCAGAGACATAGCACAGAAGAGGAATGGCAGGTATGAGGTTAGAGTTCACAGAGGTCTTAACAGGGCTCAGCGGCTGCACCAGGGAGGTGGCTCAAGCCCACGTCACTCTCTCAAGGCTGAGCCCTTGGGAACGGCTCCCCCCATGACGCTTTCCAAGGACTGGAGGGCATGAGGAGCCTCGGATTGCCAGGACCACTCATATGCTCTTGGTGACCTCCTCCAAACCAGGTCTCTGAATTAATTTAATGGGAGAAACAGCCATGAAGGGCCACAGCGTGCCAGGGACAAATCCGACATACATTCGGGAGGAATAGCTCAGAAACAATCACAGAAAGGAGGCCAGCATTCACCACCTTCCCCTCCAGAGAAGACATTCCTAAATACGCACACGGTCCACGCAGCGTGGTGCCCGTGGGAGAGATGCATGTTCACAACACGGATATGGGGCCACAACGCTCCAGCAGAAACCCCACATCAATTCTGTATGTGCGCATAGAGAGAGTTGATTTTTGTAAGGAGAATTGACGTGTTGGCATCCACTGCTCTGAAGACAATGTTTTTAAGGGGAGTGACATTTTCTCAAGTTAGAGAAGGAAGGGATCGATAGAGCAATGCATCTTGTCCGTGGCCATTGCCTGGCAAGTGCATGGGGCCACTTGGTAGATTTCCCACTTTGAAAAAAAAAGCCTGCTGGCTTTGCCCTTCCCTAAGTCAGAGCTAAGGAAATTAATTCTAGATGGAAGAGGTAATATAAAAGTCAAAAGAAAATGTCAAACAGTAAATTATTTGACTTTCTCCTACCCGAGTCTCTGCCGGCAGCCTGGAGCGATGGTGGGGGGGGGGGGGGTGCGGTGAGCTACTCACTCCGTAGGGGAGAGTGCCCCCTCCATTGGACACATGTGAAGCAAATGATGGGATCATGTCATGAAAGGTGATTTAACTTCCCTCTCTCTAGGCAGGGCCTATACATAACCACAGGGTGTGGGGCAGGATCTGTGTTAGGGAAACAAGGTGCTGCCCCTGCGGAGCACCTGCAGGTGGGGCTCGGGGTGGGGTCCTGGGACAGGAGGCCATTTCGGGGGCTGCTTGGCCTGCAGTCCAGGGGAGCACCAGAATCCCTGCCTTTGGGGGGGGGTCTGGGGCTCTGCTGCTGGCCTGTGTCTCCCTCCAGGGCTGTAGACCTCCACCCTGCCCCAGGAAGGCCCCCTGTGATGGGTGAGCCAGGCCCACCGCAGTGCTCACCACTGGGGAGTCCAGGGAAGCCAGCCAGGCTGATGCAAACCGGCCCGCAGACTGCTGGGCAGCGTCCTGCCGGTGTCCTCCCTCCCTGTCCCCTGCCATCATGCAGCAGTCCCCTATTATCTAGGTGGCCTGGGCTCCCTCGAGAACCAGCCTGTGCACTCCGAAGCAGCCATGCCCTGGGGACGCTGCTACACCAGCTCACAGATCCCACTGTTTGTCAAATTCCTCCTACAAATTGACTTCAGAAATGGGAACACTGGGGCCAATAGCCACTTGAGGAGCAGAAGTGGGGAGCCTGCAGGACCGTGAGAGGGCACGCACCCCATCACCATGCATCCCCTCCTTCATCCAACATCTACCCCGTTCCCCAAGGGCAGAGTGGAGGTGTCAAGAGTATAGGTGCAAAGGGGGATGCTCTATGGTCAAACCTCTTATAGTCATGAATATCATGTAATTATTATTGTATAACTACATTATTATTTACGATTGTTACATTATTATACGTTGCTATTCACAGTGTGACATTATTATTTATTGTGATTATTAAAATAAGAGAGTAAAAGGATACCAAATTTTTGTAAGGCAGACAATAAAGATAAAAGCACAAGCACCCTCTCACAGTGAAAACCACCTCTCCCTGTCAGCATGTGCCACCACCCCACCCCCGACTAGTCTTATTCCCAGCACATTTCTAAGGTGGAAGGAGACCTGGGTTTGGGAGAAAGAGGAGGAGGAGGAAGGGGAGGAGGGAGAGTGATGGGGGCCAGAGGGGGGGGGCGCTGAGCCAAGCTTCTTTGATCCCAGAATTTCTCTGATTTGTGTTATGGACAATGCCAGCTGATGCTAATTGGGTCCCTGCAAGTGTTTGGACCTCAAAACTACCCCACCCACAGCCCCCTCAACAAAACAAACATGAAACTGTGTTGTTGTGTGTTTGGCAAAACGGGCCAGGGGAAGAATGGATTTCAAAAGTCTTGAACACAGAGAATGGGAACTGTTGTGAAGGAGGCGGGCTGGCCCCGTGGGTGGGTCCAGCTAGGAGCTGGCGCCCACTGCGTGAACTGGCACCCAAGCCCTGGTTCCATTTGTACCCTCTGTATGATGCTGGGGGGCTGGCTTGGGCACGCTGAGCCCCAGATTCGTTGTTTGTCAAATAGGGACAATACTAGTATGTATTTCATTGGGTTTTATCAGGGTAAATGAAATGATGCATAGAAAGTGGCTTAGCACAGAGCCGCTGCTTAATAGATGTGCAGTAAGCACAAGCGATTGCCATTAGGAAGACTGGCTGAGAGAATCAGATATTTAATCTAGAAATAGAAGCCGTGAGTTGGCAGGGGGGCTGCCACTGAGCCCCTGAAGAAATGGCATATGGAAGCCAGTTAGGCTTTGCCCAACTGCCGTTGGCCACGTACCACCCGTGGAACTGCAAGGTGGCAACGGGGGTTCAATGCACAGAACTTTCAATGACGTGGGGCCAGCGGCCCTCTATTGTACTGCATTTGGAGCACATCCTGAAATTCAAGAATCTGGGGGTTGGCGCGGGCCAAAATGGGAAGGACTGACTTTAAAACAAGTTTCAGAATTCTGAGAATACACATTTTTTTTTTTACAATAGTAAAATAAATTGATTTTTCCATTACATTTTCAATTAAAGTTAATTGAATTTTCTTAAAGATAGCAAAACCTGCCCCCTCCGCTCTTGCTGATGGATCTGTTTCTGCCCTGAGCAGATGTCTGGATATACGCCAGAAAGCACCTGGGAACAGTCTGGGAACGCTGGTCACCCTCGGCGCCCACCCGGCAATCCGGCTACAGCGAGCTGTGCCTGTCCTCTACCTGCGGGTCCCCTGTGAGCTGACATAGCACCTGGTAGGGGAGGTGTGTGGGCCGACCCCTGGGACCTCATTCAGGCTTGCTTGGGAATGCTGGACTGTGTCACAGGGACATGCCAATGGGGCTGGGCCGGTGATCAGTATGCAGACTGGCAGCAGGGATCCCGTGGGGCTGGAGTGGTGAGCAAGAGCTGCTAAGTAAGCTCTCGCTGCCCCAAAGAGGGGGGTGCCTGAGGACAGAGAAGGCTTTCAGCTGGACCCTCGCCCCACCCAGAGATCCTCCTAAGCCCCCTTCATTAGCAGTGATTAATGCTGTTGCTGAGCAAGTGTTTGCCTTATAGGCCCCAGTACTGAAGGTTCATTGGCTCGCTAATAACTTAATGGTGACAAGTGCATGACAAGGAATTATAACCATCCTTCACTTAACAGCTCGCTCTCAGCTTCTTTCCATGGATTCCCTGAGTGCCTTTCAACTCAGACTCTGCGGAGGGTTTACCCAGAGAGCCCCGGAGGCCGGGAGGGGACCTGTTTTGCCACTGTGAGAGGCACCAAGGAAAAACGAGCATGGAGCCTTCATGGTGACAGGCTGAAAACGCAGACAATTGTGCAGTATGTAATTAATTATTTTAATCATCACAACTAAATATAGATTACTTCCATACCTGATTTTCTTCTTCTCTTTTTTTTTTTTTTTTTTTGGATTCTATAAGGAGAACTAGAGCTAGCAGAGCTTCACAAGTATGAGATTTTGTTGCCACATGTGTTGCGAAAAATAACAAATTAAACAGAACACACCTTTAAAGAAATCAGGGATTCTGCACAAAGTTGAGGGGCATGTGTGCCCGCCAGTGCCGGCGTGAGGTCAGGACCGAAATACCATCCCACTGGGAGCTCTGACTTCCTCCCAAGACTTCATTTCAGTACTTTGTGTTTTTTTTTAATTTATTATTATTCATGAGAGAGAGAGAGAGAGAGGCAGAGACACAGGCAGAGGGAGAAGCAGGCTCCATGCAGGGAGCCCGACGTGGGACTTGATCCAGAGTCTCCAGAATCACGCCCTGGGCTGAAGGCAGCACCAAACAACTGAGCCATCGGGGCTGCCCTGTTGCTTTGTTTTTAATGTGACCCATCTGAGTCCTGGGAGTAATAACCACCGACGCTGCAGTAAAACAGCCCACCCGGGCGGCCTGTAGGGAAGGTCTGATGATCCTTGTATGGGGCCTGAGAGCTGAAGGGGCTGCTGAGGCCTAAAGCTGGAGCATCGCCCTGCACATTCCTATATGGTGGGTCTAGGAACGAGGGTCCGAAACATGCCAGCTGCGCAAAGGTACAAGCCGGCCTATGAGCCAGCTGTGTGCCCAATCTGGGGACAGCAATGTTGTCAAGGGGTCCCTCTGGCACAAAAGAAGAACAGCTGGGCTGCCAGCAGGGAATGAGGCTGCTCATAGATCAGAGCATGAAGAATATTGCAAGCTAGGCTCTACTTTTCTTCCTTAACGTGACAGATGAGGAAATGTGTGTGTGTGTGTGTATGTGTGTGTGTGTGTGTGTGTGTGTTTGTTTGTTTGTTTGTTTGTTTAAAAATCTGGCTGGTGGGGCACCTGGGTGGCTCAGTGGTTGAGCATGTGCCTTTGGCTCAGGTTGTGATCCAGGGGTCCTGGGATGGAGTCCTGCATCAGGCCCCCTGCATAGAGCCTGCTTCTCCCTCTGCCTGTGTCTCTGCCTCTCTCTATGTCTCTCATGAAGAAAGAAAGAAAGAAAGAAAGAAAGAAAGAAAGAAAGAAAGAAAGAAAGAAAGAAAGAAAGAAAGAAAGAAAGAAAGAAAGAAAGAGAAAGAAAGGAAAAGAAGAAAAGAAGAAAGAATAGAAAAGAAAAAAAGAAAAGAAAAGAAAAGAAAAGAGACCTAGCCAGAGAGTAAACCTTCAGGGGGGCGGGGGCTGTGGTGCTGGGGGCAAGTGAAAAGAACTGTAGCAGCCCCCACAGGCTGAGTTACTCTGTGACAACAAATATCCCCCCATTCTGGGAGGCTCAGTGCAATAATGGTCTGTTTCTTGCCCATCATTGTGAGTCTGGGTGACTCCAGAACAGCTGTCCTCCACTTGCCTCCAAAATTGTCATAGCAAAGGACGAGAGCTAGGGGATGTCCCCACCAGCTCTTGTGTGTCTTCACATTCTGTTTCCACTCAGACCTTACTGGCCAAGGAATGTCCCGCAGCCACGTGTAACCTCAAGGGGAAATGAGATATTCCCTCTGTGTTCCAGAAGGCGGGGAGAACCAGAAATGGGATTGACTGGCCCCTGGCCCCGTCAGGCTTGTGGTGAGACCACGTTCCCTATGAACATGCAGGGTCAGCATTCCTAGGGACTAGGCCTCTCACCATGAGTGAATTGTTCCGATATTGGTTATTTCTCCTCCCTGGGAGCAGACAACCTATTCCTCTCCTGTTATCAATAAGAGTGTAAAAACCACAGGATGCACGCACACGTACACACACTCCTAAGCCAGTGGCATAGGAGCCTCCAGCGTGGAAACTTTGGTCTTAGGGTCAAGCGGACCTGAATCTGAGACCTGCCTGGACTAAACCTCAGTCCTGACATTTCTCAAATGAGATGGTGATGACCACCTCATCCAGTTATATAATTTAAGTAAAATGCTCCCAATAAGTGCTCAGAGGTGAGATTTCATCAGCTATTACCATTGTTGGTACTGATAGCCTAAGTCACATCCCGCTCACTAACATGCACACAATTCAAGTCCAGAAAACAACATCCGAGATCTCAAAAGCTGTTACACCAGCTACTGAATATCAGCACAAATGGTTGGTCTGATGTCTTGCTCGTGGTTGCTCAGCAGAACCCCAGCAGCCTTTGTCATTTCTTTCCGTGCAGCGCCCAGGTGATATTCTTGTTCTGAAAATAGCTACTCTACTCCATCCCCCACCCCACCCAGCCACCCCTTCAGGGGCCAAGGGCCCTTGTCTATCCCATGGCTCTGGCCTGCTTTGTTCTGTGGAATCTGGATGGGACTGGCCATTCTGAGCCTACACAGATGATACATCCTCACTTGTCCTGATGCCCCGGATGCACCTGCTCCATCAGCCTCAGCCCCAGAACAGGGGATGTGTGGAGTGGAACTGACCCCAAGCTCATCTGACCCACAGCCTGGAACCCTGCCCAGTAGAGCCCAGCAGGAATGGCAGAGCCATGGGTAGCCCTTCACCTGTGAGTAAGAAACACATGCATGGTGGTGGAAAGCCCGGAGGATTTGGGGGTTGTTTGTTACTGTAGCAAAAGCTGACTATACACTTAGTATATGAAAGGTCTCAGCCCTTGGCCAGATCACAGACCTACATTCACCTTTAGCATTAAATGAGATTTAAATGACATACATTTGTTAACGCAGAGCAATGTCTCCAATGTTGTAGATTGAAAATGACTAGTTTGAAACTATTTTTGTTGTTATATATGTATTCAAAACCTCTCGTGCTTGCATACTACCATAAATACACAAACATATGTGAACACACATACTGCATACTAAAAAGTTAATGATATTTGTCTCTTAATTTGGAGTTATTATGGTGATTCTTCAGAAATATGGTTTTGCATTCTTTTTAAATTATAACATTACATAGAAGTTAAAAAAAAAAAAAAAGCCCAAGCCTGATAAACAGGATATCCATGAGAAAAGCCTTCTTCCTACTGTGACCCACAGTTTCATGTATCAGAGGTAATAGTTCCATGGTGTCGTTCTAGAAATATTCCCCATATTTTCAAATGACTGTAATTCAACAAGTAGCCAACAAACTACAGTTTAATCAGTCTCTCAGAGAACAGACATAGTGTTCTAAAATAATATTAGATTTAGGACTAATTCTTAGTGTACTGCATGGAACTAATCTGTTTCTCATTAAAATTATGGATTAAATTGTAATCCCCACATTTCTACAAGTAAGAAAAATAAAGCCTTTGTACCCTTGTTTACCTAATCGAAGGTTTGTATTTAGCTTTGAGAAAAGAAATCTTATTTATTGCAAGAATTCAGGGTTATTCATTCTGTCATTAGATCCATTTTTAAAAAAATCTTTATTAAAGGATTTTAGAGAAAGGAAAACATTCCTTCCAGGTCTGGTTGGTTCTCCGGCACTTCTGGGCCTGCCCCACAGATTACAGATCCTTCTGTTTCTAGTGGGTTTTGCCATTTAAAGCTGAAGCCACGTGAGTGGAAAGAAAATAAATGCCCATATTAGGTTTTCTGGAAGTTTATTGTGCGTTTGTTTCTATGACACAGATATGTTATTCATGGAGGCAACCAAGGGGAAAAGCAGAATCTGGCACAGTCGGTATATGAGCCAGTATATGTGAGGGGCGCATTCCCAGAACACGGGTGTCCTTTCTCTGGTGTAGTGTCTCTCCTGGTTTGAAAGAGTTAAGTTGTTGAAATCTGCTAATTTGTTGGTGGAATGTGACCTTTCCTGAGCCAGGGGAGCACACACACCCCCACCCACCCCTGCTCCCAGGAAGGCAGTTTCCCCTGGGATGTAAAAGGTGAGACCCAGAGAGGAAGGTGTGGCGGCCCAGCCTTGGCGGCTACCGCCCATGAGGGTCTGTTCAGGCCCCTCCAGCAGGTGAAGCCTTTGGGTCCTGACATCTGCCTTCAGAGGCCCCTTTATGGCTCTTTCTTGATCCATAATCAATCCATAATCTCCCTCCGGCCTCCCCTTTCCTAGAAGCCCCATCCCCCACCCCGGGCTCCGCATTGCCCTAGATCTGGAAAACCAAGGGGAGGGGAAGAAAGACAACAGAGATGGGAAACTGGAGTCCAAGCCTTGACCGCACTGGGAAACAGTGTGGCAGGTCTTTAAGAATCGAAGCACCCCCCACCCCCCACCCCATCCTGCATGGCCGGGCCCTTCCACTGCTGGTGCTCACCCCAGAGAAACAAGAGCTCACGTCCACACAAAGACTTCTGCGTGGATGTTCGTAACAGCATGACCTGTAACAGCTAAACAGTGGAGGCAACCCAGTTGTCCACCAACAGGTGAACAAACAGGCAAAGTGCACTACGTCTACGCCACAGACGAAACTCAGGAATACAGAGGAGTGAGCTGTCTATATGCGGGTATATGGATTGATTTCAAAATAACAACGCCTAGTGAAAGCTAGCTCGAAAGAAAAAAAAGAAAGAAGCTGTACTGCAGGACTCCATTTATTAAAAAAAAGTCTAGAAAGTACCAGCCAGATCTACAGTGACAGGCAGTGGCCTGGGATCGGGGTCATGTGTGAAGGAGGGACCCCCAGGGGCATGCGGGAGCCTTGGAGTGAGAGGTGTGCTCACCATCCTGATTGTCGTGAGGGTTGTGGGGGAGCACCCATCGTGCTCACGTGGAGACGACTTTGCCCCTCATGTCGGAGACATTTTTGATGTCACACCTGGGGGTCTGCTGGCATCTAGAAGGTAGAGGCCAAGGATGGCGCTGAATACCCTACAAGGCACAGGCCAGCCCCACTAGCAAGGTCTCCAGCTCAAACCCTGGCATGCAGATGTGATGAAACGTACCCAACGGTACATTCACAAATGGCCGGTTTATTGTACCTCAATTCTACGGCAATCAAGCTGTAAAACAGTGAAGTCGCAGCCCTGCCACTTGCTCGCTGGGTGATGTTGGGTTTGTTGCACTGCCTCTCTGAGCCGATTTCTGCTCTGCGGTGTGGGGAACAGCCTTTACTTCCCAGTGCTGTTCAGCATGACATGAGCTCTTGAGATGAGCTGACTGCAGCCATCAGGGGAAGAACGGCATAAATCACCCACAGAAATGACATTTCAACTGGGCTCTAGTCCTTAGAAAATCAGCGGACCAAGTAAAAACAACCTCTGAGTTTTGGGGTCATGCTCCTCTACCTGGGGGCAGGCAGTCTCGCCACCTGTCAGGCACAAGGACTTCGGGATGACCTTGAGGCCTGGCTCTCAACCTGACCCCCACAGGAAATAGGACCCTGATATGATTTACATAAAAGTACATATACTCTGTTTTTTTGTTTTTAATTTTTGGCCACGGTTGTCGTTCACTGGGCTCCAGCCACGAAAACACTCAAGAAAATTGAAGAGGCTTGCAGGTCGAAGGAAGCCCACCTCTCTGAGGCCAGGCCCGGGCCTGGGCTGTGTGCCTGGCGGAGCCGTGTGTGGATTACTGATGCTGGAGACCCAGTCCTCACGGCCTCACCCCTGCTCGGTCCCCCTTGCTTAGTCGCGGTTGCACCTTGAGGAGAGAGCAGCTTAGGAGACAGGAGTGCGGAGCCCTCAATCGGCTCTTTGTTGGCAGGGTAGGTGGGTGAGAAAAACAGAGGCTCTGGCAGCCCGAACACAACGCCTTTGTCTGGAGGCTGTGCCTGTTCCAGGTCCCATCAGAATCCAGTGGTTGGGGAAGCAGGGTTACCCTCCCCGCCCCCCATGCCCTGTGGCACCCTCAGGCACCCTCCGGTCTCATGTGCAAAAGGCTGTCTGTCCTTGGGAGGTGGCAGGTGGAACCAGGCAAGAGGAGGAGCACAGGCAGCTGCTGGGCTCCTCGATGGGGTCCCTTATCCCGACAACATGCAGCAGGCTCTGGTCGACATGGGATAGGCCCCCTGAGAACCCCAGGACCCTCTGCTGTGCTCCTCTGGGAACATGGAGCCACATCGGGTCCACCGGGTGATGTGAAAAGCTCTCCCTTCTGACCATGCCTCAGCCCTGCCCCGGGGCCTTCCCTGTCTGCAGGATAAATCCCTAACGCTGCAGAATAAGGGTGGAGGCCGTCAGCCCGGGGCCTACCCCCAGGATTCATGACCCTCCAGGCTTAGATTTGACGGTCCAGGCGAAGCAAATCGCCCTGGAGCATCCTGTCTTTGCCCAAGGTGTTCCCTCCGCTGACAATGCCGTTCCCATTTCTCCTGTGCAGTCCTCGGGGCTCCTGTGGGATAGTAGCCCCTCCTGGCACACGACCCGGATGCCTGAGGCTGGGTGACACCCCTGGGCACCATGTAGCCTCATTCTCCCATCATCGCTTTTTTTTTTTTAAGATTGTATTTATTTATTCATGAGAGACACACAGAGAGAAGCAGAGACACAGGCAGAGGGAGAAGCAGGCTTCTCGCAGGGAACCGGATGCGGGACTCGATCTCCAGACCCGTGATCAGGACCTGAGCTGAAAGCAGACGCTCAACCGCTGAGCCACCCAGGTGTCCCCTATCATCACCTTGATGGTGGAGCTGGCCTTAACTGGCAGGTGTCCCTCTCCCCAGTTAGACCGAGGTAGAGGCCATATCTGGGTCACTGAATCCTCAGTTCCTCGGTGTGGCATTCAGAGACTGATGCAGAGAAGTCCTCATCTGCCGTGTGTTGAATAAGTGTGCTCAGTAAGAGTTGAATGAAACGGGCTTTCTTAAGAGGATTTTATAACCTCAAGTATCAGGCAGAAAGAAGGGACAGCTGGTGGCCGGCCAGCCGCCCGTGGAGAGGAGATGCCAGCTTCTCAGAGCTCTACCCAGCCATCAGGTCTCCAGGCCCTTTTAGGACAAGAGGTGCCATTGAAGCTGACGGGGTGCCAGCTGCCTGGTTCGGAACAGGCCAGGCTGGTTGGGTTGGTTGTGTGGGGCAAGAATCAGGAAGAAGGGGTTCCTCATAATCCAGCTTGTTTATCCAACAAACAATAAAACAGGGCAGGATTGTTCAGAGAAGCAGGATGGAGTCCGTGAGAGAGACCCCACTGGACTGAGAGGTCTGTTCAAGAATGCGCAGAGCCTGGGAAACAGAGAGGCCCGGGAGCCAGCTGTGAGGACGTGGGGCTGGGGCCCAGGGCTGTGGTGTGCCTGAGCAGCTGGCATCAGTTCCAAAGGGAAAATTGTGTGCATTTTGTCCCGGCTCTGTGGTCACTGATGTCACCGTATGTGAGGGTCAATTTTATGTGCCAAAGAGACTGGGTTACGGGCAGGGGGGCAGATATTTAGTTAAACATGATTCTGGGTGTATCTGTGTTGATGTTTCTGGATGAGATTAGCAGATTAGCATTTGAATAGGTAGACTGAGGCAAGCAGATTGTCCTCCAGTGTGGGTGGGCCTCATCCAATCAGTTGAGGAGAGGGTCTAATTAGAACAAGAGGCTGAAAGGGCACCTGGGTGGCTCAGTGGGCTAAGCGTCTGCCTTTGGCTCAGGTCACGATCCTGGAGTCCAGGAATCGGGCCTCATGTTGGGCTCCCTGCTCAGCAGGGAGTCTGCTTCTCCTTCTGCCTCTCTCCCTGCTCAGTGCTCTCACATTCCTCAAATAGATAAATAACATCTTAAAAAAAAAAAAAAAAAAGCACAAGAGGCCAAGGAAGGGAAAATTCTTTTTCTCTACCTGCCTGTCTTTGAGCTGGGACTTTGGTCCCCTGACTTTGAAGTCAGATTCAGACTGGGAACTTGAACTTTAGACTGGCTTTCTTGGGTCAGGACCCAATCACCCACCAAATTCCTATAGGAATTACCTCCTAGAGATCATATCTCCAAATGCAGTCACACGGGGGGTTAGGAACTCAACATATCAGCGTGAGGGGGCACAGCTCAGTCCGTGATGATCTCACAGTGTAACATACCCCCTGTGGAAAGGGCACCTCTCTCTGCCAGCACTTTGGATGAGATCTTTGAACTCGAGGCCCGCATGTGCTCTTGACCGCGATCAGCTCTGGGGCTTGTGCATCTCTGAACCGATCGCTATCAGGATGCTCAGACACCCACCAGGCCAAGCTGGGGCCCCCTGCCTACCTCTGCTGCCAGGAGGCCAGCCCACAGGAAGCAGAGGTACGCAGCATCCAGCCCAGTTGATTCTCTAGGAAGGACCATGGTGATCCTTCTGGGGAGAAGACTGGATTCTGGGCAGCCAGAGCCGACACACATCTGTCACACATTGATGTTTTCTGAGCCCTGAGTAGGAACTCCTGGGCGCCTGGCAGTGGACAAGACATATGCCCTGCTCCTCCCTCCAGGCCCCCTGCCCAACCCCCTGGTTGTAAAATCCGGAGACCAAGCAGTGAGCCCGAGCTCCAGGAGCTCCAGCTGCCCAAGGAAGGGAGTGCTCAGCCTGGGATCGTCCCCATCGCTCTCCACCATCCGACGGTGGGTGATTCCCCACTTTTCCTTTATGTTGGGGCCCCTGGGTGCCGGGGCTGTACTAAGTGCCCTCCCCCACACTCAGGCCATGGGCCCTGCTCTCCACCCCCGTCCCATTCAGTGGGTCAGATGCACATGTGTGATACTTTCTCCACTCACTCACTGCTGTTTTTGTTGGTGGTGGTTTTTTTAAAAATTATAATAAAATAACACATAATTTACCATGTTAACTATTTTTAAATATGGTTCTACGGCATTCATTACATTGTTATATGTTCACATTGTCATGCAGGTGTCACTCCACTTGTCTGCAGAACTTTCCATCTTCCCAGATGGATGCTCTGTCCCCATGAGACACTGATGTCATCCTTCCCCCTCTCCTGTGACCACCATCCACTCTCTGTCCCCAGGAGACACTGACCCCATCCCTCCCCTGGCCCTGTGACCACCATCTACTCTCTATCCCCAGGAGACCCTGATCCTGTACCGTCCTGCTGACTGCCCCACACCCTGACTTCCAAAGGCAGAGTGGGGTGGACCCTGGACACACGTCCTGCTGGGGAGGATGCAGAGAGAGTCTCTCCACAGGCCTTCGTGAGCCCGATTCCTGGATAGCAGAGCCACAGGCTCCCCACTCAGTCTGCGGTCCTTGGTCACGGCAGCCCCAGGACGCCGGCACAGCCTTGCCTCGGATGGGGCATCAATCAACATGTAATGTGCAAGTCAGGGGAGGTCCCCCTCGCAAGCTAACCTCGACTGCGACCCACCCAAAACCACTGGCAGAGGGTAGATCCAGGGACGCAGCCCGGTTCATCACAACCGGAAAACTCAAGAGCCGGGAGGGAGACGTGGCCACACGGCGCCGGTAAAAATGCAAGAAACTCTGTTTCACCACTTCCCCAGTTCTCCCACCCAGACTTCGCAATCGATGGAGATTTTTCTTTTTTCTACCCAAAAGCAACGTGTTGTGCAAGCTCAGGTTTCTAGGGACCAGGGAAAGACAGAAACCGCAGTCTCGCGCGCCCCCCAGCCAGCGACACGAGTGGCCTGGCTCCCCCGCGGCATCAGCAGCGTCCAGGGCCACGCTGGTGCTAACCCAGGAGGGAAGCTTCTGGAGAAAATGCAGGCAGGTTTGAGCACGGGCGTGGAATTTATCTGCATCGATGGTCTTTCCTGGAGATAAGCCTTTTTCAGAACTGCGTTTTCTTAAAGAGCATAAAGAAGACTTGTAAGGACACGTAGGCCTCTGCTCTCAGCCTTTCGGAAAAGTTCCCTTCACCAAGGCCAGTGCGGGGCCCACCTCTGTGGGCCAGCGACTGTCCCCCTGGGGTCCCCTGGTGGCAAGGGCAGGGGCAGGGAAGGAGTGGTGTTGGGGACCCTGACAGTGACCAAGGGCCCTCCGGGCTCTGGACACCTGGTCTGGACTGCCATCCTGGGTTCTCCAGCAGCTGCAGGACAACCTGAGCTGCAGGGAGCCCAGTGGTGGTGGGCGGGGGGGCTCCAGGGCAGTCAGCAGATGGGGGCACTGCTGGCCCAATGGGCCACGCCAGGATGAGATCCCCGACCTGAGATGGCCCTCTCTCCCTCGTGCGCCCTGAAGCCCAGTTCCTCCACCCTTCTCCCCATACACAGGCCGTGGCCATGACAAGTCCGGGCAGGAGACAGACACCAAGCAGCTGTCCTGGAGGGGGCTGTACCCCCTGGGCACCCCTACCCATGCCTATCTTGTGGAGATCCGAGAGCTCCGCGGCACGGCAAGGAGGCCACACATGGAGCAGCTACTCCTGCAAAGGGAAGCAGTAGAGCAGGAAGGTGCGGGGGCCACGGCTCTGACTCCCACCTCCGAGCTGGAAACACTGGTGAGCCGCTGTGTGGGCGCCTCTGGGGGCCCAGTGTCACTGTTCTGTAAGTGGTGGGCACTCTGCAGACTGGCAGCTGAGCTATGCAAAGGAGCGCCAATAACAGGAGGTGCCTGGAGCACCCACTACGGCAGAGCCTCCCAGAACAGCTGGTGGGGTTTGCAGAGTGGCCCACAGGTGCCTGGAGTGCCCCCTATGGGCAGAGCCTCCTGGAGCAGCTGACAGTTTGCAGAAACTCTCTGGGTAGCTGGCAGAGTTTGCAGAGTGAGCTAGGAGGCGCCTGGAGAACTCCCTATGGGCAGAGCCTCCCGGAGCAGCTGGCAGAGTTTGCAGAGCCTCCCAAGGTAGCTGGCAGGGTTTGCAGAGCACCAGCCCCGCAGCACCAAGCAGAGCCGGGAGGCACTGGTAGCTCCTGGCTTCACGACTGGCACAGTCTTCTCCTTCAGCTAGCACAGTCTTCTCCTTCAGCTACGCAGCCCCCACACACACCCTTGTAGGCCTATTTGAATTTGAACTTCCCTACAAAGCACCACCTTTTGCTCTTGCCCAGCAAGCGTCGTGTAGTTAATACCCTTCTTACAAATGAAGATTTTCTCACGCTCTCTCCAAAATGAGGAGCTGCGGGAGCCCCCACTCACTGTGTCCATCTGGGGGAGGTGGTCACAGTGTACCGTGGGCCATGCCAGACATTTCCCAGGCCCCGTCACAGTCTGTGCTCCGTCCCTGGGGCTGCCATAATCAGGTGCAAACCAACACAGGTTTATATCTGCAATTCGGAAGCGTGGAAGTCCAAAGAAGTTCATAGGGGGCTATAAAGCCAGCAGTGCCTGTTCTTTCTGGAGGCTTGAAGGGAAAATGTATTTCCTCACTTTCCAGCTTCTAGAGGCTGCCCCATCTCCTAGCTCCTGGGCCCTTCCTCCAGTCCTAAAGCCAGAAATTTGGCATCTTCCTTCTATTCTCTTCTGAATCCCCCAGGTCTTGTCCAAAGTCTGATGCAGCAAGATGCTCAGTAAATACAAGGCAATGAATTATACATGCAGGTATGCACAGGTCTGACTTTCCTAGGCAATTATAAGCATCGGAGAGGCGGCGCTGTGTCTACATCACCCAGCAGGCTGCCCCGATCAAATCCATGCATGATAAGATCTACGTGCCCAGAAACCTGCGTATCAAAGATCAAAACATATTTTCCAATTGGATAAAATTTCTTTGATAAAGCCGTCAGAACGTTAACATGTTACTTTGTTAACTAACGATCCAGAATGCACACTCTAGTATGAATTAGTCCATAAATTATGAAGGAGAAGAATGGGAAGGAGGGGTTGTGCTCATAAAACATGTTAAAGGAGGCCCACTGGTGCCGCCCCAATATATCCTAAGCCCTAACCCCAGGACCTGTGAGTGTGACCTTATTTGGAAATAGTATCTTTGCAGAGGTAATTAAGTTCAGGATTGAAAGAGGACAAGTGTGCTAATGGGAACTGGGGTCCACCCAGGGTCACGGAGCAGAGGACAATGGGAAGGCAGGTGGAGCCTGGAGTGACAGGTTGAAAGCCACGGTCCTCCCCAGAGCTTCCAGAAGTAGCACAGCCCTGCGCACCCTGTAGTTTGGACTTCTGCTCAGAGGTTGAGAGAATCAACTTTCCATGGCTTTAAGCCACGCAGTGTAGCCTCAGAAAAGTAATACACGTGCCGGTGGGACACAAATCAGATGAGACGGCAGAGTGAGGGACCCTCCTGGGGCCAGGGGTCAGTAGGGACAAGTGTGGGGAGCGGTGGGCTCAGGAAGGGGGGTAGGTGCCCGCAGGAAACACCTGCCCTTCCAGACCGTGAGCTTCCGCACAGCATCCCGGCGGTGTTAGAAATGGACTTCTGAAGAAAGACCTCGCCTGGGCTTCCTGGCGGCAGGCCGGCCGGGAAGGGGTCTGTCCTGCAGGGACCCTGCCTCTAAGCAGCACCCCCACGCACCAGTTGGGTGGCAAGCACATTTTTTTTAACGTGACCACCTTTCGAATAAAACACTTAAGGTCACATGTTGGCCAGGTGCATGAAAAGCTGTTGTGGGGTAAGTGGGAAAGCCAAGGGCTGCCTGTCTGTGCGTCATTCCACCCGTGCACTGAAGAAGACAAAGGGTGACCCCTTTCTCATAGGTCTGCCCCCTGTGTCTCCAAGGGCTGCAGGATCTTGAACCTCACCCCAGAGTCTCATTGGGTCCTAGTAACCTGTTGCTGGGTGAGAACCCACCCCCGAAAGTTGCAGCTAACACAGCACCATGAACTCTTCTCTTTACTGCATGACGGGGTGACTGGCTCAGCTTGGGGTCCCTGGTGGGTTTGCAGCCAGCTACTGGCCATGGCGGGGCCACTGGAGGCTCCCTTACTCCTTCCCAGGGCTGGTGGCTGGCGTCTCCTCTGGATGCCCCGAGCTTCCTCTGGGGGAGGCAGGGCCCCGGTGCTGCTTCCCTAGAGCCTCAGAGTCCTGCAGACCCATTCTGCGCATTCTTGTCTTAATAAGCCACTAAGACCACCATCTTTCAGGGGACGGAAATGAGGCTCCGGCTCCCGAAGGCAGAGTGTTGAAGGATGCGCAGACACATTTTGAAGCCACCCACCCCTCTTTCATTCTGGCTTCAGTGGAAGGACGTGAGGCAGATGGGCTCCGGCTCCACAGGACTTACTGTTGCAGACAGTAGCTCTCTCCTCTCAGAGAGGGGACCCCACAGGGATGGCCTGTGACCTGGATCCCAAGCCTCAGTCTCCCCATCAGAGGGGTGGGCTGAGCTGGCAAGCAGTGATCCTCCCCAAAGCCCGGTCCTCTCTGCTGGGGGCCCATGCTCGTAGCCGCCTCCACCACCACAAAAATCTTCCGCAACATGAGCACACTTCCACATTCCTAGAGGTTTAGACAGCTGTACCTGAGAGTTTCACTCACGATTAGATTTGTACTTAAGTAAACCAAGCTCTTGGTCATCCGCTCTGCGTGCAGGACGGCCAGAAGCCATCCCTGCCTGGTTGACGGGAGGTGCCCGGGCACATCGTTGCAGGGGTGCTCTCAGGAGCTGGGGGTGGGGGTGGCCCAGCCATGCCGTGTCCTGCCGAGAGCCACAGGGCCGGGGGCCGAGGGCACCTCATGCCCGCACCTTCCCCTCTGGTTAATGAGCAGTTTGCTTCCCCTCTTGGCGCTGGCCCGTGACCCGGCAAATGCGTGCCCTTCGATCATTACTGACAGATTTCTGAAACAGCCCGTTTGAGGGCTTGGTTGTGCCATGCTTATCCAGTCTGCCGCTTGTCCTCCACAGCCTTCTGCTGCAAACTTGACTTTCTCGGGCCTTCAGAGCACCTGCCCACAGAGGTCGTAATCCAGCCTCCCCGTGTACCCCAGCGAGTCAGATAAAGGACACCACTGCCGAGGACTTACTTGACACACTCACTTGGAAGGGGAATGAGGCCTCCTGGTGGAATCGGCTAGAAGGAAAAGGGGGAGCCCGCTAAGCCCTGCAATCCCACACCTCTCTGCGCCTCGGGGTCCACAGCAGTGAGCAACAGAGCGAGGCCCAGGCTGTACCCACGGGATGGGCAGCTGCAGTTCTGATCTGGAAGGTGGTTCCTGACCTTTGACTCCCGTGGGAGGGATGTTTGGAAGAATGCATGCCCCGCTGCTGGCCAGGAGCCTGGGCTTTGGCCCATGGCAAGACCTCAAGAGAGTGTCTTAATCTCTGCCGTCCATCATCCATCCGTTCATACATTCTGGGTCCAGAAGCCAGCAGGGAAGCTTACAGTTCAGCAGGTGTCACTCCCTGCCCTGTGGCCGTGGCATGGCTCTGTCCTCACGCATCTCTCTGCGGGGAGGGACGATTGGATGCATAAATACTTGAAGTTGAGGTGCATCCTCTGCGGCAGCCCACGGGTCTTAGAAGAGCACACATGCCACAGACATTCGCTGGCTGCCCACGCCCATCTGCCCCGCACTCGTAGCCACAGCTGGATGTTCCCTGGGGTGGCCCTGCGGTTGACTGGGACTTACCCTGCTGTTAGTTGGGAGGGGGCACCCACAGGGACCGTTCGTGTGATTGGACAGCCGTGGGCATGTCACCAGACCTAAGGCAAGCAGTGCTGAGGTGTCCCCTCTGCGGTGGCAGGTGGCGTGGAGATGATCCAATCAGGATGGACGTAGGGGTATTGCTCTGAGGCTGGGAGCAGCACCCGTGCTTGCTGGAAAGCTTCATAATTTCTGCCCAGTACGAAATGAAAATGCAGGGCCCCTGGTTCAAAGCCGAATAAAGTTACCGTTCAGGCACTGAAATATCAATTTCCCCTTATTTCCACAGCATTTCTGTTGACTTGACTCTTGATGGTATTTTTTATTTTTATTATTTATTTATTTTATTTATTAAAGTTTTTTTATTCATGCATGAGAGACAGAGAGAGAGAGAGAGGCAGAGACACAGGCAGAGGGAGAAGCAGGCTCCATGCAGGGAGCCCAATGCAGGACTTGATTCCAGGACCCCAGGATCACAACCTGAGCCGAAGGCAGACGCTCAACCACTGAGTCACCCAGTTGCCCCTCAATGCTATTTTTTAAATCACAACTTAATATTGTTGTAAGCAAAAAAAAAAAAAAATTACATTTAAATTGGTAGCATGGATTTTTTTTAAGATTTATTTATTTATTCATTCATTCATTCATTCATGAAAGAGGCAGAGACACAGGCAGAGGGAGAAGCAGGCTCCCTGCAGGGAACCCAATGCAGGACTTGATCCCAGGACCCCAGGATTACAACCTGAGCCAAAGGTAGATGCTCAATCACTGAGCCACCCGGGCATTCCGAATTGTTAGCATGGATGTTAAGGTTCACCTTTCTACCGCGTGATGCCAGTTTTAAAAGCAAATATGAGAGCATTTAACTTGAACACGGAATCACAGAAATCACAGTTTGCATCTTGCAGCTCACGCTTGCATGTGCGTTTCGCTCCTACAGCACAAAACGAACTCAACTCTGCTACTTCACTCCTCGCTCTGTGCACGGTCTGCCAACACTCTGCCCTCAGCTGACGAATGAGCCAGGATGCCTAGCAGGGGAGCAGCTCTGTGATTGCAAATCTCTCCTCCTTCTACCTCATCAGTGCAGCATCAACTAATACAGGGAAGTCCTGTGAGTAGAGAAGATGGGAGAGCGGATGCAATGGACTGAATCGTGGCCCCTAAATTCTTATGTGGAAGCCCCAATCCCCAGGGTGACCATCTGTGCAGATCCAGTCTTGGAGACATAACTGAGGTGACACGGGGTCACCAGGGTGGCTCTGATCCCATATGACCTCCTTACCAGAGGAGGGATCAGGACACAGACACACACGGAGGGATGACCCTGTGTGGACCCAGGGAGAGCATGACTGTCCTCAACACACACGCAGGGAGAGAGCAGGGAGAGCACGGCTGTCCTCACACACACGCAGAGAGGTCTCAGGAGGGCCCCATGGGCCCGCACCTGGACCTTGGGCTTCAGTCTCTGGGATGGGGGCAACAGTGAGCATCAGCTGTGTGACCCCCAGGCCGTGGTGTTTGTTCTGGTGGCCACAGGAGACTCATACAGATTCCTGGTTGTTCTGTCTTAGAATGACACGTTTTCCTTCCTCATCTGAAGCAAAGTGTGGCCTCTCTGGGTGGAGCCACACTTGCTCGTCTGCAGATGTGACATAATGACCTTGCACTCGCAGTGAGTCCAGTCTGATGCCCATGTGTCACCATAGGTCCCCCCAAATTCTGAGCTCGGGTCATCATACGTGTTGTTCAAGGGCTGACACGGGTGGTGGACGTCACCTGCAAACACAGCTCAGAGACAAATAATTCAGGATTTCAAGTGACAACAGCTCTGAACTGAGAGGGGAACCCTTGTAGACACGGGCCCAGTGGGATCGTGTGGGTCGCACACCTGTGAAGTCAGACCTGAGTCCTGGGTAAAAAGCCAGAGGCTCAGCTGCCCCGTCCACAGGGAGGGATGTTGGAGCTCCAGGACCAGGTTGCAAAGTGAGGCAGGACAGGGGGGATCCAGGGAGGCAACCACAGGGCGACCTCCTCCAGCGTGCTGCTCTGTGCTGCTCTGTGCTGCTCTGTGCTTCCTGCCATGGGAGCCACTTGCTTTGAAGCTCTCTGAGTCCGGCCTCCTGCTTCCTGCAGCATGAAATTGCCAAAGGACAGACCTGGCTCCCAGGCCTCAGTCTCCTCATCTGTGGAGTGGGGATGCCAGGTGCCCACTCTACCTGACGGCATAAGGCTGTGGGATTTTTTTGTGAAAAGCCAGAATGTGGCGAAGAGCGCAGGAATCGCTTGTACGGATTCATCAGATAATCACGGTGACCGGTGACCATTACCTAAGGAGCAGGGAAGGGCGCCTCCTAAAACATCCCTTCTGTCATCTTGTCCCGTCTTTTCAGCCCCACCGTGGACTCCCGGGCAGGCTGATCTGGAACACTGACTGCCGTCTTGTGCAGGGAGAGGGACTCCTGGCTGCTCCCAGCTACGGCCCAGGCTCATTCTGGGGCAACACTCAGACCACCAGCAGGTGAACGCAGGGATCTGGGACCTGGGACCCAGGACCAACATTCTCATTAGCGCTTCTGAGTTTCACGTCACCCTGGGCAGTTTCCTTGAAAGGACTTGAAACCAAAAGGCAAAAACTGTTTTACTTGTTTTCTGGGGCTGACCACTTACCATCTTTTAAGCTGGGGGCTTAAGAGACATTCTCTTACAGCCTGGAGGAAGAAGTATGAGGTCAAGGTGTCAGCAGGGCGCTCCCTCTGGAGGCTCTGGGGGGATCCTTCCTGCCTCTTCCAGCTTCTGGGGGCTCCAGGCATCCCTGGGCTCATGGCCACATCCCTCTGTCTCTGCCTCAGTGGTCATGTGGCCCCTACTCTGTGTCTGAATCTCCCTCTTCTGTCTCTTTGAAAGATGCTAGTCATCGGATTCAGGGCCCAGCCAGGTGATGTAAGATGGGTCATAACAAGATCCTTAACTTGATGGCATCTGCCAAGACCCTTTCCCCAAACCAGGCCACATCCACAGGTTCCAGGATTGGGACATGGGTTTTGAAGGGGCACCATGCAGCCATCACTGCACTGACTCACAGGTGATGGCCACGGAAGCCCTGGCAGGATCCTCTCTGGCCCAGCGCGGGTCTTGACCTCTTGGATACTGCCAGAAACACCTGTTCGGAGGCTCTTGGGCCTGCGTGGTGGGGCAACACTGTGAACGGAGCTTCCTGAGAACAGCTGCCTGCTTCAGAGAGGCCTTGCTTTGCCTTCTCCATTCTGAACGCTGCTCATCGGCCCTCGGGCTGCAAAGTGGTTCCTCCACTGGGCCCTCTTGCCATTTGGGACCAGGTCATTCTCTGTGGTGGGGGTTGTCCTTTGTGTTGAAGGATGCTTAGCAGCTTCCCTGACCCACCAGATGCCTCCCAATCACGACAATTACCAGCATCCTCAGATATTGCCAAATGTCCCCTGCGGGGACAGAGTCACATCCATTGGCTGTATAAGGAAAGGTGGAGACAGCCTGACATTCTGGAATCTGAAGGAGGGACCTGCACTGACTAGCCGTGGGACCCTGGCGTGTTCTGGAATGTTCTGAACCTTAGGTTTCCATAATTGGGGTCTGAATGCTCAATGGTGTTATTGTGATAGGAGCAGGCACTGCGTTTAAGAGGCTGTCATAGAAGAAGTAGGTATTCAACACACGGCATGATACATTTTGATTTGGCCTATTTTCCAAAGGAGAGCATGCTCGGGGGCCTCATGCGCCCTACGCCATGCACAGTGCCAGGCACACAGAAGGGGGTCCCTGGGACACAGCAGCCCATTATCATCCTCTTGTTGAGAGGCCCTAGACTCACTGGCCCAGGATTCTGGAGGCCTAGCCCCTAGCTCCAGCTGCTGGCACCCATGATGTCCCTCTCTCCATGGGACATGAGGGAGACTACACACAACGCTGAAGACACCCCCTCCCCCAGGGGACTGGGGCTTCCTTACCATCCCCAGGTTGCCTGAGGACCCCCCTCCCTGAACTTGCCCTCCATTTGTATTTTGACAAGATGTTTCTGGAATTCTGCGGCTGGCTGGGAGCCATTGTCCCCAGCACAAATAACCATAGCAGTCGTGGGAACTGGCCTCCACCCAAACAGCACCCCAGTCAGGCAGATGGCCTCTGGCCGGGCCATTCAGGATGGCATTGGACGAGGGCCATGCTTGTCTTAAGTGTCCTCATGCCACCCCAGATGTGTGGGAGAGCGTGGACTCCACATCTCCACTTCATTCACTCTGTGGCAGGGTCAAGACAGGAGATAAAATCATAGAGGATTTCAGGATTCCTTTAAAAAATCCACTACATTTGTATATCATGGGTATTTTCTTCCTTCTTTTTCTTGAACAGATGGCACAGGGTCTATCCTCTTAAAAGAATTTTAAGCGCACAATCTAGTATTGTCTCCAGGCACAATTTTGTAGGGCAGGTCTCCAGAGCTGATTCGTCATGTTCAACTGGGACGGAGCATCCCCTGAACAACAGCTCCCATTGCCCTGTTCCCCCCTCCCCTGCAGACAGCCACCTACTCTTTGTCTCTAAGAATTTGACTATTGTAGATATATAAGCAGGATAATGCAGGATTTGTCCTTCGGTGACTAACTTATTTCATTCAGCATGTTCTCCAGGCTCGTCCACGCCATTGCAAATGGCAGGATTTCCTTTTTCATAGCTGAGTAATATTGTATAACAGGCACCAACCACTTTTTTAAAAATCTATTTATCTGCAGGCAGACATTTAGGTTGTTTTCATATCTTGGCTATCGTAAATAATGCCTCTTTGAACATGGGCCTGTAAATGCCCCTTCAAGATCCTGATTTTAATTTTTTTTTTTTTGCACAAATACCCAGAAATGGGATTGCTGGATCACACAGAAATTTAAAGTTTGAGTTGTTGAGGAACCTCTGTACTGTTTCCCACTACAGCGGCCCCAGTTTGCATCCCCACCAATGGGGCGCAAGGTTCACAGTTTCTCCACATCCTTCACCAACGCTAATTTTTAATTTTTTTTGTAGTGGCCATCCCAGCAGGGGTGCAGTGGTATTTCCCTGTGCTTTTTCCCCCACCCGTGCTTTTAATTTGCATTTCTCTGATAATTAGTGAGATGAGCATTTTATATACACCTGTTGGCCATTGTATGTTTCCTTTGGAGAAAAATTTGTTCAAGTCCTTTGCTCATTGTTTAATCAGGTTTGTAGGGTTTGTTATTGAGTGGAGGACTTTTTCTTTATATATACTTGGGGTATTAACTCCTTTTCAGACATACGGTTTGCAAATATTTTCTCCCATTCTGTACTTTGTCTTCCACCTTGTTGATGATTCCCTCTGCTATGAAGAAAGTATTTTTTTCCATCTTTACATTCTTATCTTTGACTCACCAATATGCACTTGAGATTCCTCTGTGCCTTTTCATGGCTTGATGGAGCATTCCTTTTCGTTCCTGGAAAGCATTCTTTGGTACTGATGTGTTCTAATTTCTTTATCCACCACCTATTGAGAAATGTCTCAATTGCTTCCAGGTTTCCTCATGATTATGAATAGAGCTGCTATAAACATTCATGTGCAGTTGTTTTTTTTTTTTTTTTGGTATAGATGTAAGTTTTTTAATCATTTGGGTACATGCAAGGAGTGCAATTGCAGGATTGAATGGTGAGACCATGTTTAGCTTTGTGAGAAACTGCCAAACTGTCCTTCAGAGTGGCTGCAGCACTTGCATTCCCACCAGCAAAGAATAAAACTTCCCGTTGTTCCAAGTCCTCACCCGCATTTGGGTGTTGTCAGTTCTTTGGACTTTAGCCATTCCAAAAATTGTGACATGGTGTGTCATTGTTTTAATCTGCATCTCCCTACTGGGAAATGATATTGAGCATCTTCTCATGTGCTTAGATAAGGACTGAATGTTTGTGTTGCATAAAATTTCATACATTGAAGCCCCACCCCCCAATGCAATGGGGATGGGGTCATTGGGAGGTGATTGGAGACAGATGAGGTCGTGAGGGTGGGACCCTCTCAATGGGATTAGCACCCTTACAAGAAAGATGTGGATAGATAGAGCTGGCTCCTCCTGCATATGAGGACAGAGCTAGACCTGGTCTCCATCTACCAGCCTGGAAGACAGGTCCCACCAGAACCCAATCATGTGGGGACCCTGACCTTGAAACTGTGAGAAATCACTGTTGTGGAAGCCCCTCATCTATGGTATTTCATTATAGCAGCCTGAGCTAAGATAAGTTTGTTTGCTATCAATGTATCTCTTTTGTTGAGATGTCTTTTCAGATCTTCCACCCATTTTTGTCACCCATTTTTAAATAGGGTTATTGTTTTCTTATTATTATGTTTTTAAGATTCTTTGTGTATTTTATTTTTATTTTTATTTTTATTTTTATTTTATTTTTTTAATTAATTTTTATTGGTGTTCAATTTACCAACATACAGAAAAACACCCAGTGCTCATCCCGTCAAGTGTCCACCTCAGTGCCTGTCACCCATTCCCCTCCAACACCCGCCCTCCTCCCCTTCCACCACCCCCTAGATCGTTTCCCAGAGTTAGGAGTCTTTATGTTCTGTCTCCCTTCCTGATATTTCCCAACATTTCTTTTCCCTTCCTTTATATTCCCTTTCACTATTATTCATATGCCCCAAATGAATGAGAACATACACTGTTTGTCCTTCTCCGATTGACTTATTTCACTCAGCATAATACCCTCCAGTTCCATCCACGTTGAAGCAAATGGTGGGTATTTGTCGTTTCTAATTGCTGAGTAATATTCCATTGTATACATAAACCACATCTTCTTTATCCATTCATCTTTCGATGGACACCGAGGCTCCTTCCACAGTTTGGCTATTGTGGCCATTGCTGATAGAAACATCGGGGTGCAGGTGTCCCGACGTTTCATTGCATCTGAATCTTTGGGGTAAATCCCCAACAGTGCAATTGCTGGGTCGTAGGGCAGGTCTATTTTTAACTCTTTGAGGAACCTCCACACAGTTTTCCAGAGTGGCTGCACCAGTTCACATTCCCACCAACAGTGTAAGAGGGTTCCCTTTTCTCCGCATCCTCTCCAACATTTGTTGTTTCCTGCCTTGTTAATTTTCCCCATTCTCACTGGTGTGAGGTGGTATCTCATTGTGGTTTTGATTTGTATTTCCCTGATGGCAAGTGATGCAGAGCATTTTCTCATGTGCATGTTGGCCATGTCCATGTCTTCCTCTGTGAGATTTCTCTTCATGTCTTTTGCCCATTTCATGATTGGATTGTTTGTTTCTTTGGTGTTGAGTTTAATAAGTTCTTTATAGATTTTGGAAACTAGCCCTTTATCTGATATGTCATTTGCAAATATCTTCTCCCATTCTGTAGGTTGTCTTTTAGTTTTGTTGACTGTATCCTTTGCTGTGCAAAAGCTTCTTAACTTGATGAAGTCCCAATAGTTCATTTTTGCTTTTGTTTCTTTTGCCTTCGTGGATGTATCTTGCAAGAAGTTACTGTGGCCGAGTTCAAAAAGGGTGTTGCCTGTGTTCTCCTCTAGGATTTTGATGGAATCTTGTCTCACATTTAGATCTCTCATCCATTTTGAGTTTATCTTTGTGTATGGTGAAAGAGAGTGGTCCAGTTTCATTCTTCTGCATGTGGATGTCCAATTTTCCCAGCACCATTTATTGAAGAGACTGTCTTCCTTCCAATGGATAGTCTTTCCTCCTTTATCGAATATTAGATGACCATAAAGTTCAGGGTCCACTTCTGGGTTCTCTATTCTGTTCCATTGATCTATGTGTCTGTTTTTGTGCCAGTATCACACTGTCTTGATGACCACAGCTTTGTAGTACAACCTGAAATCTGGCATTGTGATGCCCCCAGATATGGTTTTCTTTTTTAAAATTCCCCTGGCTATTCGGGGTCTTTTCTGATTCCACACAAATCTTAAAATAATTTGTTCTAACTCTCTGAAGAAAGTCCATGGTATTTTGATAGGGATTGCATTAAAAGTGTAAATTGCCCTGGGTAATATTGACATTTTTACAATATTAATTCTACCAATCCATGAGCATGGAATATTTTTCCATCTCTTTGTGTCTTCCTCAATTTCTTTCAGAAGTGTTCTATAGTTTTTAGGGTATAGATCCTTTCCCTCTTTGGTTAGGTTTATTCCTAGGTATCTTATGCTTTTGGGTGCAACTGTAAATGGGATTGACTCCTTAATTTCTCTTTCTTCAGTCTCATTGTTAGTGTATAGAAATGCCATTGATTTCTGGGCATTGATTTTGTATCCTGCCACGCTACCAAATTGCTGTATGAGTTCTAGCAATCTTGGGGTGGAGGCTTTTGGGTTTTCTATGTAGAGTATCATGTCATCGGCGAAGAGGGAGAGTTTGACTTCTTCTTTGCCAATTTGAATGCCTTTAATGTCTTTTTGTTGTCTGATTGCTGAGGCGAGGACTTCCAGAACTATGTTGAACAACAGTGGTGAGAGTGGACATCCCTGTCTTGTTCCTGATCTTAGGGGAAAGGCTCCCAGTGCTTCCCCATTGAGAATATTTGCTGTGGGCTTTTCGTAAATGGCTTTTAAGATGTCGAGGAAAGTTCCCTCTATCCCAACACTCTGAAGGGTTTTGATCAGGAATGGATGCTGTATTTTGTCAAATGCTTTCTCTGCATCTAATGAGAGTATCATATGGTTCTTGGTTTTTCTCTTGCTGATATGATGAATCATACTGATGGTTTTACGAGTGTTGAACCAGCCTTGTGTCCCGGGGATAAATCCTACTTGGTCATGGTGAATAATTTTCTTAATGTGTTGTTGGATCCTATTGGCTATTATCTTGTTGAGAATTTTTGCATCCATGTTCATCAGGGATATTGGTCTGTAATTCTCCTTTTTGGTGGGGTCTTTGTCTGGTTTCGGAATTAAGGTGATGCTGGCCTCATACAACGAATTTGGAAGTACTCCATCTCTTTCTATCTTTCCGAACAGCTTTAGTAGAATAGGTATGATTTCTTCTTTAAACGTTTGATAGAATTCCCCTGGGAAGCCATCTGGCCCTGGACTCTTGTGTCTTGGGAGGTTTTTGATGACTGCTTCAATTTCCTCCCTGGTTATTGGCCTGTTCAGGTTTTCTATTTCTTCCTGTTCCAGTTTTGGTAGTTTGTGGCTTTCCAGGAATGCGTCCATTTCTTCTAGATTTCCTAATTTATTGGCGTACAGTCTTTGTGTATTTTAGATCCAAGTTCTTTATCAAAAATGTTTTGCAAATTTTTTTCCAATCTGTGGTTTGTCTTTTCATTCTTTGCAGAACAAACCTTTCTAATTTTAAGAATATTAAACTTATCTAGGAGCACCTGGGTGGCTCAGTTGGTGAAGTGTCTGCCTTTGGCTGAGGTCATGATCTCAGGGTCCTGGGATGGCGCCCCGCATCTGGGCTCCTCCTCAGCGGGGAGCCTGCTTCTTCCTCTCTCTTTGCCCCTCCTCCTGTTCAAGCTCTCTCTTTTGTGCTCTCTCATTCTCTCTCTCTCTCAAATAAATAAGTAAAATCCCTTAAAAAAAGAATATTCAACTTATCTATTTTTTCTCCCATGGATTGTGTTTTTGGTGCCATGTCTAAAATCATGTAGATTTTATCTATGCATTGTTCTAGAAGTTTCACAGCATATTTTATATTTAGGTCATAACCCATTTTGAGTTAATTTTGCATAAGGGTTTGTGTCTGGATTCTTTTTTTATGCATATAGATGTCTAATTGTCCTAGCACAATTTGCTGAAAAGACTATCCTTTCTCCATGAATTGCCTTTGTATCATTATTAAAAATCAGTGGACTGTATTTGTGTGGGTCTCCTTCTGTCCTCTTTGCTTTGTTAACCTTTCTATTTTTTTCTTCTACCAAGGCCATACTGTTTTACTTTCTTTGTTTTCTGTTTTACTTTCTATAGTTTTTAGTAAGTCTTAGCAGTAGGGGTCTTCTTATGTGACTCTTCTTCAGACTTATGTTAGCGATTCCAAGTTCTTTGTCCTTCTGTATAAAGTTTTGAATTGGTTTGTTGACATTTACAGAATAGTTTGCCCAGATTTTGATTGGAACTGCACTGAATCTACAGATTAAACTGAAAAGAGCCAATGTCTTAATGATATTGTCTTTCAACCCATTAACACAAAATATCTTTCCGTTTATCTCTCCATCTAGGTTTTGCTATTTTCTGCAAATAGAATCCAAATGGAGTTTGTTAGATTTCTCTCTCAGTACTTCATTTTCAGGGTGCTGTTTTAAATGATATTACTATTTTTTTTTAAAGATTGTATTTACTTATTCATGAGAGACACACAGGGAGGCAGAGGGAGAAGCAGAGTCCCTGTGGGGAGCCTAATGAGGGACTCGATCCCGGGACCCCAGGATCACACCCTGAGCCAATGGCAGATGCTCAACCACTAAGCCACCCAGGTATCCCAAATGATATTATTTTTTAATGTCAAATTCCAATCACTCATTGTTGTTATAAAAGAAATTAATTGACTTCTGCATATTGACCTTACATTCTCTGATTTTGCTTATCAGTTCTAGGAATTATTTTTGCATATTCTTTGGGGTTTTCTACATAGACAATCATATTACCTGAAAATAAAGTTTTATTTTTTCTTTTCAATCTGTATATCTTTTTATTTCTTTTTCTTGTCTTATTTCATTAGGTAGAACGTCCAGTATGACATTGAATAAGGGTTGTAGGAGAAGAATACTTCCTTGCTTTAGTCTCAGTTTTAAGGGGAAAATATCCAGGCTCACACCATTAAAAGTGACACCAGGGGCACCTGGGTGGCTCAGTTGTTTAAGTTTCCAACTGGATCTCAGCTCAGGTCTTGATCTCAGGGTCATGAGTTCAAGCCCCACATTGGGCTCCATGCTGGGTGTGGAGCCTAGTTAAAAAAAAAATTAAAGTAATGCCAATGTGTTGTTATTGTAGGTTTTCTGCCATATATTTCCTTAATTAGATTAAGATAGCTCCTCTCTATTCCTAGGTTTTTTGGAGGCTTTTTATCATGAAAGATTTCTGAATTTTGTTGAATGTTTTTTCAGCATCTATTAATGTGAGCATAGAGCTTTTCTTATGTTAATTAGACAATGTTAATATGATAGATTGCACTGACTGATTTATGGATGTTGAAATGGTCTTGGATTCCTAAAATGAACCTCACATAATTGTGATGTATTATCCTTCCTACAAGTTGTTGGATTTGGTTTGCTAATATTTCGTTAAGGATTTCTGTGTCTATGTTCATGGAAAATATTTATTTCTAGTTTTCTTTTCTTGTAATGACTTTATTTAGTTCGGGCATCTAGATAATGCTGACCTCATAGAATGAGTTAGGAAGTCTCCTCTCTATTTTTATTTTCTGGAAAAACGTGTGAAGTATTGGCATTATTATCTTCCTTAGTTATTTCATGGAATTCACTAATAAAATTGCCTAGGTCTTATGCTTTCTTTTTTGGAAGATGTTAAAATATTGATTCAATTTCTTTAGTAGATATAGGTCTGTTCAGGTTATTTACTTCCTCTTGTATTTTGGTAGCTTGTGTCTTTTAAGGAATCAGTCCATTTCATCTCAGTCATCAGATTTAGGGGAATAGAGTTCTTTATAGAATTCCTTGATTATCCTTTAATGTCTATTCAAGAGTAATGATGCCTTTTCATTTCTGATACTGGTAATTTGGTCTTCTCTTTTCTCTCAGTTAACCTAGCTAGGGGGTTATCATTTTACAGATATTTTCAAAGAACCAGATTTTTATTTCATTGATTTTTCTCTGTTATTTTCCTGTTTTCAATTTCATTGATTTCTGCTCTAATTTTTATTAGAGTTTGTTAATAAACTTTCCTTAGGCTTATTTTGCCTTTTTCTTCCCATTTCTTCAGGTGGACACAAAGATTATTGGTTTTTTATCTTTCTTCCTTTTAATAGATGCATTTAATTTCCCCCAAGCACTCTTTCCGTGCCTCCCGCATGTTTCAATAAGTTACTTTTTCATTTTCATTTAGCTCAAAATATTTTCAATTCCCATTGAACCTTTTTTTAAAAAAAATATTTTATTTATTAATTCATGTGAGACACAGAGAGAGAGGCAGAGAGAGAAGCAGGCTCTCTGCAGGGAGCCCGATGTGGGACTCGATCCCGGGACTCTGGGATCACGCCCTAAGCCAAAGGCAGACACTCAATCACTGAGCCACCCAGGCATCCCCCCATTGAAGCTTTTTTTTTTTTTTTTTTTTTTTTTTGCCTACAGGTTATTTAGAAGTGTGTTAATTACCAAACAGTTGAGAATTTTCCAGCTATCTTTTTGTTATTGGTAGCTATGTTAATTCCACTGTGGTCTGCTAGCATACTTGATATGATTTCTATTATTTTAAATATGTTTAGGTGTGATTTATAGCCCAGAATGTAGTCTAATTTGGTATACGTTCCATGTAGACATGTAGTCTGCTCTTGTTAAATGGAATATTCCATAAATTTCAATGTGATCAAGTTGATTCATAGTATTATTCGGATCATCAATATCCTTACTGATTTCCCTGTCTGCTTGATCCATCAGTTACTGACAGGCGGACAATGAAGTCTCCAACTATAGAGGACATTCATCCATTTTATCTCTCAGTGCCATCAGGTTTTGCCTTATTTTTTTAAAGTAATCTCTACCCTCAACACGGGATTTGAACTCACAACCATGAGATCAAGAGTTGCACGCTCTTCTGACTGAGCCATCCAGGCACCCCAATTTTGCCTTATTTTTAAAGTTCTTTTGTTCGGTACATACTCAAGTAGGATTGGCACTTTTTCTTGTAAATCACTCCCTGTATCATTATGTTGTACTCCTCTTTATCTCTGATCAATATCCATGTTCTGAAGTCTGCTTTGTAAGAAATTAACACAGCTTCTTCAGCTTTCTTCTGATTGATGTCGTCATGATATTTCTTCCCCTATCCCTTCATGTTTTTCCTATCTGTGTCTTTATATTTAAAGTAGATTTATTGGGCAGCCCGGGTGGCTCAGTGGTTTAGCGCCGCCTTCGGCCTTGGCTTTGGCAATTATGGATAAACTTAACATCCAGGTGCAGATTATGATGTAGATGTCAGTTTTTAATTCCTTTGGGAAAATACCAAGGAACACATTACACTTGACTTTTCAAGAAACTGCCAGTCTATCTTCCAGAGTGGCTGTACCATTCTGCATTCCTGTCAGCAGTGAGCAAGATTTCCTGATTCTCCACATCCCCACCAGTATTTGATGTTGTCACTGTCCTAGAGTTTGGGGCATTCTAATAGGGATGGAATGGTACCTTGTTGTTGTGGTTTCCATTTCCCTCACAACATAGGATATGGAGCATCTTTTCATGTGCTTATTTGCCATCTGTGTACCTTCTTTGGTGAGGTGGCTGTTAAGGTCTTTGGCCTATTTTTGTTTTTTTCTTTTTTTATTTATTTATTCATCACACACACACACACACACACACACACACACACACACACACACAGAGGGAGAAGCAGGCTCCATGCAGGGAACTTGATCTCGGGACTCCAGGATCAAGCTCTGAGCCGAAGGCAGACAGACACTCAACCACTGAGCCACCCAGGCATCCCTTTGGCCTATTTTTTAATCAGATTGTTTGTTTTCTTATTGTTGAGTTTTAAGAGTTGTTGGTATATTCCAGAATACAGTCCTCTATTAGATGTGTCTTTGGCAAATATTTTCTCCCAGTCTGTGGCTTGTATTTTCATTCTGTTGATATTGTCTTTCACAGAAGATTTTAATTTTAGCAAAATCCCACTTGTTATTTCTTTCATGGACAGTGTCTTTGGTATCGTGTCACCACACCCATGATCATGTAGGTTCTCTCCTACGTGATCTTTTAGAAGTTTTGTGGTCTTGCATTTTATGTTTAAGTCTGTGGTTCACTTTGAATACGTTTTTGTAAGAAATGTAAGGGCTGTGTCTAGATTCATCTTCTTGCATGTGGACGTCCACTTGTTCCAGCCCTATATGTTGGAAAGACTGATTTTGCTCCATTGTGCTGCCTTTGCTTTTTCCCTTCATCTATTTGCCTATTATTTCAACAACACCACACTGTCTTGATCACTGTAGATTCACAGTAATTTTTGAAATCAGATGGTGTCAGTCCTCCAAATTTGTTCTCCTCAATACTGAGTTTGCTTTTCTGGGTCTTCTCTTTTTTTTTTGCCTCCATATAAATTCTGGAATCATTTCATCAATATACACAAGATAACTTGCTGGAATTTGGTTTGAGATTGTGTTGAATCTATGGGATCAAGTTGTGAAGAAATGACATCTTGACAGTGTTGAGTCTTCCTATCCATGAACATGCAATTTCTCTCCGTTTATTTAGTTCTTTTATTTTGTTCACCAGAGTTTGGTGGTTTCCTTGTATAAATCTTGTACATATTTTCTTAGATTTATACCTAAGGATTTCTTTTTTTTTGGATGCTAATGTAATGATATTACTTTTTTTTTTTATGATATTACTTTTTTAAAAAATTTCAAATTCTACTTGTTCATTGCTGCTGCATAGGAGGGCAATTGACTTTTCATGGCTTGTATGTAATAATTGTACTATAATCACTTCTTAGTTCCGGGAGGGTTTTTTTGTCAGTTCTTTTGAATTTTCTCTCCTTTACTCTCCTTTACTTTTAAAGGATAATTTTGCTGGATAGTCTTTTGGTAGAATTCCTCTTAAAAATGTCAGTGTATTAAATATCTCACTATATTCTTGTATGATTATTAATGAGTTCACTGTAATTTTTATCCTTATTCCTCTATAGATATGATGTCTTATTCCTCTGGCTTCTTTTAAGAATTGTTCCCTCCTTTAGATTTCTGTAGTTTGAATATGATATGCGTGTGTGTGTGTGTGTGTGTGTGTGTGTGTGGTATTCATCCTGTTTGGTGTTCTCTGCACTTTTTGCATGTGTGTGGTGTCTGATGTCTCATTGATTTTGGAAAATTTTCTGCTGTTAATACTTCAAATATTTCTCTATTCTGTTCTCTCCACTCTTTCTAGTAGTCCAGTTACACAGTTTTTATGTGTTCTGTTCTTCCTACATTTCCTTTTTACCTCTGATTTTCATTTTTTTAAAGATTTTATTTATTTATTCATGAGAAACACAGAGAGAGAGAGAGAGGCAGAGACACAGGCAGAGGGAGAAGCAGGCACCCTGCAGGGAGCCTGATGTGGGACTCGATTCTGGGACTCCAGGATCACGCCCTGGGCCAAAGGCAGGTGCTCAACCACTGAGCCACCCAGGGGTCCCTCTTTGCTTTTCATTTTGGGAGGTTTCTATTGCCTTATCTCCACATTCAGATTCTTTCCTAGGCTTTGGTGCATCTACTGATGAGCCCATGGAAGGCATTCTTCATTTTTACTACTGTGGTTTTTCCTTCTAGAACTTCCTTTTGATTCGTTCTTAGAGTTGGCATTAGCCATCTGCTTTTACATGTTGTCTACTCTTTCCATCAAAGCCTTTAACATATTAATCATAGTTAGTTATTTAAAATTCCTTGTCAGGTGATTCTGTGTCAAAACTGAGGCTTGCTCTGACAATTGCTCTGTCTTTTCAGATTGTGCTTTTTCTTGCTTCTCGCCCAAACCTACAACTCTGCTCTTTTCTTTCAGACCCAGTTTACCATCCCATGCCCTCCTGAGAACTTCTGCCTGCATTCTAGAAAATTGACCAAGATCCCTGGCCCAACAATCACAGTGCTGATGTGGTTTATTTTGTTTTCTTTTCTAGAAACACCCTCCCCCCCCATCAAATAAATAAAAAGCTCCAGCCCCTTCTACTTTAAAGAGAATGAGTTTGACATCACTTCTTTCAACTGCAGCAAATTCAAAGGGATCATAGTCTGCATACAAATATGCAGACAGTACTGTGTGCCAGGCATCTGCATCGAGTAGTTCACTCCACACAACTATCCCAGGAAGCAATCCCCACCACTGCCTCCTTTCTCCCAAACTAGAGCACAGCACAGGTCACCTTGACTAACTTGCTCAAGTCCCACAGCCGGTGCTGAGTTGAGCTTTGATGAGAGGGGAGGAAGTGACTGGCAAGAGGGCAGCTGGGAGGAAGCCCAGGTCCTTCTGAATTGTCACCTCACCCTTATCTCATACTTCATCACAGCTCTGGCCATCAAGCAAGAAACCAGGGAGTCTCCAATCTGAAATCACACAGTTGCTCACTCAGCCCTCGAACAGCACTGAAGGAAAAACATCTCACAACCTAATTCCCTAAGCCTGATTCTGTGCATGGAGGTGCTCAACACATTAATATTCAAAAACTGTGCCTCAACATATGTTGGGAAGTATGCAATAAGTGCCAATGACAATACTGTTAATCATAGGAAGGCTGGATGCTCAGTACAAGCCAGCCACACATTAACCCGTGATGCAATTAGACTGACATGTGAGTCCCTCTCTCTATGTGGGATCTGAGTTCCCCAAGGGCAGGGATGGTCTCAGAGGGCAGGGACAGTCCCCAAGGACAGGTGGTCCCTGAGAACAGGGATAGTCTCCAAGGGTTGGGTTGGTCCCCAAGGGCAGGAACAGTCCCTGAAAGCAAGGTCGGTTCCCAACATCAAGGACAGTCTGAGATGGCAGGGACCATCCATGTGTCCTTGGCTGTTTGTCTGGCATAGCCCTCCTTTATTCCATAGAAGTGATCCCCAAGCAAGAGATGTGAGAACCATGGAATCGCCAGGCATCATTAGGCCAGTTTTGAGAGTGGTCGTGCTGGAAACTAACACCGGAAACCAGGATTTCAGGAGTTTGGGGTTTTGTGCCTGCACGCCCATTCTCCTGGCCTGAGGTGCCCCAATGTGGCAGGGCCTCCTTGCCTTCTCACGACCTCCATCACCCTTTGCTTACACAGGGTCTTGAAGAAGATGGTGACTCAGAAACCCCATTCAGGTCAGGTCACTGTAACAAAACACCATGTGCTGGGGGCTCGTATTTATTATCAGACATCGTTTTGTCATGCTTCTGGGGGTGGAAGTCCCAGGTCTAGGTGTCGGCTGATCTTGTTTCTAGTGAAGGCCCTCTTCCTGGCTTGCAGACGGCCACTTTCTTGCTTCAGCCTCACGTGGCCTTTCTCTGAGCATGCATGGGGTTGGGGAAGAGAGACAGAGGGACAGAGACTCACAGAGAGAGTTAGCAGCATCTTTCCAAGGACACTTGCCCTGTCTGATCAGGGCCCTACCCCAAACCTCATCTAACCTACTACTTCCTTACCCTGAAAGTAGCCACGCTGAAGGTCAGGGTGTTAGCATATGAATCTGGGGGATGCAGGCAACCTGACCCTTTAACACTTAATAGCGTGTACACGGTGGCTCAAGCGCTGATGACCAGCGGGCTGGTGGGTGGAGGGAGGTCTTGCCCTGCAGGGGTCAGTGTGCAGAGCAGCACAAGAAGCATGGGCTTGGAAATCGGAATCTCCTGCTCTCCACCTGGTTTGGGAAAGTCAGAAACCTCCCTGCCGCAGTTCCTCTAACCTCAAAGCAGGATTATACCGTGTCCTGGGTACAGGAGCTGCTGGGGGGAGGCTGGCGCCCAGTGGCCATCAGTGCCCATGTCAGGTCCTCTTGAGCAGCAGCGACAGTGCTGGACAAGAGTGGTGGCGTGCACAGGGAGGCGTAGGGCCTGAGGGCTCTCACGTCTGTCGTCCAGTGGGACTGCCGTGGGGTGACCTGGCTGCCATTGATTATTTCTGGAAGGAAACTTTCCCCCTTCTCATCGATGGACCACCTGCTGCAGCAAATTACAATGGCTCTGAGAGAAATGACAAGTCTACTGGGAAGCACATCACAGTGACAGGGGGAAAGGCACTGAACAACCTCTAGGTTACCAATCTTGTGATCAGTTGTCACATGAGCCAGGCTGCTGATTGGGTGGGTGACGTGGGTGACGGCTGTTGAATTAGGCTCTGGAGCAATGCATTTGGGACAAGGTACCTGTTTCTGGGCCTACATAGCTGCTTTGCTGGTGTGCTGGCGCTCACCTGCTGGAGGAGACGCCCAGGCTGGGAAGGTGGGCTGCTGGGCCTGCTCCCCGAGCTCTGTGTCTGCTCCCACCACTTGGCCCAACCCCCCCTGCCCCCACCCAGAGCCTCTCCATCCCCCAAGGCCTGGGTCCCTACCCAAAGCGAGAGTACTCGCTCCTGCTTTCCCAGGGCAGTGCCTTTGGATGCAGAACTGTCCTGAAGCCACCAGCTCCCGGGGAAGGACTCCTGGCCCAGGGATCTGAGGAGGGAGCATGAACTTGGATTCTTCCGACTTCTGGACCAGCTTCCATCAGACCTTCCCCAGGCAGATGGAGGAGCAGAAATATGACCCTTTTTATGACCCGTCCCTCAGTCCACTTGTAGAGAATCCGAATCTGAACCCAAAAGCATGGAGGACATCATGTCTTAGAGCCTGACCTCCTGTCTGGGGTGCAGGTAGACAGGGCAATCCCTGTCACTGTCGAGGCGCGTCCCTCCCCCTGTCACCTTCTCCACCCCACTCTTCCCTGGCCATGCCACTGGGGGTGCCGTGGCCCCCACTGCTGCTCTGGAGGTACTGGGGGGGGGGTCTGGGAGGCCGAGAATGGAGGGTCCGACCACTCCCACCCCAGCTTCTTCTCCATCTGGGGAGCCGTGTCCCTCCCCTCTCGCCCCACCCCTGCAGGGGACACCTGACCTTATCTCCTTAGGTACAAAACAGCTTCCTATGGCACTGCCCACCCTGATTCCACCCTGAGCTGGAAATGCAAAGGGTCTGGGCTGCTCGGGGCTGAGGGGAGGGTGGACAGGTAAAGAAGCAGACAGACAGACGCTGGGATGTATGTTGTGCAGAAACAGCATGTGAGCATTCTCTATCTCTGGTTATCCGTCTCCCCATCCTTCCGTTGATGGCAGCACACGATGTTCTGGGAGAATGAAGACACCCCATTCTCAGCCCAGCCTGGCCCAGACCCTGCCCCAGGTGTCCACGAAAGCGGTCAGTATGACCCAGATGCATGGCTGGAGTGCAGGCTTCAGGAGGTGGATCCTGGGGGCCCCAAGGCCGAGAAGAGTGAATGAGGGGCTGGGGGCGGGGGGGGGGGGCGGGGCACGGGCAGGGATGCACCTGCCCAGCATCCCGGAGGCGGCATCTGAAGGGCCAAGGCCAGGGCTTCCCAGTCCAGCCCCCCTCTACCGCTCGCGGACACAACCTGAGGGACGAGGGGGCCGGGGCAGGGTCAGAGAGGTCTGCAGGAAGGGCTACTTGGCTGGAATGTGGAATCAACCTCCCTAATCCTCGAATGGCCCTGCAGGGAGAGCTGTGCAGAGCCGAGTGCGAACCTGCTGTGCAGGGGTGTGCCGCCCGCCGGCGGGCAGCAAGCATCACAGCTGATTTCCAGCCCCAGGGCCTGAGGCTGCCCCCTGCAGCCCTGCGCGGGTCTGTGAGCCCCCTGCCCCCGGCTCTGGGCGCCCTCCATTGCCAGGACTCAGCCGGATGCCCACACCGCTTACCTTCTGGAACATTCACCCTGGGCCGTGTGCTGCCCAAGGGCAGCAGATACTGGGCAGGGCCAGCCTCCGTCTTCTGCCTCCCGGTGGGAGCACAGAGAAGCGGCCACCTTCCGGGACCCAGGCTGAGCCTCGGGGACACAGAGGGCCGATGTGGCCCGCCTGTGCCGGGGTCTGCTGTGTGCTGGGCAAGAGGGGGACAGGCAGGGGGACATAGTGTAGAGCTGCCTGGGGAGGCCCCACAAAGGACCATGAACCAAGCAGCTTAAAACAACAGAAAGTGACTCTTTTATGGTTCTGCTGGCCAGAGTCTGAGACTGAGGCGTCACGGGGCCATGCTCCCGCTGGAGGGTCTGGAGGAGGCTGCTTCCTGCGTCTTCCAGCTCCTGGGGGCTGTGACTGCGTTCCCCCCCACCCCGCCCGCCTCTGCCTCCTGGATCACGAGGCCCCTCCGTGTCTGTGCCTCAGACCTCCCCCTCTTTCTCTTGCAAGGACACAGTCATTGGATGTAGGGCCCCCACCCCTCACCCCTGGACAATCCAGGATGGTCTGTAGGATATAGAGATGTCCTAGGTCTAATCACACCTGCAAAGATGCTTTTCCAATCCGGCCTCACTCCCAGGATCTGGAGGGCAGGACATGGACACATCCTCTGCCTGTTGGGTTGTCTTTCCCCATGCCCCCTCCCCAGCCCCTGAATGCTTCTCAGACCTGGCCCACGCCCTGCTCCCATCTGCTAGAAAGGATGCCGCGTGCTGACACTGCATGCTCCTCCCCACCCTGCCCCTCCACCATACATGGTGTTTCCAGATGTTTCCACATCTGTGTATCTTATGAAGCTGTGCTCAGGGCTCTCCCAGATTTTCCCCAAATGGAGCTCTAGGCTCAGCCCGTGGCCTCTCTCCCCACTGAGGGCCACCTTCTTCATCCGGTTTCCTCAGTCCCCACCAAATCTCAGACTGACCCACCCAGGGACCTCTCCTTCCATTTCATCATCTGTACAGTGTGTCCTCTGCAGAGCGGCTGCCGTGATCTGCTTAATACCCAGATTAGAATCACTGCATTCCAGGGCACCTGGGTGGCTCAGTGGTTGAGTGTCTGCCTTTGGCGCAGGTTGTGATCCCGAGGTCCTGGGATTGAGTTCCACATCAGGCTCCCCACAGGGAGCCCGCTTCTCCCTCTGCCTATGTCTCTGCCTCTCTCTGTGTCTCTCATGAATAAATAAATAAATACAACCTTTAAAGTAAATAAATCAATCATAAAAATAAATGCTAATGAGAAATTGAATCTCCAAAATAGCCACAAATGCCCAAAGGAATATTCCATTTGTCAACAAAACAGATTATCTGTGAAGCTGCATACCATGGTGCTGAACGTAACTGAATATGCAAGGATGGGGTGCTTTCTCAGTAGTTGCTCATCAGGAAGTCAGATCACATAAGGTTCTGGGTATTTAAATGAGAAGCAGGGTATGTGCAGGTGGGTGAAGAGTTCCAACACCCACGGGGCACAACGCCTCCCAGGGAGAGTTGTCCTCCCCGCCTGACATGGGAGCACCTGGTGATGTCATGCCAGGAGCCAGGGGCATCAGGCCATGTACTCTCCCCAAGCACCTGCTCTCCAAAGCCTACTGCCCACCCTGGCTCCAGCTCCGGCCTCCACCAAGTGGGACCCAGGGTCACTGGGGTGCCCACGGAAGCCTGGAGGCTCCACCAGAGCACTACCTGGACTCTCTGTAGCTCCCCAAGCAAAGACGGATAGAACCCCTGACCTGGGATCTGATTTTATGCTAACCCTCAGTTTCTTTTTCCTGGGAACGGGGTCCATTCCTTCTATCAGGTTTTCCCTAACCCCTCAGAGGCTCAAATACTGAAACAATTGCAGAGAGAAGTTCATGAGCACCTGCTCTGTGCCAGGCCAGAGCTGTGAGATTCCCATAATAGAGTCCCTGTTTCCTCTTTAATTTCTCTGATGTTCAGGGACTCCTGAGTGGCTCAGCACTTGAGCGTCTGCCTTTGGCTCAGGTTGTGATCCTGGAGTCCTGGGATCGAGTCCCACATTGGGCTCCCCGCAGGGAGCCTGCTTCTCCCTCTGCCTACGTTTCTGCCTCTGGGTGTGTGTGTGTGTGTCTCTCATGAATAAATAAATAAAATCTTAAAAAAAAAAAAAACACTTCTCTGGCATTCAGAAAGCTGTGTGTAATTAACTTGGCCAAGTCCCTGGGTTTGGAGGTTAGGGTATGCCCACAAGACCATCATCACTACCTACCCCATAAAGCTGCCCACCATCTTCAGAGTCACCTGCAGCCCTCTTAGTAATTATTATTGCTATTGCTATTATTCTGTGATAAGAACACTTTTTAAAAATTTTTTAAAAATAAATTTATTGGGATGCCTGGGTGGCTCAGTAGTTTAGCGCCTGCCTTCGGCCCAGGGCATGATCCTGGCTTTCCAGGATCAAGTCCTGCATCAGGCTCCATGCAGGGAGTCTGCTTCTCCCTCTGCCTGTGTCTCTGCCTTTCTCTGTGTGTCTCTCATGAATAAATAAAAAATGAGACACAGAAAGAGAGAGAGAGAGAGGCAGAGATACAGGCACAGGGAGAAGCAGACTCCCTGCGGGAAGCCTGATGAAGGATTCAATCCCAGGACCCTGGGATCATGACCTGAGCCGAAGGCAGATGCTCAATCACTGAGCCACCCAGGTGCCCCTGTGATAAGAACACTTCACATGAGATCTACCCCCTTAGCAGCTTTGGAAGGACAGAAGTCTTGGCCCTGTGCCGGATAGCATGTCTTCGGGATTCACTTACCTTGCAGAACTGACACTTCCTGCCTTTTGACTAATTCCTCCTGGTTCCCCTCATCTCCTGGATGCAGGGATTAACCCATCCATGGTAAAGATGTCGCCCGTGGATGCTCAGGGGCAGGTGTGGGGCCAGCAGTCTAGGACAGCTAAAGAGACGTCCCAGCTCAGGAGCTAGGCCAGGCTCCCTAGGACCAGGAGCCCTGTGGTGTTTGTTCTTCCTCAGAACTGGGCTGGGGAGGCCAGGAAAGGGTTTGAAGGTAGCGGACACAGGAGTGAAGGGAAACAACAAGCCTGCCAGGGCCGGCCACCCACCAGGCTGCAGGGAAGGTGGGTAGCACTTATTTTGGAGCACCAGAAGCTGGGGGCCCAGGGTGGTGACAGAGAGGAAAGCACCTGCTGGGCAGCACCAGCTGAGCCTGTGCACCTTGCAGGCTGCCTCCCTCTGACATGACTGCCCACCTGCAGAAGAAGCAACCAAGCCCTCTTATCCATTCTAAGTCCTGAAAGGAGGCCTTGGGTGTCCTCGGAAGCCCTTTCTGGAAAATAGGTGGAAGGTGGGGCTCCAGGGCTGAACTCCTGGCCACCCTGTGGCCAGGCTCATCAGTTCTCTCCTGCAACCAATTTAGGCCCTACTTCAGCCCCAGGGAGCAGGGAGCTGTGTCTTTGCCACCTGTCCCCTGGGAGGACCCAGCAGGCCCAATGCAGTGCAAATCCTGGGGTTCCCCTCCAGCCGTAATGCCAGGCAGCCCCCACACTGGAAGCCCACTGAAGCAGTGGTGCGGAGGGGCTCTCCATTCCCCAGGGGTTCACTGTCCTGAGAGGCCCTGTGCAGGACGGGGGCCTGATGGCACCTGCAGTCAGAGCTGTGGCCACGGCAGCAAATGGGACCATCTAACGTTTCCCTGGACTCTCAGTCCGCATTAAGGACATTAAAAGCACTGCGGGCTTGATCCAGAAGATAGATCCACAAAATTGCAGCTGAAATGAGATGGGGAAAGATGTGCCAGTGCTTCCCTTTTCTCTAATCTCCTTAGTCAAGCTCAATTTGGTGTCCACACACGCCCCAGGCAAACGCTGCATTTTGCCGAAGAGATTTACAAGGGCAAGGTACAAGATTATGCAATTTCATATTTGGAAGCATCTGCATAAATCTGCATATCATATGCATTATTGCAATGGATCACAAGTTGTATAATCAACTCAAAACAATCGGTTTTTGTCCTACTGTGGTTTTTATGTGTCTTCCTACAGATGACACGAATCCCATTACCTGGTAGCTCCACCATAGGCTTACCCTGATGACCAGCCACCAAACTCCTTTGGGACGGAAAGAGTCCCTTAAATCTGGGAATTCATGGTGGGCAGGGCTCCCAACGCTGACAAGTACATCCATTTTACCAGGGTCCGCACTGTGCCCCTTTCTTGCCGGGAATGAAGAGTTATCCCCTTGGTGCTGGGACCTGAATCTGCAAAATGGGCACAATGTCAACATGCGCCTCCATTCTACCTCGGGTTTCTGTGCAAATTACCAGGGTCATCGGCCAAGATTTCCTTGCAGGAAATAAGTACCACCCTAGATTTAGTTTTTAGCTTTCTGACCTCTGTAAACTCAGTAATCCTCCCCCAGAAGGCAGCTGGAACAGCAAGTGCCGATGCACCAGGCCAACCACCCTGCCTGGTGAGTGAGGCACTGGGAGGACCTGGTACCCCACCTGCTGTCTGGTACTGGAGTGACCCTGTGCAGGGGGATAGGCAAGCTGAGCTCCGAAGTCAGACCTGGGCTCATGTTTGGCCCTCACCTTTGCTGGGCCCATGCCGGAGCAAGTTACCTGAGCCCCTCCAGTCTGATGGGGCACAGCTGGCAGTGTCTCTCTTCAGGGCTGTCTAGCGGGAGGCCAGGAGGAGGTGATGCTGAAGTTGCCTCTCCCAGGGCTTTCTACTCGGAATGATGGAGAACGGAGGGAGACGAGGGCCTGGAGGTCAGCGTAGCACTGGACGAAGGCATTGGGAATCAAAAAGCCTGCAGTTTGGGTCTTTCAGAGTCGTTCTGAAAGAAGTTTCTTCCCCGTTCCTCCCTGCTGTGAGACAGCCACTGGATCCCACTGCTAAAAGCCCTCCCAGCAGGACGGCCCTTGCACCAGGCAGAGAGGTGGAGAGCCAGGCCCAGCCCCCTGGAGCGTCTCGTCCATCTCTGCCAAGCTGGCCTGAGTGGGGAGGATGGCCAGTTCCGGCCCCAGCGGGGCTGCTGTGCTGAGCAGGCCCGGATGCTGGTGATCTCCTGCCACCTAGGCTGGGACGTGGCCCCCGGAGTCCCCTCCCGGCTGCTGATCTCCGTGTTGGCCCATCAGCCAGCCCTCCCTTGTGGTCCTGTCTCCCTCCCCACCTCACCTTCCCTGCCCGCAGGACAAACGCAGGCAGGTCCCAGGGAGGGTTGGGGGGCTGAGCTCCCACCTGGAGCCTTCACAGCCTTCTAGAAGCTCGTCAGAGGGCCCTCCGGTGGGAGTGCCTGGGGGAAGCCGCCTGTACGAAGGCCCAGCCAAACTATGAATTGCCATGCCCAGCCCCGTCACCTGCAGCAGCAGGAGCATCCCCCGCCCATTGCCCACCCTCACCCCGGGGGACTTGCTGCTTCCCTAGGCCCCTCATTCTGTGGCAGCCCGAACACTGGCAGGGCAGGGCCACCTCCTCAGTCACAAGAACTGTGACACATGGAGGGTGAGCTGCACAGACTGTCAGCTGCCTCTTGATTTACAGGCCACCTCAGTCCTGGGAGGGTCTTCACACAGAGAGGCCCTGGGAGTCTGAGCGGGACCAGAGCCCAAGCCAGGCTACACAACCGGTGCTGGCCGCACACTATGGACACGTCTGGACAGTCTCCACTCAGTGGGGATGATGGGATCAGGGAGGATGGGACCAGCAGGGGGGCGACCAGCCTTCCAGCGTAAGGGGCGCCTGACCATCCTCCCACAGCCGGTGCCCAGCAGGTCCTCATCCGCCTGAGTTAGTGTGACGCTGAACTGAACCTCCAGCCTGTGCTTGGCCATCGTGGAGCATGGAGGACAGGCCCGCTCCCTCTTCTGTGACTGGGGCCCACTCTCCAGAGAACCACGTTTTCCTGCTGCCCTGAGGCGATATTTTTCCAGGCTCAAGGGTGCCTGCCTTTCCTTGCTCCAGAGGCCACTTTTTCTGCGGCCTCCCTCCAGGATCTGGTGCTGGGAAGCGAACATCTCCCTGTGTTTGGAACTCTAAACCCAGAGTCGAGCTGGGCCCTCATCTCCCTTGTGCTGGGCTTAATACTCCTGTTAATGGGGCCCAGCTTTGGGGTGGACTCCTGCCGTGGCTGATGGCCCAAAGCTTGCAGTCAACCAAGCACAGAAAGGTGACGGCTCAGCCTCCACGGAGGGATGGATGCGGGGTCACTGCCTGCTGGTGCAGGCTTCTGTCAGCAGTCCTCTGGGGTGTGTGGCTGCAGCACCCACCCTTTGGTCCTCCTGAGCTGGGGGCCTCTGGCCGCGGGGAGCCCGCCACCCCGGTCAGCTGGCTGTCTTGCTGGTCCTGGGCAGAGCTCAGGCTGAGCAAGGGCTCCAGGGAGGCAGGGGAAGGAGGGACAGGTGAGGTGCAAGGTGAGGGATGCATCTGGCTTTACGGCTGCCTTCTGGGCGGCGGGGTGGGGGTTGTGCAGGGCGCCGGTGAATGTTCATCTGCAAGCAGGTTCTCTGCGAGGCAGGGACTCCGTTGATTTTAACACAGTAGACATTGCAATCCCTCGCTGCTCCGGACCCTAAATAGGACGGGAAGTTGGAGGACAGGCCTGGAACCTTCTGTTCTGTGGCCAGGAACCACCAGCAGCAGCTGGAAGACGGCTCCAGGGACAACATTACTGTTTGCCGTGTTAAAGAGCTGGCTGCATTTGCCGAGTGCAGGTGATAGAGGAGCGTCGCTGTCTGTGGAAACGTGCGGCAGGTCCCAAACTGGTGCTGAGCTACAGGGACGCAGCTGAGATGTGAGGATGTGAGCTGCGGCCCGGAGGAGGTCTTTCTCGCCTTCTCTCTCATTTATATTTCTGGGGAAACGAACAGGAAATCCAGACATCCAAATGGGAAAGGTGTGCATGTGGGGACACGATGGTGCCACAGCAGAGCATGGTGATAAACTCCTCTGTAGGTGTTTCGCCGAGGAGTTTCCCTCTGTGGGGTGAGCATCTGCCATCCAGGCTGGACGGTCTGGGCAATGGGGGCGGTGCCATCCATAGGGAGGCCGGGGCGACAGGTGTACAACGGGGATGTCCCAGCAGACGGGAACATATGGGCGCCGGCTCATCTGTGCGGTCCATCGGTTTGCAGGGATGACGAGACACCAGACCAGAAGGCAGGGTGGGGGGGTGCCTGTGATGTCGCCGTGGGGCTGATGCCTCTTTGTGGCCCACTTACTCATCCCACAGTGCTGATGCAGGCACGCTCTGCAGTCAGAGCTCTGGCTGTGCGGCACTGAGTGGGGGCTACGGGGAGCAGACCCCATGGCCCCCAGGCACCGAGGAGCCAGGTTTGCCGAGCAACAGCAGGTGAAAGGGAGAGCTGGGGGTTGGGTTCACTTGAGATTTCCACCCCACAGCTCCCAGCTGGTGGTGCACCTTTTCTCCACTCCAGCACCTACACGACAGAAGCTGAAAGCGCAAGTCTCCCTGCCTTCCTGGGAGCTGGGCATGGGAAGAATGTGGCCTGATCCAGCCAATCCAGTGATCTCAACAAGAACCACTGCCCGGAATCACGCAGCCCATCAGATGTGACAGTCCCGACCTTTTTAACCAACGTGAGGCACCTCCCTGAACTTCCCAGCCAATCAAATGCATCTGCCCTGAATTATCTGGCCAATCAGTGTGTTCCGAACCGGGCCAGCCTGCGGGTGTTCTGTTGGGACAGCAGGGTCCTGTGGCAGCCCCCTCACCTGACCAGTTCTGCAACTCTGGCCTGCAGGGCTTTGGAGCAGCATTGCCCGACATTCTGACAGTGTGTGCTGCCCTTTATTTTTATTTTTTTTTCTTTTATAGATTTAATTTATTTATTTGAGAGAAAAGGAAAGGGAGGGAGAAGGAGAGAGAACCTGAAGCAGACTCAGGCTGATGCAGGGCTCGAGCCCATGACAGGGGAGCTGCACCTGAACCGAAACCAAGAGTCAGATGCTTACCTGACTGGGCCTCCCAGGCGCCTGCCCTTTATTTTTCTGATAAATTTCTATTCTGCACATACCGGTCAGAATCTGTTTTTCTCTTGCTTACGACTAAAGAACCTTGGGTGGTTTGCTGTTTGAGCTTGAGCAATTCTGGCCATTCTCCGAGCCTTACGCAGTGATCTTCAAAGCGGAACAAGTGTCCCCGCCCTGCAGGGTTTGGTGAAGACGTGTGCTGTCTGCGGAGCAGAAGCACCGCCGCCCACAGCCCCGCTGCCTCTGACAGAAGCGCTGAGAGCGGAAGCTACCCCGCTACACACGAGCTTGTTAGACTACTTATTAAATTGGTCTCCTCCTTTCTGTGAGGACCTTAACATTTCCAGAAACAAAAAGTCAACCTTCAGAAACAATATGTCAAGTGCGCTTAAGCTCCCAGGTGGGGAGAGCTTTGCTCTCCAGGCAGGATTGCCCGGTAAAGCACAGGACACCCAATTACACTAGAATCTTTTTTTTTTTTTTTTTTTAAAGCAGTAAGTATGTCCCATGCAATATTCAGGACATGCTTATACTAAAAAATATTAGTTGTTTTTCTGAGATTCCAAAGCACCCCGTGTCCTGTTCTTCTGGTTGCCACCTCGCACCTTGGCCTCCTCTGGGAGCCCATCTCCCAAATCCTCACAAGGATATATTTGCTTCGCTTTGGGGAGATCTGCTGACAGCCAAATGGCTTTTCTGCAGTGCCTCCCTGAAAGCCTATTGCCTTTGCTCCAGAGCTTATTAAGACAAGCCATCTTTCCAGCGGTGAGGAGCACGCACACAGAGCCATGTTCCAGAATCGATGCGGTCTCAATAACGAGATTGCAAACGTTGTCACGTACTCCATCATCAGGCGCCCAGTATGAAACATAAACACCCTCCTGGGTCATTAGGGCTCATTTTCACGTTCCAAAGAGGCTGTTTCTCAGTGTCTCTGATCTTCCGTGCCTGTGACCCAGCACCACTCAGCCCAGAACCATTACGCACTTACCTGCTCTGTCCAAGCGAGCGGCTGCCGAGAGCAGTCATTTTCCAAAGAGGAAACACATTTGCCTGATAAGTCTCAACATCCTACTTTCAGACAGACATGGAAGCTTCTTATTAGTTCTTTTTTTTTTCTTAAAAATATTTTTATTTATTTATTTATTTGAGAGAGAGAGAGCAGGAGTGGGGTGGGGGACAGAAGCGGAGCTCACACTGAGCAGGGGGCTTGATGCAAGGCTGGATCCCCGGACCCTGAGATCATGACCTGAGCCGAAGGCAGATGCTTCACCGACTGAGCCACTCAGATGTCCTGCTTCTTCTTACTGCTAATGCATCACCCAGAGAGGGGGAGGAAGACCATTTCCCAAACTGTGCGGCCTGAACACGCTCTCCCTGGGCAATGTGACACACAGCAGGTGCGGCCTGGTGGCTGCCAAGTGGGTAACCTGTAGCCAAGTGGAGTCAGAAAGTACCCCAGCCTGCGCTTCCTCCTGACTCACAGAAGGATCCCCAGCTGTGACCTTAGACGCTCCTGGAACATGTATTGGGAGTGTTAGGGAGTCCACGTCCTCTTCCTTGGGATCTCTGAGGAAGCATTGTGGCTGCGTCCCGTTGGCTAAAAAGGCAGAATGGCAACATATCAAGACAATGCCAGGGACTGAGGCTGTCCCGGAGCACCATTTGGGCTCACGACACTAATTGCCCCCTGGGCTCTATGAATAAAATCCTACAATTCCTACATTATGTGGATGGTCATTCCAAAAACCAGTCCCCACTGTAGCTGACTTTAAAGCTGCCAGAAGGGCTGCTGGCTTCCCAGTAGGAACCATTCTTTCACTGGTCCCCTAAGGGACATTTGCTGGACACCTGCCAAGCCTTCGATGCTGGGTGCTGGGACTGCCGCCGGGACTGAGCATGGGACAGAAGGGACCCTCGCCAAGCAGCTGGCAGCCTGGTGGAGGACAGATGCCAGACAGGACACTGTAAGTGACCTGTGGCAGACGTGGCCACCGTTGGGAACAGGAAGCAGCAGGGTGTATATGACAGGTTTTCTGGTCAGAACCCTGAGTCATCTGTGTGTTCCATCCTCCTGTCCCCTTTGTGCAGCCTCCACAGGGCCCCCCAAACCTCTCCTTGAAGCACAGTCTGTCCATGCTTCTCCATGTCCACTGTCCAGTCTCTCCTGAGCACCAGCAATAGCGTCCTGACAGGTCCTCTCACTTCCTCTCCACCAGACACTCTCCTTACAGTGTCATCTTTTAACATGAGACCCAGATCGTGTCCCATCTCTACGTAAAGCTCACCATGGAGGGGCGCCTGTGTGGCTCAGGTGGTTGAGCATCCAGCTCTTGGTTTCAGCTCAGGTCATGGTCTCAGGGTTGTAGGATCCAGCCCCACATGGGGCTCCATGCTCAGCAAGGAGTCTGCTTGGGATTCTCTCTCTCCTTCTCTCCCTCTCTTGAATCTCTCTCTCTCTCTTAAATAAGTAAATAAATCATTAAAAAAAACAACAACAACTCACTAGTGGCTTCCCATTTCATGCAGATAAAATCCAGACTCCTTGCCTGGGCCTATGAGCCCTACAGCCTACAGCCTCAGTCTGGCTTCTTGTCCTCCCCTCAAGGGTACTCTTCTCACCATGTCTCCACGGCTCCAGCCATTCTTCTGTCCTGCTAAGAAACCGTGCTCATCCCTACCTCAGGGCCTTTGCACAAGCTGCTCTCCCCACCTGATACTCTCTCCTGGCCGTCTGGTGGAAGTTGTGTCTAATCCGACACCAGCAGGTGGGGAGGAGTTGGCCAAGTGACAGGATGGGGGTTACAATCCAGGAGGAAGCAACAGTATTTGCCAAATTGCCAGTGAGGGAAATGTCTTTGGGACATTCAGGAAAGGGAAGAAAGCTGACATGAGGGCATAGGACACATGGTCAGTCATTCATATGTGGCCTGAGAGGCAGATGGGCCACACCAGGCAGGACCTGACGCCACACTCCAAATGTTAGCCTTTGTCCAAAAAGTGATGGAGAAGCACCGAAGGCTTATGGGAAGGGCTATTCCCCACTTTGCACTTTACAGAGGATGGCTGTGCCGAGGATGGAGAGGAGGGAGTGAGAGTGGCGGCCAGCAGACCCACTGGGGGTGGGTGCTCGCACGAGACATGCTGGACTCAAGGTCTGCCCTGGAGAGGGCAGCGGCCAGCCCAGGGGCACCTGGGGAGCGCGGGAAGTCAAGGTGAACTCCTGGTCCTGGTGGTCCACAGCTGGGAGGGTGTGCCCCAACTTCTGCTGGGAATGGGAGCTGCTGGGGGTGAATGTGAGGTGTGTATGCCAGGAGGGCCGGGGCTTACCCTGGGACACATTGACTCAGAGACGCCCCTGAGAAGTCACAGTGGAGACTGGAGGCTTTGGTTGACTATCGTGATGACATCACAAGGAATCTCAGAGCCAGAAGGGTCCAGGGTGTTCAGGCTGACGGCCGAGTTGGAGCGCAGAGTCAAGCTGCTGTTGACTGCTGTGGGTGAGCTGTGTCCCCCAAATCCCTATGTTAAAGCCCCAACCCTCAGGACCTCAGGGTGTGCCTGTGTCTGGAGCTGGGCCTTTACAGAAGTGATTAAGGGAAAACGGGGTCACCAGGGAGGCCCTAATCCTGTGTGACTGGGGTCCTTATAGGAAGAGGGGATCAGGATCAGGACAGACACACACGGAGGGCCGACCCCATGAGGACCCAGGGAGAGCATGGCCATCCACACACAGGAGAGAGGCCCCAGGAGGACCCTGCCTGCCCACACCTGGACTTTGGGCTTTGGCCTCCAGGACCGGGGGACAGTGAGCCTTGGCTGTGGGAGCCTGTCTGCGGAACTGTGTCCCAGCTGCCCCAGCTGGTTGATACATTCACCCTAAACCATAGGAGACAGACAAGGATAGGGAGCAAGAGAGAGAGGGGCAGAGAAGCCCCAACCACCGTCTCTCAGCCAGGCTTCTTGAAGAGCTGACCCCATTGCCCCCATTCCCATTTCCCCACAACCTCTCTTCCCATCCTTTGGCTTTTCCATTGGGATTCTGTCCCTGGCCTTCCTGGCCTGGTGTGCTCACTGTCCTCCACCTGCCCCCCATCCTCAGGCTCTGCTGTGTGCTCCTGGCCCCATCAGCTGTCACATGCTGCTGCTCCTGGTGCTGCCCTCTGCTCTGGACACTCCCGGGGCAGGGACCTCATGCACATGCGGAGGCTCAAGGCCCGTCTCCAGCCAGGGTCTCCCTTCAAACCCAGAGTCCAGCCCCCCACAGCCCAAGGCCCCTGAACCGACACGCTCGCACTCAACCTGGCATGTCCTCTCCCCCAGCACTCTGCACAGCTCCCTATTTCAGGGACAGTATCACTGTCCACCCCATCTGCCCCCCCTCCCCGACCTCCCAGGACCCACAATGGAACTCGGAGGGGCCATTCTCTTCTCTCCAGTTGACCTCTGAGTGCTCTGATCCACCGCAGAGCTGGGGTTGTCATCCTGTCCTGTGTTGAGCTACAGACCTTGAGTCTGCCCCTGAGCCCCGTATCTCAGCCACACGTGCTCCCTATACCTGACCCCATCCCTGAGCCCTGTACCTCAACTAGTACCTGCAGCACCCCACCGGGTTGCCTTCCAGGGGCTTTGGCTTGGGATCTGGGGGGTACCCTGAGTTCGAAAGCTGCCATTAGGAGTCTTGTGGCTTTGGGCCGCTCCGCCCCAGCCTGCTGTTCTGTAGGACACGCAGGAGATACTGTCTTGCTCACAGAACACGATGAGCCCAGTGCAGTGCCTGGTGCTTGCTGCTCTATTGATAGCTGCTTCCCCATCCCCACCCTCCTCCTTCTCCCCTGCTACTCCCCCCTGCACCGTCCCCACTCTTTTTTTTAAGATTTTATTTTGTATTTATTCATGAGAGACACAGAGAGGGAGAGAGAGAGAGAGGCAGAGACACAGGCAGGGGGAGAAGCAGGCTCCATGCAGGGAGCCCGACGTGGGACTTGATCCTGGGTCTCCAGGATCACGCCCTGAGCTGAAGGTGGCATCAAACCGCTGAGCCACCTGGGCTGCCCCCTCCCCACCCTTGATTGGGAGGCTCACTCTGTCCAGATGTGCAGAGGCTCCAGCCCTTGCTGGGCTCAGTGCTGCAGGCACATTTTTCTGGAGGAAACCACAACTTGCTCCAGGCCAGGATGAAGGAGTCCAGTGTCCACTCATCCTTGATGCCAAACTCGCACACTGTCCCCCTCCCCCACCCGAGGGCCCTTTCCCCTGAGTGCTCCCCAGGGGATGATGAGCCGTTTTCAGAGGATGCATAGGGTCCCGAACCTCTGCTCTCAGGGAAAAGGCTCTGCACCGTCTTCCCAATCTGGGGGCTGAGGCTGAAAAGTCCAATTAACAGAGAGTAGCCGGCAACCATGGTCCCACAGCTGGGTGGCCACCTTCCTCTGCAGCCTCCTAATCGGGGCACCCACACAGGGCACAGAGATGCTATGATTTAAAGAAGGGACCTGGGTGGCCTTGAGCTGTTTGCTCTGAGAAATTAACTCAGGAAATTGCCATGAGTCATCACAGCAGAGTGGACAGGTGCTGTCTGCTGTGACCCAGGGACAGGGAGCCGGGGCTGCAGGGGGTGCTTCCCCCCTTGGCCAGCAGAAAGGGGCACACACTGGGCTCAGTCCCCACACGCATCCCGAGAGCTGGGGAGGGGACCCCCGGTTCTGTGACTCAGCACCACCCAGAGCTGGCCCCACAGGCCAAACATCAGGCCCTGCCTGGGGAACAGCACACAGGGCCCGGCCAGCGTGCCATCCAAAATGAACAGCAGAGCGAATGACGTCATTCCGCTCATCAAACAGTGAGTATTTGGATGGACTACAGGGTGGGCCGGATACAGGGGTGCAGGCGGAGGAAAGGTTAATCCGGCCAGCATGTCGATGAATAGAATACGGCCCCTGCCGTGGGAGGGCTCCCGGGTTAATTGGCTTATGTCTGTGACTTCCACGATTTCCCCGCCGCCTCTATCTCCCTCTCCTGCCCACAGTTTTGTTCCTGCTTCCTCCGCCTCATCCGTTTGCTACTCACAGTGTGGCCCATGGTCAGCCGTCACCAGGGAGCTTATTAGGGAAGAAAATTAATGGACCCATGAATCAGAAGCTCTGGGTGTTGGGTCCAGGCACCTGGGTTTTTAATAGGCTTTCCAGGCAATTCTTACACACGCTGGTTTAGGGAGCCTCGGCTCGGACAGGGGAGGGACCTTTCTCCTCACATAGCAACAGCCTACAGACATGTGGCAATCCATGGCATGTTCCAGCAATCTGCGCAGCCATCGGAGGATGCAGGTGTGCCCCTCAGGCTGGCCACTGTGTGTCTTCACGACGGCCACATCACCCGTGGCTCCGATGTGCACTTCAGGTAGGCAGGGGAGATGCCAGCTGGCCTGCCCCGTGCAGCACCTGTCCCAGAAGCTCCGTGCGGCGCATCTACTTCTATGCAGCTCACTGTTCCTGTCACGTGGCTCTACCTAGCGGGGGTGGGGAGACCGAGCTTTTGAGCTGGCTGAAGGCCAACGCCGGCTCCACTGAGCTTCAGTTACAGAAGAAGGAAAGGAAGGGGTGGGCAGGCCACCACCAGAGGCGCCACAGCCCTGTGAATACCCACGAATGCCAGGCCTTGGTGCTGTCTGCTCTGTCCTTGGCAGGATTGCTCTTCGGTCTTCTTTGGGGAGCGGGGAGTGTGGCACAAGGTCAGACCCATGACTTCAGGATAGAAGCAGGTCAAGCACATAGAGTGTGGGCATGTGGCCCCCAGGGCTCCATCTCCCTTTGTCTGGCAACTGGCAGTACTCGACGACAGAGCTGCTCCAGAGCCTGGGCCCCCGAGGGAGGATGGGGAGCAGAGCCTCATGCTCATTGTCTCTGACCCCTGTCGCCAGGTGACAGATAAGCAACCTGAGCAAGAAATGACCTGGCATTGTGTGAAAGCACTGGGATCTGGGAGATGTTTGTTACTTCAGCGTAACCTTGATTATCCTGACTGAGACAATTTCTCTTAGCAAATATTACAGTCCCACTAAAAGACTTCTTTTTTTTTTTAAACGGTTTCCTTTTCTGCCTTCAAGTTCTTGTCTATTCTTCAAAACTCAAGCTGTGGCACACCTGGGTGGCTCAATGGTGGAGTGCCTTTGGCTCAGAGTGTGATTCCAGGGTCCTGGGATCGAGTCCCACACTGGGCTCCCTGCAAGGAGGCTGCTTCTCCCTCTGCCTGGGTCTCTGCCTCTCTCTGTGTGTCTCTCATGAATAGATAAATAGAATTAAAAAAAAAAAACCCTCAAGCTGCTCCTCCCCTGGGCATCCTGACCTGGCCTGGTCTCTGCTCTTCTTTGCAGGGAGCCTCTGCCAGAAAAATGTCTCCCAGTTGCCTCCATCCCCACACTAAGTTTCTCAAGGGCTAGACTAGGTATTAGTCATGTTTGTCTTAGCTCCAAAGCAGTGCCTGGCACATAGTAGGGCCTCAAAAGAGGTTTGTTGAACTGAACTGAAAGGTAGACACCTAGGGACAGACAAGCACATCTAACACTAGACTCTTCTTGCCCATGTGACTTTGCTCATGGCTCTTCCTCTCTTGTACACTCATATTTCATTCCTGAGCCCCTACCTGTGCCTATTATACTTCCATCCACCTGTAAGAGAGCTGTCTCTTCTAGAGAAAGCAAATAACCATCCAATGCTTATTTATTGACAACCTACTATGTGCCAGGTACTCTTCCAGATTCTGGATATATGGTGGTGCACAACAGACAAAAGTATTTATATTCTGGCACAAGACAGCAATGAAAGTACATCAAGATGTCATATAATGGGAGACTATGACTATTGATGAACAAAAGCTCATCAGCAGAAGGGTGGGAGAGAGATAAGGGTGCTATTTATTTATTTATTTATTTAAAGAGAGAGAAAGAGCACAAGCCGGAGGCAGAGGGAAAGGGAGAGAGAATTGCAAGCAGACTCCTCGTTGAGCACAGGGCCTGACTCAGAGCTCAATCTCATGACCCTGAGATCATGACCCGAGCCAAAATTAAGAGTTGGATGCTTGACCTACTGAGCCATCCAGGTGCCCCAGCAGTGCTGCCTCTAAGGGAAGCTGAAGAAAAGCCTCTTTGGCACTTTGACATCTGAGCTGACACCTGAAGAGAGTGAGCAACTCGCGACAGACATCTGAGGGCAGATCGTGTCTGGAACAGAAATGGCCTGAGATTGGGAAGGTGTGTGTAGGTCGGGTGCCAGGAGCACAGTGAGTGCAGGGGAGAAACAGGGGCACAAGGTGGAGAAGCAGGTGGGGACGCAGCTGGAGAGTAGATTGGGCTGCAGTGATGGCGACTGGGGCTGGGGCACTGTCACAGAAGGCACTGCCACCAGGTCATGTGGGGGCCTATTTAAAGGGAAAGCTCACAGGATTAGTTAATACATGAATATAATGTGGGGTGTGGGAGAATGAGGAATTAGGGGCTACCCTGAGATTTATGCCTTGAGCCCCTAGGCACACTGGGGAGTCCTTGGAAGAACAGGTCTGAGGGGTGAGGAGCGTGAACCCCACTCTCTCTTGGATGCCTGTGAGGTGGCCCAGTGGCTATGCCGAGGAGCCTGGATTCACTAGCCTGGGGCCCCTGGTGGATGGTGGAGCTGGGGATGGAGGTTAGTCCTGGATACCTATGGTCATGAGGCTGGTGGCTGGTGGACAGAGAGGGTCAGGGACCAAAAGACATGTCTGTGGCTGCAGTGATGGAGAAGGTCAACAGCAGAAGATGAAGCCAGGCCAGAAGCCCAGGAGCAAGGATGCACACTGAAGAATGATGCTTTAAAAAGGCAAAATTGTGACTCTGGAGAATGTAAAACGAATAGTGAAGATCCTGTTTAACTCATGAATGACTGAGGGGCCAATCAGATGTCACTACAAGTCCCCAGGAGATTCCCAGGAGTATCACTGACACGCTTCCCTGCGCCTCCGACAGTTGTATGTGCAAGACAAGACACTTCCACTCCGGGAGGCACCATGTATCTGTATTTCTGTGGAAGGGGATCATCTGAGCTATTCTGTTTTCTGCAGGAATTCTCTGCCCCTCTTCTCTGCAGCTTGTTAACTACTCAGTGGGGCAGGTGGGGCAGAAAGGTGCCCTGGACAGACTCTCTGGGACGTGGTGACATCATTGCTGTCAGTGGCCCCTCCTGAATTCATCCCCAATTTTCCTTATGTGGAACTTTGGTGTCTCAGAAGCCACACGGGAGAGCATTCCCAGAAGGGGGTGACCGGGGCATCCAGCGGGTAGAGGAGAGATGGGAGCTGGCGGGTGAGTGTGTGGTGTGGGGCTGGTGACATTGGCAAGGACTTCCACGCACAGGCAGGGAAGAAAGCCTGCTTGCAGGTGGCAGAGGAGCAGGGACAGCAGGATAGACCCCTTCTGGGAGGGGAATCGTGTCCTCTGTCCATGCTGGGAGCCCAGGAAGCTCGGAAGAAACGGCTCTCAGGGCCCAGGGCTGCTCTGGAGGTTCTCGTCATGGCCTGAGGGCGCCTTCAGGGACATACGTGCCCCTTCTTTCAGAAAACTCAGATCTCAAGCCGCCAGAGGCCATCTGCCCCGTAAGGGAGAGACTGGCACCACAGCTAAGCCCTGACCACCCTGCACAAAGAACATGAAGACTGTCCCCTCCGCATGGGTGCCCTGGAGGCCGGGGTTCGGGCACCCGTTCCTCAAGGCTGAGACGGATCTGGGGGCTCTTTGCCAGGTGTCTCCTGTCCCCTGGCTGCCCGCAGCTGCAGCTCCAGGTCCCCCTCCTGCCCTGTCCCCACTGCTCCACGCAGGCTCGGCATCGGGGCCCCAGGGCTCACAGCTATTAAGAGGCTCGGCAGGATCGCTGTCTGCAGTCTCAGCTCCAAACTCGCCTCTTGGAGCTGCTCTGGGCTGGGCTGTTCTGTCAAGAGAAAAATGTGCTAGAACACTGCCACGCCTGCCCCGGCTGAAGCTTGGGGCTTTCTAAATGTGTGATTGTGTGTGTGCTCACCTCAGAGAATCAGCTGTTACCTGGAGGGGCAGCGGGAAGGGAAGGGGGAAAGCCAGAGGATGGAGGCGAGGCAGCCTGACCGGGGAGCAGGGAGGCTTCGTCCCCTTGTCCCGGGCCGGGACCTCGGCTCCTGGCAGATTCTCTCCCCTGGAAGCCCTTCTCAGAACAAGCATCTTGGGGGCTGGATTTTCAAACCAGTCCATGGAGGAAACTGAGGCCGGGGTCTGGGGATTGGCCTCCTGACCGGCTGAGTGCACGACCCCGGCTTTCATCCCATCACTGCCTCTGAGGAGAGCCGTGGCTCGGCTGCTGTCGCCTTGAACCTGGGGCAGGGTGGAACTTCCAGGGAAAGTGACACTTCAGACAGGTGGGAAGAAAATGTTGTTTTTGCTTTAGGAGAAGAGCCGAGAGTGTGGAGGCTGCGTCCCCCGGTGGCCATCCTGCGGGGGGGGGGGGGGGGGGGAGTGTGGCTCCAGCTCACCGCCTGTGTCTGAGTGTCACTGTGCCCAGGCTGCAGTCCCTCTGTGGTCCCAACCCAGCTGGGACTCAGGGCCCCAGTTCCTGCCACAGTGAGATCCACAGCCCTCAGCCGACCTGAGACTGGTTCCCAGCCATGACTCAGAAGTGTCCCCGCAACAGGCAGCCTTGTCCAGGAAGCCCCTGGCTCAGGATGACAGGCCTAGGCCTAAGAGGGGCTAAGGGACCTCAGAGGAGTGGAGGGGACAATCCCCAGGACCTCCCTCCCTCCCTCTCTCTACTGCATGGGGCCCACAGTCACCCCAGGCCACCTGTGTGGGTGACAGCAAGCTACCTCAGCTCCAAGTGGCAGGTGATGAGGGCCCATGTTGGAACCACTCAGGCAAGCCAGACACAGGGCCTGGGGGAGGCTCGGTCACCCCCAGGGGCGAGCTCAGGACTTGCTGGAGGTTATTCATCCAGATGGTCACATATTACCCTTCTTCTGCCGGGACATGTGAGCAGCCCTGGTAGCAGCACGACAGCAGGACAGCAGGACAGCAGACATGTCAGGGGGTGAAGAGGCTGGACTCTGGCTTCCCAGCTAAGAAGGCAACACGGAGACAAAAATGTGAGCCTAGACTCCCAGCGGCATCTGGGTCCCACACCCTGGCCCAGGGGCCTCGGGGCTTCTTCTTGGTTCTGCAAAGTTTAAAGGAAAAATGAGAGTTTAAAACAGCGCGTTCGCCTGGTGATGGGAAGATCTGGGCTTTCCCAGAGACGCCCAGCCAGCATCTCCTCCCCGCGTCAGGCCCCCTCACCTGCCGTCACACTCCCGTCGGGGAGGTTAAGGACTGATGCCTTTCCTTCCTTCCCTTTTATGTTTTTGTGAGGCAAAGTAGGACACGTGTGTGTGTGTGTGTGTGTGTGTGTGTGTGTGTGTGAGATACCTGTGGGGGGGCATGTCGTGTGTGTGCACCTGCGTGTCATGCATGCACACCTGTGTCATGTGTGCATGCACGTGTGTGTCCTGTGTGTGTCCTGTGTTGTGTGCACATGTGCCTGTTGTGTGCGCCATATGTGCACACCTGTGACGTGTGTGCGTGCACGTGAGTCATGTGTGTACACACACATCACGTGTCGTGTGCTTATACGCATGTCACATGTGCATAACTGTGTAGCATGTGCATGCACGCGTGTCATGTGTGCAAGCGTGCATGTCATGTGCAGTGTGTGTGCCTGTGTGCCTGTCATATGGGCACACACTCAATAACATACATATCAACTGGTGCTGAGTGGCCTGTAAGGACAGACAATGGTCCCCACCCCCTCCCAACTCCTCAGACGCATCTGCTTTCAGAAAAGTCTGCATCAGACTTTTAGGCCTTCACACATCCACGTCATCTATAACTGCTGTCTTCACAGCCCTTTGACCCATCGGTTTTAGGTGATATCTAGGGAATAGTTATGCGTCCACCTCCCTTCCTGCCAGCGATTCCTCTCCGAGTGGCGGCCTCCCAGATTCTGGACAAATCATTTGTCAGGATGTGTCATTGCAACTAGGTAAACATCATTTGCTTTTGGAGTCAAGCGTAATCATGTTGTATTTTTCCGTCCCTGCCCTGACATCCCCGTCCCCTCGCTTGGGGGCTGAGGCCACCTCTGCCTCTTGTCTGTTGCGGGTCTTTGCGCTGGCTCCCTTGTCACTTTTCCGTGGAGGGCTGCCCGCTGCAGTGGTGCGTGCCATCCTCCCTCCCAGGTGTGCAATGCTCCAAACCCAGGTGACGTCTGCCACCGGTCTTGCCCAAAGCCCAGGTGTGACCGATGTTTCATGAACGATGGTGGACAGCCTCCCGGGGTGTCGTAGCGAAGCGTCTCCAGAACAGTCTCCAGTCAGGTAGTGCTCTTAGAAACCCAGACAACAGGAGAAAGGAGGCTCCTTATTGTCGTGGGTTTTGGCGAACACCTTTCCCTTGGTGTGGCCTCTGTGTACGCGTGGCCTGGCCCGAACCCAGACTCCCGGGAGACGTCTGGAACGAGGAAGAATAATCACCAAAGCAGCGCGAGTTCTAGGACTCCTAGACCTCCTGCCTTTTTGGATATTGATTGTTTGTCTGGAGCAAGAGACTCCGCCTGGGTTTGGGGCATTATCGACCAAGCACGAGTACAAACATATGTGATATCAGCTGTCCCTACCAGAATTTCCCCAGACAACGTCGTCTCCTGCCAGCGGGTTCATTGGCCGCCACGTCAAGCCGGGGCGTAGGACCCCTTTGGGCCGGGAGATGCCCGCCTGCCGTGGAAGTGCGAACGGGGCCGTCCTTCATGACTGCTCCACGGCTGCTGGTAACTCCTGTTCTGTCTTTAAAGACCATTTAGCCAATTTTTCCCCCTCTCAAAGAGTTTGAAGTACTTAAAAAAGATCCCATTGTGGAAATGTCACAGGATCGGGAGTTATTGTCTTAGCTTATTACCAGCTCTCTGGATGAGAGTTTCAGGCTGTGGAATTAGGGCCTTTCTATTTCTGATGCCCCCGTTTCTCAAAATAGGTGGCGTGTGAGCAGATCTGCCGGCCCAGATTGCCCACCTGGGCCCTTGGGTCTGAGAGCTCCTGCCGCGGTGACTTCCAACCCCCGGCTTTGCCGGAGTCCGTGCAAGGGGCATGGGGTGCCCCCAGTGTTTACCGGACCCTGAGGGGCCCGATGTAAGGCAGAGACTCCTCCCAGGATCACAGAAGAAAGAAACTGGTTGGCTTTCTTGCCTCGCCCATAGAATGACATAGAAAGGGAGTTTTCGGAGGAAGGTATAGGCATGCTCAGAAAGATACGAAGTGTGAGCGTTTCGTATGTAATGAGGACTCTCTGTCCCACCCCCAGAACACTGTGCTGCCTTCACTCGGGGCTCCCGCCTTCTCCCAAGCTGGCGGGGCTGCCCTGGGAATCCGAGAGTGGCCTGGGGATGGAGGTAATCAAGCGGCACTTGGATGGTCACATGGAAGATGTGACCAAAGTCCAAAGCTTTGGTCCTAAGCACTTGGATCGAATGGCCCCTACGTTCCTGTCCAGCCGAAGGCCTGAGGCTGACGGGGTCAAGGGCAGCGTTTACTCAGGCTCAGCCACCCCCCATACCCCCCCCCCCCCCCCGTGTCCGTGCTCCAACTCCCTGATGCCAGCAGGGGGCTGCTCAGGGCAGGTGCCTGGTATGACCTCCTACTCTGGTCCTGCAGCCCTTCCCTCAGGTGACCACGGCCCAGGCACGGGGACTCGTTCAGTGACATTATAGTGCCCCAAGCATCTACCCAGAACTAGGCCGTGGGCAAGGGGCGTAAAATCTAAAGCAAAAATAGGACATGTGGATGACCCTGAGGGCACCCCCTCTTCCCCTGCCTGAACCAACCCTGAGCTTATGCCTGTGGAGCTTCCGAGGGGATCCTTGTCCCCTGGAGGTGCTCGGCCTCATGGAGAGACAGCGCTCCCCGAAGCACCAGGCAGGGAGAGGGCAAGTGTTTATACAGAGGATGGGCCACACGCGGAGAGGAGTGTTCACTGGCCCATCCTCCCTCACTCCCTGGCCACCTTAGGAGGTCCTTGCTTCCTTGACAGAACACGGCAAGCCTGTAATTATTTTATTTATCTGCTGATGTGCTTTCGTCTGAGTCCCCGGCTTGGAAGCCCCATGGGAGCTGGAGGACCGTGGTGGTTTTATTCTGTGGGGGCTGAGGGGAGTTCTAACCGTGCATGCACTGAGCAGAGGGGTGAGCAGATGACTGCAGCCTTAAACAAAGAGAGGGCTTTAAGAGAGGCCGACGTTTGGCTTCAGATGTTTCTGTAGAGTATCAGCCACTGCATGACACTGCCAACTCCAGGAATCTTGCCCTGTGTTCTGGAGGGCATGTGGCTGGCCTCCAGGAGACTGAGGGGATGGGGGGGATGGAGGGCACGAATGTGAGGGGGGATACGGGGCAGGGGAGGTGGGGACAGGGATAGAGGGTAGGGGATGGGAGGGCAGGGATGGATGGTGGGGGATGGAAAGGCAGGGTTGGAGGGCAGGGTGGAGGGCAGGAAGCGGAGTTGGGGAGGCCCCCACTCGGCCTGGCCACAACTACACCCCAGGTGATGTCGAGGAGTCTCTTCCCTAGTCCAATCTCCCTCGTCATTCCCTCTTCGACCCACAGGTCATTTAGAAATGTGTTGCTGAACATTCAAACCCTGGGATGGTCCAGGTGTCTTCCAGCTACAGAAGTTGTAGGCTGATTCCAAGGTGGCTGCAGAGAAGGCAGTTGGGATGAGCTGGGACAGCGAGATATCTGTCTGGAAGCAGTGAAACTCGACCTTTATTTCCCATGATCCAAATATAAATTCAAGACTGATCTAATACAAACAAAAGCTGTAAACCTTCCCGAGGAGATACCTGGAGGGTGTCTTTGCGACTTCGAGATAAGCAAGACACTTTGCAGAGGGGACATAGAAAGTGATACCAACAAGACAGTTAAATGGTTAGACTTTGTCCAAACCAAAAACTCTATTCATCAAATCAAAAGACCTCACTAAGAAAACTAAGGGAAAGCTGCCAACATGGAAAAGATATTCAGAAAATATTTATCTGACAACAGACTTGTGTCCAGCATACATAAAGAACTCCTATAACTCAATAGTAAAAAGACAAACAACCCAAATAAAAACAGGCAAAGTACATGAAGAGACACTTCATGTGGTGTCTGGCACTCTATGGGTGTCTGCTGTCCTTTGCCTACGGAGCGTCCTCCAGCTTCTGGTGTTGGCACCTGGTTTTCTTGGCCAACCAAGAAATGTATAGGCATGCTCTCCTCCTCTGTCCAAGTGGCTGGGGGGAGCTGTCTCTCCCTTCTGTCCCTGGAGGAGGCCACCAGAAGTGTACATTCCTCGGCTCAGAAATGGGCATACAACTCAAGCAGAGCCAGGGGCAACTCCAGGATTTTCTTCAGAACCTTGGGAGAGATAATCTTTCATCCCACAGTCCCAGAGCTGTTGGTGGCCAGCTTGCTATGCCACGGGCGGAGCCAGCCTGAGTGCATCTGACAAAGAAACCAGCAGAGCCCAGATGGGGAGCAAAAGCAAATTCCAAAGACGTTGTTTGAATCCCTGGATCCAGCCTAGGCTGGAGCACGAATGGCCACACATTCTTCCCTTCTCTGTAAGCACGCCTCTTTGCATTGTGACCTTGGGGCCCTCCCCCAATCCAGGGACCGAGTCTACTCTCCACCTGCCCGGATCTGGGCTTGGCCTTGTGACTTACTCTGGCCAGTGCAAGGGTAGCAAATATGACACAAGCAGAGACAGGGAAAGTGCTTGTGTGTAGGGCTGCTCTTTCCTGCTGCTCCTGGGCCAGCTTGCCAGAGGGCAAGACACATGGCCCTGTTGTCCCCATTGCCCTCCATTGCCCCCCAATCTCTAGCACCAAAAGATAGCCAGAGCCAGCTGGCCATCTCATGAGTCAGGTCCCCAATATAATGGCCCCAGCTTTTGGCCAGACTGCCGAGCCGACTCGGCCTCCCAAGCAAAAATGCAATCAATGGTGGTTGTTCTAAGCCACCAGGTTTGGGCAAAGGCAAACTAATAAACAAGATCAACGTCTGGAATTTTCGGTTACACGAGGCAAAAGAAATCCCTTTTTTCCCTTTGGCCTCATTTAGCTGGGTTTATATCTTGTTCAGGGAACAAACTCAAAGTCTGAGCTGCCCCTGCTTCTCCATGTCACCTTGGCAACAACGGCTCAAGGGTCTCATGTGAACATTTATCTAAAACCGTTTTGTGGGCAGCCTGGGTGGCTCAGTGGTTTGGCGCATGCATTTGGCCCAGGATGTGATCCTGGGATCCTGGGATCGAGTCCCACATCAGCTCCCTGCATGGAGCCTGCTTCTCCCTCTGCCTGAGTCTCTGCCTCTCTCTCTCTCTCTCTCTCTCTCTCTCTCGTTGTGTCTCTCATAAATAAATAAATAAAATCCTTTAAAAAATAAAATAAAACTGTTTTTGTAATCTACGTATATTTGTGAGTCTCTCTACACGTATTTGAATTGACAAACACATTTCGGTTAACCCAACTCTGAGTCAAGGTGTGGGTGGCTGTGGACAGAGTAAACAAAAGAGAATATTCTTTATCTCTAATGCCAACTGTAATCACATCTGGTCTTTTCTTTCACCTGCCATCCACTGCCATCTTGTGCTTTCAGGACAACTTCTGCTTCCTGCCACCTTCTAAAAGTTTCTCCCCGTTGGCTGGTGATGTGTACAGACTCAGAGGGGACATGTGCACGTTCTTGCCCAGGTCCTCTGAGATGACCCATTTCCTCTTCAGTTCTGGGACAAGCTGGCCTCACCCATTAATCATGGTGACCTCACTCAGTACCTTACCTTCCTCCACCTTGAGGTAGAGGGAGCACCAGGTCATGCTGGCCCTGAGAGGCTAGGAGTCTTCCAGGAGCGTGATTGATGGTCCCACTTGGTAGGGGCTTCACCTTCTGGGGGAGACTCCAGGCCCGACTGGGTGGGGACCGGGCCTCAGACACCTCCAGCCAGTTGTTGTGCTTCCCTCTCAAAGGCAGATCTCGAGGCTGGGAATGGGAAGGACAGGGACTCTCTCCTAGTGCCCACTGGTCTTGAGGGATCAAAATGAGGGACCAACCAGGACAGCCAGACAACCCAGCAGAGACTGGAGCTGGACACTGGAAGGGAACAAGACAGTAGCCAAAGCAAGTGAGCTGGGTTTCAAGGCTGAGGCTGTTCTCATCAGGAGATGCCCAGTGGTGTCCACCAGGGGAGGTGCAGCCTGGGTCACAGAGCTGAGGCTGCACTCAGCGGGAGCTCATTGGAGGGCCACCAGCTTCAGAGCCAGAAGGACCACCTGCACCCTGGGCCATGGTAGTATGTCGCTTTGGGGGTCTGCACCTACCCCCCCATCTCCAAATGGCCCTTCTCTGGTAGCTGCCTGCTCTGAGTGGGCGTCCACAGCATCATCCCCGAGGACTGGCTCACCAGGGCCAGTGTGGCCGGCCAGCAGGGCAGTGGTGGTGCCAGGCCCTTCTGGAGGAGGAAGCGATGGGGAGCATCTCTAAGTGATGGCTGACACAGGGCACTCACTGCTGTGAGGGAAGACTTGCCACCTTAGGTGCTGGGAAAGCCAGAAATTTAAGGAGACGGAGGCTCTGGTGTGGATTAGACCGATTCCCAGTGAGGGCTGTCCAGTCCCGTCACCTTCAGCAAGGCCAGGCTCCCCACCAATGGCTCCCTGTCCCTAGGGGACCCTCCTCTGCCTCCCAGCCCACCGGCTCCCTGGTCTGTCTGGCTCCTGAGCTAGACTCACGTCTGCTCTCTGTGGATCTGCGTCTGTCTGGTCTGGTCCAAACGGGAACATTCCCATCTCAGGCTTGGCTGCCCACCCCCCACCCAGCGGAGCTCTGGGACTCCATGTCTGTGGGGGGAGCCAGGCCTGAGAGATGTGCTAGCCTTTCCCCGAGGAAGACTCCTGAGCCAGAAGACAGGGCAAAACCGGGGCCATAACCCATGGTGCCTGAGACACTGGAGGGCGAAGCCACGTAGTCATACCCAGGACATAGTGGGTCCCCCACCTGCAGCCTGCACCCCGGTTGTCTGGGGAGGGGGAGCATTTCTAACAGTGGGATGGGATAGTAGAGCCCTACAGGCTTGGCTAGAAGGGGACGGGCCTTTCTTGCAGCTAAAATCCTGGGGCTGACCTCAGGATGCTTTGGGGACATGGGACCATTGGGACAGGAAGATAGGGGGTTGTAGTGACCCAGAACCAGGGACTGGAGACCAGAGACTCCAGGGTCAACTTTCAGCCTTGATGCTGGCACCCGCACCCACAAATTCTCCTCTTGGAGGCTTGCTTTTCCCACCTGCACTACAGGATGGTATTGGTAGCTTCCTGTGGGGACATGTGGGGGTAAAATGAAATGCATGGCAAGCACCCACTTGGGCACCCAAAGCATGATCAACAAGTGAGAGATAATAGAGTTGTTCCTGACATCATCACCACTCTCCCTGTTCCTACAACTGGTCTTGGGACCCCTTGGGCAGAGTAAAAATAGCCAATATGTCCTAATTTGCAAAATACTGTACAATAGGCAGAGCACTTGGTTTCGTTTGTTGCTGACATCACACTGAGGGAGCACAGAGGGTGTAGCCTCAGCATTTAGATAGGAGGACTGAGGCTCAGAGAGGTTGGGCTGCTGGCCCCAGGTCACACAGCTGGTCAGCAGTAGAGTCAGGACCTGAGGAGCTGGTGTCATCCAGATGTAATCTGTCTTGGACTTGGGCCCTGCTCAGGCTGAGCCTGGCTCAGCCTGGACTCGGCAGGGCAGCAGCTGCAGACTTGTCTGCTTCACTCTGCTTACCGTGAGCTCCTGGCCTGGGCATGATGAAGTACATCATTACTGAGCACAATTACCTTTATTAGTGCACACCACAAGCCTTGTCATCACATTCGCAAAGGGGAGCCTTCTGTTGAGAACATCCTGAGTCTGCAGAAAGGCAGTGAGAAGGGTCTCTGGGGGCAGTGGTGGGAGGGTGTCTGAACCAAGGGGAGTGGTTTCCTTCACAGCATCCATCTGCCTGTCTGCATCTAGCTCTACTCTATCTATCCCTCACCCACCTACCTACTTATTTACCACCCACCCATCCATCCATCTATCCAACCATTCATCTGTCCACCCATCACCCATCCATTATCCATCCATCCATCCATCCATCCATCCATCCACTCATCCATCCATCCATCATCCATCCACACCCATCATCCATCCATTTATCCATCCATCCACCCATCCATCCATCACCCATCCACACCCATCATCCATCCATCCATCCATCCATCCATCCATCCATCCATCCATCTATCCATCCACCCATTATCCATCCATCCATCCACCCACCCATCCACCCAGTCTATCCCTCCATCCCAGGTGCTTCTACATGGGTTTGGGGAAGAGAACAAAAGTGAGGCTATCCGTGCAGAGGGTAAGAGAGCCATGACCTGACCCCTCAATCCGAGGAGGGCTGTGACATTGGTGAAGGAGAAGCAAACCCCCTGAGCTGCTCAGTTTGCAGGGATATGTGCTTAGAGAGCCTTGGATGTGTGGTTCTCACAGGGTTCCTTCTGGGGAACCTAAGTTAAACCCAGAGCACAGAAAGGAGAAGCCTGGATTCTGCACTCAGATTTGAACCCTCATCCTCCAAGATTAGGCAAGCTTGCAGAGACCGTTCCCTGCCTCAGACTTCCTCACCTGTTCACCTGCATCACACACCTGGAGGGACCACCTGGGCCAATTGCAGTGAAGGTGACTCCTAAGCCAAAAGGGGCTTCTGGGTCCCAACCAGCAGCACTGGTTCAAGGGCTGCAGGGGCTGCAGAGAGCCCAGTCTGACACCATCCTCGGCTGGGGTTTTGCCTGAATCCGGGCAGGGGCTCAGCGGGAGGAGACAGAGGGGACTGTGTGCACATCTTTTAATAATTAAGTTATTTGTCCTTTAAGACAAAGAGCATTCTGACACCCACAGGTCCTCTCAGAGGCCCCATGAGCCATTTGGGAAGTTCCTCAAGGCATGCACTTTGCCAGGTTGATGGGAGGCCATCTGTCGAGAGGCAGAAGTGGTTGGACACCCCCTTCACCTGCCGGCTACCCCCCGACTCCCCAGCCAGTTTCCGCTGGCTGCTCAGAAGCACAAAGTGGCCTCTGGCTTGGAGCAGCAAGTGACTGCTGGACCAGGAGAAGGGACTCAGGCATCTGCCCCCCACGTCCTTGGTGACTAAGTGATCTCGGGGACCTGAGCCCTGTGTCCTCATGGGGTTGAAGTGGTCTGAAAAGCACTTGACACATTTCCCGGCACAGGGCAAACCCTTGGTAAGTGTCACTTCCTGCTCTGACTCAGGTCTGAGTGGGCCGAGCCCTGGTGTGGCCTGTGGGGCTTCAGGAATCCTCTGGACCAGCCGGCTGAGCCCAAGGGGCCTGCGGTTGGGAGGAAGCCAGGGTGCCATCAAATCCGGCATCAAATCCTCCCCTACTATGGGAGGGCCCATAGTAACCGTGAGAGGAACTGCTGGCCCAGTGTCACCACGGCACACATTTCATATGTGACCCTCATTCTCAACAGCACTGCAAAGGCCAGCTTGTTGTCCGCAGTTCACTGATGAGAATGCGGTTCCAGTAGCTAAGCCCGAGGCCATGCCGTGCTGCCTGGAAGTGACAGAGCCAAGTGCTGGCCACCGAGGGCTGGCAGGGGCCATCTCAGGGCCTGGGTCTGGGCATCAACCCCCGTGGAGGGGGTCAGCCTGGAAGCCAGCCCCTGGGAACCAGCAAGGAAGCTTGGTTCTGAGGTCCCCGGCTGAGGCCAGATGGACAGCTGCCCCACATCTGGCTGGCCCTGGCCTGCTGAGACATGTGGGGACACTGGGTCCCTCCTCTGTGCCTCATCCAGCTTTCCCACCTTTTGGGGGAAGGACAGGCCTGGTAACCTGAGAACCACTCCAGGAGAAAGAGGCTGCCTGAAGGTAACCTGGCAGTGTGCCCATTGCACAATGGCATCGCTGTCCCCGTGGCTCCGTGCATCTCTTAGGACGTTTGCCCAGCAGGTGGACTTCTTCGGGCCTCTGTTTTCTAGCCGTGCTGTGGCACCTTGCAGGTAGGCAGCCGTGTGAGTGGCCCTCTCCTCACTCCAGACCTGCCTGCCTGCAGAAGAGGTAGGCAGGGGGCTGCTGTCAGGGGCCAGACTGGGGACATCCTAGGGAGAGGCCGCTGGCAGCGATGTGAGCTCCTGGGTACATTACTCCCTCCACGGGGCACGGCCCTCCTTACACCTGTCCTCATGATTGCTCCCTCTGACACGGCACCCTCGGACACTCTGGCTCTGCTCACCCCCCTCCGGGTGGGACTGGAAAGCTGGCACCTCACAACAAGGGGAGGGCTTACTTCCACCTGCCAGATGGAGCCCGGTGGCCTTTCGGTGTTTGTACTTGAATCTAAAATGTCACGGAGATGCCATGAAAGTGGAACTAGTCTGGGAGACGGCCTGCCAGCCTTGTATGCACCTGGGAAACTGAGTCTCAGGGAAGCCCAGGGCCTGCCCGGTTGCCCAGGGAGCCTGAGGTGGGCCCAGACTTGTGCCCAGTTCAGCCGGGCCTCCCCCTGGTGCCTTTACTTCCCCCCATATTGTTGTCTCTGTGGCTTCGCTGGCAGCTCAGGGAGGGTGGCGGTGCCACCAGCACATGCATGAGGATTCATCTCTTGGCCAGTTTGTAATCGCACAATAGGTGATTCAGTGATAATGTTGCCAAGCTTTTCTAGTGTCACTACAGGCAGACTGTACCTGGGGGTGTCCTCGGGGGCCAGGCCTGTGAGGATCTGTGATTGCTGGCTGGAACTGGGGACAGCCACTGGCCCACAGAGAGGGGAGAGGACATTCAAGCATTTACTAGGCGCCCTCAGACGTGGGGGCTGGATGTTGTGCTGGGCATCTGACAGGCTGCACCTCCTAGAACTCCCCCGGGGCTGACACTGTCCCCCACCTGCAGAGGGGAACATGCCTCAGTGGGACTGGGATGTCGGACTCCCCCGGCCAGCAGCACATGAAGCCAGAATTCAGATGCAGGATGGCTGGTTTCAGCTGTTTCCCCACCTGGGACGACAGAGAGGTGCCCTCTCTCAGCCCCCAGCTCTTGGTGGAAAAGGCTCTGACTTCGGTCGCAATGGATGGAGGTATCTCCACTTCAGACCTTGGCACCTGGACGGCCTGAGATGGATCACACGCCACCCCCCAGGCCTGCCAGGCTCACCACCCAGGGGAGCAGAAGGGTGGGTGATGGGACCTGCCACTTGACCAGGATACTGGGAAGCAGGGGCGACTGGGCAAAGCGGTGGGACCTGTACGTGGGAGGCCCCTGGCTGTCTTGGAATTTCCTGTCAGAAAATGAATCAGGCCCAGCTGCCTACGGGGGCCTGGCCTGGGTCTCTGGACGCCGCATCCCACCTCGGCTTTCTCCCCGGAGCATCCTCCAAGCTGCCCGCAAGTTGCTCTGAAATGCAAATCTCACCATTGGTCAGGGTCCTCGCAGGATTTTACCCTGAAAAGGTTGGAGAGCACAGACTTTAATGGAGCTCGGGGTAGGGCTAAGGGACAGGTTGGGACGCACCTGCTGGAGGCTGCTGACCCCGCACTGGTGGGCGGCAGGTGGCATCAGTGGCCTCAGCACCACGGAAGGAGCTCCATCCAGAGCCTGTCCCCCTCCCCTCGCTGACTGGTTGTTTCCCAGAGACACAGGCTATGTGAGGGGGGCCAGCGGGTCCCCTGGCCCCAGCCCAGCTCCCGGCCTGCCCCTGACAGGCTTGGGAAGTTTGCCAACTGCCAGAGAGCCACACACCACACCAAGAATGACAACTGACATTCACAGAGGGACAGGTGTCCCCTGACCCACACCTTCTCTGGCAGTCCTCACCCTGCCCTGTGCTGTGCTAGGGCCACCGCCCTCGGTGACAGCTGGGGAAACTGAGTCCCAGTGAGGCTGCATCTCCCTGGGGAGGGTCCTGGCCGGAGACATCCCTGGGTGCTCCATCTTCAGGATGTCTGTTGGGAACGTGATTAAATGCGTGGAGACACCAACACACACTCACACACTCACATGGGCACACGGGCACCCCTCCTCCAGGGCCACACCAGCATGCGGGCGGTGCCTTGGTGCCTTCTTGCACACTCCAGGAGACAATGGCCCTGCGACCTTCACTGGCTTTGCAAAGTCAGGCTGGAGCGCCACCTGACAGCCTGTGTCAGGGCGACACCTACCGGCCGCCCGAGCACAGGGACCTGGTGGCCGACTCCTCACTTGTGCAGACCCTGCATCCCAGTCCTGCCCAGGAGCCTGAGCCCCAGCAGGCGCCAGGCCCTGAGAGTCTGCACCTCTGCTGGGCCCAAGATGCTGGCCCCCGTGGCACGGAGCTGGGTGGAAATTCTCCAGCACCGACTCTCCACTGACAGACGGCAGAGTCCAGGCTGCCGGGCTGGCCACTGGGAGTGGGGTCAGGGGGAGCTGGCAGCGGGCAGGTGCTCAGTCCTCACTGTGTGCCAGGGGAGCATCCCCCTGTATGCTCTGCAGCCTTGCACCCTTCTTGTGCTATTTGGACCAGGTCTGGGGAACATGGAGTCTGTCCCGTGTCTTGGGCCCACACGGAGGAAGTGCAAGAAGCTCAGAGTCAGAACCGCAGGCACCTGGGCTCCTGCTCTGGAGGCCTGGTCTCATGGCCTCCCCAGGACAAGGGCTTGGAAACTGGCGTGTGAGTTCCTGAGGGCAGGATCTGCGGCCCTGCGTGGGACCCATGAGGGTCACTCAGGATAGTAGTGAATGAGGCTGGGCAGGGCAGCCAAAGAGCCTCGACACGGCTCTCCGGGGACCCCAGGGTGGCTGCTTCTCCTTCTCCAGGGTTCGCTGTCTGGTGAGCGAGCATCTTCAGAACGTGAGCTGGACACGCCTTTCACAGGGCCCCCAGGTGGTTTACATGCACAGATCGATGGGCCAGTGTCCTCAGATGTGACCAGCAAACAGGCGAGGGCCCCCTGAGGTGAAAGAATTGACCACCAGACCCCTCACGAGGCTTTGCTCAAGCAGGAGGGACTGATTTTAGAAGTGGACTCTAGTCAGGGTCTCATTGCTATTGGGACCAGATCCCCTGCAAGGGTGCAGGGGCCCAGAGACACACTTGGATGATGTCATAGCTTCCAGAGGCAGGATCCAGGTGTGGACTCTGCTCCCTCATGCCTGTGTCCACAGCGCTGGGCAGACGGCAGAGCACGTCTCACATCCATCGCCCCAGGAACCCTCACTGAAGCCCTGAGGGCAGGTGGGCCTGGCGTTGCCACGCCCATTTTACAGATGGGGAACTGAGTCTCATAGGACCAGCACAGGATAGAGCTGGGACATGAATCCAGGCTGGCAGATGCCAAAGCAGGTGCTGGGTTGTTGATAGTCCCAAAGAGGGGCCACCACAAGGACTACTGGGCAGTGACCCCCCGGTGCCTGCCAGGCACACTGACAAAGGACAGGGGGCTTCCCAGTCCAGGTCCCCCAAGGAGGTAGGCCCACAGCCTCCTGCAGGCAGGTGGACACTGCAATGAGCAGCCCCAAGCCTCAAAGCTCAGAGCTCTCTCTCTCTCTGTCTCTCTGTCTCTTTCTCTATCTCTCTCTCTCTCTCTCTCGGGTCAGGCTGCCCTCTGCCTGCTGATTCAGGCTCCAAATGTCAGGGTCTCAGGATCTCCTCGTGAGATGTCGGCTTGCAGAAAGCAGTGGGAAGTGCCCGGGAAGGCAACAAGCTGGCAGCTTGCTGCTAATTCTCTTGATAAAATGTGTCCAGTTGTGAATCGGCCTCCTGGGCAGGTTGCTGGCCAGCCCCTCGCCCAAGGAACCGGCTTCCACTGGGCCCGCTGGCCCTTGTCGCCCTCCGGCCCTGCCCCACCACCGGCCCTCACTGCCCCCACCTCAGGCCCTCGCCCCCTCTCCCCCACCCCAGGGCTGGGGTGCCAGCCAGCGCGCTCAGATAGTGTCCCCCCCCCAGCATAAGCAGCCCTTGTCACCACCAGGGGAGCCGCAGCTGGGTCAGAGGAACTATGGGCCCCCGAGGGGGGACTCTGGGAATCCCCTCCGCAGTGGCCTGGACTCGCTGAGGCCAGTCAGGCTCCACGATGGGGAGGGGCCTGAGGGGAAATACAGTGACCCCGACACTCTGGGCCCCCAGAGTCCTCCCCTAAACTCTCAGAAAGCCCCCGGAATTCCCGACGGCGCTGTCCAGTCTCCCTCTGACACCTGCACCAACGCAAAAGTCACTGCCTGGTTTGGGTTTGGAAAACAGTCGATCAGCATACTTGACGTCAGCCGGTTGCCACTCGGGGGTCCCTGTGTCTGCTGCATTCGGGTGGGGGCGTGTCTGCCTTGGGGGAACCCGGCAGAGGCCAGGGGACCAGAACCCCGGGACAGGGCTCCAACTGGAACCTGCACAGCTTCCCAGACGTGTATTTTCCTCCGACGCTTCTTCGGAGGGAGAGCTAAGTAACTTAATTGGTAAGCAATTTCAAACGTTTTACCTTAAAACAAACAGCTGGAGAGAAGTACTAACTGCGCACGTTTGAAAGAGAAGACACAAGGTTTTAAAGACGCTTCTGTGTTGTAGCAGCTGCTCTGTGCTCTGCTCTCAGATCCTTGGGGGGACAGCCTTGTCCCCTCCACCATTCAAGTATTCGGTACAGAATGGCTAACTCCAGCCACCTGGGGCCATCGGGTCCTGCACGAGTGACACCCTACCCTCTGACTGTCACCTCCTCACCCCCAGCCTCTGGCAGCCACACCAGCTCTCTGCTTCCACAAGTTGGACTTTTTAGATTCGACATGTGGATGAGATCATGCGACGCCTGTCCTTTGGGGTGTCTGGATTGGTTCACTCAGCACGGCATACCCCTGGGCCCATCTCTGGTGTCACCCAGGTTGTCACCGCTGTTACCAAGGTCAAGGTTACTAAGGTGACCTTGAGCCTTGAGCCAGTCGGGAGCAGAGGATGCTGGCACGCGTGTACCGAGCCCCGAGCCCTTGGCTCTCACCTCCTGATTACCTGGGAGATGGTGGTGTCAGTCCAGGTAGTCAGCCAGCAAGTGGGGGCTCTGACAGGTGACCTGGCTTGCTAAAGGTCTTGTCCACACTGAGTGGCAGGGCTGGAACTCAAACCCAGGTCCGCCTAAGGAGACCCAGTGAGTATCCTTTCGGATTGGCCAGCCTCGGGGCCATGCTGGCAGGTCGGCAGCAGGGGAGCCTTGCCGCCAGCACCCATTGCCAGCCGCCCGTCCTCAACCGTGATGGAGTACCTGCCAGACACGGCTGCCTCTCAGTTTGCTTGGAGCATGGCTTTTATACCAAAGGACTGAATCTGGCCCGCACTTGGGCCATCAGACATTGTTCTCTCCTTTCAGACTGAGAAGAAGTTTCCAGAAGACTAATCGTGTAGGTGGTGGGGGCCCTACTCCAAATGCAAATTTCATTTTAGGTGTGATGTCTTAGTTACCTGAAAGCAGAGAATATTTGCCCATTATTGTTACAATTCTGGGCACAGAACAGGGGTAGCGTCCCCACAGCTTGGTGGTTTAAAAGTACAACCATTTATCAGCTCATGAATACGTGCCCCACCTGCAGGCTAGGCCCGCTGGGTGGTTCTTCTGCTGGTCCACGGCCAGCTGGCGGTCGGGGGATCCACACCCTGCACGGCAGTGGCTGCAGCATCTCCAAGGGCAAGCTGACGCACAACTGCCTTTCCAGCCCTGGCTGGCCTCACGTTTGCCATGATCGCGGGCTCGACACAGGACCAACCCATATTCGAGGAATGGAGAAGCGGGCTCTACCTCCTGGGGCAGGGGCAGAATTTGTGGCCATTTTTGCCACCTGCTACTGTGGGTGTTCACAGGCATTTTCAGGGGTGCTTTGTCGCCCTGTGCACGCTCCACCGGGGGCTGCACACGTCTCTGTGTTCTTCATGGCCCCATAGAGCAATGGCTCATTTTGTGGGGTTTCTCTTCCATAGGCAGTGCCTGAGCCGCTCCACCTCCCCCTGGCAGGAGTTGAGGCAGATGCGTCTGCTTCCCCAGCAACTAGCGCGGGGCCTGGCGAAAGCTCATTCTGTGCATATTTATTAAACAACTCATTGAACATGTTGAATTGAATTGGATATGAAATGGCTGCAGGTGAGTGCGTTAATTAGACCCAGGATCTGAAACTCCAGATGGGTAGAATGTAAATCAGCAGCGCTTTTTAGAAGCATCCCCCCAAACCTCCCCGGACACCCACCTTGACCCAGCAGAACTTCCCGCGAATCACCAATGAGTGAGGCTTTCAGCCTTTCTTAGGTCACAGCCCCATTGAGAAGCTGATGAAAATAAAAGCCCTTCTCCCAGAAGAGAAGGCTCCTTGCATCGGCTCTGTCGGGGCTCAGTTGCAGAGAATAGAGTCCACGCCAACTGGGTAAAATAGGAAGGAATTCACCAGGGGTTAGCACAGGGCCAGAGGGAGCCTTAGCGAGGCTGAGGGAATGGATTCTGAGCTGCAAATTCAAGAACAACTTTGAAAGCAAAACTGAGCCAACAAAGAAAGCTCTTGGCTCTTTGCTAACGGGATGTCAGCTGGGAAGCTGCTGCTATATCCTCGGGCTCTGGAGCCAGGGCCCCACTGTCACCATCAGAGTCTGAAGACCGCTCCCAGAAGCCACCCACTTGGGTGCTTGCCTGTGAGAGCTTCAGCAGTGGTAGACCCCTGCCTTACATGTACTTCCTTTTTTTAAAATTTTATTTATTTATTCATGAGAGACACACACAGAGAGAGGCAGAGACACAGGCAGAGGGAGAAGCAGGCTCCACGCAGGGAGCCTGACATGGGACTCAATCCCCCGGGTCTCCAGGATCACCCCTTGGCTGAAGGCAGCGCTAAACTGCTGAGCCACCCGGGCTGCCCCATGCACTTTGAATTAGATGCAAGTGTATCCATTACTAGCACCTGACGACTTCCTGCAAGGCCTTCTGGGATAGACGGACCATGGTGGATGGAGGGAGGGAGCGATAGTGGGATGGGTGGACAGATGGATGATGATGAACAGGTGGATGGATGAAAATAAAAAATAGGACACAGTACCCTTGGGTCATCCCTAGCCCAGCCTCTCTATTCATGAGTAGCCAGCACCGAAGTGCAGAGACCTAGGCTGGGCTGGGGCCCGCGACTGCACCCCCAGCTGCAGCGGCATCCTGCATCAGTTGCGGGAGGGGTGCTACACTTGAAATCACAAATTGGGCCAGGAAGCCCTGGGAGTCACAGAATGGCCACTGTTGTGACTTCCTACCACCCTCCCTCTTGGCCGCTGTGCAGGCAGGAGCATCAGGAGACCCGAAGTCCAGCTGACCTCCCGGGGAGTGACGGGCCTGGGGTCTGAGCTGCCCGTAGTGAGTCACACCTCGGGCTGGGACTGAAAACCCAGCTGAGGGCGACGACCAATTCTCCAGGAACAGGAAAGTCATCTGGAGGCTGAATTGACAGTTACTTACCCCAACCCCTCAAATGGCTTTTAACAAAGCAATTTTCAGCATCCAATTAAGTCGTTATGGACTATTAGGATCACTAATTGTTGTGTATTTAATAGGAGAAACTCGCGCTCGAGTAGCTATTATAAATCCACTTGCTGGATGCTGATGGTTACACTGCTCTGGAGAGCCCAGGCAAGCCCGATTTCTGGGTATGTGTGTATGGAGCCCATCATTGAGGACTCTTGACTCATTGGGATATAAATGTGGATAGTTTTCTCAGTAATTGCTTCTGACTGTGCTGTCAGGCCCTGTCTCGCCCCTGCTCTTTCCTGCTGAACAGCAGGAAATCTGGGTGAGAGCTCACCCCGATTCTATTGCTGTTACTGTGGGAAGGATACCAGTCAACTGCCTGGGATTCTTAGCCGTGTGACCTCAGGTGTGTCCTCGAACTAGGGATCATTGTAGCTCCTCCTTCTTCCATGTGTGCAGTGCAGACCGAGGGAGATAATGTGTGGAGGGCTGGGATAAGGCAAGTTATGCTTGTAGTACTGCTGAGGCAGCCTCATTATTTTTTCTGCAACTTGGTCCTGTTTGTTTTAAAATGTTACTGTTCTATTTGATTCAGACCCTTCTCCCTTAGTACCCCTCTCCCATTGCTTTGGCCATGACTTTTGTTCAGGCAAAGTAAGAAACGGATAAATGGATGTTTGGATGGGTGAGTGAATGGAGAGAATGGAGTTGGTTGGTTGTATGGATAGGTAGGTGGGTGGGCGGATGGATGAGTGGGTGGATGAATGGATGGGTTGGTGGATGGTTGGGTGGGTGAGTGGAGAGATGGATGGTTGGATTGATGTGTGGTTGGGTGGGTGAGTGGATAGATGGATAAGTGGGTGGATGAGTGGATGGTGGGTGGATGGATGGGTGGTTGAATGGATAGATGGATGTGTGGATGGGTGAGTGGGTGGATAGATGGATGGGTGGATGGGTGGGTGAGTAGAAAGATGGGTGGGTGGATGGTAGATGGATGGGTTGGTGAGAGGGGGATGGGTGACTAAGTGGATAGATGGATGGATGGGTGGATGGGTGGATGGATAGTGGGTGAATAAATGTCATATTTGATTCAAGGTCTTCCTTTCTCCATGTCCCCCTCCCACTGTGCCAGCCCTGACTTCTGCCAGGGGAGCAGCCAAGTGAGGAGAGTGGAAGGGTCTGTTTACATCATGCCCCACCCTCTTGGCTGCCCTAGGTACTCCAGTGTGTGTGGGGTGGGAAGAGGGAGAAGAGATGGCTCCTTACCTGACTGTCTGGGGGTGAGGACACGATCCCATCCTTGGTCAATGCCACTGCTGTGGCTTGAGTTCCCCCCCCCCCACCCTCAAGGGACCCCCTTGGTCCAGAGGGCCAGGCTGGTCCTCTGGGAAAGGAGACCCCTAGTGAGCATCCATGTTCCATCGCCCTCATTCCTGACTGTGAGGGGCTCCCTGACCCTTCCCTCACTTTGTGGTCCCCAGGAAGCCTGAATTCCCATCTCACCCAACCTCCAAGCCCACTTGGGGCCCCTGGTCAGGCACGCCCTGTCACTTGTACTGCTCAGAATAGTCCATGTCTGACCACCCTGGACACACAACAGGTGGGAGCTGAGGGACACCCAACTGGAGAATGACACACCCATCTGCCCTTTCAGACACGTCCACACCATGTGTGAGTTCTGAGCACCTGCCTCAGGGAGGGGAAGGGGACCCTGCCCACGGCGGCCATGGCCAGGGCAGGGGAGGGTGGGGTGGGTGTGCTGGTGGTCTTAGACTTTCTCCCAAGCCCCACCCCCAGGTGGTGCCCAGCAGCCTGGGGTTCTCCTAAGCCCAGAGAGCTTGGCTTCTTTCCTTCTCAGCCTGTTAGGCTGGAAGCCCCCAGTGCCATTCTGCAGAAAGTCTAGGAGCCATTGTGTGGGCTTAGGGAATAAAATCGTCTACCATCCTGCAGAGCCTCCTGGAAGATTCTAGTAGTGCCCTCTCGAACTATGCCGGGAAGAACAGGAATGGAGAGTCTCTCCAGGGGGCCAGGCTGGGAACTTCTCGAGGAGGTCCCCCCCGGGCTCCACACGCCACGTAACACTGTCCACACCTCCCCTTCTGTCCAGGTGCACAATCTGTTCTCAGAAAGCAAGCTCCGAGCAGGCTTTGGGGGACGTGCGTGGAGGCTGTAAGCCGACAACAACTCAGGGGTTCTGACCTAGGGGGAGACCCCCATGTGAAGAAGACTGGAATCAGACAGACAGGGGGCAGACGCTACCCTTCTTGGTGATCCCTGTCCCCAGCCTCGGGACACTGGCCCTCTCTGCCACCTGCAGCCGCCTGGCTGCCCCGGGAAGGCCTGGCCCAGTGACCCTGCCCCTCCTTGAATTCTGGGGGGGCTCTATTCTTTGGCTCACGCCTCCCCAGGAGGACTTGCCAGCACTCAGGTGAGATGCGCCCTTACAGTGGACGCTTCGGTCGTGATTTGTTTCTCTCCCGCCACATGGAACACAGGGTGGGAATCCACTCACCTCCCCCGAGCCTCCTGCTAGCACCCCTACCCCGGAACCTCTCTCAGACATTCACTGACTTCTGAGGAGGCAGGGACAATGCTTTTTCATCTCTTCCTCAAGAGCATCCAGTGTGGCACCTGCTACAAGTCGGTGCTTGCAAACTTTTGCCAGAACGTTGGGAGAGCAGATAGAGGAAAGGGACCCCGGGAGCACAGAACATTCCTTCCGTCCAAGCCTGCTGCTCGTTCTGGCGGCTGAGACTTGGGGTAGAGACGGCCACACAGCCAGTGGGAGGGGCTCTCGGCCAGGCTGGTTCCAACTCCGGGGGTGGGGGGGGGCAGCATGGGCTTGCGGTGCTGACGGTGAAGATGTCAAGACCCTGGCGCCACCAGGGGCCTCACACTGGGCCCTTCCTTAGCAAAACCCACTAGCTGTGTGACACCCCCTTTCACAGACGGCAGAACAGAGGCTTGAGGAGGGGATACGAGTTGTTCTAGAACTCACAACTGGAGTGCGCCTGAGTTAGAACTCCAACATAGGTCCTCCTGACTTGATCCTCCCCAGCCCATGAACCCTCGTGGAATGGGGCTTTTTGGAAGGAGGAGAGGCTGAATGAATGAATGAATCCAATCCTCAGGAAGGTACATGCTCTAAACTGGGTGTTTAGAGAAGAACGTCCAAGGCTAAGTCAAAGTGCAAAATTAAGGTTCAAATATACAGACAAGGAAAATGTTAAATATCCCCCACAGGTCATGAGATTGTGTTCCAGACCTTGTCTGCTTTAAAGAATCATCCTTAGTTGCAATCTAGGTTAAATAAAAGTGAGATGTACTGGCTTCTCAACTAATGAGTCCTCGGATGGAGTTCAGGTTCAGCTGGTTCAAGCAGTGGGACGAGGTAGGGAATTCCCTGCAGCTTCTTGTCTTCCGACACCATCTTTGCAGGTAGGAGTTCTGATGCAGTAGGACCTCTTTATTTTAGAGTAGTTGCCAGATTTAGCAAACAAAAACACAGGCAATGTTTGGGATGGGCTTCTTCTAAAAGTTATTTGCTCTATTTCTGAAATTCAGGTTTAACTGGCATTCTGGATTTTTCCTAGTAGCCCTACTTTAGAGTTTACCTGTTTACTGTTGTCATCTCTCACTGTGTCTAGAATTTATTCGTCACCTTTGATGCTCAGAAATGTCATCAGAGGGCATCTGTGTATGGGACTCTCCCAGGGCTCTGTTGACAGGGAAACCTTGTGCTCGGTGGGGGAGCTGCTCCCCCACTGTTTTGGTCCTTCTCTCCTATGTTCCTCACCCTCTGCAGCCCTACAAGGTTTATGCACAGACTTGAATTCCCCATCATTGTCTCAATGACCTTCACCAAGTTAATTAGCCTCTCTTAGTTTCAGTTCCTGAATCATGAAATCGGTTTTAATAAACCAATCTCACAGCTGGGCGCATGAGGATTAAACCCCTGGCATCATGTGTGCCCTGGCTGCCGCCCTAATGGTGTCCTCCTGACCAGAGCATCTGCACTGTCCTCCCCATTTGGGACGGCGTGTCTGTAGCAGGATGTAGCACTTCCCAGTCCCTGTGGTGGTTTGGGGCCATGTGACTTGTCCTGCCCAATTAACCATGAGCAGATGTGCCCAGTGTCCCGGTCGGGCTGGAGACTTTTGTTGCCAATGAAAGGCCCACCAGGGGGATCTTATGCTCACCCACACTAAATGACAATGTTCCAGACAGTGTCCGCTCTGTTGGCCAGATTCTGGAGCGAGGATGATGCAGGAGAGAGCCCCGCTGGCCTACAATGAACCGGCAGCACAAGTGGGGATCAGGCTGGTTTATGGCTGTGAGCCTAGGGGATGTTCGTTACTGCCACGCACCTGACCATGCTGACCGTCCACAGGGGTTAGCAGAAGTTCCCTCCCCGGGGCACCTGAGCATCTGCCTTCGGCTCAGGTCGTGATCCTGGGGTCCTGGGATCGAGTCCTGCATCAGGCTCCCTGGATGGAGCCTGCTTCTCCCTCTGCCTATGTCTCTGCCTCTCTCTGTGTGTCTTTCATGAATAAATAAATAGAATCTAAAAAAAAAAAGAAAGAAAGAAATCCCCCCCCCCTTCGTTGCCCTGTGTTAGTGAAGTGAGTGCCCTGTGAGCATTTCCCAAGACGCTGCAAACCATGCCCAGAGAGAAGGTGTCTGTCCTTTATTGGCCACATCTACAGAAGTATGGGGAGGAAGGACCACCCTCATGTTCAAGTTGGTCCTGAGCTCTGATCGATCCAGCCAAGTTGGGGCTCAGCCTGGAGCTGGTATTGATAGGACAGGTCCACACAGATCCACACAGCTGCAGATCAGAAGGTTCTCCTACTGACGATAGAGGCACCGATGTCCTTATACTCTTTGCTAGTGACCCACATGTCCTTGAAGGTGGAGAGTGAGCACAGGATGGAGCCGCCCACCCAGGCACTGTAAGTGGAGTAGGGGCAGGTGGACACCTGGAAGGGTGGAGGCAGGGAAGGGGTGCGGGACGGGGGGATTGCAGGGGAGGAGCGGGGCGGGGAGAGGGGAAGAAACCAGAATCAAAATACTTCTCTAAATTTGGACATAAGGGCAGCCTGGGTGGCTCAGCGGTTTAGTGCCGCCTTCAGCCCAGCGAGGGATCCTGGAGACCGGGGATCGAGTCCCACGTTGGGCTCCCCGCAGGGAGCCTGCTTCTCCCTCTGCCTCTGTCTCTCTCTCTCTCTCATGAATAAATAAATAAAATCTTTTTTTAAAATTTTAATTAATTAATTAATTAACTTGGGACATAAAACAGCCGTCCCTGAACGAAGCTCACGGGCAGTTGTTTCTACCCTCCGGGCAAATACTATTTATTCCGACCTTTGAAGAAGCGTGTCGGTCCACACGCTGTCTGCCTGTGGCTTTAAACTACAGGATAAAAGGAGCAGGAGCAGAAAGGACTCCCCTTGGCTCTTAGGATCCCTCTAGAATGCATGATTCATCAAGTTCTACAAAGTCTACGTGGAAGGCATATGTGTTTTGCAGAAAAATGAGAAAATACAGAGGAGCAAAGCAAAAATCACAGGGGTTTGAAGAACCTGGAGAAATCCCTGTCGTTTCACGCTCATGCTCGAGACTTCCACTGTGCTCAGCCCTGACTCGCACTGACAGCTGCCCTGTGCACATTCGCCCTCGATTCTGGGAGAGAACAGAGCGTCTGCCCCAGGTCGGAGGCACCTCTGCTCCTGGAGGAGCCAGACGTCACCACGCCCACCACCAGGTGGGACCCCTATGGCTCAAGGTTAGATTCATTTGCTCAAGGTCAGACAGTGGCCGTCCTCATGTGTCCACGGACCTTCCTAAAGGCATGTGGATACACCACACAATAGAACAGGCTTGTTGTTTTAACGCAGGAAGGCAGATGCTTTGCCACAGGGATTAGCAGGGAAAAGGGATTTGGAGCGAGGATTCAGAACACCCAAGGTCTGGGGGGACGTGGGATGACTCCAGAGGATGATTCTGAAACTCGGCTACTGTTGCTCACCAGCTCTGTGGCCCCACAGAATCCTGCCTGGCTGGGAAGCATTTGTTCCTATTGGTTAAGAAAAGAAATAGTGCAAAGATTTTAAAGAAAAAAAAGGAAGAGTCAGAGGTAGGGGAAAGAGCACATTCAGGGTCAGGCATCCGGCAGACGAGAGAGCAGTCTCGGCCACCCAGAGACCCACTGGTCTTTGCTGCCACCAACAGGCTGTCACTCAGACGAGTCACCTACCCCGTCTGTGTCTTCTCAGATCCCACAGAGCATGCACAAAACTGGGATATTTATGCATTCAGAAGAATGCAAAACCACCAACAGAAAAATGGCCAAAGGGTTGAAATAGGAAAAATATGCTAAAAGAAAGAAAAGAAAAAGAGGAAAAACCACAGACCGCTGGGCAACGTTTGCAGAACTAGTCACCTTCGGGAGCCCTGTAAACCTAACACTTCCCTAAAAAATGAAAGCCATTACTTTAAAACTAAATACATACATAACAATTTTACGTGGTGGCAGGACGAGGGCAAGAAGCCCGAGCAAGAGCAGAGCCGGGCAGATGACTGATTTCCTTTGGGCCTTTGGCACTGGCCCTGAACGCATGGTCCATGTCTGCACAGTCACCCCCCTCACCTCTCGTCCACCTGAGCCAGTCCTCCTCCCCGTCTACCCCTCTCTGGGGTCCCTCTGGCCTTAGAGCACCTTGCCTCAGCAGAAGCCTCCAACGGGTGTACCTGGAGCCCCTGTCCCACCTCCAAACTCTGTAACTGTCCTTGACCAGCTCTCAAGCGCCAGAGAGACACCTGACGTCTCCCCCAGCTAGTCCCCCAGTGGTCTTCCCGCCTGCAGGGATGGCAGCCACATCGTTCAAGCTGCTCAGGTGGGAACACTGGGGGACATGCCACCTCCTCCCTGTGGACCTTCCACCCTCATCTGGAGCACTGGCCCACCCTGCACCGCACCTGACAGTCCATGCCCCACCCCCAAAGTCAGCCCTCCCCAGAGCAGCCGGAGTCATCCTCCGGGCTGGCTCTGCTCAGGGTCGAAGCCCCACACAGCTTCTCTGACCTCACTGCCCTTCTCCTGGCTCAACCCCTGCCAACCCAGCATTTCCTTTCCCCCGCCACAGGGGCTGCTCCCTCTGCCTGACCGTTGCTTCCACAGACATCCCTATGGCTCCTCTGCTCCTCTGAGCATCTCCTCCGAGCATCTCCCCCAAGCATCTCCTCCAAGTATCTCCTCTGAGCATCTCCCCCGAGCATCTCCCACAAGCATCTCCCTCAAGCATCTTCCCCAAGCATCTCCTCCAAGTATCTCCTCTGAGCTTCTCCCCCAAGCATCTCCCCCAAGCATCTCCTCTGAGCATCTACCCCAAGTATCTCCTCTGAGCATCTCCCCCAAGCATCTTCCCCAAGCATCTCCCCCAAGCATCCCCTTCGAGCATGTCCTCTGAGCATCTCCTCAGATGCCGCCTTCCTGAGGAGACCCACCCCGACTACTCACACCTCCTTCCTTGGCTGCTTCCCCCGTGGCTCACAGCCCCTCCTAACACATGTATTCCCTGGCACGTTGGTTTGTATTGTACGGCTTCCTTCACTGACTAGGATGTGAGCCACTAATGTTCCTGACTTTTGTTTACTGATCACTCCTCAAGCACCTGACCACGTGCCTGGCACACCTGGTATTCTAGAATTTTCTGTGCAAAGAATGCAGGAAGTCCCCGAAGGGTGGGTCAGGGCACCGTACCTTCACGTTAATCGTAGGGGAAACCAGGGCAGATATTTCTTTCTGCAACCGGAAGCACAAGCCAGAACAGGAGCCAGTTCCTCCAGACAATACGATGTGGCTGAAGAGAATCTTCCAGAGGGCAGAATTGCAGGAGCTGATGCTCTGGAAGGCCTTCATGTGGATGCCTAGCTCACATCTCCCTGTCAGGATGGGCGGAGGAAGGCAGAGGTTTGGGGCCTGCAGCCTCGGGCTCTTTCCTCCCAGTTGGAGGCCCTGGGGAGGCGCGGACTCCCCCCCCAACCAAGCCTCAGCTCCGAGTGTGGTGGCAAACATCAGCACCACTGACCCCAGGGCCCTTACAGATTTCAACAAGATAATGTGTGCAACTATGTGGGACTGACTAGCCAATGGCTGAATAAATAAACATTAATTTCCTCTCTCATCTGAGATGATTTATACCCAAAAGTTAACTGACAATTATTAAAATTTAATGCCACGGTATCAATTGCTCTTATAAATGGATTTCTGCAGAGGCGGTGTCCTTGTTCAGGTGGCCTTTGAAAACTATACTAATTCCTCCTTTTTGAAAAAAAAATATTTATTTTTTAATGGAGGTATAATTGGAGGACACACCACATTATATTAGTTTCAGGCGCACAACTTCATGATTCGGTATTTGTATATATTGCAAAATGATCACCACAATACATCTATTTAACATCCTTCCTAGACTCATCATTAGTCCATACACATAAACACATATATGGGGGAAGAGCCCTTCATGACAGCGGGAGGATGTCTTGTTGTCCTCATCTGGGATAGCATGTACCACACAGCCTCGGGATAAAGTCTGAAAAGGCTGATCTTCTGGAATCATCCAGGACGTGCCAGACCCAATGAGCATGAGCTGCAAATGCTTCACTCTCATCACGGTGCTGGCTGTGTGCTCCTGCTCATAGAGGCCTACCCAGACTCAGAGGAGAATGTTCACATTGTCAGTGAGGAACTTCATTCAGGGATGGTTTCACGTGTCCACCTAATATTTTGGGGGCACATGCTATGATTGGAGCCATTTTCCACTGCACAGTCCAATGGGGAAAGCGGAGGTAAAGCCAGCCCACTCACACTAGATGTAACAGCCATGTCCTTACTAGGCACTAATTGTGGCGAAGTGGCTCAGTTCTTTTTATTCCCCTCTGCCCCTTGTAACCAATTATTTTTAAATTTTTTAAATTTTAAAAAATATTTTTAAATTTTCTAAAATTTTTAAAAATTGATTCCAGGAAATAGTTGGTCTTCCATGACTACCTGGAAATCTTCCCCGTCAATGGGGATTTTACAAGCCATCACTTTTTTCCTGTTCTGCACGCCTGCCAGGGAGCTTAGCCAACTCAGTGCTCGTGTAAGACCTCTAGATCACTGGGGCTGCTTCCAGCATCTGGCCATCGTAAACAATGCTGCAAGGAAGAGGTGGTGTGTATACACAATGGAATATGATTCAGCTAGAAAGAAAGAATGAAATCTTGCAATGAAATCATTGCAATTTGCAATGACATGGTTGGAGTTAGAGGGTATGATAGTAGGTGAAATAAGTTAGTCAGAGGAAGACATGTACCATATGATTTCACTCGTATGTGGAATTTAAGAAACAAAACAAATGAACAAAGGGGAAAAAAACAAACCAGAGAGACAAACCAAGAAACAGACTCTGAACTACAGAGAACATGCTGCTGGCCGCCAGAAGGAGGTGACTAGGGGCTAGGGGAGCAGGTGCTGGGGATGAAGGAGCGCACATGTCGTGATGAGCCCTGGGTGATGAAGTATAGAACTGTCGAATCAGTATATTGTACACCCCAAGCTAAAAAAACACTGGATGTTAACTACACCAGAATTTTAAAAAGAACCTCTAAATCAGCCAAACATTTAGTTTCTTCCAAACCTATGGTTTTAGCTGCTTTGTCTCCATTTGTATATTTCAAATTATTTTGTGAGTAGACCTGGAGTATGAATAATATATAATGGGAGAGAAAAATATGGTCCCATGTAGAATTTAGTCACACCTGGCAAATATTTAGTGCTCTGCACTGGATTTCTTCATCTGTAACATGGAGCAGTGTCAGATGGGGGAGGATTGTAAGCTATAGCCCGTGTACGGTGGTCGCCAAAGTCACAGGTTACAGTAGAGGTTTAACAAGTGATAGTTAATATCACAGGAACTTTTGAAATGGGTGCCAACTTGCCACTCAAAGCAGTACCCCCTCCTGGCTACGGGGCTCCATTCCCTTTATAGCAATCCTGCTATCCAGGTTTGGACTCACCCCTGACCTCTTCCCTCCCCTTACCTATGAGATCTGCCTGAAAAAGCCCTTCAGGGCAGAAGAACTTCTCCCGCCCAAGGGTGATCTCCTGGCCATCGGGCAGCTGATACTTCTGTGCATAGGAAGGACAGTCAGCTTTCATTTTCTCCTTGTCAAAGTCCAGAGCCACATAGCAACATTTTTCTTTTATGTTCCGGATGTACTCCCGATCACCTATGGAGGAAGGGAAAAAATGTGACCCAAGATGGTTCACAGGAGCATTCTGTCCCCAGAGAGCAACTTTTTGAAAACTCAGCTCCTTGTGGTGGGCACATGGTGACCATCATTCTCATCATCACCACCATCACCATCATCACCACCGTCACTATTGTCATCACCATCACCATCACCATGATTCTCATTGTCATTATCAACCACTACCAATCACTAAATGTCCCTAAATATAGATGGACCTGTTTGTAAAACTTGAATCATAGTCAAGTAGTCTTAGCTTTCTTTACAAATTGAAGGCCGCAGGTTGAGCAAGCCAAGCAGGATATTACACTCCAGAGACTGGTTCACTTGGCCAATAATAGCAATTTCCTACCTGTGCTCACCAACGAGTGCCCACTGTTTGTCAATAGTTTCAGGAGGTACAATGTTAGGTCTTGGCCTGCCATGTCCACCTGGATGGTCGACTGATGTAAAGCACAGCCGTCAATGATGGGCACAAAGTATGTCATTCCTTCTCCAGATTCAATGGTTGTTCCTAGACAAGAGAACATGCTGGCATCATAATGCAGGGTGCATGACATCCCTTATCAATTGTCAAGTCTGCAGGAAGAGATGGTAAATGGGAAATAATTGGAGGAGAAGGCAAAGATCTGAGGAGCAAACTTTCTTCTGTAGGAGAGTGTGCTAGGGTAAAACCTATCCAGGTCACACCAAAGTTTTGGTCAGAAAACCTGCAAATTTTCTTATTAAACAAGACATATAGGCATTAGCAGCAGTTGCCAAAGGATAAAAGAGGAAGAAGAATACTCTGCTCCTAACAGCTTTTTCCCTAAAAAACTGTCCATCAATGTAGGCACTGGGAATCTCTGGGTGGCGCTTGACTGTCGGAAGAGGCTGGATGCAGTGAAGGATGTGTACAATTTAGATAGCAAGGCAAACTACATCTCTCTGTGCTAGTCCAAAATTTGTGATGTGGGTTTGGAAACACAGGCTTCACTCTGTGTGAAATGGTGACTTGTAGAGCCATCCAGAGTGGATCAGTGGTCTGGTCGATTGCCTTCTTTCACATGTTGGATCTGGTAACCAAGGACTTCACATTTAAAATGAAGACCTCCACATCTAGCTAAGGTAGGGAACAAGGAGTGTGTTCCCTCCACACACCTGAAACACCTAAAACAGAAATACAGGAAACAACAGTTTTCAAGATGTTGGACATCAAGCAACAAAGGACGGTCTCAGTGGCCCCTGAGAGAGGGGACGTCCCAAGAAAAGAACATGACAGACCATGATCCTTCATGAACACAGACACGAAACTCCTAAACAAATTTTAGCAAATATATGCAAAGGATAGCAAGTCATGACCAAATTGATTTTATCTCAGGAATGCAAGATTGTTTTAACATTCAAAAATCAATTAATGTAATTCACCATGTTAAAGAACTAAAAGAAATTCTACATGATCTTATCAATAGAGGCAGAGAGTTCATTTGACAAAATCCAACATCCATTCATGACTAAAAAAAAAAAAAACAAACCACTCATCAAACTAGGAATACTGGATAATTTCCTCAAACTGATAAAGGATGTCAATGAAAAATCTATAGCTAACAATGCACTTAATCATTCAGTTAAGACTGAATGATTTCCTTTTGAGGTCTGGAACAAGATAAGGGTGTCTGCTTCCACCATTTCCATTTAGTATTTAGTGAAGATTCTAGCCAGAGCAACGAGGCAAGAAAAAAAAACAACAATAAGAAGCACTCAGTTTGGAAATAAAGAAATTAAACTATAGACAACATGGTTGCCTAAGTAGAAAATCCTATCAGCACTAATAAATTAGTTTAGTTAGGGTGCCAAGATACAATATCAGCATACAAGAGCTGATTGTATTTCTATATACTTGTGTGGAACTATCAGAAATTGAACTAAAGATACAGTTTATAATAGAATCAAAATATATGAAATACTTAGAGATAAATCTGATGACTGGTTTGCACAGATTTTACACTGTGAACCACGAACCACTGCCAAGAGAAATTAGAGAACACTTAGGAGATAGACCATATTTATTAGTCAGGAGACATGACTGTTGTTAAGATACCAATTTTCTCCAGATTGATCTATAAATTCAATGAAATTCTGATCAAAACTCAAAGATACTTTTTTTGGTAGAAACTGAGAACATGATTCTAAAATTTATATGAAAATGAAAAGAACCTGGAATGGCCAAAATGTTATTTAAAAAAAATAAGAGTCCGATGGTGTAGCACTAACATCATATTTCAAGATTTATAAAGCTCCTGTAATCAAGACAATGTGGTATCATCCTAGAGGTAGACAAACAGATCGCTGGGACAGAACACAGACTACAGAAATAGACCCACACAAATACGGACAACTGGTTTTCCAAAAAATGCATAGGGTAATTCGATGAGGAATGTCTTCACTCTTCAGTTGTCTTTTCAACAAATAGTGTGGGAACAACTGGACATCTATACACATACCAAGAAAAAAACTTCATGCGTACTCTAAGCCACACACAAAACCGCGCTCCACATGGATCACAGAACTAAGTGTAACACTGAAATTTATAAAACTTCTAGAAGGAATCACAGCAGAAAAGCTTTGGGTTCAGCATGTGTTTCTTAGATTTTACACCAGAAGCATGAGCCACACACACAAACACACACACACACACACACACACACACACACAGGATAAATAGATTTCACTGAAATTAAAAACTTTTGCTCTTCAAAGCACATGGTGAGGAAACTGAAAAGCCAAGCCAGAGACTGGGAGCAAATCTTTGCAAAACATGTACCTGGTGAGAGGCTGATATAGGGAACAAAAAGAATTCTCAAAACTCAAAGGTGAACAACTCAGGGGCACCTGAGTGGCTCAGTTGGTTGAGCATCTGACTCTTGGTTTCGGCTCAGGTCATGATCTCAGGGTTGTGGGATCAAGCCCCACAAAAGGCTCAGCACTCAGCATGGAGTCTATTTTTCCCTCTCCCTCCCCCCGCTTGCACTCTTTCACTCTCTCCTAAATAAATAAATAAATAAATAAATAAATAAATAAATAAAATCTTTTTACTTAATTAATTTTTAAAGATTTTATTTATTCATTCATGAAAGACACAGAGAGAGAGAGAGGCAGAGACACAGGCAGAAGCAGGCTCCATGCAGGGATCCCAATGTGGGACTCGATCCCGGGTCTCCAGGATCATGCCCTGGGCCAAAGGCAGGCGCTAAACCGCTGAGCCACCCAGGGATCCCCAATAAAACCTTTTTTTATAAAAAAGATGAAGTCAGTGAAAAATTGACAGGACATTTGAACAGACACTTCACCAAAGTTCCATATAATGGAATGCTCACCACTACTGCTTGTTAGGGAACCTACGAGTCAAAACCACAGCGAGATGCCACTGTGCACCTGCTAGAAGGGCTGCACGATGAAGAGCGGCCGTGCCAGTCTGTGGAGGAACGGGCACTCTCATGTGGCTGGCAAGCAAGGCATGAAGGCATGCAGCCATTCTGGGAGCTAGTTTGGCGGATTTTTAAAAAATTAAAATACTCTTACCATCTGACCTAATCATGTCACTTGTAGGTATTTTTATGCAAGTAAAACGAAAGTGTATGTCCACACAAAGACTTGTAGACAAATGTTCACAGCAGCTTTATTTATAATAGCTCCCAACTGGAAACAACCCAAATGTCCATCCACAGGTAAATAAATCAGCAAAGTATGGTGCATTCACACAATGGAATACCACTTGGCAATAAAAAGAAATGAACTATTAATACAAACAGCAGCACGAATGAATCTCCAAATAATTATGTTGAGGAGGAAAAAGCCACAAGATAAAGAGTACATACCCAACAACATTCTCGCAAAATTCCAGAAAATGCAAACACATGTGAGGACAGCCTGGAGGGGGCAGCGTGGGGCGGCGTGGGGCCGGGGCAGGGGGGATGTTTAGAAGTCTCGGATCCGCCCCTTATCTTGACTGTGCTGGTGCCTACATGAGTGTATCTACACGTCAAAACTTCTTAAATTGCATGCCTTAGGCACCCTGGCTTCATCATGCACCAGTGACACCTCGATAAAGCTGTCAAGGAGCTAAGTGAGCCGAGTGGAAGCAAATTGCTTACCCAGGAGGCCGGGAGGGAATTAGGAGGAGGGCTGTCCAGTGTGTTTCTCACGTCCCGTGGATCCTTCCCTTCATTCATTATTTGGCAGGGAGGAAGAGGACAGGCGTGGGCTCACGGGGCTCTGAGGGGGCCACTCACCTGAGGTCTGGCCAGAGGCGTATAGAGAAAGGACTCCCTGGTTGGCTAAGTACAGGGCCGGCACGTTGAAGGTCTCAAACAGGATCTGCGGAGAAGCAATGGGAAGCGCTGGACGCCAGGCCAGTGGACGGAAGAGCAGGCGGGTCTTCCCTTAGTCCTCGGGCGCACGAAGCCCACCTGCAGGGGCACCTGGCTCCCCAGAGATCCAGCCTACGGAGTCAGGGAGCGTGCCACTCTTCAGCCTAGCTCTGCCCACGAGCTCCGCGACACTGCCTCCCAGTAACGCGGGCTCGCATCCTTCCCAGGGACCTGATGGGGCAGACGTAACATGCTGCCACAAGACCGAGGGGATCGCATCATCTGAGCCACCCAGTTTTCATGATGGGGGTAATGCTGAACCCCCAATGCCTCTGTGAAGCCAATATTGTCCTTTCCACGCTTTTGTTCTTTCGACTCTTAGATGCTAGGCAGGCTTTACACAATACTTTGACTTGGGATGGTTTACTTGTTTTATAACAATTGCAACAATGAAAGCCGTCAGTTACTATGTGTTAACTGCGCCCCAGACACTTAGTCCGGGCACAGTGCGTCCAGGATGTTCTCCTGGGTACTGACTGTACACAGGGTGCAAGGCGCGGACAGGGGAGGCACAGCCTTGCTTTTGTTGCCCATGGTGTCCCCCCTGGGGTATGTACATTGTCCCCGCCTCATCCACATGAGAGACTGGTGGACAAGAATGTTAGGGAACAGGTGGCAGGGGTGGGAGGCTGGGCACCATCACCGTGAGGTTGGCTGAGCAAGTGAATGATTCTCCTGCAAGATAGTGACACTGGGTTTAAGATTTCAAGGTTCTTTTGATGGTGGGACCAACACGCAGTCACTTGGACCACTGATCGGCAAACTTTGTGAGGTACAGCTCCAAACCTGCCAACAGGGCCACAGGAGGGTAGCACCTGGGGACAGGGTGACAGCCAGCTAGAGCTGTCGGGGCCAGCCGGCAGTTAGCTAAGTTTGGGAGGATCCCTGTGATTTGGCTCAACTGAATGATTTCACAGGCTCCTGGGCAGAAGTGCTGTCGTCCTTAGTTTGGTACCTGGCTCAGGGGCAAGTAGGGCAGGTGTACAGTGGCCCTGGAGTGGTATAGGACCATAAGGGAAGTGACTGGGGTGTGGGCTGCTCAAGAAGTGAACCAGCTGGCCTCTGGCAAAGACCTCAAAACCCAGTAGACAGCATTTTAGAAAACAATATTTGCACAAAGTGTGCAACACCACTGAGTGTGTTGGGGGTCACTAAGCACGTGTCTGAGGGCAGCTGTCAGTGGGGGCTTGGGGATTTACCCAAGACAAGCAACAGCACGTGTCCATGCAAAGACTGGCTCATGCCCATTTGCACCTGCTTCTTTCACAACAGCCCCCAAGTGGAGACGACCCCGACGTGTGTTTGTAACGTGATGTGTGGAAGGTTAGGCACCTGGATGCAGGCACCACATTTAAGGACACAGAGATGGGCACGGCAGTGGCGGTGAGTCTGTGTCACTCTCCGGCGTCCCCAGAGTCTGCATCCTGGTAGAGGAGGCAGGGCATGGACTCTAGGTGGGAGAGCAGCTTTTGTGATCCCACTAGAAACCCCACCTCCTAAAAATGCAAGGACAAAAACCAACCTCAGCTCCCCCGGCCTGGCATTGGTCACAGAGCTTAGAAGGGTCATCCAGGATCCTGGGGTCAAACTCCCATCCTACAGATGAGAACACTGAGGCAGCATTTGAGGAATGCTCAACAGGTGCTAAGCACGATGACACACACGTCACGGCTTCAACTCATCTCGTTTCTGTGACATCCCCAGTGTGATGTCATTACCATCCTGATAGGGAAATCAAGACACCTCGACGACAAGCAATCCACCCCAGGTCCCACATGTGGGCCAGAATCGGGCTCCCCACTGCATCCTGGGCGGCTCCCTGCACCTGCTGCTCCGCTGGGACGCAGCCCCAGACATCCTGCTAACAGGCAGACTTATTCCGGAAGAACCAGCCCTGTGCTCCTCAGTTTGTTCCAGCCTCTGGGAGGGGCCGGGGAGGCTGGCACCCGGACAGAGGGAGCTCGCAGGGGAGAGTCCACAGATGAGGGGACTTCATTCTCCTGCAGTGACGTGCTGCTCCCTGTGCCCCCGCACAGGCCACCGTTGCAGGCTGCCCCCCCATCTGCCTACAGAAGCTTCCACCTTCTTCGGCCACTCTCTGCCCTGGGCAGTAGCCAAAAGTTCCCCTTCCCTGGGTGACCCGCTGGCTGGGTTCTGCCCAAGGCGACGCTGGAACGAGGGGACGTCCCTACTCCCTCCCTACTGGTCCTTGCTGGTCCATCCTCCCGGCAGAGGCCCTCTCTGGACCGCTGACCACCTGTGCCCTGTCAGGTTTAGGGGCCCGGCTCCCCATCACTAGCCTAGTGACACTGGCTCATGTCACTGTTCTAAAACTCATACTCACCTTTGTGCGTAATCTCCTCAGTAAAGAATCACCAAAATTACCCCACGTGTGTGTCCCTTTGTTTTTATGCTGAAATCTCAGTATAACCAAAGGGTAGATTCAGAGAGAGCTGGGGCAGAAAGGCAGGCGGTGAGCCCAGGGGAGGTGGGCAAGTGCCAGCACAGTGCCTTGTGTGAGGGTAAATTTTTTCCTTCAATTTGACTGGGCCATGGGGATCACAGACGTTTGGTCAATCATTATTCTGAGGGTGTGTATATGAGGGTGTTTGGGGATAATATCAACATTTAAATCGATAGATCGAGTAATGCCAATTACACTTCCCCATGGAGGGTGGGCCTCATCCAAGCAGTTGAAGATCCAAACAGAGCAAAAGGCTCCAGCCTGCCGACTCTGCCCCTGCAGATACTGGGGTTTGTCAGTCTCCATAATCACATGAACCAATTCCTTAAAGCAGATCTGTGTGTGTGTGTGTGTGTGTGTGTGTGTGTGTCCCACCGTTCTGATTCTCTGGAGGCCCCTACGACAGTTTGGCAATGGCATATTCCCCTTGAATGCGCGACAACCCTGCTTCTCTCTCTCCAGCTCACTGGGTCCATGATGGGCACACGCTGTTCTCAGCCCAGATACCTGCTGTTTCCAGGCCGTGGGCCTTGTGCCCGGTCCACGCGGAGCCCAGCTGTGGCCCACTTCTGTGGGCCTGACCCCGTTCGGGCCAAGATTCATCAGCTTCCTCGGGGCTTGGTTTGAAATGAGGCAGCAGCTCACGCCTGTGCTCTGATTGCTGGTGCTCTGTTTCTGGGCCACGGAGCAAGCCTCCTCCATGGGCAGGTGGTACCGCGGGCTGCCAGCCTGCCCTGGGTCACTGCTCACCGCAGGAGACCCCCCTGGGCTCCAGGGGTGCTGGGCCAGGTGGTAGAGCCTTGCTGCTTGCTTAATTAGTCCATGGACGTCCTCATTAAGTGTGCCTAGAACCTGGCAGCCCCTGCGGCCCCCTCCCACCTGGACCCCCCTTGGGCCCTAAAGGAGACTCTGCAGTCTACTGGAGGATACCCTCCTTTCTCTACCAATCTGTCCTTGACAGCCTCCAAGAACCAGTTCAATCCAGTTCATCCAGGTCAGTCCGATCCACACGTACCACGAACTCCTTCCTGGGGGACATTAGGAGCTCTCGGGTGAGGGTGGGACCTCTAAGCTGGCCCCACGACCCAGCAGGACTGAGAAGGACCCAGTGGACCTCCTAGCCCCCTGCCCTGCAGCCTCAGCCAAACCCCTTCTGCTCCTGCACACCCCCACTCCTTCACCTATGCAAAGGGACAACTGCCCTGCCCACAGACCTGCTGTCGGGTCCACCTGAAATGAGTCACAGTAAACATTTTACCCACACCCGCCCCTTGGTGAGCTCTCCCGTGGTAGCCGCCTTGCTTGCCACCAGCGTCAAAGGGGACAGATGTCTCCTGTGTCTTCATCTCACTGAGCAAAGAGGCGATGCCCTGAGGGCATCCCCCAGGCTCAAGGCTCGAAAGGTGGCCAGAGCTGCTGCCCCATGACCTGCTCCCTGACCCATTGCCCACCACCTGGCCTCTTACCTGTGACATCTTCTCTTTGCTGGGCATTGTGTTTAAAGGCGTCTCTGTCACCATCAGAGGATGCTGCTCCGGGGCAATGCGGAGCACCTGGTAGAAGGAGTGATGCCAAATCTGTGGCGAGAGAGGGTAATACGGAGGCACAGTGAGCCACAGCCAATCTGCTGCAAGGGGGATGGAGCCTGTCTACACCACAAAGTGGCTTTCTGCAGATGCAACTGTGATTCACAGCAGGAAAGACAGTGAGTGTGGCTATGACAGGACACAGATCCTCCATCTGTTGCCGGCCTTGAGTCGGGGCAAGAGGAGTGAACAAAGATGCGTGAGGCATAGTCCTCATCTGATGGGGGCAGACGTGAGCCCCGAGACACAGCACCGGGAAGCATGGCACCAGGCATGTGCCAGACAAGCGACTTGACTTTAGGAGCTCTCTCCTTATCTGTAGAGTGGAACATTTTCCTTCCTCATAGGGGACCCTGAGGACATGAGTGAGGACCAAATACGACATTTGTAGAAAGCCTAGTGGCCACCTTGACCAATACCACAGCCTGAGCGGCTTAAACCATAGGACTTATTGTCTCCCAGTCCCAGAAGCATGCAGTCAGCCAGGTGGGGTCCTCCTGGGGCCTCTCTGCCTGTGTGTGGATGGCTGTCCTCTCCCTGTGTCCTCACAGGGTCATCCCTCTGAGCGTGTCTATGTGTCCTGATCCCCTTATTGTAAGGACCCGGATCACACTGGAACAGGTCACCCCTAGTGAACTCATGTTACCTTGATTGCCTCTTTTAAGACCCCATCTCCAAATATGGTCATATTCTGAGGTTCTGAAGGCCAGGACTCCAACACAGGAGATTGGGGGACACAGTTCAGGCCACAGCACCAGCACAGAGTGCTTGGTGCACAGTAGGTACTCAATAAGTAATGGTTACTTACTTTGAATAAAGGTCCCACCTGCCTCTGTCGGGGGAGGCTCCATGGAGGATGAAAACAGATGTGAAGGATGGACTCCCTCGGGGAGCTAAGTGGAGGGAGTGCCTCTGGAAAGAGGGCACATGTGCAAAGACATGGAAACACAAAGCAACATGGCACCCATGAAACAGCAAAAGCCAGACATGGGCTCATGGCTGGATGTGCAGCCACTGATGCATTGGAACAGGGAAGGGGCATGACCCAACATAGAAGAATTACTCTGCAGGCTGTGTGGGGGTGAGCTGGAGGGGCGAGGTAGGAGGATGGGTACCATGGGGTAGGATCATTGTAATGATCCTGGTATTCAGGCAAGACTTGAACCAAGAGTCAGAACCAGCTGAAGACCCACCATTAGTCAGCTCCACTAAGGCTCAGCTCCTGGACAGGGGAGGTAAGGGGTGAGTGGAAGCCACAGCCCAGGTAGCCTGGATCCTGCAAGCTCCTGGATCCTGCAAGTGGGCTGCACACTCCAGAGACCTATCTACACTGTTTCAGTTTCTGCATCCCCTGTGATGCCCTGGTAGAGGGCTATGGACAGAACCAGAGCTGACACCCCAGCTGTGCAGATAGGAAGAGTGTCTGCAAGTGATGCTTCCACAACCACCCTCCGAGACAGCCTTCAGGGATGCACACCTCCTGGCCTCAAAGCCCCGTGCATACCTTTCTTGCATGGAACCAGGACTGGCTCATGCCACCTGCAGAATATGGCAACTGTGAAGGTGTGTGGCTTTCAAGGCTACATCATATAGCCGTTGCAGCCTTCACATTGGCCCCCTCGATTGTTCACTCTGAGGGAAGCCAACCACCATGCTGGGAGGACTTTCGAAGGGCCCTGCAACAAGTTCCCAAGAAGCACCACCCTACCAGCCACATGGAGCACCACCTAGGAAATGTCTCCTCCAGCCCCAGTCAAGCCTTCAGATGGTACAGCCCTGGTTGACACCTGACTGCTGCCTCATGAGACACCTTGAGCCAGAGCCACCGAGCTGAGCCACTCTCAAATTCCTGACCCACACAAACTGGGAGATGTAGTGGCGGTCATCAGTATTTTAGCCTCTAAGATTTGGGATGGGTTGTTATGCAGCAGGGATAATTAATATATCTTCCCAGGCAGCATGTAAACTTCAGCCACATATGGAAGCTCTGATCAGAACCTCCACTACTAAGACATAAAGTGGTTCAAATAGCCATATTCGTTACATCTTTACCCTGCTGGACTAAGGAATTTTATTCTGAAAGTAAAATACACATATTGTAACATTTACCAACTTAACCTTTTTAAAAACTGCACAGTTTAGTTGCATTAAGTATAGTCACACTGCTGTACAGCCATCCCATCGCCCATCTCCAGAAATTGCTTGTTGTCCTCAACTAGAACTCTGTCCTCCTTCCACACTGACTCCCCATCCCCGTTCCCCAGCCTGTTTTTCCGAATCTGCCAACGAAGGGTGGAACCCCACAGTGTTTGTCTTTTTCTATCTGGCTTATTTCACTGGGCGTAATGTCCTGCAGGTCCAGCCGTGTTGTGGCAGGTGTCAGAATGTCCTTCCTTTTCAAGGCTGGGTAATATTCCACCGGACTATACAGCATGGTTTCTTTACCCATTCATCTGTTGATGGACACCTGGCTTGTTTCCACACCTTGGCTATTGTGCATAATGCTGCACTGAGCATGGGGGTGCAGACGCCTCTTCCTGTCCTTGTTTTCAATTCTTTAACTCTTTGAGGAACCTCCATGCTGTGTTCCACAGCGACTGCACCATTTTACACTTCCACCAGCCATGCACGAGGTCCTGATGACAATGCTTGTCATTTTCTGTTGAGGTTGCTGTTTTTTAAATGGCCGTCCTAAGCATGGAGTGGAGTAGGGACTTTTTATCCATCATCCCTTTAACCTTCATACCAGCTTTATGTGCAAAGACAGTTATACTCTTTTCTTACAGATAAGGAAACAGAGGGCCAAGGAGGTGGGTTACTTTCCCAAAACGACATAGATTGGAGCACTGGGTGGCTCAGCAGTTGACTGTCTGCCTTCGGCTCAGGTTGTGATCCTGGGGTCCTGGGATCGAGTTCCACATCAGGCTCCCCACAGGGAGCCTGCTTCTCCCTCTGCCTGTGTCTCTGTCTCTCTCTGTGTGTCTCTCATGAATAAATTTTTAAAAAAAAAATTTTTAATGACATAGATAATAAGTGGTGGAGACAGGATTCAGACTCAGGTCTCTGACTCCATGGCCCATGTGGTTAGTAGCTCAATGTAGTGTCTACAGGGACTGAGGGCTAAGAGATGCCCAGAGAGCCCTGAATGCCAGGGCACCTCCCTCCCCAGGTGCTGGGGCAGGAGGTATGCCACCTAATATCGGTAGTGGGTACCATGACCAGGTCCCACCCCAGCAGAAGCTGAGCCTACCTTCTCCATGTTGTCCCAGTTAGTGACAGTTGCCCGGGAGATGGGATATTGCAGATTAAGCTCCCCTCGCTTTTCCTGAGCCTCGTCTCCGATGAACCAGTCTTCCTCTTCCATCCCTACCAAGGGATTCTGAAAGACATGGGCCAGGATAGATCTGCTCCCAAGAGTGACTCACCCTCACTCGGCATCCACGTGTGGGTACACGATAAGCAGTGACCGGGAGCTGTGATGTGCAGCTGGGAGACCACTCCAGGTCACAGTACCGGCAGCGATGGCCTCCTCAAACCTGTACACAATTTCAAGATGCCACTAAGAGGTTTCAGCAAAGGACTCGCAAGGTAAAAGTGCTCCTAAGTACACTCACCTTGTCCACCTGTGGATGAGTCACCTGAGGGCAAGAGAGAGAGGCGGTGGATGAGGCGAAGGTGTCAGGGAGGGGCACCAGCTTCTACACGTGCTCAGGAAAATTAGCAGGGGTAGGGTCTGCAGTTTAATGTAATTTGTTATTCTTTAGGAAGATGGACCTCGCTACTTTTGTGGCAGAGTAAACCAGTTATTCTGTCATTCAGAAGGGATTCGACAGTTGATCCATGTGTAAATCTGTGTCTAACAAGAAACAAACATCAATACAGAATGAAGTGTGAGAAGAAACGGAGAGAGTGCCTGATGGGGCTAGGACAGGCCATAGGATGTCGTCCAGGTGAGAGCCCGGATGTAAGAGAGAGGGCTGGGCAGGTGTCCTAGAATGCTGGGCAGTCGGCACGGCAGCTGGGAACTTCCTGAACCAGTCTTTCATGAAAGGAGTCCAGTCCCATGTTTCCCAGAAATGGGTCTGTCTGGGTGTCCATCCTGTTCTCACTTGTTGGGAAAGAGCAGTCTGTAGGAAGCATGGCCTTGGGATCATGCTGCAGTGGTGCCGTGCTGCAGTGGTGCAGGGAGATGCTGTGCTGTGATGGTGCAATGGATTCCAGAGAGAAGCCCCATTCTTGAGGCCACCACAGCTCATGCGCACAGAGCTCCATACGTTAGGAATTTGTCTTTGAGGCAGAGGGGCTTGGGCTGGGGGGAAGCACTAGCCGTGAGACCCCCAGCAAGCTGCCTATCTCCTCTGAGCTCCATCTCCACTCTTGGATGGGAACAACATCTTCCATCCCACATTCCTCTTGAGGCTGCTGTCAGGGGAGCAAGGGCTGTCGGAAACGTATTTCATAACCTGAAAGGATGTGCTGACATGAATGACTGTGCAGGCCACCCTGCCTCGGACATTTTTTGGCTTAGCCAAATCTTGATGCATGAGGGTGGGGGGACTAAAGGGGTCCACGGGCAGGGAGGAGCAGCAGTGTCACCCTGCTGAGATGGACAGGGCTTGGGCCAAGCAGCTGCTCTGGTTGGGGTGGACTGAGGGAGGGCCTGCCTCTCCGTGGCCGCGGGGCCTCCCATGAGGGGTCTCGCTGCCGGCTTACCACCAGACTGAGAAGCAGCTGAGGGGCCGTGGTGATGTGAGTCCACGCAGAGCACCCCGTCCTGTGCTGACTCCCCCTTAGAGGCAGAAGCTCACTTCCTGCTGCCCTGGGGCAGCCCCCAGGCCTGGGAGGGAGCAGCCGAGTACCTCACAGGACACAAGCAGAGAACCCCGTGCGCTGAGGTTCGGGTGGGCCACTTACTGAGCGGCTAATTCATCGTGGTCACTCGTTTCTATTTGGGTGAGAAATCTGATCTTCCTCACTGTGATTTTATGCTATTTTATATATAATCTTGCTTCCTACTAGGCCACTCTTTGTACAGTTGACAGGATTTTTCCCTTCCCTGGGGCTGTGGACTATCCCTGTGGTGCGACATCGAGCTTTCCCCTGGCAGGACACGTCACTGCACCTGCCGGCACAAGATGCCATGCCAGGATTTCAAACAATGAACGGAATACGGGCACAGGTTACACCATGCTGGGAGGCTGAAAGAGCCAGCAGGGAACACCGAGGCGCCCAGAGAGTGGAGCCCCAGGATCACTGGGCAGAGAATGAGGCGCAGCAGGGAGCTCAGAGGAGGCTGTGGGAGCTGGAAGAGGGCACTGCCTGGACGGGGAGGGAGGCTGGTGAGGAGCGGGAGCACGCAGGCCCTTGCCACTGCCCGTGTATGTGAATAGGGCAGCAAAACAGTGAGGAGGCCTGCCCGCTCGGCCCCAGATTGACATCTGTCAGAGAGCGGTTGACAGGGGTGTCCCAGTCCCCAGGGGACACAGAGATGCAGGAAGGTGGGGCTTAGGGGCAATAGGCAGAAGCCAGCTGTAGTGGGTTGAAGATATGTCCACACCCAACCCCCCAGAACCTATGTAGAGGTGACTGTATTTGGAAAAAAGGTCTTTGCAGATGTGATTTATTTACAGACATTGAGATTGAACATCCTGGATGTTGGCGGGATGGGGGCTGAAGCCTGTGACAAGTGTCCTTGTAAGAGCCAAGAGAGGGAGACCCGAGACAGAGATGGGAAGAGGAGGGACCACGTGGAGGCCGAGCAGGAGCTGCAGGGGCAAGGCTGGGAGCCCCCAGCCGCTGAAGGAGCAGGAAGGATCATCCCCTGGCACTGCTGGAGGGAACTAGGCCTGCCCACACCTGGGTTTAGGGCTTCCAGCCTCCAGAACCAGGTCAGAATAAGTTTCTGCTGTTTTAAGCCATCAGTCTGTGGTCACCCATTACGGCCGTCCCGGGACACTCACACTCATCATGGTTGCCACCCTTAGCGTCATCACTGTCACCACTACATACTTCCTACAGGCCGGACGTCACGCTAAGCATGCACGCACCACCTCACTTAAGGTTCGGCCAAACGTGGCGTTTATGCTTTCATTAACTGAGGCAACTCAAGGCAACTTGCCCAAAGTCACATGAGGGCTGAGGCAGGGCCGATGTTCAGATGTGGGTCTCCTGACCCCGCAGCCCCCACTCTTCACCGCTAAGCTCTGCAATCTTGAAGAAACAGGCCCGTCAGCTAGCAAAGGGGCAGGCACCTGCTGCCACCCACTTAGAGAGGGGCTTCCTGCCACCCAGCACGCCCCAGGTAGGAAAGTCCATCTTAACTTCAGCTGCATGATTACAAACATTGTCATTAATTTGCTCCAAGTGGTGCAGAGCCTGGGACCCCATGATATTTGGGATTCCCCACGTGACCGTGCCGCTCCTTCTCACAGATGGGTAAACTCCCCGAGGAGGAGCACAGGGACTCAGCACCGGGCGCTGAGCTCTGACAGGCCCTGCCTCACTCACTTGCTCACCCGGGGATATGCCGGTTGCTCTTCAGCGAGAAGGGCCGTCGTGGCACCTACCTGGTAACAAGTTACTGTCATTATGTGAGCTCAGGGCCTCTCGGCTGCTTTGGCAGGAAAGGCCCTAGCACTTGGCAGGACCCTCTAGAGGAAAGCAAGTGGCCACCTTCAAAGGGTGCGCAAGTCTGGACGGCAGAGTTGGAGCCAATCCTACCTGCTGCTCGCAGGGAAGGCCCAGACGAGGAGCACAGCATCCGGCCCGCAGACGTGCTTTGTCTCATCCCCTCATCCTTCCATTTGTAGAAGAATGAACTATCCTTAAAATCTTGACATGAACATCGAATTTCCACATGAGCCAGCAATTCCACCCCCCGAGGACACCCCCCCCCCAAAGAGCCGAGAGCGGACCTCAAACAGACATGGGCCCACCCACGATCACAGCAACATGGTTCACAATAGAGGTTGAAGCAACTCACATCGTGTCGAAGTTTCCCGAGGATGGTGGGGAACATGGCCAGGGGAGCTTCTGTGCCCGAAAAGCCCACCTTGCTGAAGCCTGAGCCATAGTCACAGACGACGGGCACATTCATCATGTTGTGTGTGACCTGGACAGGGCTGCAGGAGACACAACATGGTTATTCGTGCCATTTGCAAGGTGTTGACTGAGGGGCGGGTGCTATGCAGCTATGCTAGGGAGGACGCAGGCTCTGCACTCACAGCAGTGCAGGTGGCTCCCAGAACCTAGGCTAGGGCCCTGCCTGGGGTCAAGCCGCTGCCTGGGTGCTGAGGGCAGTGCTCTGGAACAAGTCTGTTTTCTTTCTTTTTTCTTTCTTTTTTTTTTTTAAGATTTTATTTATTTATTTGTGAGAGACACAGATGGAGAGACAGAGGCAGAGGCAGAAGAAGTAGGCTCCTTGCAGGGAGCCCGATGTGGGACTTGATCCTGGGACCACAGGATGAAGCCCTGAGCTGAAGGCAGACATTCAACCACCAAGCCACCCAGGTGTCCCAAGGAGTGGGCTTTCAATGACCATGTGCATTTGGCTGCCCTGAAGAAGGCAGGCCTGGGGACCCACTTCTGGGCTAGAATGCTCCTGCTGTGACTGTGCTTCTACTGGTTTCTGGCACAATCCATGACTTGCATCACAGGGGGGTCATCTTTCCCATTCACTGAACCAGAGGCGTTGGGCAACGAGACCCCAGTAGGAGCTAGTGGCCTGGTGGTCACTGCGAGGCTTCCCATGGACCCCACTCAAATACCACCTCTCCCGGAGACAGAGACACCGCTGGCCTCCTGGCCTCAGGGCGAAACCCACCCCCCACTCCCTTTGCTTTCAGGCATCTCCTTTATGTTTCTGCAGGTTTGGAAAACATGAGAAAATGCATAGAAGAGAGTCGTGATCACCCACAGCTCCACCACCTACAGCTGCCCTGTTGTATTTTGCTAATTAGTGCAAATCTATAATAGATGATTTTTTAAAAATTAATTACCCTCAGAACAAATGAATTCATTTTCTCTTTTGAACACTGTATTTTAACTAAATCTGTATCATCACAAATGTTTTCATCCTGTTACGGCGATCTTCATCACTTTCCGGATAGAGAAGATCTATATATATTAATTATGGAAAATAGAGTGCACTCTGGAGAAAGAGGAAGCCCTCCGCAGACCCTACTAGCCACAGACGGCTCTAGTTAGTTTGGGGTATTTACCCTCGCAGTCCTTACAAGCCACACGGTGGTCACTTTCTCTCCAGCCGTGTGGGCACGATTCCAGGGGCACAGAATGTGGTGGAGCTGAGTGCTCACTGTGCACACACATTACGTCTGCTACAGAGGATACATTTTCTCTGCAGTTTTGTATTGGACTCTTTCCTGGACATGATCTGCATTTCTGAGTCACCAGGTTCCACATGGATGCTTTCTGAGAGTGCAGAGCCCCACACTAGCCTACCAGGATTTAACCATCCCTAACTGGGGAAAGCTCAGATCTTGGCCGCCTCTCCTCCCCTTTCCATGGGACCCCCATGGTTGCACAAATGTAGGTGCGGTATGGGCAGCTGGGCCTGCGCACGCTGTTCACTAGGTGCTGGTCGGTCATAAACCACTGAGGACCTGGAGGCTGATGGCACGAGACCAGGTGCTTGACATCTGCAAACCCTATGCAGCAACAGTACTCAAGTGTAGGGCAGTCATGGGGAAGAAGGACATGAGGGATGGTGTGGGTTAGTGTCCCCCCAAAAGAAGGAGTGTTGACAATCCTGACCCCCAGCACCTGTGAGCATGACCTTATTTGGAAGTAAGGTCTTTACAGATGTAATCGGGTTAAAAGGAGGGCATGCGTGAGGGTGGGCCCTCATCCAATGCCTGGGCTCTTTTTTAAGAGGAAGAAACTGGACACAGATAGAAGGTCAGGTGGAGACAGAGCAGAGACTGGAGTGATGTGTCCATGAGTCAGGGGATGCCAAAAATTGCCAACCACAGCCAGAAGCTGGGAGGGAAGCCTGGGAATGACTCCTCTTCGGCCCCTGCCCACACCTTCATCTTGGAATGTCACCCCCGGGACTGGGACAGAGTGACATTCTGCTGTTTTGAGTCCTCCTAGCATGTGGTGATTGATTCCTGCAGCCACAGGAGACCACCAGAAAGGGCAAAGGCACTGTCCCCCAGCACTGTGAGATGAGTTGTATCCCCATCTTTCCAGTCCCTTTTGGTCCTCAAGCTTCAGTGCAGATGTGGCCCCCAGCTCAGAGAGGGCTTTCCAAAGTGGTCACGACCAATCCCTCCACTCTTTCTTGTTTCTCTTCCTACCACTTGTTATTTTGCACTGTTGGAATGAACACCATTCTTTTTCATTTAATTGAGCATTTTCTTTTAACTTTGCTTGAAGATTTTTGCTCTGTCTACAGGAGACCCAGCGGAGAGGCTCAAACACATGCGTTCGGGGGTGGGGGGCATCCTTTCCTTCCTCCCTCCTTCTGTCCCTCCCTTCCTTCCTTTTTCCTTTACATTTATTTTGTTTGACTCTTCTCAATGAACTAAGCCATGCATTTGTAAGTCCAGACACAGCTCAGGTCACCAGCGTGGGTGATACAGTGCCTGTGGGCCTCGTGGGATCAGAGAGGCCCTGGGTCCAGGTGGCACAGTGGGGGCGGATATGGATAGCAGGCTGGGATCTGGTCCTGTGATCTCCACAAGACCCTCCTTGGAGTTTCAGTATTTGCAGATTAAAAGTGAGACATCAGGATGACCCGGATGAATGTGGATCTCCTGGGCAGGACTACTGCTGGGCACATGGGTGGCTGGGGACCCAGTGATATTCTGGTGAAGACCAGAGTCAGCACACGCACCTGCAGAGCTCCCTCACCTGGGAGCAGCGCACTGGACTGACGGTGGGGCCGGTCACAAGTGCACAGGCGCTCAGGGCAGGCGGCTGTGAGTTAAATTCCTGAGCATTTATTGGGGAGCTGGGTTTTCTGCGTGGCACTTGTCAACAGGGATGCACTCCCCGCAGGTGCTGAGTTAAGCAAGCACCGTGTCTGGCCCATAGGACTTGTTCAACCCATAATACCAATTATTATTACATAATTGCTGTGATCTGGAAACCAAAATGTCACCTCAAGCTATTGCACATTAAATTTCTAAACAATAGGGCAGCCCTGGTGGCACAGCAGTTTAACACTGCCTGCAGCCTAGAGTGTGATCCTGGAGACCCTAGATCGAGTCCCCTGTCAGGCTCCCTACATGGTGCCTGCTTCTCCCTCTGCCTGTGTCTCTGCCTCTGTGTGTGTGTGTGTGTGTGTGTCTATGAATAAATAAATAAATAATCTTTTTTAAAAATTTCTAAACAATAGTCCCCACAAGCCAGTTTCCCGGGGGTGAGGTGTTTTACGCGGTCACCCGGGGAATGTGTGGAGCTGCCCGAGGGGGTCCACCTGCAGTGGACATTGGGGAGCATGTGCTATTGCCGCCAGAGGAGATTTAACATATCCTGATCCGGGGGCTCACCAGGAGAGCCCAGCCGCTCAAGTAAAATGAACCCTGTGAGCAGAGATCATGGGCAGCCTGCCGGGACGGGGCCTGGAGACCCATCAGTGTGGATCTGATTCTTGGAGGCGACTCTCTGAACCGTTATGTTGATTATAATGTCCAACTCCCTGTGATCCGTAATTTGGGCTCTGAGTCGAGCAATGGACTTCCTCGATCAAGTCAGATCGATGTGGTTCATAAACCAAACTGTGGGGCACACCCATCAGGCACCCTGGGCTTGATCACCCACCTCCCTCCACCATGGACTTAAAAGCTCATGTTTTGTAAACTGTAAAGTGCTATGCACACCTAAACAGTGACCGTGATTATAACATCAAGGACTTGAGTTTATGATTTTTTGAGTAATTTAAATTTCCCAGATGGGAGAGGATGGGATGGATGAGCATGTGCACTGTGTGAGCATGTGCACTGTGTGTGCATGTGCACATACGTGAAAGAGAGTGGTCTAGGATGAAGAAAAGTCAGTAGGTTGAAGTATTTGCCGCAGGATGGAGGGATATATAGATGTGCACACAGACACACAGATACATGGAAAAATTCACAGACATACATGCAATCATTTCTATCCTCATGTTTCTTACACATCTGAGTTCAGATAACCCTGTCTTCATCTAATCCATTTGTTAAAATGGAATCTGTCTCAAAACGGTCCTTACTGAAGAGAAGTGAAGGGCCTGCTGCTCTGCACGGTTTCTAGAATCTTGGCTCTTTCTTTTTTCTTTTTTTTTTTTTTTTGGCTCTCTTTTATAATAAAACATAATTCAATCCCATGTGCGTGTATGGGATCCTGACTTACAACATTACATTAGCAAGTGCAGGAGAAACTCCTGTGGAGTCTTCCCTCCTCCCCACCCTGCATCAAGCCAAATCATCCCCGAGGCCTCAGGACGGGATTCGTTCTCATGGGAAACAGGACCGGCAGGATGTGGCTACTGTCTGTTTTTCTTAAGAAAATGACACCTCCATGGGGCGATGTCCCAGCAGAGGGGCACACAGAGCCGGAAGGGAACAGAACATGCCGTGTTTACAAACTTCCTGTTACAAGTCCTCCCTTTAGAGGGAAATCACTCTGGCTGGCTTCCAAAGTGTCTAACAAAAAGTGGGGAGAAACATGCCCCAAATGACTTAACGGGGCTGCAATTGGATGTTTTCGAACACACTCCTTCAGGCATGGAGCCAGACACCAGTTCCACTCTCAAGGAGTTCCCAGCCTACAGCAGAAACACATTCCTTTAAAAAAAAAAAAAAAAGGCACTTTAACTCATCATGATAAGGGCTATAAATAGGAGGCAATCTTCCGAGTTGGCTTCGGAAGACCCAGACAGATTCCAGGCAGGGGACCAGATAAGCAAAAGCCCAGAGTCGGAGGTGAGCGGGGCAGTCCTTGGAGACATATGGGGATGGTGCATTCCAGACAGTCTTGAGTGTTTTCAGTTCCTTACGCCCGCCCGCTGTTACATTTGTGGGGTTCGTCGAGACTTTAATACCAGCCACCACACAGAGAGGACTTTCCTGAGCAGGACACAGGCCTAATGGGCTCATGCCAGCCTCCCAGCAACCTTATGGGGCTGGGGGTCATCACTCCAACTTTTTGATGAGGAGTCGGGCACAGGGGAGTAAGGTAAGGTCTCCAGCTGCTGAGAGCTGTAGAGAAAGTCAGTCCCAGGCAGCCTGAATCCCTATCCCACCTCTCCACCTGAGCAGTGAACTGCACATAGCCATCAATTCTCTGCAGCTTCCCTTGTTACAAAGGTGCCTCTTTTCCCCACTCTGAAATCTGGGCTGGATTTGTAACTCCTGTGACCAACAACATGTGATGGTGGCTTCACGCGAGCTCTGCAGGTAGCATCCATCAGGAGGAATGCGCCCCCCTCTTGCTGTCCTAAGATTACCATGTGCAAGAGACTGAGGCAGCCAGCCAACCACCAAGCACCTGCTAACATGTGCAGGAGGCCATCTTCTATCACCCAGCGACAGGTGACCTAGTAGGTGGCCTGCAATGCACCAGCGAACCCAGCGAACCCAGAACACTCACTCAGCCGACCCACAGACTACCGACTAACGAGACGGTTGTCTTGGCACAGTTGTTATGCAGCAACAGCTGATCGATACACTCTGCTGCACTGCCTCTGTACTCTAAACAAATGGCCCTTCCCACAACCTCTATGACCTGCTGTCAATGGGCTCAAAGTCATCTGCTTATCAATGGACAGCCCATAAGAACACAGAGAAGCTAGGGATATTATCAAAAGTCACATAGAAGTGGTCTAACCCAGGGGTTGGCAAACTATAGCCCATGAGCTGAATCTGGCCCACTGGCTGTTTTGTAAATAAAGTTTTATTGGCCCACAGCCATACTTATTCACTTACATACCACCTACAGCTGCATTTATGGACACCACAGCAGAGCTAAGTAGTTGAGATCAAGTGGCCACAAAGCCAAATATTTACTATGTGACAACATATGGAAAAAGTTTGACAACCCCTAGTCAAGACTTAATTCCCTCTACATTATGACAATAGATCTCAAAAAGTGTGTCCCCCAGATCAGCAGAATTTACTTCACTTGTTAGAAAACAATCCTGGGAAAAAAAAAAAAAAAAGAAAGAAAGAAAGCAATCCTGGGGCACCTGGGTGGTTCAGTGGTTGGCTCAGGTCGTGATCCCAGGGTACCGGGATCGAGTCCCACATCAGGCTCCCTACAGGGAGCCTGCTTCTCCCTCTGCCTGTGTCTCTGCCTCTCTCTGTGTGTCTCTCATGAATAAACAAATAATATCTTTTAAAAAATGGAAAACAATTCTCAGTCCTCATCCCACATCTATGGAATCAGAAATGCTGGGGCAGAGATCAGCAATCTTGTTTTAAGAATCCTTATGGGTGATTCTGATTCCCACAGCTTCAAGATGAGACAATGAAGCACAACCATCTTTAATTACAGAAGTGGGGTGTGATTGCTGACTCCTCAGCTTAAAAAGACTTTTCTTTTATTCTCACCCCCAGTCTCTTGGGAAGCAACCATTGCTTTGCAGTCTTATTCCTCTCATTTAACCTGCCCTCAGCAAGATTTGGGACTAGCTCAGAGTCACCCCACCCCCCAAAAAAGCCCCTACAGCCCCTGGGAGCCTTGACTGAACAGAGGTGTCATGGGAGCGAGTTGGTAGCAGTGGGAAATGAAGTCAGACCCTCCCCAGACCCCTCCGGAATAAATGGAGCATTGACGAAAGGCATACAAGATGTTTGGAGTGCTGTTGTGGTACGAAATCAGAACAAAAACAAGCCCTCAATTTGAGTAACAAAGTCCGGGTGAAATAAACCAACTTGTATCACTTTGTCTGGATTTTCCCAGTTTTCATATTGAAAGAACTATGTCCCCAGAAACCTCTGGGTCCTGGGCAAACTGGGACGGTTGGTCTCTCTCAGTCTGGGATTCAGAAGGCCTGAGAAAGCCGTGTGCGTGCAGGTGCCACAGTGGCCAGCCCGGGCAGTGGGCAGGTGCTGCCGCTGCGTAGGCGCTGCGGGCTGGGGCTCAAGGGTGGGCTCAGAGGCTCGAGGGCTCAGGGGCCCAGGGGCTCGGGGGTCTGAGGTTGGTGGTCCAACAAGCCCAAAGGCAGTCACCAGCCAGTGTGGGGAAGCCAGTGGGGTTTGTGTCAGCCTGAGGCCCCAGCACATGGGAGCTGGCCAGTGTGGGGGCATCGCACCCAATCAAGTACACCTCGAGGAGTCTTCTGCTTTATGCCATTGTGTTCCTGGACCCCATCTCCATCATCAGGCCTCCCATCCGAACCATGAAGCCTGATTCCCACATGGGGCTCAATCCTACAACCCAGAGATCAGGCCTGAGCTGAAACCAAGAGTCAGACTAACGAGACAGTTAGGAACCAAGTGAGCCACCAAGGCACCCCTGTGGTTAGTTTTTAACCACTATCTAGTATTCCTCTGTAGGGGTATATGTTAATCTGAGCCAAGGGGTGTGTCTGAATAACAACGGATGGCTGATAAGCTGCCCTCTGAGGAGGAGGAGGATGCCCCCTTTCACCCCTTCATGGGGTGTGCAGGTTGGGGTTGGAGCTGAGTTTAGGGGAGCCCAGAGTGAGCCTCAGCCCCGCCCTGTGTCCCTCCCGTCATGCATACTCTCCCCTATACAAATGTTGGTCAATTATTTAAATGACGTAGCCCAAAGTGTCATCAGCTTTTCCCCTAGGATGTCGTGCTTCTTGGTCCGGTCCACAGGACCTCATGCTGACATTTAAAATTACGTGTTTAGGGATCCCTGGGTGGCGCAGCGGTTTGGCGCCTGCCTTTGGCCCAGGGCGCGATCCTGGAGACCCGGGATTGAATCCCACGTCGGGCTCCCGGTGCATGGAGCCTGCTTCTCCCTCTGCCTGTGTCTCTGCCTCTCTCTCTCTCTCTCTCTCTGTGTGACTATCATAAATAAATAAAAATTTAAAAAAAAATAAAATAAAATAAATAAAATTACGTGTTTATTGGCAGGAGTGAGACAGGTCAGCTCCACAGCCTTCCACAGAGTGAGGCATCAGAAGAAAGCTTCTGGCTCAGTCTCTTCCACCCAGGACCCCAGGTCCCATGCCCCAGAGTGCACACGACCCAACCCAGGACAGTGCATGCCTTTGAGACTCTAGATTTTACCCCTCCATCTTTGCACCAAGCAGCTTAATTTCCCATGTGCCCTGGGTGTCCCCTGGTGGCTGTTCACCAGACCACAGTTCCTAGGGATCTGGTTCTCAAGTCCGAGATCCAGAAAAGTAATGGGTTCACATGCTATTCCTTCTGAAGCAAGGTTTGTAGTTTCAGTCTTTTGATTTAGTCCTAAAACAATACATAGTAACGGTGATGAATATTGTAAAAGTCATTTTAAGTACAGTGGTCCAAGGCAGAGGCAGTTTTGATACAGTTTTTTTAAAATTTTTTTTTATTATTTATTTTTGATAGTCATACAGAGAGAGAGAGAGAGGCAGAGACACAGGCAGAGGGAGAAGCAGGCTCCATGCAGCGGGAGCCTGATGTGGGATTCGATCCCGGGTCTCCAGGATCGCGCCCTGGGCCAAAGGCAGGCGTCAAACCGCTGCGCCACCCAGGGATCCCTGATACAGTTTTAATACAGTTTAATACAGTTGTAGTTAACTAAAAGATCCAATTCTGGGTCTTAAGGATTGCAAAGATGTGGTCTCCGCCCTGCAGAATTGATGAGGCCGTGTCCACACACTGTGGTCCATGAGCCAAATCAGGCCCACTCTCTGTTTCAATAAATAAAGTTTTATTGGGACACAGCCATGTCTGCTTGTTGACATATTGTCAGTGGCTGCTTTCTCACTAGGACAGCAGAGTTGGGTCGTTGACAGAGGCTCTACAACCCACAAAGCCAAAAGGAATTTTTTATTTTTTTTTAAAAGGATTTTTTTTAAAAATATTTTATTTATTTGTTCATTAGAGACACAGAGAAAGGCAGAGACATAGGCAGAGGGAGAAGCAGGCTCCCCACAGGGAGCCGGATGCAGGACTCAATCCCAGGACTCCGGGATCATGACCTGAGCCAAAGACAGATGCTCAACCACTGAGCCACCCAGGTGTCCTTGGAAAGGATTTTCTAATTGCCTTTTTCATAAAAAGTTCACCTGTTCCTGGCTGAGTGGGTGGGCAGAGACACCTGTAACAGTGAACCGTTGTTACCTGGAAAGAAGCCTCCCGCGTGGATGTCACTGTCCATCAACTCATTTATTCAAAAAATTGCCGCAGACCTACTGATGTGCTGGACGTTATTTCTGGCCATGAAAGACTCTCAGTATTTTCAAATTTGGAGAGCCCTAGTTTTCCAGTTTGAACAAGAGTCGTATCAGTTCCCAACATTTTCCACCCAAAGCAGCACCTCACTTGCTGTTTCAGGGCTTCTACGCCTGAGCCCAGGGTCCAGACCAAAGGGTCACCTTGGCACAGACGGCCTGGGGTATGTCATGGGCCCTGCATCCACCAACCCTGGTATGCCCGGATGATGTGGGAGGCAAAATTCATCTTCTGTCGGGTGTATCAATAGTGAAGTTTCAACTCCAGCCTGACCAGGGCCCATAGGAGTCGAGAGAGAAGCACGCATTGGCCAGATCTGCCTCATCGAGGGCTTAGACCTGAAGGGATCTCCTGGCTTTCAGAGGGCTGGCCTGACTGTGTCCCTGGTTCAAATGCAAATGCTTGGAATTTCAAATATGTTTGAAATTTTAGGAGGAAATTCCAACATTTTCATTCTCCAGGGGCCATTGCAGTGAGTGGATCTGTGTCTGTGATACAACCTCAGAGTCGGTGTGGACTTGTCTGTCTCTGTTACACACGTGGACAGAAGCCCAGGTCTCTTTCCTACATGTCCTGCCTGGAGCTCCCGACTCTGGGACTCGGCGCCTGCACACTACACACACCCAAAGGAATTTCCAGTCTCCGATGATTTTAGAACCGAATGGGGCTGCAGAAGTGCAGAAGTAATTTGGCTCAATCCCCACCCGGAAAGAAGTCTTTTCTTTTTTTCTTTTTCTTTTCTTTTTCTTTTTTTAAATAGTCTCCATACTCAGCATGGAGGCCAACGTGGGGCTTGAACTCCTGACCCAGAGATCAAGACCTGAACTGAGATCAAGAGTCGGATGCTTACCCGACAGGACCACCCAAGTGTCCCAAGAAGTCTTTTTTAATTTTTTTAAAATTTTTTTAAATTATTTTTTTAAGAAGTCTTTTTTTTTAAGTTGGAGGAAGAAGGCAAAAGGAACCAACAGGAGAAAACACAAAACTGCTCATTTTTAGACAAGAGAAACAAAACTCCCAAAGTAGGCGCAGCTTAGGATCCTCTAACGCCGTAGGAGCGACCTTCCTCCCTCTTACCTCTGCGTTCCCTGGGAAGAGATGTGGCATCTGTGAGCCCAAGTCTCATGGGGGTTTCGTATTTATTCAGCAATGGTTGGTTGTTCTCAGTGACATTTTCTCTTCCTATTTAAAAATTAAGTGTCCAGCAGTGACTGCTTAATTAAGCAGTGAAGGCATCTCGGCCAAAGCAGAGCTGCTGAAACCAAGACCTGCACGAAAGCCACCTGCTGTGCCACCCACCATGGGCCTCCCTGCCAGTCCTCACTGGGATCAGGTGTTCCACCCAACGGGGCTTCCCAGTGGGCTGTAACCTCCTAAACCACGCAGCTAAGAAACACACAAGCACCTATCGGGCAAGCTATGAACCTGCCTGGCTTGTTACCCACGGATGCCAGTGTAAGGGAACCTTGCATGACGCACCACAATGGCACAGTACTGTGATGCAGTCCTGGCCCTGGGGCCCTGCGTGCAACAGCATCCCAGCCTGAAAGGCCCCGCGTGCCATCTTTAGCTGTTAGGTTTGCTTTCCCACTCTTCCTGCGTCCTCTCCTGGTTGCTCTGGAGCTCGTGGCCTCCATGAAGCCACCCTGCTGCAGGACAGCAGGGATCCCAGTCCCCAGCCTGACATCTAGAGGCCTGCGCTGAGGATGGAGAACCTTGGAGCTGGATGGAGAGCCTGACTGCTGGGCGGAGCTGCTCTCTGCCCCGGGCGGGGGCAGGTGACACTCTGGAGGAGGGCCCACTGTCCCGGCCTGGACAAGCCAAGGACAGAAGAGGCTATAGGCCACCTCGGTGAGCACCCTGATGGAAAGGACTGTGCACACGGGGTGCAGAGGGAGCAGGCATGATCCAGCATGGAAGCCGCGTGTGTCCCATCCCGGCTGTGCAGTTGAACAAATGAGGTGCCTGAGACTTCCGGAATCCGAACTTACTTGGTGACGCTGCTTCTGCTGTCGGCACGAGGGCCCCAGTGGGATGGGGGCAGCTTAACAGCCTTGCTTCTGGGTGTTGAGGATCCCGTGGCCACATCCACAGACGCCCCAGACTGGCCACCAGGATGCCAACTCCCATCACCGGGGCCCAGAACCCACCAGAAATCCCCTTTGCCTTCAGATTTGCTGCTCTGAGTGCTGAGGGCTGGGAAACAGAACTCTGTGTACAGAGGGAGATAAAAGGTCTTACACAGGGGCCTGCAAGGAGGGAGAACTCGGGTGCGGTGTTACAGCCCAGGGTCTGGAGCAGGTGGCGTGGCTCCCTGACGCCCCTCACCTTTGCTCTCACCCCCCACCGAAGCCTGAGAAAAGCACAGACTTGGAGCTGCGCTTCCTCCCACGGGAGGGGCAGGAAGGGGAACACCAGGCGGCTCTCCTGGGGTTGGGGCGAGAACCCCGTGAGCCAGCGCACAGGGAAGGACTTGGAGGACAGCCTGCTCTGCACCCAGTGTGTGGTTAGTGGCGCTTACCAACAGTGCGCAGGCTCTGGGCCATCCTTCCGCCCACCTGCCCACCGCCAGCTCCCCCTGCACCCAGAGGGTCCCTACAGAAGGAGCGGCGGCAGCTGCCCCTGCCCAGCCTTTCTCCAGGGGCTCGACCACACAGCGTCACCCTCCTCTGTTGGCTCACGTGGATGCGCGCCTGCCTTTCCCCTTTCTTCGTGCAAAGATGTAACGCTCAGACGATAAAGTGCATTCACTTGAAGGGTGCCCTGGCACGTGCTCTACGTTCGCCTGCACCTGTGTGATCGGATCTGGACACAGCGTATCCCCAGTCCCCGGAAGGAGCTGCCCACCCCCTTTCACATCCCGCCCCCCACTGCCAGGCCCTGGAGGTCACCGCTCTTCCGCCGCTAGTGCAGTGAGTCTTGCCTGCCCTTGGAGCTGCTACAGATGGAATCACATGGGGTAGGATCCAGGGTCTCTGGCTTCCTTCACGTGAGAGCATGACGTCGAGGCAGGCGTGTGGCTGTGCTGGCTTCTCTCCATGGCTGCGCACTCTTCGGTTGCCTGGCTGCGCCGCAATTCATCCCTTCTGCTTTTGACAGACACTTGAGTCGTTTCCGATTTTATGTTTCCTATGTTTGAACAGTGCTGCTGGGAACGCTATTGTGAGTGTCCTTGGGGGAACATAAATGCTTTGTCCCCGGGAGAGCCATCTGGGCTGCAGTGCACGGATGGCCCATAGGACACACGACCCTTGGTGCTGAGGGATGCTTCCCCCAGGGGTCGGACCACCGGCACCCCACCCCACATGAGCACGTGCCTACTGCTTTACCTGCACATCAGCATGTCATCTCTCAGTCCCTGGAATCTTTGCTCCTGGGGGAGGTGTCCTGGCTCACGGGTGGTTGTATTTGCATTTTTCTGATGACAATGATGTTGGGCACATTCTCACAGGTCCATTGGTCACGCTGCTCAAGTCCCCTTGGTCAGTCATTATCCTGATGGGTTTGTGAGTGTCCCTCACATACTGTGTCATTGTGAATGTCTTCTCCCTCATGGGAGTAGCTACTTCACTCTCTTGGTTCCCTGGGATAGGAAGAAATGCTTAATTTCATTGGAGCCCAATTTCTTTTTTATTTGTGCTAGGAGCCTCCTTTGTCCTGTTTAAGAAATCTTTGCCTTAACCAAGATTATTCTGTTACTTTAAAAAAAAAAAGATTCTATTTATTTATTCATGACAGACACAGAGAGAGAGAGGCAGAGACAGGCAGAGGGAGAAGCAGGCTCCCTGTGGGGAGCTGATGTGGGACTGGATCCCAAGACCCTGGAATCATGACCTGAGACAAAGGCAGACGCTCAACCACTGAGCCACCCAGGTGGCCCATTCTGTTACTTTTTAAAAGGATTGTACATCTCATTTTTTGGTATGAGGTGAGTGGGAGTCGATTCATTTTTCCCCGTGTGGGTATTCATATAACCCAAAGACTTTTGTCTATTACTTTATTTATTAAAAATTTTTTTTTATTAAAAATTTTTTATTGAAAAAGCCCCTGTCCCTTCTTGACCACCTTATCACCTTACAGTTCACCTAGACATGATAAATCCCTTTATTGTTAAGACTCTTTATCTCAGAAATATTTCGTAGTTTTCAGTATACAGAAAGTCTTATTTTATTCTGAGTGTTTTGTGGTTTTATATGCTTTACTAATTTGTATAAAAATCTTTATTTCCCTTTTTTTGGCTAGGATAGGAATATACCAGGTTTTTGCCTATGGACCTGGTAACCTGTAATCTGGCTAAAGTCATTTAATAGTTCTTGTAGCTGTTTTGCAGATTCTGTTGGATTTTCTACATACATGGTTGTGTCATGGGTGTTCCCAGATCACCCTCAGGTTCCAGGACTCCCCGGGAGGACTCACGGGGGTTGGCACATGGCAGTCAATGGATATAAATCAAAGTCAATGAAAGAAGAGGCACACGGAGTGTGGGAGAGACCAGGGGAGACCAGATGTGAGCTACCTCCTGATGAACAAGATGAATAAGCTGAGCCCTGCCAGCAATGGGTCATGGCGACACCACGAAGGCAGCCACCCAGGGAAGCTCGTGAGGGACTCAGTGTCCAGCGTTTTTGTTGAAGGCTGGTCACATACACAGCTTCTGCTTGGCACGTAAGCAGAGTCCCAGACTTCTAGGAGGAAATGTGTTCAGCAAAACCCGTATTTCATTCTACCAACAGTTTAGGTGCAGCCACTCTTATCAGAGCACTGGGAGCCCTGCCCAAAGCTAAGATGTCACTCTCAGGCCATCTCTGCAGCAGGCTTTCCAGAAGGAGCCGTCCAGGCTACTGTTGTAACTCTCTTCTGCACAACAATCTTATGAGTTGTGCTAATTTACTGAACTTTCTCCAATCTGTGTATTTATTTTTGTTCTTGTCTTATTTCAATCTCTAGGATCTCTAGTATAATGATAAATAGAAGTGACAGTGGCCGGGACACCTGGGTGGCTCAGTGGTTGAGCATCTGCCTTCGGCTCAGGTGTAATTCTGGAGACCGGGGATCGAGTCCCACATCAGCTCCCAGCAGGGAGCCTGCATCTCCCTCTGCCTGTGCCTCTGCCTCTCTCTCTCTCTCTCTCTCTCTCTCTCTCTGTGTGTGTGTGTGTGTGTGTGTGTCTCTCATGAATAAATAAATAAAATCTTTAAAAAAAAAGTGACAGTGGCCATTTTGACCTTGTCCCTGATCTTATGGGGAAAGAATTTAATATCACACCATTAATCCTGATGCTGGCTGTAGGGTCTTCCTAGATGTATTTTATCTATTCCCAGTTTGCCGAGAGTTTTTGTCATGAACTGGTGTTTTATTTTGTCTATTTTTTATCTGTATATTGATATGATCAAATGCTTTTTCTTCTTTATTCTGTTAATGTGATTGGTTTTCAAATGTTAAAACACTTTTGTGATCCTGGCATAAAACCTAATTTGTTGGGATGCCTTAGCTTTTGCTGGGCTCAATTTGTTAACCTCATGCAAGGGGCACATTGTGTCAGGTGCTATAATTTTCTTTGTTGCTGTTGTCATACCCTCACCAAGTTTTTTTCCTGAGAGTTACACTGACCTCTGAAAACGAGTTGTGAAGCGTGCTCTCAGTCCCTGTGGTGTGAGAGATTTGGTGTAATACAGGTATCATTCCTTTAAAAGTTTGATAGAATTCACCAATCAACCCCATCTCAGGTCTGCTGTTTTCTTTGTGGGAATATTTTTAAATTAAGAATCCAATTTCTTTAACAGATAGAGAAGCTAGTCAAATTTTTGGTTTCCTCTTGTGTCCACTTTGGTTTGCTGACAGTGAGCCGGGGCACCCAGAAGGCTTCCCACACATGTGTCCTTTCTCTTGGAGACTTCTGTCCTCTCTGCTCCATCCAGTGTCTGAAAACCACTGACTTATATATATTGTAAAGTTTCAACTCAATCAGAACTGATTTTTTAAAGTATTTATTTATTTATTTATTTATTTATTTATTTATTTATTTATTTGACAGAGAGAGAGATCATGAGCATGTGGAGCAGCAGAGGGAGAGGGAGACTGATCTACCCAGGTGACCCTAAAAATTTATTTTTGCTCTTTTTTTCCTGACCTAATAAGAACTCCTGGAGAGGCAGGAGATCCTTCTGGAAGCAAGGGAAGCACTCTGGGGCTCCCTGTGCCAGGATCCTCCACCTTGCAGACCTCCCCCTCCTCAAAGGGTGCTTGTGACCAAGTGTGTGCTGCTGGCTGCAAACCACCATGCCGCACTCTCAATCTGCGTGCTCTTTTGTCACCTGCAAGTGCGGGGCACCAGGCTGTGAACATTTCTCATCTGCTACAACTTTGAGTTCCTGGAAAATGGGCTTCCTCCTCCTGCCACCCACTGCCAGGCTTCTCTCGGCTTGGTTGTTGGAGCAGGACGGGGTCTTTCCGGCTCCCTTTCCTGATTTCCTGCCATGTGGATTCCGGTAGCCAATCACTAAACATTCCCCAGCCCATTGATTAAGGGCCAGGGACTGAGCTGGTGCTTCACCCACATCAGCTCACCAGGGTAAGGTGTACGTTCCTTCCATGGGGGAACGGAGAACGTGAGGTCACTGTCTCACGGTCGGAGGCCAGGGTTGGGAGAGCCCATCAGAAGTTGTTCCTCATCTGGAAAAACAAGCCTTTCATAGTCCAGAGCTTAGCTCCACTGAGCCCATGTCCCTCCCATGGGGAGAGGCCTAGAAGCCTCGGAGCATGCAGGCCAGGCAACCCTGGATCCGGTAACAGGCTTCTGCCAGGGGAGGGCTGAGTACTGTGCTGACAGGTGCTTCTCCAGCGCAGTGACCCTGACCCAGTGTTTCCACCCTGCCCCTAGCCTATTCCAGGAAGGCCAGGAGTTTCTCAGTGAGACCTGTGTGCATGCCCTGGGGTCCCCAGCCCGCCCCCCTACCACCCCTGTGTCTCCTCTCGTACTCCAGGGGCCACCCACACTGCCCGCACAGAGCTCCCCGTCAAGGCCTGCAAATGCACCACAGTGGCAGCCTCCTACACCCCAAGCAGCCCAGTCCATGGAAGCCCAGTTAGCATTGTAGGCAGGGGCATTTCCAAAGCCAGAGCCATCAGGGCCTTGGCGTCCAGGCTTGGCCAGAGAGGGTCCGGTAGCAGAATTGCCACCACACAGCTGTCGTAGCAGCTCTGGTTCTGGCCACGCTGTCCTCCAGGGCTCCCGTGGGCCTTCCCTTCAGACTCGGGCATGGGAGGGTCCCTGTCTTTTCCCGAATTCTGCATTCACAGACACAACTGCAGATTTGGAGCGGGAGTTGGGATGAAAACAGCTGTTTTTACCCTAAGTCTTGGAGGAAGGGCAGCAAAGGTGTTTTCAGGAGCCCTATGCTGTGTCTTCCTGGTCCCGGGGGCAGTGAGCTGCACCAGGGGGCACGACCCTCTGCACCTCAGAGCACCCCCCAAGAGCCAAAGGAGCCCAGGACCTGACGGAACGGTGCCCCCCCCCCCCCGCCCACCGTGCACACGGCTGCAAGTTCAAGGCTGTGCAGCAGATGGAAAACACTGGGGACAGTTCAGTGCGAATCCACAGGAAGCTCCCAAGGAGAATACAGCAGCTAGCTGATGAGGAGTGATGGAGACATTTGTGTAAAAGAGCAAGCGTGGCACAGAACAGAGGGTCTGGTAAGCTTTCATGTGTTTTTCCAAAAACAGATCCAATTCATGTGTTTGAACACACCCAGAATATCTCCGGGAGGGCCACACAGCAGAGGGGCACCAGGTGGCGGGGACCAGGGGCAGCCATGTGACATATTGCCTATTTTTTTAAATCAGCTTTTTGCTTTGAGATAATTGCACATCCACATACAATTGTAAGAAATCGTACAGAAAGACTTTAGCCAGTTTCTCCCATGGAAGCACCTTGCAGATGGGAGGACAGAGTCCCGGCCAGGGTTTGACACAGACACAACCCCCCAGGCTGGCCGATTCCTGGTGTGTGCGTGCACGTGGGTGTGTAATCCAAAAAGATTGTGTCGCAATGCAGGCTCGTGTGTCCACCCCCACCCACAGGTAGGCTACGGAACCCTCACTATCTGCTCTAATCCGAACTCCCTCCAACACCCCCCCACGTGCCATCCCATTGAGGGTTAGGGTTTTAACATACACATTTGGGGCGACAAAGACATTCAGTCCTTGGCCCTGGATTATGGACCGACCCGCTAGTTCAACTGTTCGCCAGGGAAAGACTTCTGAGTTATTTCTGATTTTCAACAAGTATGAATAAAGTTGTAGTGAACATTCATGTACATGTTTTATGCAAACATAATTTTTTATTTCTCTGGGATAAATGTCCAAGTGTGAGCATATTGCTTATTTTAAAGCATTAATAATGGAAAATAGTGCTGTTCAGAAACGAACAAGGTGCCCCCATGGATCCTACCTGGAGTAGGTGCTCTGTGCAGCGGGGTGCTGCAATACCGCCTCCCTTCCCCTGGCATCCAGCCTGCCTCCCGTGGAGCCTCTTCCACAAACATTATCATGATCATCTCTGACCTTGATTTATGTTTTAGGATTTGCAATGTTCCTTCTCATGCAATCTCCTGTGTTTTCATAATCAGGCAGGCAGGGGTGGGGCCCAGGCTTGCCTGCAGTCTCTGTGGCCTCCTACATTCTTACTTCACTGGCCCATTGCTTGTCCCTAGGCTGCTTCCTTCTCTTAGCTCAAGCAACACACCTTCACAAATACCTCGCTGTCAGGCCAGAAGGCAGAAGCCAGGCGGGGGCCACCAGCAATAATGCATCTGGACCCAACACAAAGGACTTTGGTCAGCGGAAGGTCTGCTCTTGCCTTGTAGCAGAACTCTACCACCAGCCAGATCCCCCAGCTTTGGTGGATCTCTCCTCCCCACAGGGCCTCTAGGTGTCCTGCTGCTCGTGTCCTGTGTAGCTCCCTCCCACATGAACTGTGTAACCAGAGGGAGGTCACAGGAATGATGAAGCACGGCTCCCGAGACTCTGCTATATGTCTCCTGGGTGACTCACCCAGAGGGGTGAGAGGAGGCCGACCACCCTGCAGCAAGGATGCTCATGCAGCCCCATGGAGTGGTCCATGTGGGGAGACAGCCAAAACCACCCACCTGAGCCGTCTCTGTGTCCCTGAGCCTCCAAAATTGTCTGAGATCATGTTTATTGGTTTACGCCAAGCAGTTTGGGGGTAACTTGTAACACCCTTCCCTTCTGGGAGGATTTCATGACCCACAGGTGGGCCGCCATCCATCGTGTGGAAAGCACTGTTGGAAAGCTTTCCATCTGCCCACCCCGGCGTCACGACACGGCCTTCCTGGTTATTTCAGCGTCCCCTGAGCAACCACCTGACCAAGCTCCACAGAAAGGTGGTTAAGGGCAGATATTGAATCCCGGCTCTGCAGTTGATTAGCTTAGAACCTCGGGCAAGTCCCACTATTGATCTGTGCCTCAGTTTCTCCACCTCTAAAGCAGGGGTGGTAACAATAGTGCTTGCCACCGGGATTATTGTGAGGATCTGCTGGCACACGTCACTTCCTTGCGACAGTGCCCCACGCATTTTGGGAGTGTAGAGCTGGGGACTGATGCGTGGCAGACTGTGTTCCGAGGCTGGGGATGCACCAAAGAGCAGAGTCATCAGAGGGTGGGCCTGCCTGAGGTTGTGTCTAAGTCTTCCCTGCTTGCATTTCATTGAAAACTTTATTAACCGTACGTGTCAGTTCCGGGCTGAATGGGAAGGCTGTGGAGGAGGAAGATGCTGAGCTCACCTCCTCCCACGGACACACTAGAGCTGCATATAGCTACGTATAGAGCACTCCTTTCCAGGAAGAACCTGGCAGCCAGCAGAACAGGTCAGCTGCAGTTGAAGAAATGCAGAGGAAACCACATCCATAAGGGTAGCGAGGGCAGAGATGCAGGCCCTCGGGAACCAAACCCCCAGCATGGGGACCTGCATGTAGGGGTGATGCCTCAGCATTGAGGTCCTCCCTCGAAGGGTTCAAGCCCCAACCTGAGGTACCCCTCTAGGTATCTGTACTGGAAGCTGAGCCCCCATAATGTCTCACTTTGAAAATCAGCAGGACTTAACTCTGGGAGAGCCAGAGGTCTGCAGGAATCGAAGACACCAGGCCTATAAGGCCAGCGTGCTATGTCACTGGGTTCAAGACCCAGCACCAGAATGCCTGGGTGGCTCAGTGGTTGAGCATCTGCCTTTGGTCCAGGGCATGATCCCGGAGTTTCAGGATCAAGTCCCAGGTCGGGTTCCCTGCATGGAGCCTGCTTCTCCCTCTGCCTGTGTCTCTGCCTCTCTGTGTGTGTCTTTCATGAATAAATAAAATCTTTAAAAAAAAAAAAAAAAAAGACCCAGCATGGAGGCAGCAGTCTGAAAAGCACCTAGGGCCATTCACGAAGGGCATCGATATATTGAGTGATTTTAGGACGTGTGCTGGGGAAGCAGGGATCTACAGGAACTTTCTCCAGGAACGAAGCCGGGGCAGTCACCATATCCCTTGCTTGCCCTGCCCGCCCTGCCCTACCGTCCCTCTGCAGACCTGTCCCATCCAACTTGCTCACTCCTGCCACCCTCCCTCCAAAAAGCAGCTCTGCCCTGGAGGATGGGCATCCCCACCCATCTAGTAGGCCTGCTAGGTGGCAGCCAGCCCCACCCATCAGCACACCTGCAGCACCTGAGGACCCAGTCACAAAAGGAGGACTTGAGAGCCCACACAGGGGACAGTTCTGGAACACCTGCTACTGGCGACAACACCTGAGACCCATGGGACACCTTCCATGGCACGCCTTCCTCGGCAGGCCATGACCTGCAGGGAGATGTGGCTACCTTCCTGATAACAGAAGCAAGCAAGTCGGCCACAATGGGGAGACGGGAGGTTATGTTCCAAACTGAAAAAGAAGACACCACCATAAAAAGGGACTTGAGGAATCTGTGGAGCTGACTTCACGAGTCAAACAGTATTTATCTCTTCAAGTTCCTGCACACGCATGTTGAAACCGCCCTCCAGAACGCTCACGTTGTTTGTGCGGAGAGTGCTGGCCTCCTCCTGACCTTGGCAGCACTCGGACCGGCATTTTGCTGACATCTGCCTGTGGGGTTAGCTTTTATTCCTTGAATCGATAAAAACACCAGTTTCTCAGATCCTCCTTGGTCACCTGCAGTTTTTATTAGCTGCCAGGCATGCTGTGTGCTTACCCGTGTCTCTGAGAACATCGTGGTCATTTCACCTGTTATAGACAGCAAGCCGTGGTCGGACGGCCGCATTGCAGACTTCTTCCTTAGAAATCGAGGTCTTAACTCAGCACCTGGGGTTTAGTTTAACAACAGGATTATTGCCTTAGTAGTGAATACAAGAGAAAAAGTGAGCAAGGCTTGATGGAGCATGTGGTGCCTGAGGGGGGGGCCCCAAAAACATCCCCAGCCTAATCTGCAGAACCCGGGAATGTTGCCGGCCCAAGGCACTGCCGGCATGATTAGACCAATTACCCTGGGGCCAAGGATTCTCCAGGTGGCCCTGTGTAATCACAGGTGGTCACGTGGGGCAGGGCCCACGCGGCTGCAGGATGGGAGGCAGGGGCTGGAGGGACCAGGCCACCAGCCTGGGGATGCCAGGAGCCGAGAGCTGGAAGACGGGGTAGGACCCTCCCCAACAGCCTCCAGAGGAGCGTGGCTCTGCCGACCAATGCCTTCATTTTAGTCTTAGAAGACTCATTTTGGATTCTTAAATCCAGAACTGTGAGAAAATAAATTGGTGTTGATTGGTTACAGCAGGACTGAAAGCAAACGCCCCTGGGTTTGAATGCGGCCTCTGCCTCTTGCTGGTTGCATCACTGGGGATGAGTTGCCTCAACCCCTGAGCCTGTTTCTTGGCAGGATCAGCCTCTGGAAACAGGGCCAGCAGCCTGCCAGCCCTCAGAGAGTGAAGGTGAGTGCCCACAGAGGCCGTTCTCTGACTAGAGGTTGGAACGCAGGCTGGGCTAACATTTCATGGCACGCTGCCGGAGCCAGTAGGATGGGCTTTGGGAGAGGGGCCGCTGCCTCCCAAGGCCCAGCGGGGAATGGGATGTGCTACGTTTAAGCTCCTCGTGGGCAAGGACCTATCTGAATGTGGCCACGCAAGTTCCTGCGCCAGCCCTGACCCAGAGGCTGCTGACACCTGGCGAGGCCCAGAGGACAGAAGGAGCCTCTCCCAGAGTGGCACCACCTTCCCGCCCCCCACTGGCCACGAGGCTTCACCATCTCTGCTGTGCTGGCCCTCCTGGCTCTGGGGGTCCAAGCAGCCCCTCTCTCTTGGGGAGGAGAGAAAAGGCAGGCCGTGTGCCCAGAGGCCCAGGGTCTGTGGCTTCACCCTGCCCTGAGAATTTCTAGAACTTTGTAACCAGCACCTCACAGAGGCCTCCAAGGTCCTAATCTCACTGTGCCCGGAGCTAGGGCTCTTGGGCTCATCTTGGTCTTGCCAGAAGTGAGCCTCTCCTGCACAAAGTGGGGGCAAGCCTGGCTTGAATTTGCTGAGCATGCTGCATACAAGTGTCAACCTGCAGCCCTGCCCAGAAGTGCTAACACACACATACACACACAACTGGGCTCGTGGACAGAGACAGATCCCAGGTGTGGACACACAGCTCTTCTACAAATTCAGCCTAAGGAAGCCCTCTCAAAGCAAGGCAGGCAAATAATTGCCCTTCCTTTTCAAATGGGAAAAGCCAAGGCACAGAGAAGGCAAGTCACCGGATCTAGGTCCACAGCTGTTTGGTGGAGCCAGGGCCGAAGCTCACAAGCAGCACCCTCCAGTGTCCTTGAAATGAATTCACTTGGTGTCTGAGAGGAGAGGTGCACTCTACTCAAGGCCATCCAGGGCAGTGGCTCTCCATGCTGGTCAGTATTCCAGTCACATGACTTGTGACAAACACAGATGCCTGGGACACCCTCAGCGTGGGGGTTGGAATGAATGGGCAAGAGAGCAGCAGCCTGGGTGAGGCCCGTGTTCTCATCCCACTGGGCTGTACAGCCAGTTCTTTCTGGAAGCAGGGGAGGTGCTGCCCAGCACCACCCTCCCTGCCCACAGCTCGCTCCTCCCCAGTCTCTGCAAGCAGAAGGCAAGGCTCACTGCTACCCAGCATCTCTGTTCACTGCCGCAGGGAGGCAGCCAGGCTGGGATTTCTTCCTTTGGTGAATGTGATCGACGTCCACTCCCAACGCAAGAATAGCCCCAACAGCGGGCAAATGGTGGGGGAAGGCTGGCACCGGTCCCCTAAGTCCTCTGGGGAGCATTCACAGCTTTGAAGCAGTACCCAAGCAGCTCTTCAAACGCATCTTGGGCACCCCTTCTATGTACCAGAAACCGAGCCCTTACGTGCAGTCAGGCCCAATCGAGAAAGAGAAGTTTGATCAGGGCAAGTTTAATATAAAGAATTATCAAGTCTACTAAGGCAATAATGTTCAAAGAGAGCTCTCAAGAAAACCCTAGGGTTAACAGCAAATGCCCAGGGTAAAAAAAAGTTCACTTGAAAGGTACCCCCTCCTGGAGGCTGGGATTCACATCTTGCTGGAGAAGGCTCCCTGGACAGCACACAGGTTTGCTGGGCTGCCTGCGCCAATGTGTGCAGTCGCCAGGCAAGCGGGATGCACCCCACAGAGGGCTGGCAGGTGAGGCTGGCGGCTGGACGCTCAGAGGGTCAGACCCTGGGAGCTACGGCCCGTGCTGGGACCTCTGCATGCTCTGGGCAGGCACCTTGGCTGTCTCCTCACTGCAGCCCTGCAGACGTGAGCAACAGGGAAGGAGATGTCACTGAAACCAGAAAGAGAAGCCCCCTCGTCCATGCAGTGTCCCTCATATATAACATCGTGCACACAGCAAAGAAGAGATGTCCACAGGGTCCGGCTCAGGATTACAGAGCAGGTAAGGAAAGCACATCTGGGGTCGAAAGGCAATAAATTGGTAATTGGAGCACCTGCTATATCCACGTCCCTCCTTTATTTTGTGAGGATGAGTGATAGCAAGCAGGTGTCTGCTCCAGGTTGGACACCAGCATGTCTGGTTCCCAACACACAGGAGAGACACGGTCATCGTGGGGGGGGTCAAAGGTGAGCAGGCCCTCCGCCTGCCCGCGGATCACTGCATAGAGGAATCTGCTCGCTTCTGCTGCCAGGGAGGCAGGTGGCACGAGCCCTAAGGACTCCCCTGGAGCCAAGGGGGAGCAGCGCATCCTGAGCACCAGGCTCATTCCATTTCAGATGAGGGACTGGAAGCTCCTGGGGGGGGGGGGGGGCGCGGGCTGTCAGGAGCCCCAGCAGACCAGCCTCACGTGCTCTTCACCAACCCTCACGGCTCCTCCTACCAGGGGACAGTGCTTCAGAAGATCCCGGGCAGCAGGCGGTGGGGCACGGCAGCCGTGTAGCGCTTCCAGTCACTGCCGTACTTGTTGGCGCAGCGGTGCTCGTCCCGGAGGCAGCGGTGGGTCAGCAGGATGGTCATGTAGATGATGTAGAAGTACGGCAGCAGGTGGCCCCCGCCGCAGGCCAGGCAGTAGGCCAGGCTGCCCATCAGGTCACCCGTGTAGTTGAGGTGGCGGGCCACGCCCCAGAAGCCCGACACCAGGAGCTTGCTGTGGTGCTTTTGCCCATCTGCTGACGTGTACATGCACTCGATGACCTTGGGCTTCCTGCCCCAGATGAGGCAGCGGCCGTCCGTGCGGCGGAACAGATCCTTCTGATGGTTGGCCATCCGGAAGATGTAGTAGCCGAGCAGACCCAGCAGCAGGATGCCAATGGCATGCAGGGTGGACAGCTGCACGGGGTGGTAGACCAGGTACAGGCCCTGCGGGGAGACAGGAAGCATGGCTGGGGTTCCGATCCCACTCTGCCCCAAACAGCTGCCTACCCATCCCGTGCGTCTGCAGGGCGACAGGGAGTACGGCCAGGGTTCTGATCCCGCTCTGCCCAACTAGCTGCCTACCCATCCCGTGTACCATCTGTAAGCAAAAGCAAAAGCACCTGTGTCAGAGGGTGGTTGTGGGGGTCAAGTGTGCACAACAGACAAATCTTTGTATCTAGCTGCCTTCCTCCCTTTCCATGTACCTATATACATGTGTCCACATACACACATGTATGTCATATGTGTAGCGTAACTGTAACTTACAACACAAAAAAATATCATTTGAACACAATTTTATAAAAAAAAACAAACACAATTTTATGATGGTTGACTTTATGTCACCTTGGCTAGGTCACATACCCAGACATTTGGTTGAACAGTGGTCTTGCTGTCAAGGCATTTTTTTAAGATAAAAGTAACACTTAAATTGGTAGACTTATGAGAAAAGCAGTGTATCCTCCACCATGTAGATGGGGCTCATCCAATCAGTTGAGGCTTAAAAAAAAAAAAAAAGGTCAACCTCCCTTCAGAATGAGAGTGGATTATACCAGCAGATGGCCTTCAGACTCGAGCAGACTCTGACATCAACTCCTTGGATCTCCAGCGTGCTGGCTGCCCTAAAGATTTCAGACTTGCTGGGCCCCCCAATCACATAAGCCAGTTAATATTTCTCTCCTCTGTGCATGTGTGTGTGTGAATATGTATATATATATATACAGATATATACACACATGTGTACGTAGGTTTGTACGAGGCCTGGAACACAGTAAGAGACACGTGGGTATGATCCCACGTGTGATCTACTGTGTAGGCGTGTAGCTATACACCGACAATCCACTGCTATTGGCTCATGTGCCTGGAGCATGGAGCTCACAGAATCAGGGAGCCCAGGGCGAGCAACCAGCCAGGTGGAGAAGCAGGTGCAGGTAGACCATGGCAGGACTGGGTCCCAGAGCCCCAGGCCAGGGCTCTCTCCCACGCTTGCTCTGCTGTGACTTTCCTGCTTGGGGATACTACACGGGGCTCCACAAGCCCAAGTCAGCCCCTGTCACAGCCTCATGCAGGACTGGCTGCCACCACTTGGCCCCCGTGCAGGTGACCAGGCCTTCCCACACAACTGCCCAGGCAGCCGCCCTGCTCACTGCCAGCGAGGCCAGAGCCCTGGACCATGCTCTCTTCCCTGTCCCCAGCCTCCTTGCTCACTCACGGAATGAACAGGTGGCATCTGGCCAACGCCTTCCAAGCTGCCACACTCAGCACGCCACAGAGCAGGGGTTCTTGTAGGAGTTGGGAGTGCGTGGGAGCCCGATGACGAGGCCTCCCCTAATCCCCAGCTGCCTCAGACACCCCGAGGCAGCTCTGCATGGAGTGCAGGGTGCATGGGCAGCAGCAACCGGCCACCTGGCCAGCACCACTCGGATGCCCCTCCACGGCTTCGTCCAGCCCTGCTGAGGGGGAGCTGCCCTAGTTTTCCAGAGGGGTCTGGGGCTGTGCTCAAGGCTGCCTCCCCTAACTGGTGTGAACCCAGGTCCCTGTGGCTCCCTCGGCCAACTCTGTGACACCTGAATTCCGTGGGGCAGGCCAGGGCTCTCCTGAGGACCCCCAAGCCCCTTCCGAGCTGCCTCCTCTGAGCCCTGAATTCTCTCACTAGTAAGACTTAGCAGGGGCCGGTCCACCTGTCTGGAATATTCTCAGACCCAGCATCAGCACTGCTCTCAGCCCAGCTGTAATGGGATCTCTCAATGCATCTGCCCACCACCCTAAGCAAGTCAGGGGCGCCTCCTGGGCCCCCTCTCGGAAGCCAGCACCCCTCCCTGCCCCAGGCTGCCTTTCCCACTGACTGTGAGCCCTGAGGGGGCACAGCCCACGCCCGTCTCCTTTGCTTCTGCATCTCCAGCACATGCTGGCACTATACAGATGCTCATCACGAGTTTATGGAACAAACAAAGGTGAGAAGGAAAACCTCTCATCCTTCAACCACTAAGATTTGATATGAATATAAATACCCCCCTCCATCCACCCAGCTCAGCCAAATTATTCCTTTTAACCTAAAGTCTATACCATGTCATCTTTAAGTGTCACACGCTGTATCCCCCAAATTCATAACTGGAGCCCTAACCCTGAGGACCCCAGAATGGATCTATACCTGGAGATGGGGTCTTTAGAGGGTAATCAAGGTAAAATGGGGTCACCAGCATGGGCCTGAGCCAGTGTGACTGGGGTCCGTATGAGAAGAGGGGATCAGGACACAAACACACATGAAGGGACAACCCCTTGAGGACCCAGGGAGAGCACGGCTGTCTACATACACACAGAGAGGCCTCAGGAGGACCCCAACTGCCCACACCTGCATCTCAGGCTTCTAGCCTCCAGGACAGGGGGACAGTGAGCATCTGTGGCCCAAGCTCCCCTCCCGGTCTACGGTATTTGTCACGGAGCCCAAGCTGACTAATACACCAAGCCTTCCCTTCCTCCTGGAAACAGGGAGTGGCTCCCCTGTCCTGTCTCTGTTGTCTCCCAAGCATAGCCCGTGTGTGGGAGTGGAGCTCAGCACGTGATCGGCCGTGTCTCCGAGGGCAGCCCTGGGCATGCCCGGGGCCCTAATGACTGAGTGTTCCACTGGGCCGCGCACCACATGGCTCCTCACCTGCAGTGTGTAAAGGTACGGCAGCCAGACACAATCCCCCCAGCCCAAGTACCACCCAAAGTGGTCGTGGCAGATGTCGATGGTCTTCAGGTACCATGTTTCATTCCAGAAAAAGTCCAACACGTAGATGGCCTGCAAAACAAGGAGAGCCGTGGACTGACCCAGGGGCACCAAGGGGCCCTCAGGAATACCACATTTTCATAGATGAGGAGGTGGCACCTGGGGTGTTTCTGAGCTCCTCGGTGATGCACTCCACTGGGCTGCTTCCATGTTTCCACCATGCCTGGGACACAGGGGGCAGCTGGAGAACAGGTCAGGGGGCCCTATACGCAGAGAATCTGCACAAGTGGGGCACCCAGCAATTCCCTAGGAGACGCCACCTGGGCTGTGGACCTCAGAGAAGACCAAGGTCACTCCAGCAGAAGAGCTTGGGACAGCCCACAAGGAAGGAGCACTGTATGCCAGAATCCACACCAGCTTGGAAGCCCTTCACCCGTGGGTACCCCAGGACATGCCCTGCCAGCTGCCCCTGCAGCACCAAGACCCAGCCCAGCCAGGTGACCTGTGTCCTTCCATGCAGATGGAGAAAAGGTGGAAATGGATTACTGTCCCTCCTCCCAACCTGAGACCCACGGGGAGACCCGTATGGGAACACACTTCACAGACCATAAACTGTGAATACAGCCAGGACCAAGGACAAGCTGGAGCTGTTAACAAGTGCCCCCTGGGAAAGAGGCCCTGCACCAAAGGAGTCCCCAGGGCCAGCGTGACACCTGATACACTGTGACGGAATCTGTCCCCACGTGCTCCCTCACCCGCTCCCCAGAGATGACCCAGAAAGGGGCCGACTCCCTTCTAAATGCAGTGGATTAAGGTTTTTCAAAAACTATCTGGCTTCCAGGTTTCCCTGCACCCAGTAAGCATCAGTTCTTCCACCCCTGTGGCCTCAGACAGGCTACCTGCAGGATGTTGACCAGGATCATGGCGTTGGTCACTTGGCCGTGGAGCTCCCGCTGCTTGGCCGCAAAGGACAGGTTGATGAGGGTCCAGGCAACGATCCCAGGGCGTCCGTTGAAGAACAGCTTGAAGTCAAACCACTTCCCAATCCGGGGGTTAAACTCAATGCCCATCATGTAGTTGTAAAAGAAATTGCCTGTGAATTTGCTTGAAAATAGAAAAAACACATACATTTAGCCAAAGAGCGTGTCTCACGACACAGGGCCTGTGTGTGGGCATGGACACAAGCACCCCGCCTAACCCTGGCATCAGCTGCAGAGGTGCAAGCAGATGACACACCAGTCCCTTCATGTCCCACCGGCTCTCACTGGACACTCAGCTCCAGCTTGGCAGAGTCATCCTGAGAAACAGGCACCTGGGCTGCCTGCTGCCTCCCTGGGAAGGTGGCGGGGGGGTCTTCCCTTGAGCTGCCAGGTTTCTCCCCACCCTCCTCCAGGCCCCCCTTGAGACATGGTCCGCTGAGCTGCATAACTGGCTGCATAACTACATGAAGATCTTTTTTTGCAGTCAAGCATAGTTGGAAAGTTGCAGTCAAGGTTGGAAGTGACTCACAGGGCACTCGGGCCCCCACGGGCAAGTCAAATGACAAATCATGCCCAGATCTCTACCTGGGTAAAAGCAGCATGCTCAGAACCAGGTGCCTGGCTCCAGCTCTCCCACCCCAACCCTTGCTAGTCATTTGTTGCCCTGGTTCCTGACCCCACAGCCCTCTCCAGGGGTGACACAGAATCAGCCAAGATGAGTGATATGGAGACCTTCCTCAGATATAACTTGTAGACACATAAGGATTTCTGTGTTAATGAGATAAAACATTTTCATGTTTGTTTCCCTCAGGATAAGTATTAAAAAAAACCAAAAAAAGCAAAATATATAAAGTCTACAACAGGTGATTAATTAGAAAGCACTGAAAATGACTCACAGAAGACCAGCCTCATTACCTAATTACCACATAAGTCACAAAGCACCATCATCCAAAGATGTTTCCCAAGAGCAAGAGTTAAAAGAAACATATTTTAGTTTTTTTGGGGTCCCTAAATGTACGGGGGACTAAAATGTAGACACCCAAGCACAAGGGTCTCATTCATGACTGCTTACATCCATCTATTGGAGAAACCCAACCAACATCTATTGATGGAGGTAGAGATGGATGGAGGGATTGAGGGAGGCAAGGATGAAGGATGGGGGTTGGACAGGTAGATGAGTGGGTGGGATGAATGGAATAGGGTTGAATGGGTAGATGGGAAGATGGGTGGATGGGTGGGTTAAATGGAGGGATGGATGGGTAGATAGGTAAATGGGTGGGTTAAACGAATGAGTTGGTACGTAAGTGGATGGATAGATGAATGGATGGAAGGATGCATGGGTGGGTGGGTGGGTGGATGGATACATGGAAGGACGGGTGGGTGGGTGGGTACATGGATGTGTGGATGGAGAAAGAGCTAGATGAGGAGATGGCCAGCTGGAGGGCTCACAACTCTCCAACCCAAAGCTTCCATGAGAAGGCACCAACCAGTAGGGCTCTCCCTGGGAGGCTCTCACATTAAAACTACTGAGATAACAATACTCCTCACTAAGATTGTTTCAGGCCAGACTCATGTTCCAGAGATGGAGGCAATGGGCTGCCTTTACCACTTCCCTGCTGCCATGATAGCCCTATAGGTGATGACTTGGCTAAAGATGGACTTGGCCATCTTCCACTGCATTCTTCCTAAGGCAGAAGAAGACCTCTGGACATTCAGAAAGTATGTTTCCCAGAATCAAACAAGATCTGTTAGGCATCTCCTTCAAGGATTCTCCTTCTTCAGGGCTTTATAGCCTCCTATCCCAAGGTCGTAGAGAAAGGCAAGGGGTGGAAAGGCCACATTCCACTTTAGGCCTGACCAGCTGCTAAAGAACGTACCAGTCTTTGGCATTGGTGGGGAAGAAATAACCCTTGATCATGGCAAAGGTGGAAACCGCATAGCCGAGGATGTTGGCGCACCACAGCAATGGTATCCAGTTGTCGAAGATGATGGTGGGAGAGAACCAGGACAGGACATGAGAGTTTGCAAACCAGAGAAGGTGTGTAATGAGCCACGCTTGCAGGCCATTGATTTCATACTTGTTGACAACCCCTGCAGACAGAAGATTCAAAAGTCAAAGTGTTTTCCTGACTGAAACAGCAGCTGGTACAGACCCTCCCTGCTTTGTGGGCCTCAGCTGCTCCGGGCCTGTCTGGGACACCCAGGTCACAGCCCTGAAGCTGCACAGCTTCTGCTATAACATGGGACCCCAGGTCAAAATGCCAGTAGCACACATCACACAGTTAGTCCAGGAATTAACTGCTTGTGCTTTCAGAGTCCTGGGAAGAGGCAAAGGGCTCAGACGAGTCCTCTGGTTCTGATTCTCCTTAGCCAAGCACAGGCTGGGTCACCGGCCTACAGTTTGCTGGAGGGAGAGGATGCCTCCAAGGTACTTGTCGGGAAGCACCACAGCCTCCCTGCTGCCCTGGGAGCCCCCTGCAGGCAGGGACAGGGCGGATTCCACCTGTGTTCTCCCTGCAGGGCTCCCCCTGGGTTCTCAGTGACGGTGGGGAATGCACATGCACGGACCGGGCAGCTCTGCAGGCCCCTAGTCCTCCTGCCTGGATGCCAGGGGCCAAAGCAGTGCTCTGGGTCGTAAGACACTTCAGGAGCCCCAATTACGTCAACCAATTATGAGGGCCAGGGCCAGTCAGTTCCCTGTCCGCTGAAGAATGGGATCTCCAACCTCTGGCCGGGTCAGCCCTAGGCTGTGGCAATGTCCCAGCAAAGTTCACTTTCATTTTGTCAGTGAGCACACTCCAGAGTGGAAGCAGCAGGGGGTGGACAGGCCCCATGAGACAAAGAGGCAGGGAGAGAAGAAGGACCCACGGGCTCAGCTTACCTGCGGGGGTCACGGCACCCTCTTGAACACCTCCCACGTAGCCCGGCAGAAACTTATGGCAGAAGTCAGGAAGTGCCATGTACAAAAGCACCTGCGGCAGAGATTTTAGGCTGTGTCACTGGTGGCCTGGAGGGTCTGGCTGTTTCCATACAACCTTGCTTTCATTCACTAACATGACCCACGCAAAAGCACCACATGAACGGTAGAAATGCTGATTTGGGTCGGTCATTCCTTCCAGAAGAGTCCGTGGCCCTGGGAGGGAGCGGAGGCCGCAGGCCTGGTGGGGCTCTGAAGGGAGCACAGCCCTGAGTGGGAAGCTCATTACCACATAAAGCTGTAGAGCAGTCTCCCCCCAGCAGAGCCCACGAGTCCTCGCCACTCACATTTCTGGGGCCATTTAAGAGAGTGAAAGAATTCACATGCCATGCAATTCACCCTTTCAGACCTTTTCAGGCTCATTTCGTGCATTCATAGGGGTGTGTAACCACTGCCACCATCCAGTTCCAGAACATGTCCATCACCCCAAGAGAGAACACCAGCCTCGCCATAGCACACATGAGTGCCCCACTCCTCCCGGCTGGGTAATGTTCTGCTGCATGGAGGGACTATGTTTGGTTTTATCCCCTTGTCCACTGGCATTTCTACTTTTAGGTCTACTCATGCTGCCCCTTCTTGTTTTTCACCCAAAGGGACCAAGAGACCGGAAATAAGGGTGAGCCTGAAGCCCAAAAGTTGGGACCCTGAGGAAAATCTACTACAAAGGGTTGGAGCTTTCCTCAAGGGAAGAAGCCTGGGATGTGAGGGGGAGCCTTTTCCCGGCTCTATTTCCCTGGATTCAGATAATAAACAACCCTGCCTGTTCACCAGGTTGTTTGTGCCCAACAGCGCCTTCCTGGTAAACGCCTCCTGGTCTCAAAGGCCAGTGTGGTCACAACAGAGGTGAGGATGTCATTGGCCAGGACTGTGAAGCCACCTGCTGGGAACACAGGCTTTGGCTTTGCTGAGTGGTGTCTCTTGTAACAAAGAATATCCTTCTGGGGTCTGGAATATTCCTTCCCATGGGCTACCTTTTTTTTTTTTTTTAAAGATTTTATTTATTTATTCATGAGAGACACAGACAGAGACAGAGAGAATCAGAGACGCAGGCAGAGGGAGAAGCAGGCTCCAAGCAGGGAGTCTGATGTGGAAACTTGATCCCCTGACCCCAGGATCACGTCCTGGACAGAAGACAGGCACCAAATCGCTGAGCCACCCAGGGATCCCCCCATCCCATGGGCTACTGATGAGAGAAGCTTCCTGTTGTGCACTGGGCTTCCCTAGGCCAGCCCTGCCTCACACCCTCCCACACGGTCTTGTTCCATATGAGTATGCATGTCCCTGCAGGGCTGCATGTGTTCCTGAACTGTGGGGAGGCTCCCACCCCACGTGTGTTAGATACCGTGATGCCACCAGGTGCATTCTATTAGAAAACAAAGCTAAGTGGGTCAGGCTCCAGGTAATGCCCTGCTGGGGCCTGAGAACAAGAATGCCAACCTAAGCCAGGTTCCCGTTTCCCAGAAAAGTGGCCATCCCAGCAGAGGGACACTTGGCACTCACTGTGCCCTGACGACAGTAGCCAGGGAGGGCTGACCTGGAACGTGACCCATAAGGCATACAGCTGGGCTGCTTTCTTTGTCACAGGTGGCGTCTTGGCCCAGATGTCTGAGAGATGAGCACGCCCAGTGGCGACATCCATCACGGGGGCAGTCAGAGAGCAGCTGTACTGGTCACACGCCATGATGAAGTAGTACACAATGAAAGGTGCGAAGAGCAGCAGAAAGATGACGCTCGCTAGCGAAAACCAGTCCACCTCCCTGCAATGGCAGACAACAGACAGTCATGCAGGGCCTGGCTGGCCCCATGACCTTGCAGACAATGTTTTGCGTGTCTGTATGGGTTGCCTTGTTCAAACCGGCCAGTGTCTCAGACAGCTGTTCACTCTCCGTGCAGAGGCCTCCCCGTTGCTTGGAAGAGCCACTTAACTTGTGTGCTCTACCGTGAGCAGCAGAGAAGTTGATGGCTCTGTGGGCACCCAAAGAAAGCCCAGAGCCCAAAGACCTTTTGCAACCCACAAGGCCAGAGGCTTCCTGGTTCCTGGCAAGGGGGCTGCTCACCCACTCCCAAGTTTCAGGAGGACAGAGACAACAACAGTGAGCTGCACAGCCAGGGTCAGCCTGTTTTGGGCAGTTTTTCATTTCTTCTTCAACTCCTTACTTTCTAAAAGGGAAAACTGCTTACTTTTATTAGTCTGGATGATAAAAATTGTATTTAATATAAGCCCCTAAAATCCCAGAGGCTGGCTACCTCTCACTAAGACCTCCTTTTGTTTTCTAGCTGGGAAGACTGGCAAGATCCTTACCAGGCACGACCCCACTGCCCTTGAGTCTCGGCCCTGCTGTTGGCGATGCTGCCCGGACTCTTGGTTTTGGGAACGCTGGGTGGAGATTTTGCAGCCATTGGGCCCTGAGAGAAGAAGACATATCCCGCTCAGATCATCCCATGAACAACCACCACATTTCCCTGTCACATCTGTCACTGCTCAGACTCCGCAGGACTCGCCTCTTTCACTTGCCTACTCACTACCTTGTCCTCAATGGCAGATTCCAGGCAGAGGAGAGATCATGGATTGTTCTGTAGCCTTTCCTTCCTGAAATCTGCAATAACTTCCCATGTGGCCCTCCTACTTCTCTAGATTCAGGCTCAGACGGAGGCAGAATGCCCTCTTGCCATGTGAACTAAGCCATCCATGGCTCAGAGCCCTCTTGCAATCTGCTCCTGTCTCCTGTCCTCCCCACTCTCTACTCATACCTTCTAAACCAGGCACATTGGGTCTTTAATGATCCTTGAATATGGTTCATCTCATTCATGATTGCTGCAACTTCTGCTTAGAACATGCTTTGCAGGTCTCCTCATTCAAGTCTTTTGTAAAATGCCCCCTCCTTAGTATGACCTTTTATTTTTCCTGGAGTTAATTATCACTAATTTTTTTTTTCTGATTGCTTTTATAGAGCTATCATACACATTGGCCATACACACTTGAACACAATAAAATTTATCATTTTCATTCTCCCTCTCCCCTATAGCCATTCATCTTGAACCAATCTACAAGCCAATCAGCCAAACCATATCGTCTGCACCCCAAACCCCCTGCCAAGGCACTCTACCTGTTACTTTATTTTCTTAATAACTCTTCACATCATGTAGACTGCTTTTTAAAATTTGAGTGCATGTCTATTGCCTGTCTCCCTCCATTAGAATGCTGGCTCCCCAAGTTCAGGAAACATATGTCCTATTCATTGCTCTACTACCAAATCCTAGAATGTAGTCTGGTTCATACAGTGCATTCAATACATTACCACTCTACACACACACACACACAAAAAGTAGAATAACTGAACTTGTCTATGGGGGAAGCAGTGATATCTACACTTCCAGAATAAGTTCTAATTATAAAGTTTCAAAATATCAGGGATAAGAAAAAATTACTTTAAAAGTTTTTATAGAACAATCCTGAATTAAGAATCACACCAGCAGCAAGTTGGATTCTAGAAGACAATGACGGAAAACTTTAAAAACTCTGAGGGAAACTTTTTTGCAACCTAGAATTCTATCCCTGGATTAACTATTATTCAGAGAATACACAGGATCCAAGAGAGCTACTTAAAGGAAAGCCCAATGAAAGGACAAGGGGCTGAGAGCTGTGCAGTGCACCAGACAGTAACCAGGCTACACTGGTACAAAATGAATAGCTATAATGGGAAGGAGAATGGAAATGATGAATTTTATTGTGTTAGAGCATGAAAGATTACTGATATGTATGACAGCTCTGTTAGAGTATTCAGAAATAATAGTGATAGATGCATAGAAACCTTATTAAATGGGAAGGAAGGAAGGAAGGAGAAACAGAGAGAAAAAAAAAGTCATATAAGGGGGAAAAAAAACCCAAACCATAATAATTATAGTACATTATTTGGCCTAACAGTAAATAGTAGCAACTTTGTTATAACAATGTAAAATCTGGTTATAGACTGAATACTGGATGTATAGAAGGATACATAAAGTTAGGAATGGCAAAAGCAAATTATTTAAAAATAAGCAGGTAAAAACAACAACACAAAAGTAACTAAAAGAATGAAAAGTAAAAAAAAAAAAAAGAATGAAAAAGTATTTGCTTCTGGGAGCTGAGACTATAGGATGAATTGGGGAACTGTTTATTCTATATATAAGCCTTAAAACCCATTAATTTGTTTAAAAATGTAAACATGAGTTACTTTAACACAAATGTACATTAAAAAAAGTTTCAGTGACAAAACAATTTTCACTTGTGGTGTGGGAACCGTAGCAACATCACTTAATTTTCACAGGTTAGTTAGTTGGAACATCTATCCATGATGTACAAAGTAGGATGAACAGTTCTTTATAGACCATCCATCTTTACAGCCCCGAAACAGAATACAGAGCTTGGTGTGTGGCAGTCACTTTGACTGAACATGGTAGAAAACTGTAAAAGGGCCAGAAACATACAGGCTTAGAATCAAGTATGGAAAAGCCAAACGGAGAGTGCTGCCAAAAGGAAAAAGTGTATCTTCTACAGATTAAAACAAGCCCAAATAAATATTTTGAGATTGCAGAGTTCATTCACCCAGGAGTCCCCTCTGTCATAAGCATTGAATCTTATAATAAATGTGTAAGTTATATCCTTGGCACTAGGCAGCCGGAAACTGGAGAGAGGGAGGTGCTTAGGGTATATTTCATTTTATTCCTAAGACTCACAGACAGGAGTAGATGTACTAGCTGTCTTTACCTGTTCAAAGTTAGAAAGTCACTGTCTATGCCCATGAACAACCGTGCTAAGACATGCTTACCTCCGACGTCTTGTCTAAGGGTTTCACAGCAGAATGGAAGTGTTCCTTCTGGAATGGGCCACTCTAAAATCTCTAGGCTCTCTGATTCAAAAGGCCCACTTTATCCTTCTCAACCCACTGAGCAAAGTCCTGTAGGGACACAAAGATGATGAAGACACTCAGGGAGCTGACATTTCAGGATTGAGGGCAGATAAGGACCTAAATGGCATTTATTCAAGGCTCACTGTTGGAACCAGGTGAGAAGTGCAAGCTCAGCATTTGGGGTTCAAAAGCGGAAGATACCCCACATGGGAGAGGAGGGAGAAGGCACTATTACCACCCAGCTTCTTTGCCTGGCACACACAGCACCAGGCAAATAGTAAGTACTTAATGATACCGGGGGGACTGAATGGAAGTCTTCATGGAAGCGTCACTTGGGCATGAGCCTTGGCACACGAAGATGCAGACCTGACCAGTAGCGATGAACAGAAAGGCATTTTCTTTGAAGACTTACACCAAGCAGCCACATAGGCATCTGAAACATTCCCTGAAGCTTTATAGTACCACCAGCCTGAATCAAGCCCCTAGAGTTATCACATTCCATTGATACATTCTAGAAGCCAGTGAGAGCCTAAGGACATGAAACAGCAGTGAGAGTGATGTGGGCTTGGAGCCTGGCTCTCTGCAGACTTGTGGGACCCAGTGACCTTCCTCCGTGTCTTGGGTCATGAGTGTGTTCGCATGGGAGGGTCTGCAGCAGTTGTTAAAGCTGGGTGAGGGAGAGTTAGTGTCTCACACCTGGAAATAAAGACCAGCCAGGGAAGTGGATGGGACTTTCTGGAACCCTGGTCAGGTCCCCTGACGGGTCTTTGAGTTCCCCAGGCCAAAGCTAAAGGGACAAGGCCCCTGAGGGTTTGAGGACGATGTAGGAGAAATGCCTGACCCTAAGCTTCTTCTGATTGCCAAGGCATCCCTAGCAAAGACATCCATCTCAAATAAACATATTACCAGCTGCTTGACCTGGCTAACAGCCAAACAACCAGAGAAGGATCAGGCCACTCTTTTCCACAAAAGTCTGCTTTCAGAAAGCCCTCGGTGACCAAGATAGTTGATCGCTGCAGTGATCCCACTTCTTCCTATGCCCTAATTCCCACTCTATGCTTTAAACTGGCCAATAAAGAGTGAACCCATGAAAACCCAGGCTCCCAACCCTGACCCTAATGAAGACAGAGCACCAAGCCCATACACTCTCTCTCTCTCCATGACCCACTGTGGCTCTGGGCATTCTGTGTACCTCCAGGACCTGTGAGTAATAAGCCTTGCTCATTGGAGCTCCCCAATGGTTGTTGCTGAGGAACATCCTGCAATCATCCAGACCATAAAGGCTGGGCCAGCCCTGATGGACCTGGGTGAGGGGAACTGGGGGTGGGGGGATAGGGGTGGGTTGCCACAGTAATAGGAGCCCAGAAGGATGCCTCAGGCATTCCCAACCCACAGTATCACCATCTATAGGCTGAGACCCATACAACAGATGACTTACACCCCTTGGCAGCTTTTTAGCATCCATAAAGTTTAGAAGTTTGGGGATGCACTAGATGCCCAGGAGCACAGCAGAGAAATCTGGGGGCTGGCACAGGGACTGCCCCACAGGTCCCATAGTCCCCATCAAGGCTCCAAGTTCTCAGCAGGACCAATTCCTGCTGCCTGCATGGAATCCAAGTTGTGGAACCACCTGCTAGGCCTCAGCTTTCTCATCCATAAAGCAGCTATCACCTGCTTCCTCGAGGACACAAGGTCATGGCACCAAGCGCTCAGAGCCCTCCCTGACCGCAACAGAGCTCACCTGAAAGAGCCAGCTATCACCAAAATGACTATCAGCACCATCAAGTCTCAGGAAGGCCCAGCTGGGCTCATGCAGGGCATCAGGGCGAGGCTCAGGCTAGCAGAGGTCTAAGGGCCATGCATCTGCAGTGCCCAGGCGCACGTATTCTGGTTACGCCCTGCAGCTAACCGTGCTGCCCCCTGGTGTCTTAAAACAACAGCCTCTTCATCCTTTCTCTCTGCTTCTGTGGTCAGGAATCTAGGGAAACTGGCTAGGCAGCTACGGATTGGGATATGCCAGAGCGCCTACCTTCACATAGCCTGTGTGGCCCAGCCTGGGCGTCTTCACAGCCTGGAAGACCTCAGTGCAAGGCCTGGAAGGCCTCAGTGCAATGGGAAGAAGTTCAGGAAACCAGCAAGGGTTCCGACAGACCTGACAGAGTTGTAGCGCCCTGTCTGCAGGCCTGAGAAGACTAGTGACAGTACTCCCCGCACAGTCTGTAGGTTACAGGGAGTTCCACACCCACCTCCTTTCCAGGGGAAAGGAGTCGGGCTCCACTCCTTGAAGGGAGGATCGCCAGATACTAGATGAACAGGAGATAGTGTTGGGGCCGTCCTTGGATGATGCAACCTTTACAGACAGTGGCTATTTACTGAGCATCCATAGAGTTCCAAGTGCACAATATCTTCCTGAGTTCTTGCACCGGCCCTGGAGAGTGGGCATTACGATGTCCATTTTACAGATGAGGCTGACGTGAGGAAGGTGGTGAAGAACCCCCACCCCACCCCCACCCCACCCCACCCCCGTGAGTGGGCCCAGGCCTAACCCTGAGGCAGCCCATCCAGGCGCCTCCCATGAATTCAAGCAACGAAAACATTCTGTTTTTCCGAGATAAAAAAAACTATCCCCTGCCTCGCCCTGACTGGAAAAGTCCCTGAACATGGTCGTGTTGACCTTCAAAGAAATCAATCACGTCATAACCCGAATGCTATGCTACTCCCGCGGTTTCTTTGCCTTTAAAAGATGCCTGTAATTGCTAATCGGGGCGCTCTGCCACCTCTGAGGCGGAGAGCCCGTTTGCACAAACGTTCAATAAACCCTCTTGCTTGTTGCATCTGCCTGTCTGGGGTCTGAGTCTCTGGGGCGTCCACAGGGACGCGTTGGCACCCGTGAGCCAGGGTCCAACAGTGGAGTGCCTTCTCTGCTCACACACCGGCCTGTGGAGATGGAGGTTAATGACTCCTGGGAGTGGGCTGGAGGAAGAAGATAAGCAAGGACCTCCACATTTGACATCTAAACTCGTGTTACAGTGAGCATATATTTGCAGCTTTTGGAAGGTAGATTCCCCGGAGCCACAAAGATGCAGCTTACTCTTTAGAATCAAGGCTGTGTGAATTGAGGGAGCGACCACCACCGCAAAGGGCCCAGGGGCAGCAGGCGGGGCTGGGGGTGTGTTGTAAAGAAGAGGCAAGTAAACCAAGAATTACCCCAAAGGTCAGTCTCATCACGCCTTGGGGTAATTGGGGTGAGGGGAGGCACAGATAACTTCCCTGACCCCCATTAGAACCACAAATGTTCCCAGGATTGTGGGTCTTAGGATTCCAAGAGTTGTTTAAAAACTCTTTCCGTTGTTGCTAAATTATTTTATGTTTTCTGGAAAATAGGAAAAGAACACCTGTATTCCCGTCACTGGGTAGGGTTCCGGTGTAGAGCTTCTCAGTCTTTTTGACGGCAGACTATCTCTTACTGCCCCTTTTGCTGTGCCACGCTTGGGAACGTGTTTCCAGGCTGAGTCGATTTGTTTTAACCATCGCCGCGTATCTCACTGTAGAAGTGTGTCAGTATTTACCCGATCTTCTTACTGATACTCAGCAGTGCTTTCTGGTATTTTGCAAGTATATACAGGAAATCACAATGAGAGTTCTTGCATCTGCCTGTTTACACAGCCGTTGGAATATGTCCCAGGATACACTCCTCCAGGTACATGCCTGATGGGTAGGTAGGTCTACCTGGCTTCCAGGACTGTCTTCATCCCCTCGCTGATTCTGATGGTTAACATTCTTTCTCACCTTGGGTTCAGGTCGACAGGTCTGTACTCTTCCGTTCCTACTACTCTTATATTAAAAAACTCCCAAACCAGACCTGAGCCGTTCAGATAAGGTTCCAAGAAATGTTTCTGCAGTCGAATACTGCTACCTGGCACCACCCTCGGAAAGATTAGCTGTTATCATCATAGTTATCTGAATTTTACTACCAGACTTCTCCATGCCCGGTGGTGCTCAGCTCCCCCACCCCACGCATCCATATATTTTTTGAGAAAATACACAAGCCTACTCGACATTTCATTAAAAAGAAATCCTTCAAATTGCGCTCAGGAGGAGCGGGTCATTTTCTGCTCCTACCAAGAGCACGCACAAGGTTTTCTTTTCGCTCCACTGTGCAGCCCCTCCCTGGCTGCCCGTGTCTCGAATCTGGGCACCTATTGTGGCGCCGGGGGGGGGGGGGGGGGGGGTCTCTTCACCTAAGGAGCTGCAGGAAGAGCTCAGGTGGGCCCCCGCCGTCAGCCCGGGGCGCCGGGGACCAGGCGCTCCTGAGAGCGGACCACCAGCGACCGCTCACCTGCGCGCCCAGCACCGACGCGCCCCGCGCCCACTCACCTGCACCTCCCGCTCCGCACCCGCCGAGCCAGCTCGCCCGGCCCGCGGCGCGCCCCGCTGCCCGGAGGGCCCGCCCCAAGCCCCGCCCCCGGGGCCCGGCTCCGACATGACGTGATGCCACAGACGACCAATCGGAGGCGGGCCCTGCGCGGCCGGCGTCCCTGCGCCCTACGATTGGTCGCCCGCTTCGCCCCACCCCCTGAGCAGACTCCGGGCCACGGAACCGGCCACTCGGCGCCGCTGGGGCGCGGGATTGACCGCCGAGGGCCCGCCCCGCGCGTGGCTGGCGCAGCTGCTGGGGGCCCCGCACCCACCGGAGCTCAGAACGCAGAGCACGCGCGAGGCCGGGAGCTCCATCCACCCGGTGGCCGCATGCAAGCCTCTTCCCCTTGTTGGACCCTGGCTCACGGGTGCCAACGCGTCCCTGTGGACGCCCCAGAGACTCAGACCCCAGACAGGCAGATGCAACAAGCAAGAGGGTTTATTGGACGTTTGCGCAAACGGGCTCTCCGCCTCAGAGGTGGCAGAGCGCCCCGACTAGCAATTACAGGCATCTTTTAAAGGCAGAAAACCGCAGGAGTAGCATAGCATTCGGGTTATGACGTGATTGATTTCTTTGAAGGTCAACACGACCATGTTCAGGGACTTTTCCAGTCAGGGCGAGGCGGGGGATAGTTTTTTTATCTCGGAAAAACAGAATGTTTTCGTTGCTTGAATTCATGGGAGGCGCCTGGATGGGCTGCCTCAGGGTTAGGCCTGGGCCCACTCACGGGGGCGGGGGGGGGGTGTCTTCACCCTGAGCCTCAGTTTCCTCTTTGTGCAAATGGGGCTTCCTGAGCATCTGGTACATCAGGCGCTGGGTCCTAAGCAACTCAAAACGGACATCATCCCTGCTCCTAGGGCTCACGTCAGGCGGGAGCTGGGGGGGGGGGGGGCGGAGGGACAAGTAATCAATAAACGATAATCAAATAAGTGGAGTGTCACATAGTGTGCAGAGGAGCAGAGCAGGGTGGAAGAGGTTGCGCGTGAGTGCAGCTTTACAGGGGGGAGGAGATGGGAGTTTGGCGTTGGGATCACACCTGTGCAGAGATAGGAGGGGAAGAAGCAGCAGGGTTGGAAAGAGGGAAATGTGCAACTGCCTTGCAAGCCCTGCTGGGGCCAATGGCATGGGGCAGATCTGGTGATAAGAACTCACAACAGTTGTCCCGCTTGGCAGGAATGCCCAAGCCTACATATTCCTGCCTCAGCGATCAGCCCCTGGACAGGACCACCCTTGCAAGGACACACCTTGGACAGGGCAGCTATGCTACCCAAGCAGCCCCTGGAGGAGGGGTGATTGAAGGTGTCTGCTGGCCCCACTCCCAACATTTGGGACAAAGGCCTTGTTTGCAGAAGGATCTGGTTGGCACATCTCTGTGTCCCTCACAGAGAGATTTTTTCCTGCAGTTTTTCGTTTTGAAAGACGTCAAACATAGAAACCTGTTGAATATATACTAAAGTGGGCACCCAGCGACTGCCAACAGTTGGCCACATCGAGTTTCTCTTTCCTGCTTTCTCTGTATCCACCCTCCTCTTTTTTTTTCCTGAATCATTAATTGGCAGCAGGTAATGTCTTCTTCCTAAATACTTCAGTAACCACCTCTTACATTAGCAAAATAAAACACATTATAGTCTGAAAATTTTGCATCAATCCAATGCTATTATCAAATATATTGTTCACATTTGGTTTTCCCCAATCATCCCGTTTATGTCCTTTATGGCTGTTTATTAAAAGCCAAGGTCCAATCAGGGAACCACACACACCATGCATTAGGTGTCATGGCTCCTTAGCCTTAATCTAGAGCACTGCTGCTCCAGCCTTCCTCTCTTATCTTCCTCTTTTTTTTTTTTTTTTGTTTGTGTTTTTGGCCTTTCGTGACATGACAATTTTGAAAAGTCAAGACTAACTTTTCACAGCTTTTCTCTCAACCTGCATATGACTGTTTTCCTCACTTTTGCATTTAGGTAATGCATTCAGGGCAGGATAATGTACTACAGAGATGATGTGATGTCTTTATGCACCATGTCAGAGGGAACATGATGCCCCTTGGTCACATGCTGATGATGAGTTTGATCGAGGGACTTTTGCCAAAGGTCTTCCATTTTTCCTTTGGTAATTAAAAAGTAGTCAGTGGACTGAAACTTTGAGACTGTAAATATGCTGCTCCCAGATAACCTTTCAGCCAGTCATCTTGCATTTAATGATGACTCCTGCCTGAATCACTGACTTCTTCGTGCAAAGGGGTGATTTTTCTAATTTTATCTCTCCTTCCACATTTATTAGTGGGCATTTTTCTGAAAAGAATTTCTCTTTCTTGCAGCACCTGGGTGGCTCAGTGGTTGAGCATCTGCTTTTCAGGTTGTGATCCCTGCTGATCAGATTGTGATCCCAGGGTCTTGGGATCAAGTCCTGCATTGGGCTCCCCATAGGGAGCCTGCTTCTCTCTTTGCCTATGTCTCTGCTGTCTCTGTGTGTCTCTCATGAATAAATATTTTTTTTATTTTTATTTATTAACGATAGTCACACACACAGAGAGAGAGAATGGGGCAGAGACACAGGCAGAGGGAGAAGCAGGCTCCACGCACCGGGAGCCCGACGTGCGATTCGATTCCAGGTCTCCACGATCGTGCCCTGGGCCAAAGGCAGGCGCCAAACCGCTGCGCCACCCAGGGATCCCTGTTAATCTTTTTTTAAAAGAAGTTAGTATCTTTGCATATTATCCCATATTTAGCCAGTGGGAGCCCCTTTGGCATGATTCCTTTTTAAAAATAACGTATCTCCATCCTTCTTTGAGCACTTCCTTATTTCCTGCGACAACCAGATGTCCCAGGTGTCTTTCTTTCCTGCCCTGGGCCTAGACTCAGCCGTTTGGAGCAGGAGGTCTTTGAGCAGAGACCTGAAAGCACTGAGGGGTCTCTGGGAATGAAACCTACCAGAAGGAACAGTTGAAGCGAGGAGTAACAGCATGTGCTGTTCTCAAGTTTCAAACTGTCCATCACGCACAAGTATTACTTTAGAGGGCTGGGGGGAATGTATTTTAAATGTGAGCACGTGTATGTAGCACAAAAGCAGTATCCCAAGTCGGGAGAAAAATACGGACTATTCAAACAAGGACAGTGTGAGTTCCTTATTGGTACAGGAAAAAATTGGATTCCTACGCCAAATGGACTACAGAATGAACTGTTAAGAAGAACACTCGCCTGCAGCAGTTCTCTCCAAGCAAGAAACGTGGCACCAGGGCAGTTGCACACTCGCCTCCTACTGCTCCACTAGACACCTGCAGGGCCTAGGGAACCGCCAGGCGGCCCCACAGGAGACACCTGGTGGAGAGGAAACGGCAGCGAGCGCCCGCGCGTCAGCACCGGGCTGCCAAGAGCCCCCCCGCGCTGAACGACAGCTCCTGCTCTATTCCCACGGTGCAGCCCTAAACTGCAGGAAAAAGAAATGAAAACAACGTGTGTGACATTACGAGGTATAGAGCCGAGTTGCGGAGCAAGCCGGGTGCAGTGTGTGGGGAGGGGTGGAACTAATCAGAGGCGCTGCGCTCCAGGGCCCGGCGACCGCCCCCCGCGCTGCCCGCAGCCTGCGGGAGCTCCCGCGGCTTCTCGGCGGCGCGGAGGGGCGCCTCCTTCCTGCGCAGGCGCGGCCGCGAGCTCCGCGGGGGAGGGGGAGGGGCGTGGGAGGGGCGTGGGCGGGGCCTGCCGCCGCGGCTCTGCGGCCCGGACCCGCCGGACCCGCGCAGCGACCCGGAAGGGCCCGAGCTGCCGCGGCCGCGATGGGCCGGAAGGTGACGGTGGCCGCCTGCGCGCTCAACCAGTGGGCCCTGGACTTCCAGGGCAATCTGCAGCGGATTTTAAAGAGTGAGTCTGGGGCGGCGAGGTGCGGGCAGTGGTCGGACGGGGTGGGACGGGGCAGGGGGTCGGGCGGGGGGACGGGGTGTAGGGGAGCGAGGGTGCAAGGGGGACGGGGTGTAGGGGGGCGGGGGTGCAAGGGGGACGGGGTGTAGGGGGGCGGGGGTGCAAGGGGGACGGGGTGTAGGGGGGCGGGGGTGCAAGGGGGACGGGGTGTAGGGGGAGCGGGGGTGCATAGGGGGACGGGGTGTAGGGGGGGCGGGGGGTGCAAGGGGACGGGGTGTAGGGGGGCGAGGGTGCAAGGGGGACGGGGTGTAGGGGGGCGAGGGTGCAAGGGGGACGGGGTGTAGGGGGGCGGGGTGCAGGGGACGGGTGTAGGCAGCGGGGTGCAAGGGGCGGGGTGTAGGGGGGCGGGGGTGCAAGGGGGACGGGTGTAGGGGGGGGTGCAAGGGGGACGGGGTGTAGGGGGGCGGGGGTGCAAGGGGGACGGGGTGTAGGGGAGCGAGGGTGCAAGGGGGACGGGTGTAGGGGGCGAGGGTGCAAGGGGGGACGGGTGTAGGGGGCGGGGTGCAAGGGGGACGGGGTGTAGGGGGGCGAGGGTGCAAGGGGGACGGGGTGTAGGGAGCGAGGTGCAAGGGGACGGGTGTAGGGGCGGGGGTGCAAGGGGGACGGGGTGTAGGGGGCGGGGGGTGCAAGGGGGACGGGGTGTAGGGGGGCGGGGGTGCAAGGGGGACGGGGTGTAGGGGGGCGGGGGTGCAAGGGGGATGGGTGTAGGGGGCGGGGGTGCAAGGGGACGGGGTGTAGGGGAGCGAGGGTGCAAGGGGGACGGGGTGTAGGGAGCAGGGTGCAAGGGGGACGGGGTGTAGGGGAGCGGGGGGTGCAAGGGGGACGGGGTGTAGGGGGGCGGGGGTGCAAGGGGGACGGGGTGTAGGGGAGCGGGGGTGCAAGGGGGACGGGGTGTAGGGGGGCGGGGGTGCAAGGGGGACGGGGTGTAGGGGAGCGAGGGTGCAAGGGGCCGGGGTGTAGGGGAGCGGGGGTGCAAGGGGGACGGGGGTGTAGGGGGGCGGGGGTGCAAGGGGGACGGGGTGTAGGGGGGCGGGGGTGCAAGGGGGACGGGGCTGTAGGGGGGCGGAGGGTGCAAGGGGGACGGGGTGTAGGGGGGCGGGGGTTGCAAGGGGGACGGGGTGTAGGGGAGCGGGGGTGCAAGGGGGACGGGGTGTAGGGGGGCGGGGGTGCAAGAGGGATGGGGTGTAGGGGAGCCGGGGTGCAAGAGGGATGGGGTATAGGGGAGCGGGGGGCAAGGGGACGGGGTGCAAGGGGGACGGGTGCAGGGGAGCAAGGGTTGGGATGGGGTGCAAGGGGGATGGGGTGTGGGGGAGCAAGGGTTGGGAAGTACAGGATGCAAGGGGGGACCGGGTATTCAAGGGGAGGGGTTGTGCGGGGGACTACAGAGGGGAGCAGGAGAAGGTCCTTGTGATTCACACACATACCTGCTCTATGGAAAGTCACAGCCCTGGGCTTGGGGACAAATAAGATGATGCATAATGACCACTCCCTGACCCCTCAAGTGCTCAGGGCCCCTCCTGATTGCCTGGTGAGGACACTGGAGGTAGGAAAAGGATGCTGCAGAGACAGATGGAGGTGAGAGGCTGAGGCTTACCTGTCTTCAGATACCCTTGGGTGTGGGGTATACGCCATACGCCAGTGTGGCTTAGCTAGCGCTGAGCTGCCTGAGAGTTGCTGAGTTGCCCATGTTTAGAGGCGCTTAAGGGGAGCGCCTCCAGCCACCGGCCAGGAGGTTGTGAAGAAGTGTCCCACGAAAGGTGGTCTTGTGACCAGAGAACTGGTTCCTAATGTAGGTGCGGCAGCTTGCCATCAACACTTGAGAGACACATGATGAGGGGTAAGGAAAGGTGGCTCTATTCAGGAACCAAGCAACCAGAGAAGATGGTGGACTGACCTGTCGAAGGCCATCTTCCCCAGGGTGGCTGGGGGGGGCAAGTTTTCAAAGAGGAAGTTGCAGGAAGAGGGAGGGTGGCCTTATGCAGGAGCAGCAGGTTTCCTGGCAGGAGGCAGTCGGATGTGACCCTGAGCAGACTCACTGGCGTCCCCCCAGCTGTTTTCAGATGTAGTGAGGCTCATCTGGGAGAGTTTGGTCCTTCAGTCCTCAATGCCAGTGGTCTGCAGATCTTGGGGAAAGTAGGTTTGTTCTGCTACAGATCCAGGGATTTAGGTCAGCAAGCAAGGAGCATGAGCTTGGAGCAAGTCAGACTTTAAGACAGTGGGAGTGCTGTTAATAGCATCTGTTGCCTAGAGAAAGGCCTGATGGGGAGAAGCCGGCCCCAAGAGGGAAGCAGAGTAAGGGGTGAGCCTGCAAGCTTAGAGACTAGGGTGAGGTTCTAGCGGGACCACCATATAGTGAGCCTTGGCACCAGCTCATCTGTAAGCATGAAAGGCCCAACTACTTATACCTCCAGCTACAGCGGGGCTGTCCTGGGCAACCCTGCAGGTGTGCTCACCCCAGGCCATCTTGTTCGGAGCTGCTCCCCGCAAGAGGGTTTGCTAAAACCAGGAAGAACAGGATGATGCAGGGGAGGGCATGTGCCCCAGACCTCCAACCTCTTTTTTTTTTTTACATAAACCTGCTTTCATCTCATCAGAGTGCAAAGTGTATGTAGTTAGAGCAAGGCGGTCAGTGGCCAGAGCTGGGTCTCCATTCGGGTGGCCTCTTCTCTGCAGATGCACATTGGGGCACTGCTGGCCCAGACCAGAGGTCGCTGGTGCCACTGAAGGCTGTGGTCCTTTGAGTCCTGCTTTCTCCCTGCACACGTTCTTTCACATCTGCCTGTTAATGAACTACCAGGGTGTGGCTTCCTCCTCCTGCCCCGTGCTAAGGGTCAGTCCTGCAGTCTCTGTGTCTTATTGCCTGCAGGGTAAGCAGGGCCTGTGGGAGTGCCCGTCCTTGGCTGCACGGGGTCAGGGAGATCACTGAGTGCTTTTGTTTGTGGTTTAGCTTTTTATCACACCTATTACAGCAGTGTTTTATCTGCCTTTGACTATGTTATAGATGCTGAAATTGCTCTCTCTCTCTCTCTCTCCCTCCCTCCCCCTGGACATGTAGGTATTGAAATTGCCAAACGCAAAGGAGCAAGATACAGGCTGGGACCAGAACTGGAAATATGGTGAGAGCAGAACGCACAGACCCCGCAGGGAACGCAGGTGGAGGGATCCGTGTCAGCTCCCCACCATGGAAAGGCAGGGAAGGGGGTCGGTATGGAGAGGTGCGGATGTGAGGATGTTGAGGGGCATCAGAAGCCCCTGAGTGGGCCTGCTTTATGCCTCTGAGCGAGAGTGCCCAGCCAGGCTGGGCAAGCCTGGAGTGTCGGGTCACTAGAGTTGCTGAGACTTGCCAGCCGGGGCTGACGTCAAAGCTGTTCTGCTGGCTACCACCCTCCCCAGGTCCTCCCTTTCATGTTTGGCCCACAGCAGGTCTCTCTGGTTGTGGCCTCTCCCCACTCTGCCTTTTCACAATAATAGGGAAGCCAGTTCCTCCTTGTCCCTTATTCAGAATTAAGCAAGAGGCCACCACAAGCAAGTCTCTTACAAGCTATGATTCTTTTGTCACAATGTCAGCTGCCCTCTGTGCCCTTCTGGGTCCCCATGTGTGCACAGTTCTGGTCGTTGGTGGAATCAGAAGTCCCTCCTCAGGCTGTGATCCTGCCTCAGTTTCTGGGCTTCATGTAGACAGAATGTCTCCTCCCAGTGGTCCTCGAGGTTACTCCTGTCATTTTCTTCACTAGCTAGACTTCTGTTCTTGGAATCCTGACTTTTCTTGGGCTGTGTCTCCTGTAATTCCAAGAGCATTTGTCCCCTCACTTAAACTGGTCTTCAAGACACTCCTCGGCTAGCTGCCAGAGCCCTGGGGTGTCTCAGTGATCTCTACCATCAATAGCCCAGTCCCCCTGGCATAATCGCTGCCCAGGCACCTCCAGGTTAGGTCTTTGCTCCTTGTCCTGTTCTCTCCCCACACCTGGCCCCCAAATCCAGACCAGTCACTTTAGCTACAGGATCCCAGGATGGTACTTTTGTATCTGTTGATAATCTAAGGAGGAGGCTCACATTTATTATTGGTGACTGTTTGCAGAGAGGAATCTGGGACAGGAGGGAGCCGGGCCCATTCGCTGAGCACACCTACTCCCTGTCTCTGGTGGCCAGGTCTCCAGCTCACACCCCAGAGGGGGCACTTGGAAAGGGAATGAGGGGCCAGTGCCACCGGGGATCTAGAGGTCCTTTACTAGAAAGCCTGGCTGTGTCTTTTGAGCCAGTTTTGTAGACTTTGCAGATGGAAGGCTGCTACCTAAAATGGGCCGGGGGCACTTACAGCCCCTGTTACAAAATGCCCCTTCAGTTGTTGGCCGGCCAAGGGAGCAAGGTGTCAGCTGATGGCCAGATGTCAGGCATGGGACATGTGGCATCCATTGCCATTAGGTATCATGGGTGGACTGGGAGCTGCCAGGGCATAAAACCTCCAGAACAAGACTCTGCCTGTTGGAGAGAAAAGGCTAGCCCAGGTCTTGAGCCCTCAAGGGGGCATCTCCTTGACCTCCTTTGCATCTGAGAACCTGGGCTTTCCTTCTCAGAACTGAAGGCTGAGAGGCATGCTTTCCAGACATTAAACATGCAAATGCCAATTGGGGTGGGGGGGCGCTCTATGTCCGTGTGCACAAAGTTTGCTCAGGACTTGCAGCATTGCTCCTAGGCCGCCGCACAGGAGGAAGGGAACATTTTTGAAGATTTAGAAGTAGTTTACAGTCATTGTGAGTTGTTCCTGGCACACCTATGCCTGCAGACTGCTGGCAAGCTCATCTTCACACTTTACAACATCCCAGAGCACTGTATGACTTTTCTGGGGCTGCTATAACACAATTCCACAAGCTCAGTGGTTTCAAACCGGTGGAATTAACTCTCTCACAGTTCAGGAGTCCAGAAGCCCAAAATCAGGGTGTGGGCAGTGCCCTGCTTCCTCCAAAAGCTCCAGGGGAGGATCCATCCTGCCTCCTCCAGTTATCGCTCCCAGTCCCTCATCCTGTGGCCACATCCCTCTGATCTCCCTCTTCACACGCCCCCTCACTGGGTCTTCTCATCCTTCTGTTAGATTCAGGACCTGCCCTCATCATTTGGGCTCATTTCCTCTTTAGATCCTTAATTCCCTATGTAAAGACCCTTTGCCCAAATATGGTCACATTCATGCATTCTGGGGGTTGGGATGTAGACACACATTTTGGGAGGGCACCATCCTGCCTGCTCCTAGCACAAGCATGTGTAGCAAGAACCAAGAGTTGCTCTGTGAGTGGTAATGGAGTGATATTAATGATCATCCTTGCCTGAGGAATGCAGTCTGTGGGTCTAGTTTTGCAGATCTGTGTGATTTTGGCTCCATTAAAAGTTTTTTAAAAATCCACAGCCAGACACCCAGACAAGAGAGAATTTCTCATAGTAACTGAAAGCTTGGAGAAAGAGCCTGGGGCTGGGAGTTTCTTAATTTCCAGGGAAATGCATCCTCTTCTGTAACAGTGATCCTAACTCTGGTTGCGTGGTGAAATCACCCAGGAAGTTTTGAAAAGACACCAGTGCCTGGTTGCACCCCTGCACATTCTGACCCCATTAGCTCATCGGCCCCTGCTGACCCTCCCCAGGGCTCCTCTCCTCCCCAACTCTGATGTGTCTCTGGGGTTCCCCTGGTACGTATCCAGGGCTCACTTGTCTGCTCCCTTCCTCCGCAGTGGCTATGGATGTTGGGATCATTATTATGAGTCGGACACCCTCTTGCACTCGCTCCAAGTCCTGGCTGCCCTTCTTGAATCTCCAGTCACTCAGGATATCATCTGTGATGTGGGAATGTAAGTGCCAACGTGGGCATTGGGAAGGCAAGCTCAGAAGATAAGGCTCGAGTGTGAGCTCTCTGGCACCATCTGACCCTCAGGGACCTGGAATCCGCACATTCCAAATAGGAAAGGCCTGATGTTGAAAGTGGATTTTGTACCCCACACCCCACCCCCCACCCCCACCAGCCTGTAGACCCTTGAGTCTCCCAGGAGAGGCAGCTCTGGGAAGCAGTTTTTGCAGGTTCCCCCAGAAGCTTCTGCATGTGTGGGAGCACGTTGCACAGGTGGGAGGGCAGTGTTCACCTTGTCACACAGATGGCACTTTCTTCCCTTAATGCTAACACCTGGGACCATATGGTTCTGGATGGTACAGCTTCCACAGCTGCAGGTATATACAGCTTGAGTAAGTGGGGAGGGTGTCCACAGGAGCAGGTATATCTGGTGTGGGTATGTATGGGATGGGGTCCCCAGGTGCAGGTGTATATGGTGCACGTATGTAGGGGGTAGGTCCCCAGCATAGGTGTATACAGTGCAGTTACACAGGGGGCAGGTCCCCAGCCACAAGTATGTACAGTGCAGGTATGTAGGGGTCAGGTCCCAGGCGCACGTGTATATAGTGCAGGTGTGTACAGTGCAGGTACATAGGGGGCAGGTCCTCAGGCACAAGTATGTATGGTACAGGTACATAGGGGGCAGGTCCCCAGGTGCAGGTGTATACAGTGCAGGTACATAGGGGGTATGTCCCCAGGCACAGTTGTGTATAGTGCAGGTACATAGGGGGCAGGTCTCCAGGTATAGGTGCGTATAGTGCAGGTAAATAGGGGGAGGGTCCCCAGGCGCACATGTGTATAGCACAGGTACATAGAGGCAGGTCCCTAGGTGCAGGTGTGTATAGTGCAGGTACTTAGGGGCAGGTCCCCAGGGGCAGATGTGTACGGTACAGGGATGTAGGGCCAGGTCCCTAGACACAGGTGTGTGTGGTGCAGATGTGTACAATGCAGGTACATAGGGGGCAGATCCCCAGGCGCAGGTGTGTATAGTGCAGGTGGGTACAATGCGGGTACGTAGGGGCAGGTCCCCAGGTGCAGGTGTGTATAGTGCAGGTACATCTGGGGCAGGTCCCCAAGGACAAGTATGTATGGTGCACATATGTAGGGACAGGTCCCCAAGGGTAGGTGTGTACAGTGCAGGTACATAGGGGGGGCAGGTCCCCAGGCACAGGTGTGTACAGTGCAGGTACATAGGGGCAGGTCCCCAGGTGCAGGTGTGTATAGTGCAAGCACATAGAGGCTGGTCCCCAGGGGCAGGCAGGTGTGTATGGTGCAGGTATATAGGGACAGGTCCCCAGGCACAGGTGTGTATACCGTAGGTATCTAGGGGGCAGGTCCCCAAGGGCAGGTATGTACAGTGCAGGTACGTAGGGGCAGGTCCCCAGGTGCAGGTGTGTACGGTGCAGGTACATAGGGACAGGTCCCCAAGGGCAGGTGTGTATGGTGCAGGTATGAAGAGACAGGTCCCCAGGCGTAGCCCCTATGGGTGGGGTTCCATCACTGCTCCTGTGCCACCCCTACAGAGTGACAGCGCATCAGTGGGCTTGTGTATGTTTCCTGTTAGTGTCTTCAGGTCAATTCTACCTGGTGGGAATAGAGCCAGGTGTGCCTTCTCTACCTTAGCACGGCCTTGCGTGTGCCCAGCCCTCTTTCCCACCTCACTGTGACTTGCGTTGATTGGGGCCTCATTCAACAGCACACATACGGGATTTTTAACCCACTTTGTTCACGTTTATCGTGATTCTGACGTGTTTCCATCCTATTGCTGCTGTGAGAAATTATTGCAAATGTAAGGCACGAAAACACCACCAATTTTTTGTCTTATATTTCTGCACATCAGACGTGAAGACTCGGTCAGCCAGGCTGGCTCCTGGAAGTTCTTGGGGGGATCCCGCTTCAAGAGGCCCCTGCATCCCTCAACCTGTCACCCACCTTCAGAGCCAGCAGTGCTCCCCTGCAGTTCTGCTCCACACTCTTGGCTCCTGCTCTGACCCCCTCTTCCCACACAGAAGACCTTGTGATTACATTGGGCGTCCTCAGGTCACCCAGGATAATGTCCCTGTCTCAGGGTCTGTAACTCAGATATCACATCTGCAGAGCCCCTCTCGCCATGTGAGGTAATATATTCACAGGCTCCAGGGGTTAGGACGTGGATGTCCCTGGGCATCCTGGTGTAGCCACCACGGCCGCTCATTCCGGCTCTTGTCCTCCTCTGCTTCCTTTCTGTGCTCTGCGTTCTTCTCTTGGCTTGGAGTTTATAATCCTATTTTTAAAAATATTTATTTTAGAGAGAGAGAGAGAGCAGGGAAGGGGCAGAGGGAGAGGGAGAAGCAGATGCCTCCCTGAGCGGGGAGGCCGATGTGGGGCCCAGTCTCACAACCCCAGGATTGTTTCCCAAGCTGAAATCAAGAGTCAGGCATTCAACGGACTGAGCCACCCAGGCGCCCCTATAATCCTATTTTTATTTTTCTACTTCTCACTCTTAGAATGTAAACAATCTGGGGCAGCCCAGGTGGCTCAGTGGTTTAGCGCCGCCTTCAGCCCAGGGCCTGGTCCTGGAGACCAAGGATCAAGTCCCACGTCAGGCTCCCTGCCTGGAGCCTGCTTCTCCCTCTGCTTGTGTCTCTGCCTCTCTCTCTCTCTCTCTCTCTCTCTCTCTCTCATGAATAAATAAATAAAATCTAAAAAAAAAAAAAAAAAAAAGAATGTAAACAGTCATATTTATAAAGGTATTTTGTTTTCAAATCTAGCATTTATGTGGACCTCTAAGCTTCTGAATGAAACAGCAATTATGTCATGATGTCCTTGATACCTGCCCAGCTCTGCCCTGGCAGAGGGCCTGGCTTCCTGCAGACAGGGGGACACGTGAAGCACCATGTGGGAGGGGTCCAGACACAGTGCTGGACTAATGTATTCAGCTCCCCCGCCCCACCCGCAGCCCCAAGACCTGCCTCTTAGCAGGGGTGCGGGTCACAGGTCAGGAGGCGCTCTGAAGGGGAACCTGGAACCAGCACAGGGGCTGGTGCTGGAGGTCACTGGGGATGGAGAGGTGACACAGTGACGGGGCTGTGTGCAGAGGCAGGGGCGGCCCCTGGGAGGTATGAGAATGGTCCAGGAGGAGAGGAAGAGCCCTGAGAGGGAGCGATTGCGCTCCATTTACAAGGGTCTCTCCTGTTTTAGAGCCTATATCATGGCAGAGGCCCTTTGAGAAAGCCCCAGAGGAACCTTCTGATTCTCTTACAGGCCCGAGGGTGTTTTGTACTAAAACACACTGTGATTTTGCTGCTCACAGACACACGTGCATGTCCCCTCTCTTCACAGGCCAGTGTTGCACCGGAATGTCCGCTACAACTGCAGGGTGATATTCCTCAATAGGTAGGTGGCTGCTGGGAGGGAGTGCCCAGGTGACACAGGCATCGCTCCTCCTCCTGGGCTCTGCCCACCACGGACACCTGCAGGTGTTAGAAGGAGAGAGACCAAAGCTGCTGCCCAGAAGTCGCTCGAGGCAGTCTTCACGTTCCCTCGGGTCCCTGGACCTCAGCCACCCGCATAGCACACTTGCTGGGTCTAGTGGCTCTGTCATCATCCACTGGCAGGGGAGGGTGGTCCTGTGGGCTGCTCCTTGTGACCAGGTGTTCATCTCAGGAGCCATCCTGTTTTTCTGCCTGTAGGAGGATCTTGCTCATCAGGCCCAAAATGGCCTTGGCCAACGAAGGCAACTACCGGGAGCTGCGCTGGTTCACCCCATGGTCAAGGAGCCGGTAAGGCCCTGTTCCTGGCGCAGGGAAGCACAGTTTGGGACTACTGCGTGGATGTTCCGTTCATGTCTTTCCCACGCAGCCTCGGTCCACATCATGGGGAGGATTTGTAAGCATTTGGGACAAGTTCCAGCCATTTAGGTACAGCTGTTTTGAGGCTACTGGTTACAGTACAGCCAATTTATCACAGAAAATTTATCAACCACTGGGCGTCTTGTGTCTGGAGCCATCCTGCAGCCCATTGCTTTGGGCTGTCGTCTGCACGTCCTCTGTGTGGCAGCCTCCCTGGCACCTCCCATAGGTAGTCCATGTGTGATAGCCTCGGATGTCTCCAGACTTTGCCAAGCATCGCCTGGGGGCATGATCACCCTTGGGCAAGAAACCCTGCCTTGTTCTGTTGTGGGGTTACTGGGGTTTATGTACCACTGCTGCTACTACAGGTAGAACTTTCAACATTTTACCTTCAAATGGTCCATATTTTTGTGTTGGAGAACTCTGGGGTTTTCTGTACCCCCCTTCCTGCACAGTTCTTAGGACTTCTCCCAGTCCTGAGCCAAGCAGCCGCCTGCCTCTCTCTGACGAGTTGCTCATTCCCTGGAACACGGCATCCAGTAAATTCCAGAGGTTCCCACCATGCCCTCCTGAGGCTGATTTCTAAATCATGGCATACTCCTCAAGCCAGGTGGGAGAGAGGCACGGGGCAGGCCATGGGGGTGTACCACTCTCCCCAGATCTCTGTGTGGTCGCCAAACCAAGAGCTCCCCGAACCTTGTTCTTTGCAGTTTTCTGGAAGCTTCATTATAGGGCACGAATGATTAAATCACTGGCCTTTGGCCACTAACTCAACCCCCAGCCTGGCTCTCTCCCCAGGTCTGGAGGATCTTCAACTGCCAGACTCCTGGCTTGGCTGCCCTGGCAACCGTGAGAGCTTTCCCCGCCAACATGTATTAATGTAACAACAACACCTTTGTGGCTTTTATCTCTGGAAAATCCCAAGGGCTTTGGGAGCTCAGTGCCAGGAAGACCAAATGTTTCTTATGATAAATCATAATTTCACACTTTGTAAGCTGCAACCCAAGGAAAGTGAATTTTTGGACACCTTCCCTGCCTTCAGATGTCTTTATTGGACCCTTACATGTGATGAATAGTTTTACAGAATTTAAAAAAAACAAACAAAAAAACCTAGCTTCAAAATAACTTTTGTGCATAGTTTTAAACATATCATTTGAAGGATTGCCTTTGGCTCACGCCCTTGCTGGGGAGAAGCCTGGTACTACTCCATCTTCTTTGCTCTCATCTCATTATTTTCTTTTCTCCAGGGCACATGGAGAAACTTCTCGGTATCCTTAGTGTTTTTCAATTTTGTTATATGGGCCTTGGGTGAGGTCTTCTGTGGCCCCGTAACGCAGAGACCCCAATCCTGTAGTTTTGGGAAAGGTCGTCCGTCCTTTCTAGGAAGTTTCTGTTCTGTTTTTTGTTTCTGAAACTCCTCTTGTTGGGGGATTGGACTTTGTAGACTGTCTTCTCTGCTCTTATCTTTTCTTTCCCACATTCTAGAAGATTTTATCATCTTTCTATCTCTACTGAAATTTAAGTTTAGTTAGTTCTCTTATTTTTCATTTGAGAGCTCTTTCTCATTTTCTCATATTTTCTTATGTAAAGCACCTTTTTTGAAGACCCTCGTTGATCCGGGCCACACAGTGGGGTTTGTAGCACTTAAAGAGCAGGTGGTCACTTGGAGGTGGGAGGTCAAACCCTGACTCTACTGTTTGGCTGGGCCACTTCAGGCCAGCAAAGCAACCTGACTTTCTGCACCTTGGGGACGGTCATGGCAATGATCCCATGGGGTTGTGGTCATGAATGACATGAGGATGACATGAATCTGTGTGTAAAGCGCTGAGCACAGCATCTGAGGGATGTTAACATGGCACCCATGTATTTGTGGTCTCTTTAGTTTTGAGAAGAGAGCTGGCAGGTGGTGGGGACCCAGCAAATATTTGTCGAATGCCCAAAGGTTACTGCTCAGGTGTATAAAGGACTCACAAATCAATAAAAACCAGAAAAAATATTCAATCAGAGAAACTCAAACAAAAAATAAAGGTACAAAGAACAATGGAAATTGGATAGAAGTGAAAAACAAATGTGTGAATAGATGCTGAATGTCACTAGAACTCAGGTTGTTATAACCTGGCACCACAGCGAGATTTCTTTCTGCGCCACCAGAGTGACAAAATTAAACGGTTGGAGAGCGCCAGGTCCCGGCAAGGATCCCAGGCCAACTGGGACTTTGGAAAAGTTGGGTGTTGCCTTGTGAGGGGCACCAGTGTCCCCCGTGCACCAGCAGAGTGGGGACAGAGGGGGTCACAGCGAGGCCAAGTGACGGGGGTCACTGGCTGTTGGGGAGCGCAGCCAGTAGCACGGCCGTTCCTCCACGGGTAGAGCTTCAGCCAAGTGTGGCCTCTACCTTCCTCGTCACATACACCCAGTGGTTTTGACCTACCACAGGGACTTGAGTTTTGTGACCATTTCTCTTATTTCCCAGTTTCAGAGGCTTTTGTTATTTTGCTGTTGTTGTCCAGGAGCCTTTGCATTCAGGCATCATGGGTCCGTGGTCTTATGGGTCTTTCCTCTGCTCTCTGCCCACTTACCGTATCTTCTCCTGTGGTTTGTTGCCAACCTGTCCTCTGTGCCATGTTCCCCGGGAGACTCTGTCCTGCAGATCTGTGCCCTTCCAGTGTTTCAGACCCTTCTCATCCTATGCAAGCTCCCTTTCTGTCTTTTTATATTGTCTGATCATCTCTTCTTTGAGATCTCCTACTGAGGTGTGTTGTCTCTGAATTTCCTGGGAGCATTACATCTCTTGTCTCTGCCGTGTGGATATGTGGGTCTCACGGTGGCTCCTTCAGACCGTCGCTTGTGTGATTATGCCTGTGGAAGGGGTGGCTGCTCACCAAGCTGGAGCAGCCACCTCATGCTCTGGCACTGTTGAAACGACAGAGATTTTTACCTTCTTTTTTTTTTTTTTTTTTTTTTTTTTTCAAGAATTTAACTCCCAAATTCACAGAGGTAAGATCTTTTCTGGTTGCCTCTCAAGTCTATCCATTTATTGCTATGATAAAGATACACTTTGGTGGAGAAGTTTGTTTTTTGTTTTTTGTTTTTTTTAATTTTTTTATTATCTATTTATGAGAGTCATACAGAGAGAGAGAGAGAGAGAGAGAGGCAGAGACACAGGCAGAGGGAGAAGCAGGCTCCATGCACCGGGAGCCTGACGTGGGACTCGATCCCGGGTCTCCAGGATCACGCCCTGGGCCAAAGGCAGGCGCCAAACCGCTGCACCACCCAGGGATCCCAGATTTTTACCTTCTGAGCGCTGTGCCAAAATGGTCACAATAGTTGGGCATGTTACCATGTCTCTGCCCTAGTAGTGACCACATGACTCATTCAGGCCTCTTAAGATATTAGAAAAAAAATAACCCAGTTCTTGACTGTAGATAATTTAAGAATCTACTCATTTTCATTATGTTCTTCAATGCACCCTGAGATTTAAGCATAGTAAGACGGGGGGCACAGGGGACTCTCGTAGCTCCTAGGGGGCAGAGAATGCTTTTGATCGATATGGCCAAAACTGGTTTCTTGGCAGGAGTACGCATCTAGAATTTTTCCCAAGGATGTTGGCTGGGGAGAAAGGGCATCCAGCCAGAGAAGGGCACAGGCCATTCAGAGGAGGCAGGTATGGGAACCATGGGAAGAGGTCGGGCCAGCCTGAGCCAAGCTTTGGATGAGAAGGTACAGGGCGGACTTTTACTCATGCTATTCTGGCTCTTGGCGAGCCCTGGCAAAGCTCACCTGCCACATGCAAGGTGACCGCCGGCCTTGGAGCAGAGACTGAGAGCGAAGGTGAGCACATGCTGTCTCCTGGCGTTCTTGCTTTGGCCTGGTGCTCAGTGGGTCTTGGTGGGGGTGGAGGGCAAGGAAAGGAAGGGGCCTTGGGTGGGGGGGCTCTTCTCTTTAAAGTGAATTTTGACACAGTGATGTCGCCGTCGGCAAACCTGCAATTGATGGATTTGAGGGCTTCCTGTGGGGTGGCGGGGTGGCTCAGAAGTCAGCAGAGTGTCCACATGTCCCCATCCCTGTTCTTAGCGTGGGAGAGAAGGCAGCGTTCCAACGGCCCGGCCTTATAGTTATACCTAAGTAATAGCGCTGAAGTCATCCTGGGAGGCTTTTGTGAATTCTCAGTTTGTTTCTTGAAAAAACAAACATACGCAATTAAACATCTCAGCAGTATGTCTTGTAATGGCCTACATGCGGACGGGTCTGTGAACCTTCGATCACCTTCTATCTCTCTGTGCGGCCCCTTGGGAGGCCTTGTACTGTGTTGTTCTACTCTGTCCATCTTGTACACTTTGGAGCATAATTCAACCATTTCACGGATAACATAGGTTTGTAATTGTGTGTCAGGCTAAGGCGGTGTGGTGTGATCCTTTGGACCCAGACATTCCACCTAGATTTCCCCCTGGGGAAGTGTAACCACTGTTGAGAGAATGCCCATGACACATGTCTCAGGAGCCCTGGACACCAGGGCGCAGGGAAGCTGAGGCGGTCGAGCTCCTGGGCACTGTGGTGTCACTGAGTAAGATGCCCCAGAGCTTCATCTGTCCGTCCTGTACGCCTCTGTTTCCCTGACGTCGATCGCAGTGGCTGGTGTGAGTGCCTGACAGCCCTCACCGCCGAATCATGAGCTTGGAGCCCCCAGTGTGCTCATCCTTAGATCTGTGGTGTTTCCCTCCCCAGGCAAACAGAGGAGTATTTTCTCCCCCGGATGATACAGGACGTGACAAAGCAGGTGAGTGGATCTCGTCTTCCAGGCAAATGTCACTGCTCTAGGCTAATGGTGTGGCACGTGGAGCAGGACCCTTTGGGGCAAGGCTACCAGAACTGCCCCAGCTGCCGAACAAACAAAACCAAACACAGGGAGAGATTCCTGCACACGGAGGGAGGATGGAACCCCCAGTGGTGGGGGTGCCTCCATTCTCTTGCATCGCAGATGCTCTGCTTATTCGTGCCTTACCCTCTCCTCTGGCTCACCCTGCCAGGGTTCCCAGGGGGGCTGGGACTCCCAGGGAGCTGGGGAGGAGTCCCCACCTTGCCTTAATGGGCTGTTTCTTGCTGGGGCTGCAGCTTGGGCCCAGGGACCACCCTAGAAGCCAAATTAGCGGGGGCAGGACAGTTCAAGGAACTTTACCGCACGGCCTGTTCATTCTGTGAAGACCCAGCATCAGAAATCTGTCTTGTCCATTGGACCTGCCAGCCAGGCCTTCAGAGCTTTGATCATCCAGCCTTGTCTGGCAGCTTCACCCACCATCTTCCTACTGGAAGCTGCGGGGCTGATGGCTGGAACCTTGTTCGACCCACTTCTCATGGGTGCTTGGAAGCTGGGGGCACAGAAGGGGTGTTTTAGCAGGGCTATGACTTCTCTAGTTTCTGCCTGAATGCCCATTCTGGTTGCCCATTCTGGTTGCCATTTCATAAGAAAGCACCACAGATGGAGGAGACGTAGTGGAATAACAGATACTTACCTCTTAGTCCTGGAGGCTAAAGCCCGAGGTCCAGGCACAGGCAGGCGGGGTCCCCCTGAGGCCTCTCTGCCTGTGTGTGGATGGCCGTGCTCTCCCCAGGTCCTCATGTGGTCGGCCTCCGGGCATGTCTGTGTGCTTCTGGTAGGGAGCCTGGTTGTATGGGATCAGGGCCACCCTGGTGACTCCATTCTTACCATAACCACCTCTATGAAGGACCCAGCTCCAGATACGGTCACAAGTCTGAGGTGCTGGTGTTCAGGGCTCCAACATCGGAATTTGAGTGGGATGCAGCTCAGTCCACGACACCAAGTTCTCTCTACCCCTAATTACTACACTACAAGGATTTATAGAATCTCTCCAGTGGCGGGGCTGGCAGGGATTTAGCCGATCATAGGGAGGACTGAGCTGAAACACGGTCCCACTCCCCTGCTTCCCACCGGATTCCAGCTCCATTTGCCTCTTGACTGTCAGCATCTTTCTCTGTCTCTTCCCTGGAGGACAGTGGCCGCCCTGGTCCCTGGACAGAGGTTACCTCCTCTCAAGAGCCAGACTGTGTCTCTGGCATGGGCTTTGATTTGTGAGCGAGGCTCTTCCAGGGGCCGGCTTGGGCTCAGCACCTTCTGCATGGATAGTCAGGGTCAGGCAGGCTGAAGCTTGGGCAGGGACTCGCAGCCAGGTCTGGTCACCTCCAAAGTGACCTGGAAACTCATCTGACCATGAACTGCAACAGCGAGCACATTTTAATATGGTCCTGACCCAGGATAGACTGTATGTGTGTGGATTTCCATGTGTCTGTGTCTCCGGGGTGGGGGTCAGGGGGGCGCTGTCTCTGGAACAGACCTGTCTGCAGTAGTCCTGAGTGAGATGCTCCCAATTTCATTCCGGGATTGTAGCATCCTACAGACCATCCCAACAGAGACGCACTAAGCTGGTGTGGGACATAGTCTGTGGTTGGAAGGATTTTGCTTGGTAGTTGGTTGAAGCTGGCTGTGTGAATTGGTCCCAGAAACTGGATTAAAGTTCTGGAGTGTGTCCGGGAGCGAGGCACGGACAGCCCAGGACCTGCCATGCATGGACACTTTAGGCCGGGGCTGGGGTGCGGTCAGTGAGCATGCATTTGTGTCTGTGCTTTACCAGCCTGTTGCTCCAAGCCCTGGCCTTGTCACGGCAAGATGGTGTGTGGAATCCAGCCGTGCCAACGTGCTCAGATTTGCGAGGTGCCAGGCAACCCCACAGTCCCACAGCGGCCAGTGGGGGTCCTGGGTGAGGGCTTTCCTCACAGCCACATTGAACCGTGAGCTTGTCCTTGGCAGGAGGCATCTGAGAAGAAAGAGCCAGGTTCACACAGTCATTCTTGCCCTCAGCAGTAAAAGGTTGTTGAACTCACACATTCCTGCAGTCAGGGAGCCTGACCAAGTGCCCTAGGACGCGTTCCAAGCCTCAAGATTATTTCTTGTCTCATTGTAACTTTGGGTTTAAGAGGGTGGCCAAGTTGGGCCTAGGACAGCGTGTACCAGAGAGGTCAGCATGCCTGTCAGAGCATTCCACGCCCGCATAGCCAGTCAGCACACAGTTGTCTCAGGGCCTCATCACACCTGTCTGGCAGCCTGGGAAGGGTCCACCCCTGACCCCTGAGCTCCCGCCACTTCTGGCCCTGCCACCCAGGAACTGGTGGATTTTCCTCAGGTTTCTTGAATGAGACTCAGGTCATGGCAGACCTGGGGCAAGGGGTGGGGACTGAACCAGTCAGACTGTCAAAAGCGTGGGTGATGCAGAAAAGTCCATAGTGCCACGGCCATTGTGGAGTGGCCCTCATGAAATGAAGCCTTTTACTCTTTTTTTTTTTCTTTTTTTTTTTTTTTTTTTTTTTTTTAGATTTTATTTATTTGAGAGAGAGTATGTGTGCATGAATGGGGGGGAGCAGCAGAGGGACAGGGAGAAGAAGCAGGCTCCCCAGTGAGCAGGGAACCTGACTCAGGATTTGATCCCAGGAGCCTGAGATCATAACCTGAGCCAAAGGCAGATGCTCCACCCACTGAGCCACCCAAGCTCCCCAAGACTCTTTACTCTTAATAACAGTGACTATAGGAATGTATGCTGATGGAAACTTCAAGAGTGGAGTGCCATTTGTCACAGCCATAGTGAGCCCTGTGGCCACGCCAGAGCACAGCCACCAGCTAGTGAATGCTGTGACCACAGGCCGTTGGTGTTAGCAGAGATGTCAACTGGTGCTGGGCCACCTGGGCTAGGAATGCTCCCAAGCTAAGGAGGGACTCACTAGGGCTGGAAGCAAAAGGGCAGCAAGGTTAGAACACAGCCCAGACGGGGCATGACTAAGGGATCTCATGCACCCTGTCCTCTGCAGGAAACTGTGCCCTTTGGAGACGCAGTGCTGGCCACCCGGGACACCTGCATTGGGAGTGAGATCTGTGAGGAGCTCTGGACGCCCCACAGGTCAGCCCAGCCCCGTGCACACAGCAGCACTGTCGGCGTGGCCATGGGCTATGGAGATAACAGGGCTGGGAGGGCGGGTCAGGGCACACAGCCCTCTTTCTTCCTGTCAACTGCCTCTGCCCACAGCCCACACGTGGACATGGGTCTGGATGGCGTGGAGATCTTTACCAACGCCTCGGGCAGCCACCACGTGCTGCGCAAAGCCCACGCCAGAGTGGACCTGGTGACCATGGCCACCACCAAGGTAGGCATGGGGCTGCAAGGTGGCCGCTCTTGCTGGGCAGCATGACTCAGCGAGGTGCCGTGTTGTCTGGTCACTCACAGGATGGGTTTGGGTTCAGCAAAGCCAGGTTTGGGTCTTGGCTTTGTCGTGTGGGGTTTGTATTCCATGAACCCCCCACCTTCTCCAGTCGTGTAAGGCTGCTGGGAGGCGGTAACGGACATTGGGCCTGATGCCTGGTGCTTTGGAAGGCCCGGGGGTCCCAGCCCTAGGCCTCCGGCTGTGTGCATGCAGTTTCCCTGCAGGGAGCTATTTATGGCATGGTGGGAGGTGACACCTCTGCTATCACTCACATTTTCCAGAATGGTGGGATCTACTTGCTGGCCAATCAGAAGGGCTGTGATGGGGACCGGCTCTACTATGACGGGTGCGCCCTGATAGCGATGAACGGCCACATTTTCGCACAAGGGTCTCAGTTCTCTCTGGACGACGTGGTAAGAGCGGGCTCGCATGCCTGAGGGAGTGTCTACTTGGTTCTGTGACTGTGCTCTTACTCAGGACTGTTTCCTCGAGGACCCCCAGAGCCAGGGGGCTCATGCGGCTCATAGCAAGTCCTACCTGCTGTGATGGCTCCACCTTGGCCACAGTCAGGAGATGGGCCCCCACATAGCATGCAGCCCAACCTGGACAGATGAGACCACTGCAGCCTGTGAGTCACCCATGTGCAGCACATGAGGGACCCTAGCCTCACAGAGTCACCGTTGGGGACAAGCCAACAGGCAGGCGATGCGGGGGGCAGGCTGTGTTGTGAGAGCAGAGTGGGTGACCCCCGGATGTGGGGTTGGAACCCTCCTTGGGAATAAGCAGGAGCAGGTCCTAGTATGTGCACGAAGAGGGTCCCCATTCACAAGAGTGGAGCGGAGGAGAGCTCAGTGAGGCCCCTTGGGACTCACTCTTCCCCCACACGTCCAGGCACATGTGTGTTAACTGTAGGCTCAATTCTACCCTGGCCTGAGTCCTGGGAGCCCCATGCTCCTCAGGGGGAGGCCTCGCTCCAAGGGGCCATGTGGTCTCACTGGACACAGCCAGCTGGCTGGGGTTGGTCGTGTCTGCACAGATTGCTGTGGGATGCACTCAGAAGAGGCATCACTGCAGCCCCAGGGCACAGGGACACGGCAGGGGCAAGGCCAGTCAAGAGGGCCAGCTGAGAAGCCTGGTCTGTCTTCCCCTTGCTGGGGCACAGGCCTCTGCGAAGCTGATGGAAACTCGCCCCCTTACAGAGAACATGGGTGTGGGCGCCGTCTGTCCAGTTGTCCGTCTGTCCAGTTGTCCGTCTGACCATGCTGGACACGAATGTCCCAATGTCCCTCCCAGGGGAGGCACCTGAGGAGAAAGTCCTCGTGGAGAATTGTTTGCTCTCCCTTTTGTTTCTGGTTTTTGCTTTTAAATTCAAAAAAAAGGATACTGCTGTTATTGCCAGAAACGGACATGCAGGCCAGCCCCACCGCAGGTTCAGATCATCAGCCCCAGCTTCACGGTGGGCCCTCACGCGGCATTAGCCCCCATCACTGAATCCACCTGCCTTTGGGGGGCAGATGGGTAGAAATGCTAATTCAGAGGCAGCTAGTAGCAGCGCAAGCTCACAGCATGTTGTAAATTCTCCGTAACTCTAACATCATTCACTTTTTTGTGCTCACGTCAGCGAGGCCAGGTGACACCTGGTTCCTTCACAGCCTTGCTGGAGTTGTCGTCAGGGACCTGGTTATAAAACCAAACTTGGTTTCAAAGTGGAGCAAGTGAATTCCATGATGATTTCTTACCCGATGGGCAGGAGTTTGGCGGCAGGGACACCCCTGCCATGGTCGCCCAGGCCCTGCTTGCCACTTGACGGCATCCCCAAAGGCCTCCAAGTGTTTAGCATTAGCCACAATGAAGACGGAAGGGTTTGACTGGAAAGGTCAAGTTCGTGCAAAAGGCAGTGTGTCTTCCTCACCCCAGTGGACTGCCCGGCCATCCTTAGGCCCAGTCGGTGTGGCCAGACCCTGGGCTGGGCATCAGAGACGTGTGCACCTTGCCAGGGATTGACTGGCATAGGTTGAGGGTCAGCTGCACCAGGAGAGCAGGTTCTGGGCCCCAGCAGGCCTCACAGCTGGACCCTCGCAGACCTGCATTTGAAGCACACACCCAGGTGTTGGCAAGCACGTCTCCCATTGGGGCCCCTCAGGCTAGAATTCTCTGATCTTGTCAGAGTGTTCGGGGAGGGACGTGGCATCCCTGCCCTGCCGCTTCCTACATGATCCAAAAGAATTGTGTGGCACACGGAGCCATCGCACAGAGCCACAGGTCCGTGGACCCTTCCCTAGGACGTGCTTCTTGGGCTCTTTGAAACTCTCAGGCTCTCTGACAACCGAGGGACACCTCGGTCAGGCGTTCAGGGAAGAATGGAATGGGGCCATCTGCTCATGAAAAGATTCACACCATCTCTGTCTTTTTATCTTTTGTGGCCTCACACTTCCCTTGGTTTTGTCTCGTGGGAAGCACCATGGCTTTGGTGGTCCTTCACTCTGGGAAATGATGAGAGAACTGGAGGACAGATAAGCTCCTTTTTCTCTTTCTCTCTGGATGTGTCCAGCTTGGGTTGGGCCCAGTGCTGACAACGGCAGCTGCCCACAGGCCTCTTGGTGGGAGGGGGTGGCTGCAGCTGCCTCACATCATGCGGTGCTGCACAGGACCAGCTCTCACGGCCCCCGACTTGCATGCAGTGACACAATGTTTTCGTGACATAACTAGGAGTTTTTTGTTTGTTTTTTTCCATAAAGAAAGGGATCATGTATATGAATTAGAACCTTCTCTTTTTTGCTGTTTTTTCGAGATTTTATTCTTTTTCTATATTGTGGTATATTTGGACTCTTAATACTCCTGTCTGTTTGAGGTTTAAAGACAGTGAAGTGTCACCCGCGGTCACACAGGCAGCACATCCAGGCCCTCACGTGGATTGCCGGGGCTCTGGCTCCACCTCTCAGCCGTACCCCGGCTTGGCCTTCCCCTGCGTGGGCTTGGATTTGGGGTTGCCTCTCCTCCTGATCACAGGGTGGCTGCAGCACCTCCAGCTATCTCATCTCCACATAACCACACATAAAGCGGAAAAGTGGCCCTCACTCCCATGCTTCTTTTTAAGAGGGAGACACTGTCTCAGAAGTCCGTGGCAGATATGGATTGGTGGAATCGGATCCTGTGCCGGGATTAAGGTCCCACTGCCCCGTGTCTGAGTTCACTGGAGGCTCTGGTGGCAACAAGGAGAGGGAAGGGCTTTGGGTCAGTAACACTGGCTGGACCCCTAGGAACCCACAGGTCCCTAGTCCCTGCCTTAGAAGGTGTGACTTGCATGTGCAACTTGGGACACCTGTGAGAACAGCCAAATCACACGTGTGAGTGGAAAAAACAGGAAATCACACTTTCTCTCCGAAACCTCTTCCCCAGGAAGTCCTCACCGCAACTTTGGATTTGGAGGATGTCCGAAGCTACAGGGCGGAGATTTCATCTCGAAACCTGGCGGTGAGTTCGTAAAGACATATGCGGGTGCTCGAATGCCCCGGGGACTCTTTAAAAAAAATTTTTTTAAGAGAGAGAGCAGGACAGAGGGGTGAAGGGAGAGGGAGAAGCAGACTCCCCGCTGAGCAGGGAGCCTAATGCGGGGCTCGATCCCAGGACCCTGGGATCATGATCTGAGCTGCAGGCAGACACTTCACCGGCCACCCAGGTGCCCCTAAAATGGTTTTTAATGACCACGTTGTGGAGCTGTTTTTCCCATGCCCCCCTGGGATTCGGTGGTTTTTGGCACACTCATGGGGTTGTGCAGCCACCAGTACATCAGCACAGAAGGAACCCAGACCCCACATCCCCTTCGTGGCCCGGGAACCACCAGCCTGCCTTCCATGTCTGAAATCACCTGTTCTGCATCTTGCACAGAGACGAAATCAGGTTGGCATCTGGCTTCTGTCGCTGAGCAGAACGTTTACATGGTCCAGGTTGTAGCAGCTGTCAGGGCTTTATGCCTTTTTACAGCCAAAGAATATTCCATGAGAAGGGTACACCGCAGGGTGACCATCCACCCGTCCACTCAGGACACGTGGACGTGTCCACTTGCTCTCTGATGGATGACGCTCTGGAACATTGTGCAAGCTCTCATGAGGACATTTCCTCTTTGTCTTGGGGGCGCACCCGGGAGGAGAACCTTCTGTGCTTTCATCTTGAAGGGACTCCTGACGGTCCACAGCAGCTGCCCCTACCATGTATGAGGGTTTCAACGCCGGGTACCATCTGTCTGTCTGACTCCAGCCATCCTGCTGGGAGCGAGGGCACCGCTGTGGCCTCGATGTGCGTTCCTGCTGGCTGACAGAGCAGCAGCCCCCGAGGGCTTGGGGTGCAGGGGCGTCATGTCCTGAATCTCCATCAGGCCAGCCGGGTGAGCCCCTACCCCCGAGTGAAGGTGGACTTTGCCCTCTCATGCCGCGAGGACTTGCTGGAGCCACCGTCTGAGCCCGTCGAGTGGATGTACCACAGTCCGGCTGAGGAGATCAGGTGGGCTGCCTCTTTGTGCCCGTGGGGGTGGTGCTGCTCCTGGGGCCAAAGGGGCCGCAGCAGTGCAGGCAGCTGGTGCCTAGGACTTGCCCGGGGTGGGCGCCCAGTTAGGAGGAAGCCGTGTGGCCTTGGGGTTGAAGGCATGGGTCAGTGCAGCCAGACTGCCTGGCTTCCTCAGCCTGGGGACTTGGGTACAAAGGCTCTGCCCCTCCTTTCCTTTTTGTATCTCAGTTTTTCTGTTTTAAAATGGGGCCAAAGAGATCACCTACCTCCCAGGGCTGTTTGGAGACCAAAATGCATTTATTCACATAAAATGCTTAAAACAGAGACTTGGTGTATTGGGAGGGCCCCCACCACTGGCAGGTCTCCCCAGCGCTGCCCCTACCTTGGCACCTGTCCCCAGATAAACTGCTGACCAGGTCAGCAACTACCAGACCTCACACTTCCCCTTGCTCCCCAGCCTGGGACCCGCCTGCTGGCTCTGGGACTTTTTAAGACGCAGCCGACAGGTAAGGTTTCCCGCGTTTGTGTCTGATTCTGTGGCAGACTGGTGATTTTTTTTTTTTTTTTAATGCAAGCATTTCTTGAAGCTGCCTCAGTCAGAAGCTTAGTCTACATTAGCCAGAGGCCAAGGGGCACACAGGGGCTTGACTCCGTCTTTGGGGTCTTGTCTGATGACACTCAGAGTGACGAGACACCATCTCCCACTGGTTCTGTGGTCATGACATCTGTAACTTATTGTGGAGAACTAGTCCTAAGTGCTCTTCACATTCTTTTCCCTCTAGAAAGTCCATCTGAAACATGCAGGGCATCTTTCTTCTTCCCCATGTTGTGGCTGGAGCTGGGCTAAGTTTGGGGCACATAGCTCCTCCGAGGCTCAGGAGGAACCTCACACCCGCACTTGGTTGGCCCATTCCAGGCCGGGTTTTTCTTGCCTCTGAGTGGTGGGGTGGACAGCGCAGCCACCGCCTGCCTCGTCTACTCCATGTGCCGCCAGGTCTGCGAGGCCGTGAGGAATGGAAGTAGGTGGCATCCGTTGGTCTGAGCGAGGCTCCAGGGGGTGAGGACTGGGCTGGGGGGCCCCGGGGAGTGGCCATCGTGGGTGAAGGAGGCTGTGCAGATGCTCTCAGATGTCACAGCAGGACCTAGGGCAGCAGGCCATCGAAGTCCTTTTCTGGGGCTTTGGGCCAGTGTGGCTGAGTCTATCAAGTCAGATGCCCACTGCAGCTGTGTGCTGGCAGTGAGGCCCAGTGGGAAGACCCGGGTCAAAATCCTCCCCATGCACCGTGTGTTGACCACCCCCTTGGTGTGCACTCCAGGAAAGTGAAGGGGATGCTACATACATGGAGATGTTGCCGGGACACAGGGGAGGGACTGGGCGCTGAGTACCGCGCACAGTGCACAGCAGCTGGCCACTACCTGTTACTCACCATCTGGTGGTTTTCAGACCAGGAAGTGCTGGCTGATGTCCGGGCCATCGTGGACCAGCTCAGCTACACACCCCAGGACCCCCGAGACCTCTGCGGGCGCCTACTGACGACCTGCTACATGGCCAGTGAGAACTCGTCCCAGGAGACATGTGACAGAGCCAAGGAGCTGGCCCGGCAGATTGGAAGGTAGGGGAGGCTGCCGGTGTGGGGCCTGGGCAGGCCCCGGCAATGGGATCAGAGCCCACACCCGTGGTTAGATGTGCATGTGGGGGTTGAGCAGATTGCTGCAGCCCATCGTGAGCCAGGTTTTAGGGAAACGGCTTCAGGTCCCCCCAGACCCTGCCTCTGTTGGATTATCACCCCTCCTTCCTGTCTTCCTTGTGTCCCAGGAAGTGGCCACCAGGGTCATGGGCTCCCCCAGTGTGGGAACCAAGACCCCACTCACAGCTCAAGGGGGGTGGTGGCGCTGGCTCTGTGACAGCCTGCTACTCTACCCAGCTGGTTCCCTGTACCTGAAGAAGGTGGAGACGGGGAGACTCAGTCCATTCGGGGTCTTCCATTTGTTCTTCTGCTGGGGGAAAAATGAGGAGTTGCCTGTCTATGTACTGAGGTCAGCTAAAGCCTACCCCCTCCCCAGCAGCACTACTCCTGGGTATGTTCCCAAGGGAACAGAAAGCAGGGGCTCAGATATTTGTGCCCACATTCATGGTGATGCCATGCACAGCAGTCTGAGTGTAGAAGCAGCTCGAGTGTCCGGCAATAGATGGATGAGGTCTGTGCACAGAATGGGGTATCGATCGGCTTCAGAAAGGAGAGATGCTCAGATACCTCGTACCTTGTGATAAACCTGGAAAAGTGATGCTCAGTGAAATATGCCAGGCACCAAGCGGCACAGAGAGCAGGAATGTCCCCATGGGCAACCCTGCAGACAGAGAGTGGGGTCATGGTCAGGGGCTGGGACGGGGGCTGCAGGGCAGGTTCTGGAACTAGACAGAGGGACGGGCTGCATAGCACCTCGAGTGCACTCACTGAGTATGCACTTTCACATGGTAGAAAAGGTGTATTTGGGGCTTTGTGTGTTTTACCACACATGCACGCACACACCTTGAGCACACCGACCCTGTCCCCTACAGTCACCACATTGGTCTCAACATCGACCCAGCGGTGACAGCCGTCGTGGGGATCTTCAGCCTGGTGACGGGTAAGAGGCCTCTGTTTGCGGCTCATGGTGGAAGCAGCAGGGAGAACCTGGCGCTGCAGAATGTGCAGGTGAGCCTCCCAGCCGGGCCGCGGTCACCGCATGGGGCCTCGTGGGCAATGCCGCGGGAGTGCATGCACACGTGTGTGGTTGTGCATGAGCATGAGTGCATACGCGTGTGAGTGTGCGAGAATTGGTGGGTGAGATGTGATACGCAGGTGTGCGTGTGGGGTTTCTGCATCTTCCGGGAGTGGTTCCACATGCCCGCCCTTCCTCCCAGGTTGCTGAGGAGCTGGAGCCCGGCTGGTCAGTGCGGAGAAAGAGGACCCTGGGATCCAGCCGCTGGGCTCTGGCCCATCTCTGTCCCTTTTCTTCCAGCCAGAGTGGCTGTCCATCCTCGGGGGGACAGCCAGCTGTGAAGGGGGTGGAACAAGGGGCCGGGATTTCCTTGCAGCCCCGTCCCATGACTGGAGCTCTTGGCTCCCCAGCTCTGGATCACCCCATCTTTGATACAGGCACCACTCGCTGAGCAGCTCTCAGGCCAGGAGGACCCTGTTTTCTCTGGATGCAAGAAAGCTCCTACACCACTTAGGCTCCCTTTCTCTGGAGCTGTGCGAGGAGCGGGGTGTCAGTGGGCATGTGCCCCCCTGTGTCCAGCACAGGGTGACATTTCCTGTTGTGTCCCCTAGGCTCGGCTAAGGATGGTCCTGGCATATCTGTTTGCTCAGCTGAGCCTCTGGGCCCGGGGCGCTCGTGGTGGACTCCTGGTGCTGGGGTCGGCCAACGTGGACGAGAGGTGCGTGTATCCGACTCCTAGCACCCAGATCTCCAAGGGCGTGTGCTCCCTGATGGTGTTTCCAGGCCCCAGCCAGTACTCACTGCATCTGCAAGACATGGTGTGGGGGTCACATCACCCCACGGGTCAGGCCACATCTAGCACCCCTGGGACATCATTGCTCCAGACCTTCATGATGACTTGGTGTGGAGACAAGTCAACACCACTTCCCTCTGGCACCCTGCCCACCAGCCCGGCTCAGACCAGCTGCACCTGCTAGGAGCTCTTCCTTTGTGCTGGGTCTGGATCTATCTCCCTAACCCACCTCAGGCAGTTTTGCCCATTTCTTTCTCCTGGGCAATCCCACCACATCCTACATTTAGTTTTCACTCCTAACCAGACAGCTCACCTCTGATGTGGACCAGAAATACTTTGTCATGAATTCGCCAGTGAAAAAAAAACTCAGAGCCTCCCTGTTGTTCCCCAGATAAATTTCAGGTGACCTTTAGGTTGAACAGTGGAGGCTGGGAGGCTTCTCCAGCCTTGACATCTCCAATTCTCTTAGGCAGGCCCCGCTCAGGTGTCCTCACTGCTCCTTGTTAGCGGAGGGGGGCAAGAACTTAATCTGTCATTTGTTTATCTGTTCATCTCTACACCGGTCCATCCATCTACCCCTCCATTCATCTGTCTACCAATCCATCCATCCATCCATCTGTCCATCCATCCGTCCACCTATCCATCTGTCTACCCATCCATCTACCCATCCATTTGTCCATCCATCCACCTATCCATCCATCCATCCATCCATCCATCTGCCCATCCACCTATCATTCATCTGCCCATCCATCTGTCAACCTGTCCATCCACTTGTCCATCCATCTGTCCACCCATCCATTGGTCTGTCCATCCATCCATCCATCTACCCATCCATCTGTCCATCCATCCATCCATCCATCCATCCACCTATCCATTCATCTGTCCACTAATCTATTCATCTCTCTGTCCATCCATCCATCCATCCATCCGTCCACCTATCCATTCATCTGTCCACTAATCTATTCATCTCTCTGTCCATCCATCCATCCATCCATCCACCCACCCACCCATCCGTGCACCCATCCCTCCATCTGTCTATCCATCCATCTTTCTATTTGTAGCTTGAATATCTTGGATCCTGCATGTCTCTCTCTCTCTCTCTTTTTTAAAATATTTTATTTACTCGTGAAAGACACAGAGAGAGGCAGAGACATAGGCAGAGAGAAGCAGGCTCCCTGCCTGTGGGGAGCCTGATGCGGAACTTGACCCCAGAGCCCAGGATCACACCCTGAACCAAAGGCAGACGCTCAACCGTTGAACTACACAAGCGTCCCTCAAATGTGTTCTCTGTTAAATATTACTTTGGGCTTTTGGTATTTCCTAATTATGATCATTTGAAATCAGCGCCCTGTAGCTGAGAGAAAATTCTCATGGTTCTCATGCACATCCTGTCAGTTCTCATTCTCTTCTATTGCCTGCGGGGCTTCCATAAGGCAGTGATGTGTCAGGAAGGATGTGACGGCTGGTACATATCCTGAGCCTGATGCCATTGAGAATATGGGTGTGTTTTGTTTTGTGGCTTTGAACAAGAGGTGGACTTGTCATGTGATTATTTCATTGCAACATTTCCCTTCACAACTCTTGTCCGTTGTCTTCTGGAATTTAACATTTTAGCAAAAAATAACAATGATTTTGTCCAGCGTGGGAGTGGGCTTCTGGGTGCTTAAAGGTTTCTAGATGTCACTTCAGAAAGTAAGTAGTTCTCTCTGCCATCTCTTCACGTACTCACGTCTTTTCATCACTTTTAGCTGCCCACCTTTCCTCATGGGTATTTAGAAGTCTGTCTGCAGCCGCATAAACCTTGCAGTCATGCTTCCTCTGCTGTGTTTGTTTCCTGTTCCCGTAGGAACGGTGGTCACGTACTACACCCCCGTTGCTCACATGCCGAGGTAGAGCCTCAGGTCTACGCACTCTGCCCTGCTGGTTCTTGTGAACAGGTTAACCTCTCATTCTAACTTTGGTCCTGTTGCACTCTGATGTGCTCACCCCTCAAGGAACAGTTGGCTGGGTACCACGTGTCAGCATTGCTCTCGGTACCATGAACAAAACAGAAAAGCGATTCCCGTTTTACTCTAGTGGGAGGGGGCTGGTAATAGGAAACTAATCATGTGTGTAGGGTATGGAAAGTCTATGGAGAAAACCAGGGCAAGCACAGGGAGAGTTGGGGAATGTGGGCTTGTAACTGGAGTGGCCAGGGACAGCCTTTTTGGGAAGTTGGTTTATAAGGGCCTGAGGAGCCCAGAGAACAGTCTGTGCAAATGTCCTGTGGTGAAAGCTGACTAGGACAGGGAGCCATAGTCATCTGTCTGAAAAGCCCAGTCTTGTCCGAGGGAGATACTGGGAGCCCAGCTAGGACAGGTTGGAGGAGAGTGGGTGGTGGGTGAGGGGACTGGGGGTCAGCTCTTTCTGGAAGTTTGACACTGCAAGAGAGGGGAGGTACAGCATGGTAGCTCGCAAGAGCAATGGGACAAGGGCAGGTGTTTTAAGGGGCGATGAGAGAGGTCTAGTGGGGAGGGAACAGAGTCGCCAATGAGGCAGGAAGACGTGGCTGAAGAGCTGGTGTCACGGGGAGGTGAGAGCAAGTGGCCAGGCAAGCAGTCGGCTTTACTGGGAGTCCAGCCAACATGTCCATGGCAACAGGAGGCCGCAGAGTAGACGGCACAGATGCAGGTCGGGGGTGGTGTAGGGTCAGGGCAGTGACTGTCCTCGGTGAAGCAGGAAGCAGGGTCACCAGCCGAGCAAGGGTGGGGGGCAGGCATTGGATGTTTGAGGGGCGTGGTGACAAGCGAGCAAGATAGATCAGGGAACTAGGCGGGCAGCACGGAAGCTAAGGACACCCTGGGGGTGGGGCCACGCTCTGTCACTCACACGTGTAGTGCAGGGGAGCCAGGCAAGGGTGCTGGAGACAGAGGGGCCCGGGAGCTGAGGAGCTGTGAGGAGAGGTGATCGGGGTGAGCACGAGGCAGGGGACAGGTGGCCCACAGATGCCAGGTCCTGGTGCAGTGGGGGCTGTGGGAATGAGGTGCCCCCTGTATCCTGTGATATGCTGGGATACAGGACCCAGCATCAGGTGGCACTCATGGCTGCGGTTGACTACAGCTGAACAATGCAGAGTGGGGGCATTCAGTTAGGGGGTGATGGGAATGCCCCCCCCCGATCCCTGCTGCCAGCTAAGCCCCTCAAGGAAGTCGTGCATGCAGGCCTTTCTGGGGTTACTGTGCTCCCTCCTTCCTGCACAGAGCCTGCCGTACAGGAGGCCCTGAGGTGTCTGGGAGGGGCCCCCAGCCCCTGGTCACCCACAGCAAGAGGTCAGGGCAAGGTCGGAACCCTGATTGGCCAGGGGCATGTTGGCAGTCAGTGCTGAGTGCAGAGGGGCTGGAGGAGCCATGAGGCCAAGCACTGTACCTCGAGCCATACCGGGAGGGCAGCCTGTCCCGTTGGAGGGGCTGGTGAGCTCGGAATGCACCATGAGGGGGCACGGAGCATCCCCTCCCCATCTGCAGGCCCCTGCTTGCTAGCTGACCTCCTGCCCTTGCAGGCAGCAAGGTGGCCAGTCCCTGATTCCCCGGTGGCTTGTAAGGTCCAGTCGGGGAGTGTGCTGGGGGACCTGCAGCAGGACCTCAGCTGGTGTCCTAAGGTGTCCTAAGCCTTTCCCTACATGAGGGGGGACGTCCCTGGAGGGTTTTGAAGAGTGGTGCAGCAAGTTCACCTCCTATTAGTCCAGGTCTGGCCTGGCGGGGGCGGCCTGGCAGGGTGGGGCAGGGTGAGGATGGGGACAGCGAGGCATGCTTGGCTCCTGGTATATTTTGGTATTGGCGGGAGAAGCGACAGGATGTGCTGGTGGACCAGACGTGGGGTGAGGACGCCTGGCCAACCCAAGCAACCGAAAGGATGGGCCGGCCTTTAGTGGGGTGTGGGGTCAGGGCCCAGTGTTGGGAGTGTTGGCTCTGACACATCTTCCAGACACCCCCGTGGAGGTGCATGGTAGTAGGCAGTTACACGGGGCCCTGGAGTCTAGCCGTGAGTCACACGCCTGAATCTGGAAGTCCCCAGGTGACACAATGCCCTTTAAAGCTGCGAGACCAGCTGGGACCAGCACAGGACTGAACATGGACAGAGAAGGGAAGGGTTCAGGGTTCCTGAACAAGAGAGCCACAGACGAGGCGGGGCAGCCAGCAGTGGGAGTGACACTAAGAGTAGAGGCCCCTGGAGGTAGGCAGAGAGGCTGTTCTGGGGCTGCTGGTGCTTGTGCTCAGGTATAGGGGGGCCTTGGGGCTGGCCACGGGGCTAGGGGACTCTACAGGAGGGGCCAGGGCAGGAACCTGGTGGCAATGGCTGGAGAGAGAGCAGGAGGGGAATGGACATGTCCCTGAGAGATTTGGCTTGGAGGGCACGGGGGCATGGGACAGGAGGATGGGGTCCTGGGGCATACTTAGCTCCCGGGAGTAGAAGGGCTGGGGTGGTGGAGTTTGTGAACACGCCTGCCAGCTGACCGTCCCAGTCCACAGGCACCACAGCAGGACAACTCAGAGCCTGGCTCTGGGGGTGCAGCTGGCTGTCCACCCCACCACGGGGTTCCTGGCGAGGCCCCCCCTTTTCCTGGCCTGCAGACGCGCCTTGTCCCAGCGCCCTCCCTCGGCAGATGTGGAGAGCCCTGGGGTCTCCTCTTCTAGTGAGGACGCCAGGCCTATGGGATCAGGGCCCCACCCCAGTGACCTCAGTTAGCCCTACGACCTCCTGAAGACCTACCTCCAAACAGTTGCCTTGGGGGTTGGGGCTTCAAAATGTGAATTTGGGGAACACACAGACATTCGGCCCAGGACATGACTCCTTCAGCGCAGCTGTCCTTTGAGTCCAGCCAGCACACTACCTGGGGCTGACATCTGAGCAGAAGTCTATCCATCTTTCATGCGTACACGTGGCCTGCCATCTCCAAGGCGGCCACCTCCCTTCTGGACTTCCGCGCCAAGACAGAGCAGGCAGGAGCCCTGCCCCAAGTGCGTCTCCTAGCTGACCAGGGTGCCGCACCTGTCTGTCCCCGACACCATCAGCTCCTGATGCATCTGAGTGGCAGGAGAGGCCTGTGGTAGAACGGAGACATCGTCTCTCTGGCCGGTAGATCGCTGTCTCCCAGAGCTGCCCCTCCCAACAGGACGGAGCGGCGGGGCGCCCACCCCGGGGTGCAGGAGAGGGGCTCCCGCTCAAGGCAGCGACCAGGTGTTCTCTGCCCCTCTGTTGGTGCCCTGGGGCTCTTAGACCCAAGGCCTTGCTCCCTGGCAGGAGTCTGAAGGGACGAGAGGTTAGTCTTTCTCTTGAATGGAAGGCTGGTTGTGTGGGTGGAGGTTGGATGGGGCCCATGCTGTCGGGGCAGGTGCTTCTTCAGCCAGACCAGGCGTAGGACAGCCTGGCGGAGTGAGCAGGTGTTTTGCCGCTGGTGTGGAAGTGTGATCTTGGGAGCAGTGACACATGTGCCTGGCGACACCAGCAAAGGCCAGGCCCTGGAAGGCCAACACCGAGGAGGTTCAGGGGTGAAGGCCAGGGTTGGGAGTCACCCCGTGGGGGCCAGGGCTTGGGATGTGAGTGGAGACCTGCCGTCACTCAGAGGTCCAGCGAGAGAACACGGTGGGTGGAGAGGGATGCGTCCCCTGGAGGGTGTGTGTAATGAGTGACCAGGAGTTGGTGGCTCAAGGGCACCGTGCCCGCTGGCAGGTCGGTAGGATATGAGTTTGCTACGAATCTCACTGGGCTGAACTCCAGGTGTCGATAGGGCTGGCTCCTTCTGGAGGCGCCACATCCCTCGGCTCGGGACAAAGCCAGTGGGGCCACATCTGCGCCCCTCCCCTGCTCACGGCTCCTCTGGCTCTGGCCCCCTGCCTCCCTACTGTACCTCTGAGAACGCTTGTGACTGCATCAGGGGCCCACCTGAGGTCCAGGATAAAAACCTCACCTCGACGACCTTAGCTTAATTGCATCCACAAAATCCCTTTTGCCCTCAGAGTCACGTGTTCACAGGTTCTGGGCAGAGGCTGTGGTATGTTTGGGGCCACTCTCTGCCCACCACAGGACATCTCTGGCAGGGGGAGTCAACAGGCCTGGAGAGGTGGCCCTGCTGCTGCTGACTCAGCATCCACGTGCTCAGAAGTCCGGCCCCCCGTCCTAGGGACCCCACCCCTCGGCCCCACATTCTGCTGTCCCCGGCCTGCCCTGCAGACACGCCGCTCCCAGCTGGATGCGGGTCCTTCCCAGATCTGTGTGCTGGTCCCATTGCCTTCTCGGGCGTGCTGAGTACCTGCCCTTGGTCCGCAGCCTCTGCCTCTTTGCAGACGGCTCCAGTGTGCCAGGCTTCTCCGAAACTCTCCAGCTTGCCAAGCTCTGGCTCCGCACCCTGAGGACTGGGGACTGGGCCGCACGCAGGATCTGTAGCCCTGGGCTCAGCCTCGTTGAAACCACATGCTCTTTCCCTGCAGTCTCCTGGGCTACCTGACCAAGTATGACTGCTCCAGTGCAGACATCAACCCCATAGGTGGGATCAGCAAGACGGACCTCAAGGCCTTCGTCCACTTCTGCATGGAACACTTCCAGCTTCCCGCCCTGCAGCGGTGAGTGCTGCCCGCCAGCCCGTGGCTGCACCCTCATAGCCCCTGCCACAGCTCCCTTCTGGCTGATGAAAACCATCCTGCCCTTTAGCGGGCACGTGGGGTCCTGTGACCAGGCTGCCCCCTTCATGCCGGGGCTCCACCAGGCCCCCCAGGAACATTGGGCGACATCTCACAGCAGAGTGTGCTCAGCGTCTCTCAGGTAGGTGCTCTTGGTGGCCCACATGCCCAGGATGGTAGATGCCCCGGGTGGCCCACACGCCCAGGATGGTAGGTGCTCCTGGTGGCCCGCATGCTCAGAATGGTAGGTGCTCCTAGGTGTCCTGCATGCCCAGGATGGCCCCACAGAAAGCACCACCGGCCCTGAATGTGAGTGGTGCTTCCGTGGAAAAGCCCCGTGTGGTGGCTCCCGGCCATCACCTCCTGCCCCTGGTCCTGAAGCCCCCTGGACATCTTGGGCTGGGCTTTCTTGGGGAGGTCCCTCTCCCCAAGAAAGCTCAGCACCACTAGCCCTGGCTCGGCAGTGCTGATAGAAGTGTGTTGACAGGGGCGTTGCTGGAGACTGGGACAGTTGGGTTGGGGATTTTCTCCCCAGGCTCATGGGCACTGTGGCAGCCATCATGACTGGCCTCTGTGTGTCTTGGCCACAGCATCCTGGCAGCACCGGCCACCGCAGAGCTGGAGCCCTTGACCGACGGACAGGTGTCCCAGACTGACGAGGTAGTGGTAGTGGCTTCGTCACCGTGCTTCCTCCCCATCCCCTCCTCGTCGTGTCTGTGCTGGGCTCTCCTACTGCTTCCTTTCTGTCCCGAGCACCTGTGCTCTATCTCCAGGCTCCTGGCCGGGGACCCCAGGACTCAGTGCCAGTCACAATGCTTTGACATTTCAATTCAGCCTTCTTGAGGCTGATGCCTAGGAGGCGGGGTGAGTGGGGCAAGTCCCTTGCAGGTGGCAGGGGTGTGGCCTCAGAAGAATCGCTCTTGATTCCCCCATCCCATCCCACATTGGCCTACAGCACTGAGGGCTGCTCGGGACCACAGGCTGTGGTGTGCAGCTCTGTGGACGAGGTGGGGTGGCCGTGAGCCGTTGCAGTCTGTGACAGCTGACCTTCCTGCTGCAGCTCCTTTGGTCACAGAGGTTTACCTGTGCTCTTTCCAGGAGTTTATAATTTTACTCTTATATTTAAGTCTGTGACCTGGTTGAGTTAGTTCTGGTGTGTGATGTGAGGAAGGGATCTAGCCTCGTCCTCTTGCATGCAGAGAAACAGATGTCTCAGCACCATTTTGTCAAAGAGGCGATTCTTTCTCCCACTGAGTGTCTTGGTATCCTGGTGGGAATCACCTGGCTGTAGGTGTGTAGATCCTCTCCTGGACTCTGTCCTGCTGACCCGTGTGTCTGACCCTGTGTCTGTGCCTCACTACCTTGGTCACCACAGCCTGGTAGTAAGTTTGGATATCGACAAATGTGACTCTTCCAACTTCATCATCCTTTCCAACATAATTTTGGCTGTGCTGGGCCCTCTGAATTTCCATATGAATTTTGAGACCAGGGAGTCATTTTCTGCTGCACCTGCACCGCCAGCTTGGATTTCCACAGCAGGTGCACTGAGTCCTTAGCTCAGATTGACAGGTGTTGCCACCTGAGAGCATGAGGTATTCTGAGGCCTGGACATGGCGTGTCTTCCTCCCTCCTCACTCCAGGCTTCTTACCATCTTCCAGTGTTTTGTTGTTTTCAGGGTGTGAGCATGCACTTGTCTTGTGATAATACGCTTATTTCTAAGCATATTATCTGCATCCAACTGTAAACGGAACTGTTTTCTGAGTTTCCATTTGGGGTGGCTCGTTGGCAGTGTCTGGGAGCACTAGGCTTTCTGCAGCCCCTTCCTGCCCTCTCTTTTCCTGTCCTGCTGCGTGCTTGAGGGTCAGTTTGCACTTCTCCCCATGTGGCATAAGGTGGAAAGTGAGGTCTTCTTTCTGAATGCAGGGGTTCCCAACTATAAATTCCTCCCTTACCACCACGCCCCCTGCCCCACATTGTAGGCTGCATCTGCATCCTGCTTCTCCAGGCATGCTCTCCTTTTCCTCGTGGTTTCTCCTTCACCCATTGGTTACTCGAGAGTCTGCAGTTTGATTCTCACACATTTGTAAGTTTCTGAAATTTCTGTTTGTTACTGAATTTGTAATCCTGGTCCTTGATGGTTGGAGAGCAGATGCTATCGGTGTTTAAAAATTCACGGAGGCCAATTTCATGGCCCAGCAGTTGGTCTGTCCTGCGCAACGTTCTGGGTGCCTCGAGGAGAATGTGCGCTCTATAGGTGTGGGCAGAAGTTCTAGAGAGATGTGTTAGATCTAGTTGGTTTGTATGGTTCGCATTTTCCATCCCCTTGTTGGGGGGATGCATTGTTGAAAGTGGGGTATTAAAGCCTCCAAGTAGTATTGTTGAATATAGGGAATCAAGATGTCACCCTGGAAAATATCCACCTCATGCAGAAGAAAGCATGAAGGAGGTCCGAGGCAGGACCCGCTAGGCACTGGGGCATCGCCATTTATGTGAGTCCCAGGGACAAACAAGCGGGAAGTAACCATGAGGTCCCCAGGTGGCTCAGAGTGCTGCCCACACGATCCACCCAGGTGACCTGATGATGACAGTGTCCCTTCGATAGGGGTCAGGACAGGCCTCCTCAAGCTGAGGAGCAAAGCAGGGAAGGCCAGGATGAGCAGTGGGGAGCAGGAGGGAGGGCCTGGTCACTGGTCACAGGGGGTCCTGCAGACCCTGGTTGGAGGTGAGGGCTGTCCTGTTGTGCCACAAAATGCCAGTGTCACCATCTGTCTCTCTCATCAGGCTCTGACTGTATATATATTCCGGGGCACAGCAGGAGTTGAGCAGGGGTTAGACCAAACACTAGAAACGCACAAAGGGCTAGCTCGTGGGAGCCTCAGTGTGAGGCTGGCATCCTGTGGCCAGCGTGGCTCGGGTGCCTGTGCTGAGCTGTCCACCCTTGAGGATAGCGGGCTCCCTGGGGCAGGGCACAGGGCCAGTCTGAGGGGGTGTTGTGCCTGACGCTGGTCCTGGCATCTTGGGGCTGCCAGAGCCAAACACTACTGGCCAGCAGCTTAAATGAGAGAACCATACCCTGTCATCGCTCTGGAGGCTGGGAAGCCGAAATCAGGTCATCTGCAGGGCCACGCTTCCCCGGGGGGCTCCAGGAGAGGGTCCTTCGTCTAGCTGCTGGGGCTTCCTGGTCCGCGGCCACGTCCCCCCTACCTCTCTTCATGCGGGTTCTCCTCCCCATGTGTTCCATTCCGTCTCATATAAAGGCACCCCACATCCAGGGCCATCTCATCTAAAGACGCTTGGCTTCGTTATATCTACAGAGATCTTTATTTTCCTAAATAAGCCCACAGCTTGCAGGTTCTGGGCTTGGAACCTGGAGATATACCCTGTCGGGTCCACATCGCAGTCCATCACAGCCCTTGAAGCCAGGCTGGTCCCTTTCTCCTGCTGCTGGCTCCATGTCGCCAGGCAGTGACGGGGAGCATGCCCATGTACCTGCTCCTGGTCCCAAGGGGACCTGTCCCTCTCCCAGGTCTCAGGCCCCAGCAGCACTGGGAGCCACAAGCATCCTCCAGCGCCATCCCGCTGCCTCTCCTTCTTCTGCAGGAAGACATGGGCATGACGTACGCGGAGCTCTCTGTCTACGGCAGGCTCCGGAAGATCGCCAAGGCCGGGCCCTACAGCATGTTCTGCAAGCTCGTCAACATGTGGAAAGACGTGTGTTCCCCAAGGCAGGTAGGACACATGCGGGAGCCGGCAGGCACAGTCCCTTTATGGGGAGAGTTTGGCTGGGAGCGAGTCTGTGTGACATGGCCTTGAACATGGTGCTCTGTCCCCCATGACACTACTGCCCAGTGGTCAGCTCCTCTGAGTGGGGCCTGGCACCTGTCACACCGGCCCTGCCCGCTGTCCAGCTCCAGTCAGGCCCACTGGGGCTCACCTGGTGGCCCCCAGAGAACCACCAAAGCCTCAGGTCTGCCACCACGGCGTCCTAAAGCACTGGGGTCAGGAACCACTGTGTGACAGCCCAGCCGACTGCCGTTGGGGAGGTTCACACACAGTGCGGCGGCGTACAGGCGAGAGCCCTGCCCTGGGTCCTGGCAGCTTCACCAGCTTCCAGCCCATGTGTTCCTTGCCCACCAGGTGGCTGACAAAGTGAGGCAGTTTTTCTCGAAATACGCCATGAACAGACACAAGATGACCACGCTCACGCCCGCCTACCACGCAGAGAGCTACAGCCCCGACGACAACAGGTTTGACCTGCGGCCGTTTCTGTACAACAGCAGCTGGCCTTGGCAGTTTCGGTGCATAGAAGATCAGGTGAGTTAGGCGCAAGTGGCTTTTTTCCACGTCCAGCGTCTATCGGGGAATCACCGGCTCTCTTCCGTTGAGGACAAAAAGCTTTCCGTTCACGGCCATGTTTTTTACTGGCAATTTCCGCAAAGGGATGAGTGTGTTTAAAGCCTGTCGGCGGGACGTGTGTGTCTTTGTGCCGTGGTACTCACACAAGCAGCCATGTGGCTGCGGGGCCACCCGCTGTCGCTTCCAGACAACCCATGTATCCGGACGGTGTTGCGTGTCTAAAGTACCTGCCTTGCCTTGCCTTTTCTCATAAATAATGGTAGGATGAAGGAAGGGTTAGTAAAATCAGTTTGAAGAGCAAGTCCAGGCCCTTCCCACCTTCCCTCTCCAGGGCCAAGCACTGGAACCAGGGCACAGGGCACATGGGACGCGTCGGAATAGCCCGTGGGAAGGAAGGTGCTGGCAGGGAGCCCTCGGTACACTGGCCGTGCTGCGCTGTGATGAGCACAACGTTGCACCAGTGAACATGGCAGGCCAGACGGACGCACTCTGTGTCTGGTAGCTGAGAGAGGCGTCTCTGTAGAGGACATGGATCTGGAGGACAGACACCGAGTCATACTGCGTATCCGGGTCACAGTTCTCGGGGTGGGGGCAGGTCACCTCAGGGTGGCAGGGCAGGCCTGTCTGAGACGTTCCCCACTATGGCACCTCAGGTAGGGTCTGCACCTCTGGCATCTGGTGGGCAGAGGGCTGGGACGCTGCCGCACCTGCCATGCCCAGGCAGCCCAGCTTCCAGACAAGGTGTAAGTGAGAGGCGGGGCTCGGCTGGCCCACATGCACTCAGTGGTGGGTCCCCCTGCATCAGGAGTGGAGTTTGGAGGCCCTAACCCTAACCCTAACCTCAACTCCAAATACAGACAGGTGCGGACCCCTCAGCAGGCCCACACAGGCAGAGATACAACCCGCCATGGTCTTGGACAGCCAGGATTGCCACGATGTACTGAGACATGTCCTCCCAGACTTGTCCAGTGCATGTGCTTGTCATCCTTCCCACACCCTCGCACACGGTGGGGACTGCTTCCTGGGCTGCTTGTCCAGTCCTGTGACCTCCACTCTTATTTGGTGCAAACCAGTGTGTTTGGATTGTGTGGCTGTTAGCATCTGTCCATGGACATTCGTGTGACTTCCCATCTAGGTTCGTCAGCTGGAGAGCAGAGGCCGTCAGGACCTGGATGGCGTGGACTGACGCTGGCTCCTGCACAGGAGGGCTCCCCACCGCCAGGGTCCCTGGTGTTACGTCGGCCTCGCCAGTAATCTGCCCAGAGAGTGCACCAGCATCCTGTTTCACATCTGATGGAAGAGGGGTCTTTTCATTCTAGTTCGTTAAAAAAAAGGCTCAAATAAAGAGCATGTGATTTCTGGGAGCGGAGTCGGTTTATTTGGTGGGGGTGAGGAGCCGCCTCTTCCATCTGCTCCTAAACCCCCTCAGTTCCCAGAATCCTCTCTCTGAGGCTAAGCCCCAGGGGACCGCAGCCTCCCTGGAGCAGAGTGAAGTTAAGAGGGGGGTGGCCACTCACACCCACAGGGTGGGATCTGTGCAGCTCCCTCTGCCCAGAGCCTTACCCGAGAAAAGAAACTTGTAAACAAGAAAAGGAGTTTATTGGCTAACATATGGAATGGTGCAGGGCTTGTGACGACTTCAGGTCTGGCTGGATCCAGGGTGTGCACATGTCCTTAGAACTTGACTCTTGCCCCCCTGCCCTGCTCAGCTCCCCTGCCTCTGCTGGCTTTCCTCATGCTCCACATCGGGGTGCTATGGCCCCAGCCTTGCAAACCCCCAGGTTTAAACCCAGCAGGAAATTAGGGCTTGTGTTTTCCTGCTGGGTCATAACACCCATCCCTGAACCAGTTATCTATAGTGCAGGGATCCCCCCTAGGACCAGGAGGTGTGAGAACAGCAGGAAGAGTGGATGGTGAGTGGCCAGACAGCCCACAGCCCTCCCATACGTCCTGGTCCAGGCAGGGGTCTGGGCCTGCGAAGCCTCGCCTTCCCACAGTGACGGCAGGGCTGCTAACTATGAATCAGGCTGCACTAAAGCCATGCCCCAAGCAGGGGGACTGACACATTTCTCTCCTTCCCCAAAGGCTGCCACCATGAGATGGTGTCCGTTCCTGGAACCCAGGACCCCCTGTGGACACAGGAGCAAAACAACCCCTTGTCCCCCTGCCCCCAGGAACAGGTTAGTGGCCTTCTAAGGAGGCACAGAGAGCCCCTCACCTGCCAACATGTGCGGACACAGCAGGAAGGCTGCAGCCTGGCCAAGGGTCCTCACCTGAGCATGCTGGCACCCCGACTTCCGGCTTCCCAGCCCCAGAACCATGACAGGTTCCTGGCGTCCCTGAGACACCAATATGGTGCTTTTCCTAAAGCCAAGAAGCAGTTGACTCCTTGAGCAGAGTTCAGTCCTCCCCCTTGAGTGGAGTTCAGTCCTCCCCCAGGACAATGCAGAAGTAAAGACCCAGCAGTACTAGCTGCTCCTTGAGCAGACAGACCCCAGGGGGCGCCTACAGCTGTGCTCCTCCTCCAAGGATGGTTCCCGTGGAGTGGAGGCGAGCCTGCGGTGTGCACCCCTGGCAGCTCTCCTGACCCTGTTGGCCCGGCAGGTGTTGGTGGCAGGACAACATCCGGGAGATGTGAATGTGGGGTCTGGCAGCTGAGGTGGAAACCCTGATGTCACCCCACCACCCTCTAGATGACTGTCAGCAAGGGGGATGCCCTAGTCCAGGCCTTGTCACCCCACAGGCATCCCAGGCAGGACGGCCACCTCGCTGACACCCTGGGGAGGGAGTGAGCACACCACATGACATCTTCAGGCCCCCCCAGGTACAGGGCAGTGTCCCTCCAGTTATAGGGCAGTGTCCCCCCGCTAGTTATAGGCAGTGTCCCCTCTAGTTATAGGCAGTGTACCCCCAGCTACAGGGCAGTGTCCCCTCCTGTTATAGGCAGTATCCCCCTAGCTATGGGGCAGTGTCCCCCTAGTTATAGGCAGTGTCCCCCTAGTTATAGGGCAGTGTCTCCCAGTTATAGGGCAGTGTCACCAGCTATGGGGCAGTGCCCCCCCCAGGCACAAAGCGGTGTCCCCCCACTATGGAGCAGTGTCCCCCCAGGTATAGGGCAGTGTCTCCCCAGTTATAGGCAGTGTCCCCCCAACTATAGTTGGTGACCCCCAGCTACAGGGTGGTGACCCCCAGCTATAGGGTTCTCACCAGAGCTCAGCGTGAGAAGCTGGCAGTTTCTCCCCGCAGCCAAAAGCATGTCTGTGAGGGGTCCTAGCCCTGCAGACATGCTGCACACAGGACCCAGCCTGCTTCCTCGGGGAGAGAACGAGGCCCCATGGTAAACACAGAGCTGGCTTCAGATCCCAGGGACCTCCTGGCATCCAGGAGACTGTCCTGAACACCGAGACCCCTTGAGCCTTTCTCCTCCCTGCTGGACGGTGTTGCAACCTTGGACAACAAAAGCAACGTGAGGCTTTATTGAAGCAGCCCCAACCCATAACCGGCTTTATGTTGTCCTTCCAAACAGAACTCTGTCAACAAAAATTCATTTCACTGGAATTCTAAAGATAAAAATAGGGTTTTGGAAGACATTGCACCCAACAGGATGAATCCCTCAGAAGTCTAGGAAGAGACCTTGGAACATGCCAGAAAAATGGGCAAAGTCACTGAGCACCCCATTTCCAAGGGACCCACCTACACCCAGAAGAGTTTTAGCAGCATTACATATGCCAGATGCAAAGCAACAGAATTTTAAGGCAAAAGTAGAAACCATCGACTCTGCATGGGTGACCACTGGCATGACTATCAGCCTCCTTGACGAGCCTTCCAAAGGATAAGTTGACAATAGGCTGAAAAGGCCCAAAGAGGTGCATTTCACATGGAAAGTCGGCTCCAGTGATTTATCCTCAGTTTCTATGTAAAGAGGCTGTGACAGGATTTATTCTGCAGGTGCTTGACTTGGAGGCGCTGCCTCTTGCTGCCCGGAAGGCGTGACTTCCGCCAGCCAATCACCTGGCCCACTTGGGAACCCGCCACCCGGCAGGGGGCCGTCCCCACTGTTCAGCTGGATGGGTGCCTCTCCCTGGCTCTGGGTCCTCACCTGGGGCCCTCTGGAGACCCCCGCCAGGGGCTCCCCTGGCTGCCGCCTCCCACTGCCTCTGATGAAGAAGTAAATGGCAGGGTTCATAGTGCTGTTGATGGAAGACAGGAGAATGCAGATGTCGTCAAAGGTCTGGTTTCCCACTTCCGATACCAGGAACCTGATGATGCTGAGGGGTACGCCGCACAGAAAGAAGGCCAGGGTGGTGAACAGAATGACCATGCAGAGCTTTTTGGGCAGATGCAGCTGCGTGTTCTCCCGGACCCGGAGGAGTAACAGCAGGCTAGACGTGCCCATGACAGAGAAGAGGAAGAGAATCCACACATCGGTGATGGTGACAAGTGCAGGGCAGAAGCTAGTTGTCTGGATGGACAACTGACCGCAGGCGTAGCCTCTCAGGATATTCATCAAAAAGTTCAGGAGCCAGAGGCAGACACTCACACAGGCTGGCAGGTGCTTAGGACAGTGGCACCGGTACCATATAGGGAAGAGGACAGAGAGACAGCGCTGGAAGCTGATGGCCGTCATGATACCCAGTCCAGTGAAATAGGAGAAGAACCTCAAGATCATCAATATACTGGGAAGCTGAAGCAGGACCAGAGGAAAATTCTCAGGATCCGTCGCACACAGAACACAATTTGCAAACCCAGGTGCATGAAATCCGCCACAGCAAGACTGAGGGTGTAGACCCAGAAGGAGTTCTTCCTGATGGACGAATGGACAAGCTGGATTACGACCCCATTTCCCACCAACCCACAAAGGGCCACAACCACTGTGATGGACCGGAAGAGCACGTGGCCAGCAGTCTCCACCTTCAAGTTCATCCCTGTGATGTCATTGCTGGAATCATTGACGGCTTTGCGGTACTGGTCCATGCTGGGGAGGACTGGGCTCAGGAGGGTCAGGCCGTGCTCCCTTGGCCAGCAGGTCCTGCGCACCCCTGGGCAGGCAAAGACAAATGCAGAGTCTCAGGCAGGTAAGCAGGTGCCTCATGCCTCCTCCCTCCTCCCTCCCTTTGTCTCTGTCTTCCCCTTCCCTCTATCCTCCCCCCATACACACCCCTGGCCACAAATGTCTTGAGTGAGAGGCCTTCCTGCTGTTCTTGGCTCTCCCTAGGGGAGAGAGCTGAGATAACCTCTCAGCTTCACCTTCATGGGCAGGGCCCCGGAGCATCAGCATGACTCACTCCCTTCAGTTCGCTGGGTGTCGCCTCCAGATGAGGCTCCAAGCTGAATGCAGAGGCAGGGGCAGCGGGAGTTGGGGATACCCAGTCTCTGCCCTCAAGGAACCTCACGCAGCAACCATTTACAGGACAGCATGATCGTGTTCTGGGACTCATCTAGGAGAATGATGGAGCCACCACTTAAATGATCTAAAGACAGTAGAAGTCGTCAGAAGAAGGGATGCATGACACAGAGAAACCACCCCAGGAAGGGCCCGAGGCATGAGTGAGCAAGTCCCCCGGGATACAAGGGAAAGGACAGTGGGTGGTGTAAAGGTGGGTGGAGACATCTGGTCTACCTCATTCCTTGGGTGCAGATGGTGAGTTGTGTGAGCCCCTGGGGGGTCTCATGCACTGCCTCTCCTCCAGTGCCGATGACCCCAAAAAGACAGCCAGCCCCCCAAACGTGCTCTGTGGGCTCTATGGGCTGTGAATTTGAGTATCCCAGGAGCTGTGGTAGACAGAAGATGGGCTCTTCCCAGAAACACCCATGACCTGATCCCCAGAATCTGTGACTGTTAGGTTGGCAAAAGGGAATGAAGGTGACAACAAGGTGACAAACACACATGGTTTGAGGCAGCTAAATTTGTCGGGAACATGCTTCAGGGCAGTCGGGACCCTCATGGTGACCTATTCTGCCACTGGAGGGCTCAGGCTCCTGCAATTTGGGGCTGTTTGTAGCACGTCAAGGTAAAGATGTCCAGATGGCTGCTGGACACATAGGCTGGGATTTGGGAAGAGTCATCCGGAGGCATGGGTTTGGCCAACATCATGATGTGATGGTTGGCCGACACCTCTGAAGAGGGTGATATCTATCACAGAGCAGAAAGGATAGAGCTGGGGGAGAACGTGTCCAGCGTGTAGGTGGACAGGGGCCAATGGAGGTATGTTCAAGAGGGGAGGGTGCAGGGGAAGAGAACTGGAGAGCTAAGGGCAGAGCCCGGACACCAAGCAGGCCACAGGTGCAGTCACAATTCCTTGGAAGTTTGAACTTGTGAGATAGATTGATGGCATGAAGGATTTAGCATATTTCAGGTTGTCTGTCTGAGATGATAGGTCTCTAATGCACTAAAGAAACATTCTAATAAAGTGGAGGATGGATCACTAGGGGAGTGATGTCATCAAAGAAAACTGACTTAGCTCACCAAAACGCCCTGGGGCGCTGCCTGCGAGGGGGCCGGTCGGCAGGTCTGGTGGCTGGGGAGGTCAGGACATCAAGGCCACATCCACTGCCACATGCTTCTCCTGGGTCCAGGGCCTCCCCTCTCAGGAGCCAAGCAGCTGCCGGCCTCCCTAGCTGTCGGGCTCACGTGGTGTAAGGTCTCCTGGCGCTGCGGGTCCGGACGTGGCAATGGTGCACGTCACTCCATCGAGTGATGGGGAGAGAATGCCGGGATGCTGTGGCTGGACGGGGAAGAGACACAATGGTAAAATCTGAGGAAATACACATTGGAGAACTGTCCGAAAGGTATACAGCTGAGGCATCAGTGCTGCCCACGGAGCCATGGGGCCCAAGCCCAGACGCAGGGAGCACGGTGGGGTCAAGGACACAGTGATGGTGGGTGGGAAGACACCACAGACACAGGAGGGATGCAGAGGAGACACTGGGGCCCACCACATCCCGGCCCGACTTTCTAGGAGGACACACACGACAAGGAGAAAGTGCCCGACGACTGACTCTCACCTGGATGCAGGTGCGGGAGCCGGTCGGTGAGGGTAGGAAGGGCCTCCCCGAGTTCTGGGGAGGCAGCAGGGCCGCAGGCTTATCAAGGTGCCTCAGGTCCTGCCTGTCTTCCTGTGTCGCAACCACAGCCAATCAGAGTCCAGGCACCGTCCCAGGAGGGTATCTCAGTATCTGTCCCCACATTTCCTCCCGTGTGCTCAGTGCCATTGCCTCCCCACCATGACGCCCTCGACAAGTTTCCACCACATGTTTATAGGGTGCCAGCAGCGCTGCCGGTTTGCACCATGACCTGGGATGACATTGGAAACTTTGCAATATCGCGTGTGTTCTGGAGGTGAAGCCTTCATTGAGGGTCCCTTGCAATGGGCTTGGTGAGATGTCCCTACAGGCCCCCACACCGCGTTCGGGGTCTTCCCCCCGAGTCACCCCCAGACCTTCCCCGATGCTCTGCCCCGTCAGCTCCTGCGGGTCCTGTCTCTCACACAGACGCCCCGCACATGGGCACCCCAGGTTCGACATCAACGGGGTGGGCCCCAGGGTGCAGAACGGCTGCGAGCTGTGTCAGGGGCGCCAAGGCCACACACACGTTTGTGCTGCGGACGGGCCAGCCCTCGGGAGGGACAGCGGAATGGCGAAGGAGAGAGGACCATGTGGCCCAGCTTGCTGGGGAGGAGAGGTTGGACATTGAGGATGAAAGTCTGCCCCTGGCAGGGTCAGCAGGGTCCCGCCTGGGCTCCCGAGCCCCCTAGGGACAGACGCACCCAGAAATCACTCCATCATCATGTTCCCCAGACTCCCCAGGGTTTTTCCACGGTGCTCAGTTTTGCTGAACAATCCGACGTCAGGGAAGCCTGGTGAGGAAAGAGGACAAAGGTGTGTGTCTTGCTGGCCACGGGAGAGGACGTCTGTCAGGCCTGCCCAGGACATAGTTGCATTTCCTCCACATGGGGGCCTGTGTCAGCCGGCTCCAGCCTCTCAACCGAATACCGCTCACAAAAAGTCACCCACTTCCTTCCTTTCCTTCCTTTCCAAGCCTTTTAGATCTCTATGGCAGTGAGGTGCAAACAGCTCCATCCTAATAAGACCCCAACGGGTCTTCGTGGAAGCAATTTATATCTATAGATTTTTACCATCCTAGAAACTTAAAAATACATTTATTTCGTGAAGTCATTTAAAAATTAAAATAATAAACTCATTGCATGTTAACATGAATAGCATTTTTCAATTAAAAAATAAATGACTTTATTTATTTATTCATGAGACACACACAGAGAGAGAGGCAGAGACACAGGCAGAGGGAGAGGCAGGCTCCATGCAGGGATCCCAATGTGGGACTCGATCCCGGGACCCCGGGATCAACGCCCTGAGCCGAAGGCAGGTGCTCAACTACTGAGCCACTCACACATCCCTAAATGATTTTTTTAAAAAACAAAAACATCCAGAGAGAAGCGTGGCATTGTTGTGCTTGTCATGCACATCTTTCTAGTGTCTGGTTTGGGGGAGGCTGCTGGACTCCTGTGTCCGTTTCCGTATGCACCCTGTTGCGCAATGTTCTTTTGGTTGACGTAGAGGACAATCTAGCCTCACACCAATATGCTACAGGAACAAGAAAGAGGATTTTGAAAGATTTTTTTTTTTGAAAGATCTTTTATTTTTTTTTAAAGATTTTATTTATTTATGAGAGAGAGAGGCACAAGCAGGAGGAGGGGCAGAGGCAGAGGGAGAAGCAGGCTCCCCACTGAGCAGGGAGCCCAACCTGGGCCTTGATCCCAGGACCCTGGAATCACAGTCCAAGCCCAAGGCGGAGGCCTCACCGACGGAGCCACCCAGGCTCCCCCTTAAAGCCCTTTTAGACACAGACCTGTGAAATGGGAAATATGCTTTCTCTAAAGTACACCAAAGCCCTAGAAGTGCTAGCCTCTGAAAGGTTAGTCATAACGTGGAATCTGAAACTAAATCAATACAGTTTTCATACTCTGATTAAAATCTATCGTCTAAACTGCACTCTGATGGGATCTTTGATTCATGTGTGATTTTGTAACGTCACGTTGTTTACTTGGAAACACCGGTTCGCTGAGTTATAAACTGTCGGTACATCTGTGTGTTGCTCACATTTGTTAGCCACAAATTTGACATCCACGAATGTCCTCAGAGAGCTCTGTAAGCCTTGGGAAGCTCTGACTGCCAGCACAGTGGGCATGTGCGTTTTCAGAACTGTGATGTTTTTCTTTTCCCTTGAAAGCCCACGTGGCATCATTGGTGATAAAAACTACCAGACATTGGGGCCCTTGGGTGGCTCAGCGGTTGAGCATCTGCCTTCGGCTCAGGTCATGATCCCATGGTCCTGGGATCAAGTCCCACATCGGGCTTCCCACAGGGAGCCTGCTCCTCCCTCTGCCTGTGTCTCTGCCTCTCTCTCTCATGAATAAACAAAATCTTGAAGAAGAAAAAAAAAACCTGCCAGTCGTTTTCCTTGAAATGACAAGGTCACTTTGTTCTATTTGAGAAAATGTCTCCCAGACCTCCAACTCCGAAGGCCCACAGCATGTCAGTCAGAAAGTCTTTCAAGACGGTGATCCGTGGAATAAACAGGCTAGTTGGGTCATCGACTTGAAGCCACCACGCGGCACTTCCATGCGACAAAGCCGCTGCACTCGGACATGGAATAAAAGTACACATGTGTGCATGTGTGCTCCACGTAATCAGTCAGAAAGTCATGAACTCCACGTCCATGAAATTAAGAGTTCCTGCTTCATCGGAGACCCAGGACGTCCCTAGGTGAGGCTGGCTTCTCCAACAATCCCGAGCCGATGGCACAGAACACATTCCACTGGAGCGTGTCCTCACAGCCTAGACTCGAGCCGCGGCATTGGCTGTGTTATCCAGCACCGCGCAGGCATCCACTTGTGCAGAGCTCAACCGAGCTGTTCCAGAAGCAGCCATGAGACCCAAAGGAAGTGTTCAATGCTTTAAATATTTCAGCAATTTTTTTAAAGATTTTATTTTTTCATGAGAGACACACAGAGAGGCAGAGACACAGGCAGAGGGAGAAGCAGGCTCCCTGCAGGGAGCCCAATGGGGGACGCGATCCCAGGACCACGGGATCATGACCTGAGCCAAAGGCAGATGCTCAACCGCTGAGCCTCCCAGGTGCCCCTATTTCAGCACTTGTGTTTGCTGCCAAGCATTCACATAAAGATGACATGCTTTGGTGATTAGATTAATACTCGGCGTTCGGCATCTGAACCTTTGTCCAAGTGTAGGTGAAGATTGTGTATTAACTCGGTTTCTATGCTGAAGCTGAGTCTTCAGTAGGTCACTATGTCACCACTGGCCCTCCCGCTCCAGTCAAGCCCTGCTCAAGGGCTGCCCAGCTTCTGAGCTGCCCACTGTGGTGGCCTCCATTGAGACTGCAGAATATTCCTGCTCTCCCGCTGCCAACCCCCCCTTCCTTCCCCAGGAGCACCCCCTGACAAGCTCCCTACACACTGCCCTGGGTCACAGAGCCTGCTTCCCCAGGGCCCCTGGTTGGTCAGGGCCGGTACCAGGAGGGTGGCGGAGGGATAGGGTTCGGGGCGGGGTCACCCACTGTCTGCTGGCACAGAGTCAGAGGCCCCGGCCAGACAGGGAGCATGACAGGGAGACCTCCCGGCAGCAGGTGGGATGCGGCGGATGCGCTGCTGGTGCAGCGTGTCGGGTGTCTGAGAAATGCGGGGAGGCAGAGTGCCTATGCAGGGACCTGACCTACAGCAAGTCCAGGCTGTGTCTCTCGTGAATAAATACATAAAATCCTCTAAGAAAAAGATTTTTTATTTACTATTTTATTTTTAATCCATTTCACACGGGCAGTTCTGCCAGCTTTCCAAACACGACCCACACACCAACCTTCTATAGCAAAAGCGAGAACCACTTCTAGAAATTTCACTTTGCTTTGTCAGGGACAGAAAACACCCAAAGTTCTGTCTGGCACGATCATCGCGTCATTTCTCCACACCACTCCGCGGCCACACATGTACTCACGTGTCTTCAGCTTATGCCTCTGAAAATGATATGCTTCAACTCGACGCCAAAACCATCAACTTCTGTTTCTCGTTGCCTGAAGGCTCCCTGTTTATGCTCAGTAAACCCCTTGTTAAGGGGCTGAGTTGCATCTCCTCAAACTTCACATGCCGATGTGAAGTCCCCCAGCATCTCAGCACATGGCCCGGAGTCGGGACCCACACAGAGGTGGCCCGGGCCCTGACCTGGGATGGCGGGGTCCTCACAAGAAGCAGGGTCAGGGCCCCAGACGCGCCCAGAGAGACAGCCTGTGACGACACATGCTATTGAGGGAGGTCCCCAACAACGGCCTGCATCCCCCGTGGAGGCACTGTCGTGGCAGGTAGACTGACCCATGCAAGCAAGGCAGCTGCCAGGGGACAGGATGGTGAGAGAGCAGGGCTCAGGGTAGAGGTACTTGTGAGGACCTGTTGGGACCTATGGAGCAGGAGGGGAAACTGAGGCTCCAGCGGCCTGCTGCCTTCTGTAGCACCCAAGGCACCTGCACTAAGCAAGGCCTCCCCCAGGCGAGATGCGGGTTCTCCGCCCCAGCCAACCTCAGCGGCCAAGGACAGGCAGACCGCCTTCTTGAGGATTTTCTCTTCCTCCCATCTCACCCTATCAGAAACACCTTAACCCACAATGTCTCCCTTACACGTGAGAGCAAAACACATCAACCAAATCCCACAACTCAGACGCGTGTGGAAGGAATCTGGCTTCATTTGTTGGGGATTTCGGTAAGGAGCAAGGTGTGACAGCAGGAGGGGGAAACGCCTGGCGTGAGCTGACCGCGGCCTCCAGCGGCTGTGATGTGCTCAGCCCGGCCGAGAAGGGTTCTGCACTTGCGTAGAGTCAGGAAGAAGTGACGTTGGGAGAGACGTGAGTGAAAACTCAGAACTCAGAGGTGCATGTCTGTTCGCATCCTCTGCCTCCTACAAGGTGTGTGCATCCTGGCTCTGGACACCATCGTCACCAACGTGCCCCTGAGAGCACCTGCTGACCCTGACCCAGGGTTTGATGAACTGGGGACGTACTGGGGGCAGGGATGAGACAGAGACAGACAGAAAACCCAGTTTACCCCCAGGGTCCCATGCAGGCTGCTGGCGATGGCCCTGACCCAGGGACGGCACTCTCTCCGGCCGGGTCTGTGTGCGAGGGGCTGACAGCTAGGGGCCTCCAGCAGGTGGTGCTCCCTGCGGGAGACATCCCTTCATCCGGGACGATCCAGGTGGTACACGTGTGTCCACCTCAGGGTTTGACTTAATAGACTGGGTCTTAAAATCTGACCACCAGCACTTTGACGTTGTTGGAACAGCTCAGCCCGGTAATTCAGACACATTCGGCCTCCCTCCCCGACCCCACCCTTCCTGCACCACCGCCCTGCACTCAGAGTCACGCGTACTGTCTCATGCCTATTTTGTTTCCCATTTTTCAACGCTGCTCTTGATCCAATGAATTGATTCCATGATCCCCCAACGAGTTACAGTCTGCAGTTTGGAAAACACCCTCATATAGCGTTAAAATTGCAGTGTCCCTGTGTGTCCCCTACCAGGCCACTGAGGGCGGGGCTCGACTTTGAAAGCCCGGTGTCCTGTACACCGTGTGACACCTGGCAGAAATCCGTCAGCACTTTAAAATCTAAGTTCCTAAATCTAATCTCATCTAAATTCCTAAAATCTAATCTGAGAGTTCTTTCCCGTGCACGCACACGGACGGAACACTGATAAAATCTGAGAGCCCACCGGGCAGGGGCCGTGCGGTCAGGGTGCTAAGTCCACAGACAGCCTGCCCACGAGGGTGGGGCCGCAGCGCCGGCGCACTGGACTCCATCCACAGTGCCACGATGACCACCCAGCCTGGCTTCCTGGCGTCCGGCCCACCTGCGGTCTGGTGGCCTGAGACATTTGTCACACTTCCCTTTTTATTTATTTTAAAAAATTGAAGTGTTGGCATACAAAGTCCTGTCCTTTTCCCGCTATGCAGAGTGATTTGATATATTTAAGATTTTATTTATTTATCCATGAGACACACACAGAGAGAGGCAGAGACACAGGCAGAGGGAGAAGCAGGCTCCCTGCAAGGAGCCCAATGCGGGACTCGATCCCAGGATCCTGGGATCACGCTCAACCACTGAGCCACCCAGGCGTCCCATGATTCGATATTTCTGTACATTATGGGATGAGCCACAGGGCACATTACCACCTGCCACCTTACGTGACGTGGGTGTTACTGAATCTGTTCCCTGTGCCGTCCTTTGCGTCCCTGCGACTTATTCCTCTTGCAGCCGCGAGTGTCGGGCTCTTGGTCTCTGCCGTCCTGTCCATCCTGCCCACCAGTGCGTTCTCTGTATCCACAGCTTGGTTACGTTTGGTGTTGTCTGTTTGTTTAGATTCCACCTACGAGTGAAATCAGATGTTTGTCCTTCTCTAGCCGACTTAACTTACTCAGCACAGCTGACCCTGTAACATCACAAATGGCAGGATCGCATTCCTGTTTACTGCTGAATGACATTCCATCATGCGTTCACCACATCCTTATCCATTCGTCCACCGATGTATGCTTGGGTCTCCGCCAAGTCCCAGCTGCTGTGAATAGTGCCACCACAAACACGGGGGTGCTGATCCTTCTTTGCGTTGGGGTTTCCAATTTCTTCAGACAAATACCCCGAGTGGAGTTGCTGAGTCTTAAGGTAATTCTGTTTTTTCTCATTCTTTCTGTCTCTCCCTATGTCTTTCTCTTGTTTTTTGTCTGTCTCTGTCTCATCCCTGCCCCCAGTACGTCCCCAGTTCATCAAACCCTGGGTCAGGGTCAGCAGGTGCTCTCAGGGGCACGTTGGTGACGATGGTGTCCAGAGCCAGGATGCACACACCTTGTAGGAGGCAGAGGATGCGAACAGACATGCACCTCTGAGTTCTGAGTTTTCACTCACGTCTCTCCCAACGTCACTTCTTCCTGACTCTACGCAAGTGCAGAACCCTTCTCGGCCGGGCTGAGCACATCACAGCCGCTGGAGGCCGCGGTCAGCTCACGCCAGGCGTTTCCCCCTCCTGCTGTCACACCTTGCTCCTTACCGAAATCCCCAACAAATGAAGCCAGATTCCTTCCACACGCGTCTGAGTTGTGGGATTTGGTTGATGTGTTTTGCTCTCACGTGTAAGGGAGACATTGTGGGTTAAGGTGTTTCTGATAGGGTGAGATGGGAGGAAGAGAAAATCCTCAAGAAGGCGGTCTGCCTGTCCTTGGCCGCTGAGGTTGGCTGGGGCGGAGAACCCGCATCTCGCCTGGGGGAGGCCTTGCTTAGTGCAGGTGCCTTGGGTGCTACAGAAGGCAGCAGGCCGCTGGAGCCTCAGTTTCCCCTCCTGCTCCATAGGTCCCAACAGGTCCTCACAAGTACCTCTACCCTGAGCCCTGCTCTCTCACTATCCTGTCCCCTGGCAGCTGCCTTGCTTGCATGGGTCAGTCTACCTGCCACAACAGTGCCTCCGCGGGGGATACAGGCCGTTGTTGGGGACCTCCCTCAATAGTATGTGATCTCCTCAGGTGGGTCCCATTCACTGTATGGCACTCCCTGAGGACAGCACAGTGAGAAAGGAGCCAGGTTGTCTAGAGAGGCCAGGACTCTGCTCCCTGGACCTCCGTCTGTCTGTCCATCCATCTCAGAGCTGCCAGGACACATGAACAACTGGAAAACCATACTCTGAATTATGTGCCTGGTGAAGGGAATAGCCCAGAGGGTCTCACTCTTAAGTCATCCTGCTTGAGGTCTGCACGGTGTTCTGGGCTCCATGTTGGGACGTGTAGGGTCATCAAGAGCTGGTTCTCAGAGCCCAGCCGGCTCACCAGAGGTGTCCAAGCTCAGGCTGCGAGGCCTGGAGGGGGTGGTGGCTCCTCCCAGCAAAGGGCTCCCTGAATCTTGTGGAGACTCGGAGAGGCCACGATGACCCCCGGGGAACACGGGTGAGGTGGCCCCTGGTCTGTAGCCATGGTCTGGTGACCGTGTCATGTTAGCCCTGCTCTGCTTGGCATGTACTGTCGAGGATTTCCTCCCAGCCACACTCCTGGCATCTCTCAGAGCCCTGAAACAAGGAGCAGAGCTCTCCTGCCTCCGGCATGTACCTGCTGTCCAGCAAGATCTTCATTCCAGCAGCTCTTGGCCTCACACACGGGGCTCCCACCACATGAGCAGCTCACCTCTGAGGCTCCATCTTCAATAAAGTGTCGATAAGGAGTCAAGGTGGAAACAGGAGGCTATGCTCAGGCCCAGCACCCCTGGAGTACCAGCTCGGCGCCGTGCCATGGGCTTCCCAGCTACCCCTCTGTCTGCAGTAACTGTTTGCTAAGACCAGAACATTCTCCAGACCGGATGGTGCTTCCGAGCTCTCACCACCCTGGAGTTTCAGGGACCTCCGCGGGGTTCACTAACTCTCTGGTTAGAAAAAAAAATCAAGCTCAAATTGTATGGAAGGCTGTCTGTGGACACAGGCCTCAGAGATGAGCCACAGACAGAGCCGTCTGCACCCCGGCCAGCAAAGCTACCAGATGCCTCCCCCTCACCCCAGCCCCGCTTGCTCCATCGGACCCTCAGATCTGTTCCACCTCCTTTTGTTTTCTTTCTTAGCAGTTACCACCATGTAAACTCAAACGGGGCAGAGACAGGTCCTGATCTCCTCACTGTTCCATTCTCTTGCACCAAAAAGAAGTTTATGTGACAAGCGGTGCTTACTGAGCATCTCAGGCCCCTTCCATAGGGTGGAGAGAACTGAACATCTGTGGACAAGCTTCAATGGGGGGAGATGGCTCACAGGACCCCCCTGAGCCTCTAGGTCCAGGGCCGGAGGGAGGCAACAGGGCATGAGGGCTTCTGAAGGCATCTGTCCACAGCTCTTTGCTTCAGTTACTGTATTATTAGTAGTAGGGCTATTCCTCTGCCCTCTGCCCATGGGTTGAGAGCACGGCAGTCAAGGACGCCTGCGTGCATGCTACCTGAGTCTTCTGCACCTGGAGAGAGGCACATCTCTCTACTTCTCTTCTGTAAAACTTCAGCATGAAGGGAAAATAGTATATAAAATTTGTGGGTTTTTTCTAATGATTCTTAAGTCTTCAGTTTTAATTTTTTTTCCTTTTCAGCTAATTTTTTATTTTATAAACTCTCTTTTTTAAGTCGTTTCATTTTTACATTTACTTTGCATATATATATATGCACATATATATATTCATTTTTGGCTTCCTTTCATTATATACAACTTTATATTTGTATACATATGGTTTCCTTTCTTTATAATTTTGGGATTTAGTTTCTTCAAATAAACCAAAGCACACCCAAGATATAGTGTATTGTCCTGTTCTGTTCATCTGTTTGATTTTATTCTCTTTTTTTTCTTTTCTTTCTTGGTTTCTGGTCTCTTTTGATTTGTTTAGTGTCTACCTTTCTGGAGTTATTGTTGCTATTTTTGTATTTTGTTCTCCTGTTCATCTATTCTTCTTTGGACATAACGAAAAGGTGGAAGAGATTACCCTAAGAAAGAGAACAAGAGGCAGTACTCACTACCAGGGACTTAATCAATATGGATATAAGTTATATATCAGAACTAGAATTCAGAAAAAAATGATTATAAAGATACTAGCTGGGCTTGAAAAAAGCATAGAAAACACCAGAGAATCCCTTTCTGGAGAAATAAAAGAGCTAAAATCTAATCAGGTCTAAATACAAAAGGCTATTACTGGGATGCAATGAAAAATGGAGGCTCTAACACAGCCACATAAATGAAGCAAAAGAGAGAGCCAGCGATCTAGAAGACAAAATGATAAAGAAACAGAAAAAGAGAGATAAACAACTACTGGGCCACGAGAGGAGAATTTGAGAGATAAGTGATTCCATAGAGCAAAACAATATTAGAATAATTGGGATCCCAGAGGAAGAAGAAAGAGAGAGGGGGAAGAAGGTTCTTTGAGCAAATTATAGCTGAGAAGTTCCCTGATCTGGGGAAGGAAACAGGCATTCAAAATCAAAATCCCTCCTGGGAGGCACAGAGAACCCCTCTCAAAATCAATAAAAATATGTCAACACCCCAACAAATAATAGTGAAACTTGCAAATCTTAAAGACAAAGAGAAAATCCTGAAAGCAGCTCAGGACAAGTGGTCGGTAAATTACAAGGGTAGAAACATTTGCTGGAAGTAGACCTGTCCGCAGAGACCAGGCAGGGCAGAAAGACTGGCATGATATATTCAGGATGCTAAATGAAAAAAAATATGCAACCAAGAATACTTTGTCCAGCAAGGCTGTCATTTAAAATAGAAGGAGAGATAAAGAGCATCCAGGACAAACAGAAAATAAGAGAATTTGTGATCACTAATCCAGCCCCACAAGGAATATTAAAGGGGGATCCTTTAAATGAAGAGAAGGCCCAAAAGTAACAAAGACCAGGAAGGAACACAGACAATATACAGAGATAGGGACTTTACAGGTAATACAATGGCACTAAATTCATATCTTTCAAGAATTACTCTGAATGTAAATGCACTAAATGCCCCAATAAAGGCTAGGGTATCAGATTGGATTAAAAAAAAAAACAAGACCCATCAATATGCTGTCTATAAGAGACTCATTTTAACCCAAAGACACCTCCAGATTTAAAGTGAGGGGCTGGAGAACCATTTATCATGCTAGAGGATGTAAAAAGAAAGCTGGAATAGCAATCCTGATATCAGAAAAATTAGATTTTATTTTATTATTTTTTTAATTTAAGATAGTCACAGAGAGAGAGAGAGAGAGAGAGACAGAGACAGAGACACAGGCAGAGGGAGAAGCAGGCTCCACGCACTGGGAGCCTGATGTGGGATTCGATCCTGGGTCTCCAGGATCGCGCCCTGGGCCAAAGGCAGGCGCCAAACAGCTGCACCACCCAGAGATCCCGAAAAATTAGATTTTAAAGCAAAGACTTTAATAAGAGATGAAGAAGGACACTCTATCATAATGAAAGGGTCAATCCAACAAGATCTAATGATTATAAATATTTATGCCCCTAACTTGTGAGCAGCCATATATAAACCAATTAATAACCAAGAAACAATTTGATAATATTACAATAATAGTAAGGGATTTAACACCCCACTCACAGCAATGGACAGATCATCTAAGCAGAAGATCAATAAGAAAACAAGGGCTTCGAATAACACACTGGACCAGAAAAGCTTCATCAATATAGTCAGAGCATTCCATCCTAAAGCAACAGGATGCACATTATTCCTGGGTGCATGTGGAACATTCTCCAGAAGAGATCATTTGAAACCTATACGGTGTCACAAATCAGATCTCAACTGGTACCAAAAGATTGAGATTATTCCCTTCATATTACCAGGCCACAATACTTTGAAACTTGAATTCAGTCACAAGAGAAAATTTGGAAAGAGCTCAAATACTGGGAGGTTAAAGAACATCCTACTAAAGAATGAATGGTTCAGTCAGGAAATTGAAGAATTTCAAAAATTCATGGAAACAAAAATGGAAGCACAACTCTTCAAAACCTTTGAGGGGCAACAAAGGAGGTCTGAAAAGGGAAATATATAGCACTAGAAGCATTTCTCAAAAATAAGAAGAGTCTCAAATACACACCCTAACCTTACACGGAAAGGAGTTACAGAAAGAACAGTAAATAGAGCATAAATCCAGAAGAGAATTAGAAGATTAGAGCAGATACCAATGAAATAAAAACCAAAAGAACAGTAGAAAAGACCAACAAAACTAAGACCAGACTCTTTGAAAGAATTAGTAAGATTGATAAAACCCTAGCCACAAGTATTAAAAAAGAAAAGACAAATGACCCAAATAAATGAAAATATGAATAAAAGAGGAGAGATCACAACCAACACTGAAGAAATACAAACAATTATAAGAATATATTATGAGCAACTATATATCAACAAATAAGGCAATCTGGAAGAAACGGATGCATTTCTAGAAACATAAAATACCAAAATTCAATTAGGAGAAAACCTGAACAGACCCATGACCAGCAAGGAAATTGAAGCAGTAATCAAAAATCTCACAACAATCCAGGGCTGGATTGCTTCCCAGGGGAATTCTAACAAATATTTTTTAAAAAGAATGAATACCCATTCTTCTGACACTTTATTAAAAAAATAGACATGGAAGGAAAACTTCCAAACTCATTCTGAGAGGGCCGTCATTCCCCAAAGGATCTTCAATCACATACAAACCCATTCCTAAACACACAAAGTGCTATTCCATGTATTGTGTAATATGTAAAAATGGTGGACTGGGTTTATCCTTCCACACGTTGCTTTGTATCAGCACATTGATAAAACTCTAGCAAGACAGAATAAAAGAAGGACGACCTAATTTCCCAATATTAGGAAAGAGATCTCAATCATATCCAGGAACACCAGAGAAGGGTAAGAAGGGAACCACAAACAAGGCTACACACAGACGAAATGGAACAATTCTCAAAAACACACACTTGCTAACTCCCCCAAGATGAAACAGAGAACCAGAAGAGTCCTTACAGTGTGTGTGTGTGTGTGTGTGTGTGTGTGTGTGTGTGCGCGCGCGCGTGCGCGGGCCCGTGCACACGTGTTTCCACATCACAGAAGAATTAACACAGTTCTCACAGACACTGACGAGGGGAGCCACCAAATGAACTCGGTTCTGACTCCACCTGCCTGAAGAGAGCACCACCGGGGAGGACACACTCCCACATGACAGCCCCCAGTTAGCACCAGTCCACGTTGTCTCCTGTGCTTCTGACTGACCAGCTATTAGTCAGAGGTCCCCACGATCATGTCCTCTGGTTCCATTCATTTGCTAGAGCAGCTCACAGAACTAGGGAGGCCAGAGACTTAGTAGGTTACAGGTTTATGACAAAGGATGTGAAGGGACACAAATGAATGGCCAGATGGAGACATACATGGGGTGAGGTCTGCAGGGGTCCCTGGGTCCTTCTACCGGATGGAGCTTGGGGCCAGGGGCCTGGCACGTGGTTCACCCACCTGGAAGCCCTCTGACTGCCCTTCCTTTTGAGTTTTGATGGAGACGCAAACCCTCAGGTCACATTTGGGTCCCCCTGGCCCCAGCCCCCATCCTTAGGGCTTTCCCGTAGTCCCCTCATGAATGTAAACCCAGCTGTGGTGGAGTGGGGCTGGGAATGCAGAACAAGACACCACCTCACCTTCTCGGCTCTGAAGGGATTTCAGCCACTGTGGACAAGAGACCAAGCTATGCAACAGAAGATGGGCCCTTTGCTCTCAGAAATTCCAGTGTGTTTTGTGAGCTGTGAGCCAGGAACCTGGATGAACATACTTATTATAAAGCACAATATCACAACCCTATAACAATTTTTTAAATGGAGTTTGCAGTTCCCCAACTGAAAAATCCCCAGATGCTTTCAAAGGAAAATTCTACCAGACATTTAGAGAAGAAGGACCACCAGTTATATGCATCTCTTCCAAAAAGAGAGGACAGGAGGGAAGAGGTCCCAACTCACGAGGACAGTATTACCTGATACCCACACCTAAGAGCAAAAGGAATTAGAGAGGGAAGCAGAGTGCGAGAGAGAGACAGACAGGAAGAGAAGGACAGGAGCAGGGAAGAGAGGAGGGAGGGAATTAGAGAAGAAGAAGGAAAGAAAGAAAAAGAGAAAGAGAAATAAAAGTGTTCAACAGACAAACATCCTTATGAGCCACGTGAATATCCTCAGAGGGTGCCTGCGTGACTCACGCGGCTAAGCGTCTGCCTTCGGCTCAGGTCATGATCCCAGGGTCCTGGGATCGAGCCCTGCATCAGGGTATTTGCCCAGCTAGAGCCTGTTTCTCTGTCTCCCTAAGCCTCTTCCCAGCTCCTGTTGTTTCTTGCTCTCTCTCTCTCAAATAAACACATTTAAAAAATCTTAAAAAAAGAAAATCCTCGGTCAAAATACAGTTAATTCAAATGCTATAATATATATTTAAACACACACCGCACACAAGAGGCATTTATCCTGAACACGCAGTTGAACACGTATCATTATATCCTGTCATGCTAACAATCTAAAGAAAAAAGGTCACAGGGGCACTGGGTGGCTCAGTGGTTGAGCATCTATCTGCCTTTGGCTCAGGTCATGATCCTGGGGTCCTGGGATCGAGTTCCGCTCGATCAGAAAGCAGACAGAAAGCCTGCTTCTCCCTCTTTCTCTGTGTCTCTAATGAATTAACAAACAAAGGAATCTTTAAAAAAAAGAAAGAAAGAAAAAGATCACAGATTATCTCATGTGATAAGAAAGAGCACTTGGTAAAGCTCAACAGCCAGTCATGATAAAAATATCCCAGAAAGTTAGAATAAGGGGAACACCCTCAACCAGTCAGGGGCATCCATAATAACAGACAGAAGCACACACTGTGGGTAAAGGAGAAGCCCGGATGTTCTCCCTAATACCAGCAACAAGAGAGAAATCTCTTCTGTGTCTCATTCAACACCATACTGGAAGCCAAGCCTCTCCAATGAAAAATTTAAAACTGGACCCAGGTGGGAAAGATAGAAAAGTGTCTGTGGGGATCCCTGGGTGGCGCAGCGGTTTGGTGCCTGCCTTTGGCCCAGGGCGCGGTCCTGGAGGCCCAGGATCCAATCCCACATCGGGCTCCCGGGGCATGGAGCCTGCTTCTCCCTCTGCCTGTGTCTCTGCCTCTCTCTCTCTCTCTCTCTCTCTCTGTGACTATCATAAATAAATTTAAAAAAAATAAAAAAAGAAAAGTGTCTGTGTTCACAGAGGACATGATTAGAAAATCCCAAAGAGGGGATCCCTGGGTGGCACAGCGGTTTGGCGCCTGCCTTTGGCCCAGGGCGCGATCCTGGAGACCCGGGATCGAGTCCCACGTCGGGCTCCCGGGGCATGGAGCCTGCTTCTCCTCTGCCTGTGTCTCTGCCTCTCTCTCTCTCTCTCTCTCTCTCTCTCTCTCTCTGTGACTATCATAAATTTAAAAAAAAAATTTAAGAAAATAAAAAAGAAAATCCCAAAGAGACTATAAGAAAAACTTGTAGAACTAATACGTAAGTTTGGTGAGGTCCTGGGACGCAAGAATGCAACAGAAAAACCACACTTAGAAGGAAGAAATGGTAAAAATATTATCTACAGTAGCTCCAAGGAAAATCAAATACTCAGGAGACATCTACACAAGGCTTGCATGGAATGCATAGGTTGAAACCTGCAACATCTTGAAGAAAGACCCCTGTAAAACCGAAACGAATGGGGACACATACCATGCTCAGGGATCGACAGATCTGCTGCAGTAAAGCCATCGGTTGTCTTTAAACGGTGTACGGGTCAACAGCTGTCCAAATCAAAATCCCAGGGAGACTTTTTGTAGGTAGAGATAAGCTGATTCTCAAACTTGCATGCAAAGATGGAAAGCGTAGGACAGCTTGAGGATTCGGGAAAAGGAGAACAACTGTGTGAGCGCCACGTCACCTGATCGCAAGTCCAACGATGAAGTATTAGCAATGGAGCCCTGCAGGGTCAGTGACGGATACACACACCGATCAATGGAACAGAAGAGAGAGCCCAGAGGAGACCCTGGCCGGTCAGGGGCATTGATTCTTTTACAGAGGAAGAGAGGTCATTTACTAGAGAATGGATCTTTCCAACAAAGAGTGTTGGAATAACTGGACAATCTTATGGCAAAAAACAGGAAGAATCTTCTTCTGAATTGCAAAGATTAACTCAACATAGATCATAGGAATCAATATAAAAATGTGAACCTTTTCAATAAAAACTGGGGCATCTACCTTGGCCCAGTCAGTGGAACATGCCACTCTTGACTCGGGGTTGTAAGTTCGAACCCCATGTTGGGGGTAGAGATTACATAAACAAACTCTGGGAAACAGGAGGGAATTTGCATTACGGGAATACATAAAAAGGGGACCTGCGTTTTCGAAGTCAAGTCCAGAGACCACTACAGGTAAAGCAGACCTGAGGTTTCTAGTGTGCTGTGACACACTTGCTTGCGGGGAAGGGTATGGCGAGCAGAGACACTGGGGTGGACCTGGGTGATCGCATATGGGGGTTCATCATACTCTTTATCTTTATAAACAATATTACAAATTCTCGTCAAAATTACAATTACACGTTACAAAACAGTCAAGAACCATAAACACAGGAGCTCTGACCAGTGTGTGACCTCCTGATGCCACCCCAGGGAGACTCCCTCAGGGGGAAAAGCCACGCACAAGAAGGCGATTTACACTCGTGATGTCCATCTCAGGCTCCCCATAGCAGACGCACAAGGTAACGTTGAAAAGCAGCCACCATAGTAAGGCCAATGGGACAGTGACCCTCCAAAGGGGGACGGTGGGAAAATGGGATCTGGAACTTGCTCGGCGTGGAAGAAGGCAGAAGAGTAGAAAATTCTTGAGCATAGGAAAGCAAGGGGGAAGGTTTCCTCTGCGTTTTCTTCTCAGGGATTTACAGGTTCAGGACTTAGAGTGAAGCGTGGTGTCCGTTCTGAGTCGATTTACAGTGTGGGTGGTGTCAGATGAGGGTCCAATTTCCTTCTTCAGCGGGTGGATGCGGGGATGTCAGGCTTGCCCAAGAGCATTCTGGGAAGTTGCATCTTGTCTCCACTGTGTGTTCCTGGCATCTGTGTCGGTGGCCAGCTGACCACATCAGAGTGGGTTTCCTTCTGGGCTCTCTATTCTGCTCCATGGGCTTATGCCAGAAACACACCACTGTGGGCTGTTTTTGTGTTTTGTTTAGTTTTTAAATAGGCTGCATGGCCCCGTGGAGCCCAGCCTGGGGCTTGAACTCAGGACCTGGTGATCGAGACCTGAACTGAGATCAGGGGTTGCATCTTTAACCCACTGAGCCACTGAGGTGCCCCAGAACTACACTGTTACTTCTGTAGCTTTGTAACATGGTTTGAACTCCGGAGGGTGCTGCGTCCAGCTGTGCTCTTCACCTCTGTCCTGTGTTTGCTGTGCAGGGTCATCTGTGGGGGAGTGGGAACGTGAGGGTTGGTTTCTCTACTTTGAACAACTGCCATCATTCCTGCGGCAGGAATCGCAGTGACGGTGAGGCTGGCTACGGGTACTATGGACATTTCAACAGTATGGAAACCTTCCAACCATTGGACACAGGGTGTCTCCCCAAGGTTGGGTAGTTTTTGGTGCACAAATCTTTCACTTCCTTGGTTACCTTTCCTTTTGATGCTACTCAGAGTTTGTTTTCTTAAATTCGTTCTGGATAGCTTTTTGTAGGTACATAGAAAGGCTAATGATTTTTGTATGTTGATTATATATCCTGCAACCTTGCTGAATTCACTCAGGAGTCGTAAAAGTTTTGGAGCAATTTCTAGGGTTTCCTATTTATAGTACAACGTCTCAGCAAATAAGGACAGTTTGATATCCCCCTTAGCAGTGGGATGCCTTTTACTATTCTTGTCTGATTGCTGCGGCTAGGACTTCCAGTGCTGAGAAGGGACTGGCTGGCTTGTCTTATTTCTGCTCCTAAGCGAAACAATTTCAGGCTTTTACTACACTGTGATGTTGGTATGGGCTTTCATACATGGTCACTTTCTGTTGATGTGTCGTCTAAACCCACTTTGTGTTTTAAGGTGTACTTGGTCAGATGCTCTTTCTGCAACGATGCAGATGACCATATGGGCTTTTGCTTTGTCTTCTTAATGTGAAGTATCACCTTGGTTGAATTGCCAGAGGGGAAGTGGGTGGGAGATGGGCAACAGAGATGAGTATGATGAGGTATAATCTTAAGTTTATAAAATAAGTCACAGATATTTAAAAAGTAACCATAGGGAATACAGTCAATAGCATTACAATAAATCTGTACGGGGATATATGGTGGCTACACTTCTATATGGGGAGCGCTGAATGATGGACAGAATCATCGAGTCACTACGTCGTACTTCTGAAACAAATGTAACACTGCATCTCAACTCTACTTCAATAAATATTAAACAATAGGGGCTTCTAGTAGAAATGAGAGTGGATCCATGAAAGGTGGCAAAACAGCCACACAAATAAGAAGGCACCTTTGCAGAAATGATAGGATTTCTCAACTGTTCTTAAATTTAAATCTATTAAAGTTTTTGACGAGGGCTCACAAGCATTGGGGTGGGGGGTGCGGAGGGAGAGAGGAATCTCAGGTAGAGTCTCACCCAAGCCCAGGACCCCCGAAATGGGACTCAAGCTTTAGAATCTGAGATCTCGATCTGAGCCGAAATCAAGAGTCAGATACTCAACCAACTGAACCACCCAGGTCCCCTCAAATGTTCTTAGTGCAATAGGCAAGCTGTGAATGTTTAGGAGCTGTAGGACGTATGTGACACCCAGGATACCTAGAGGGCAGGAGGCCTGGAGGACCTGAGGGTGGGAGGGAAGGATACTGGGAGGGTGCCAAGACTCTCCTTCCCACCCTGTGTGGTGCCAGGACACTCTCATGGGACCGTTGACCTTCACTGTGTAGGGCAAAGGGCAAAGTGACCCAGTGACTGCACTGATGATGCGGGACCCCACTATGGGCGGATATGTGGCGACCCATGGTTACCACTGCCTGGCACACTCTGTGCTCTGTGTCCCCAAGCCGTTGGAGGCACTTGTGCTCTCTGTACCTGCCTCTACCACACTCCCTCCCCACTCTCCCCAAGATCCCAGGCTTAGACAATAGGTGCAACTCACACAGCCACAGGTCACAAGTGAGCAAAAGTGACTCCCTGCTCCCCTCCAACATTGTGGGGACTATGGGTGCCAGGTGGGGGCGCTGGCCTCCCAGGCTGGGGTCCAGAACACCCCGAACCTCAATAGAGTAGCCTGAGGCAGCTCCAGCAGCCCTTTCGCAGTCACCCTCCACCCCCCTCTCCATCATAAACCCTGTGCTGTGCAGCGGAGACCCAGGCCATGACCTCTCCAGCCCTTCCTAGACCCATGGACAATGACAGGTGATGAACCCACATCCCATTGGCCCGTGTGGGCCAGAGCAGAGCTTCCTGGGACCTCCTGGCTCCTAAATGGACACAATCCTCACATGCAGGGAACACAGAGTCCCTCCAGCTGTCCCCAGACCCGTCACCAGGCCATTCACATCTCGTTGCATTCATGGCTGGTTGTATTTTCACCCTCTTGCAGGCATCAGTTTTTAATTTTGATGAAGTCCAGTTCATTGCTTTTTCCCTTTGGTGCTTGGGCTTGTGGCATTGAAGGGAGACCTGTGAGCTCCCCCATGCACACAGGAGTCTCGCTGACCAGCCCGTTCACTGCCTCGCAGCTCTGGCATCAGGCTGGATGCCAGAGTCATCACCCCAGGCATCAGGTCAAGAGTTCCCCGAAGACTCATGGGCCCCTGGTGCTCCGAGGTCTCAGCATGACGGCGTGTCCTGGGACAGGGGCTGGGAAGGTAACCTGTAGGTGGGCGAGCTACAGAGAGCGAGTGCCCGCGTGTGATGCGCCAGCCCAGCATGTCCCCCTCGGAACTCGAGGGTTGTGTCCACGCCCTGGGCAGACAGATGGGGATCTCAACAAGGAGCAGTGAGACCCGTGTATTCTCTGAAGGGTTTCCTGGAATCACACTTGGATGCATTTGCTTTGCAGCACCATGGAGGAGGACCTGGAGACCCTGCTGGCCTCGGAACAGGCCAATATAATAGCCAAGTACCATCAAGGTGAGGCCCAGAGAGAGCCCAGAGACGCTGGAGCGCCCACTAGAGGTGAGGACCAATACCTGCAAGAGCAAGTGAGGCCTAGCCGGGCATCAGAGCCAAGGATGAGCCAGGTCAGCCGGGACAAGGACCATAGTCATCTGGAACAAGTGAGACCCGGGGGACATTCCCAGGCATCAGGAGGAAGTGATGGCACACCTGGGATCGTAGTCATCGGTAGCAGTAGAGTCCAGGTGGGATCACAGGCAGAGTAGCAGGTGAAGCCCAGGTGGGGATCATAGTCACCAGGTCCAGTGAGGCCCAGGCAGGGTTCACAGCCAGGGATGACGTGTAGGGCCCAGTGGGAATGATCAGCAGCAAGAGCAGTTATGTACCAGGCGGGGATCATAGCCAGAGTCCTGCAGATGAGACCCAAGTGGGTTTTGTGGCCAGTGGGAGCAGGTGAAGGCCAGACGGAGATCATGGTCCACAGGAGCGCCTGATGTCCAGGTGGGTGTTTTAGCTGCCAAGTATAGGTGGGACCCACTCAGGGATCCTAGTCTAAGCCGAGCAGATAGGGCCCAGGCAGGAATGAAGACAAGAGGATGGGCTCAGGCAGGGTGTGTGGGCATCAGGGGCAAATGAAGCACGACAGTGATCACACAGCGGGTGCAGGGGAGGCCGGGGGGGGGGGGGGATCGTCGCTGGTCGAAGCAGGTGAGGCTGTCAGGCTGCTCCCATTGGACAGACAGGCCCTTCCTATCGTGGGGGGCCAATCTCAGAGGGTTCTGGGAGCCCGCGGTACTCCGGGAAGAGAGGAGCCACTCAGCTTCCAGCCCCATGTTCCTGGATCTGATTGGTCCCCATCACGGGGTCCCTCTGGTGCAGGCACGCCAAGCAGGGTCTCCACGGGACCTTGGGACGACGCTGACCTCTCGCTGTGCAGAATCACGGACCATCACGGCTCTCTGCATAGTCCCCTGGACACGCCTTCATCCCTCCCAGGGGTGGTTTGCATTTGCAGGAACACCTTTCTGGAGGCTGACCCATGCCCCAGGTCAGGGTCTCGGCCTTGAGGCCTCTGAGAGCCATGTCTGCGCTTGGCTGGTGCTGAGACACCCAGGAGACAAAGCGGGGACGTGGGCAAGAAGGAGCTGACCTTGGGGCAGGCCACAGGCCCTCAGAGGAGTGGCGTCCAGCCTGTTCGGGGAGAGCCTCGTGGCTGCATTCACTGGGGCGTCCAGTCAGGTCAGCGGGGGCTCCAGAGGGTGAGGAGCTCGGGAGAGCGTTGTCCTGTCGGAGGCTGGTCCGGTAGGGCTGAGGACAGAGGGTGCTCCTCACTGACCCCCAGGCCAGGGCCCCAAGGCCCACAGGGTCAAGGCCGGTTCAGGGAGTGACGGTGGGTAGCAGAGGCAGGCGCCAGCCTCCATGTGGGGCCAGCAGGGCAGCTCGCGGGCCCCTGAGTCCCTCTCACCACCCAGTGACAAGAGACCCTTCGGATGGGTCACGGTGGGGCTGGTCAGGGGCTCCAACAGGACAAGAGGGAAAATGGGCCCGAATGACAGTGACAGCCAGAGCGGGGAGTCAGGGGCCAGCAGGGGGCACTGCCAGGGTGCGGGAGAGGCAGGCTGGACGCTGGGCAGTCAGGCCCCGGGAGGCGGGGGACCTCAGCCAGACGGTCACGGGGGTACTCGGGTGGTGCTGACAGCTCTCAGGCGGGTCCCCCAGGACTTGGCAGGTCACCTCAGGGGGTGCGGGGGCCCCCGCCCAGCCACCACCTACACCAACCCTCTCAACCCTAGAACGCTTACCCCTCCCGACCTCAGCACTGGCAGCCCCTGCCCTCCCTGGGGGAGCCCTCCCCCCACCGAGACCCCTAGGCCGAGACGTGGGGGCTGTGGGGCCTGGGCCCGGTCCTCAGGGCTCTGTATCCCTCACCTTCCAGGGAGAAGGAGCTGCCCGGGCCCGGCCCCCATGAGGCCAAGGTGAGAGCCCGTCCTGGGCACTGTGCAGGACGTGGTTTGGGAATGTGGGGCCAACTGTCTGCAGACCCCATCCCCCAGGCCGTCCCCAGGGGTGTCTCCTCACCCCTCTGTCCCAGCACTAAATGTGCTGCCGTCTACGCGCCCCAGCCCCGGAGCCGGGGTCAGTGTGAGCGGCCCTGTGCCCCCCTGGCTCCTCTGGGTCCGGCAGGGCGCATGGACGCCGCACCAAGCACCCACCTGCCACGGCTGGGTGCTCCTCTGTCCCACACGTGTCCTTTCCAGCAACATTGCTGGGAGATCTAGCGAGCAGACAAGTGGAGACTCAAGGAGGGCAGTGAGGGGTGTGTCAGGTCAGGACCACAGTGCCCTGCTCCTTGTGCGGACACAGCCCTTCCAGAGACACCGGGGAGGCTGGAATCAAGCTGGAATCTTCTAGATCCTTCTTGCTCCCCGGGATCCATGGTACCGCCTGGGGCCCGTCTCACCAACACTGCCTTCCTCCTGCACCTCATCATGGGGCTGTAAGGGGTCCCCCAGGTGTGGGATCAGGTGTGGTTGCATCTACTAGTCATTGAGAAGGTGAAATCCAGAAACCCAGGGAAAGACCAGGTCGGGCCCTTAGTGGAGGCCTGGGCAGGAGCTGAGGGGAACCTGTGGGGAGGGTTGAGGCCACCTGCCTGGGGACTCGGGGTGGCCCCAACATCTCCTAGAGCCTCTCAGACCTGAAGGCCCCCCACCTCCCTGCTGCCCCCAGCTCATTTCCTCTGTCCATGGAGCAGTGTAGGCCCAGGTTCCAGAGAAGGACAGGACTGCGGGGCTCTGAGCTCCTCGTGGACAGAGTTAGCGTCAGGCTGATGGGCGCTGGCACCCTGGACAGGCCTGGAGCCCAGAGTGGGGCCGAGCAGGTGGCTGGTGCCAGGTTCCCGCTGGACGAAGCAGAATGGGCTCTCGGGTGGGGACAGGGAGTGGAGGACAGCGGGCCGGGCCATGCCGCACCTGGGGGCAGGGGATCAGGACTCAGCAAGGCACCAGGAGAGAGACACCGACCCTCCCAGGCACCCAGGTGCCCTGAGATGGGACAGCGCCCTGGGAGCAGAGTCCAGGGAGCAGCCTCCCCTGCAGGCAAGGTCAGGGCCCAGCCTGGTGTTCAGTCTTGGAGAGGCCTCTGTGCTGGGGGAAGAGGAGAGCCTCAGGGTGACCTGTGGTGTCCCCTCCCCGCCCAGGCTGACCCCTGTGTCCCTCCTTGCCCAGGGCTGACCCCCAGGAGAACCTTCCCTGCTCACAGCACCTGAGCAGGAGCCTTGACCCGGTCCCTGGGCTGGTGGACACCTGTGTCCGTTCCTGGAATCACAGGGAACAAGGAGGGCCTGCGGGGCACACTCACTTGGTGGTCAGCAGTGCTCCCTGCTAGGATGGCAGTTGGTGACAGTTAGGGTTCTGAGTCCCTCACAATGTACCCCCCCCCCCAGGTTCTCCCCACAGGAAATGAAGGAGGAGCCTGAGGTCTCTTCCCCAAAACCAAACAGATCGACCTGGACGTGAACAAGACCTTCCGCAACCACATGGTGTTCTGGGACCGCTGTGGGGTCAGGTGAAGCTGCCGGCCAAGCTGGGTTCTGGGGCTCCAGGGACACTCCGGGGTCCAGGGGACGCCCAGGGGGCTTCTGGGTGAGGAACACGGGGCTCTGAGGAGAGGGGGAGGGAGGGCAGCAAACCATACTGTCTCATGGTAAAGTGATTGGGACGACCCCTGTGTCCCCCCGGGTCTGGTGATGGCGAGGGGGCCCTGACAGTGCTATGTGGGCCCCCAGCCACTGGCCTGACCCGTGAGGAGCAGGCCCTGCCCGGATTGTCAGTGAAGCCCAGGTGAGGCCGGGGGTCGGCTCTGGACCCCCTCTGCACGGTGGTGAATGTGCACTGGGTGTGATCCTGCTCACTCAGCCGGCAGCTCAGTCCCCGGGTGTCTCGGGGGCAGCCCCAGATCACCACCAGTACGTCTACCCGCCTCGGGGTGGTTCTGCTCGGTCCTCTCACCTGGTGAGCAGCCCAAGGACGTCCTCAGCCCCTGGAGCTGACACCTGGCATCTCCCTCGCTCTACCCTGAGAGCCAAGCCATCCCCACCACCACTCTCTGTGCCTCCAAACACCCCTGGACGTCCTGCGCCAAACCTCCATGCCCTTCACACGCGAGGGATGCCCCTGCTCTGAGAGCCCCCTGGGAATTGGGACCCAAGAGACAGTCTGCACAGTTTGTAGGTCTGACGGCACCACGTCTCCCCTTGCTGGACCCTAGGGCTCCCAGAAACAAGAGTTTGGGAGACTTTGAGCTGAGCAGTTCAGTTAGTAGAGGGGTTCAGCGGTCATGGAGCTCTAGGGAGGTTGTGGGGGCTCCTATGGGATGTGGTGGGGCTCCAGAAGGACAGGGGCTCCCTGACGAATGAGGGAGGTTGGGGGGAGCTCCCAGGAGTCCGCTTCTCTGGCAGCAGATTCTCCCTAGGCAGGGGACCCTCCCGGGGAGGAGAAAGGGGGAAACTGTGGGCACCCCCCCTAAGTTGGGACTTAGAGCCCTGAGGAATACACAGCTCCCTTCCTCGCTCTGAGGGTAGTGTCCCAATTTCCTCAGCAAATCTCCACTTGTCTGCTTGCTAGATCTCCCAGCAATGTTGCTGGAAAGGACACGTGTGGGACAGAGGAGCACCAAGCCTTGGGAGGTGGGTGCTTGGTTCCCTGTCCATCCGGACTTGATTTCGAAAACGCAGGTCCCCTTTTTATGTATTCCCGTAATGCAAATTCCCTCCTGTTTCCCAGAGTTTGTTTATGTAATCTCTACCCCCAACATGGGGTTCGAACTTACAACCCCGAGTCAAGAGTGGCATGTTCCACTGACTGGGCCAAGGTAGATGCCCCAGTTTTTATTGAAAAGGTTCACATTTTTATATTGATTCCTATGATCTATGTTGAGTTAATCTTTGCAATTCAGAAGAAGATTCTTCCTGTTTTTTGCCATAAGATTGTCCAGTTATTCCAACACTCTTTGTTGGAAAGATCCATTCTCTAGTAAATGACCTCTCTTCCTCTGTAAAAGAATCAATGCCCCTGACCGGCCAGGGTCTCCTCTGGGCTCTCTCTTCTGTTCCATTGATCGGTGTGTGTATCCGTCACTGACCCTGCAGGGCTCCATTGCTAATACTTCATCGTTGGACTTGCGATCAGGTGACGTGGCGCTCACACAGTTGTTCTCCTTTTCCCGAATCCTCAAGCTGTCCTACGCTTTCCATCTTTGCATGCAAGTTTGAGAATCAGCTTATCTCTACCTACAAAAAGTCTCCCTGGGATTTTGATTTGGACAGCTGTTGACCCGTACACCGTTTAAAGACAACCGATGGCTTTACTGCAGCAGATCTGTCGATCCCTGAGCATGGTATGTGTCCCCATTCGTTTCGGTTTTACAGGGGTCTTTCTTCAAGATGTTGCAGGTTTCAACCTATGCATTCCATGCAAGCCTTGTGTAGATGTCTCCTGAGTATTTGATTTTCCTTGGAGCTACTGTAGATAATATTTTTACCATTTCTTCCTTCTAAGTGTGGTTTTTCTGTTGCATTCTTGCGTCCCAGGACCTCACCAAACTTACGTATTAGTTCTACAAGTTTTTCTTATAGTCTCTTTGAGATTTTCTTTTTTTTTTCTTAAATTTTTTTTTTAAATTTATGATAGTCACAGAGAGAGAGAGAGAGAGAGAGAGAGAGAGAGGGGCAGAGACACAGGCAGAGGAGAAGCAGGCTCCATGCCCCGGAAGCCCGACGTGGGACTCGATCCCGGGTCTCCAGGATCGCGCCCTGGGCCAAAGGCAGGCGCCAAACCGCTGTGCCACCCAGGGATCCCCTCTTTGGGATTTTCTAATCACGTCCTCTGTGAACACAGACACTTTTCTTTTTTTATTTTTTTTTTAATTTATTTATGATAGTCACAGAGAGAGAGAGAGAGAGAGAGAGAGAGAGAGAGAGAGAGGCAGAGACACAGGCAGAGGGAGAAGCAGGCTCCATGCCCCGGGAGCCCGACGTGGGACTCGATCCCGGGTCTCCAGGATCGGGCCCTGGCCAAAGGCAGGCGCCAAACCGCTGCGCCACCCAGGGATCCCCACAGACACTTTTCTATCTTTCCCACCTGAGTCCAGTTTTAAAGTTTTCATTGGAGAGGCTTGGCTTCCAGTATGGTGTTGAATGAGACACAGAAGAGATTTCTCTCTTGTTGCTGGTATTAGGGAGAACATCCGGGCTTCTCCTTTACCCACGGTGTGTGCTTCTGTCTGTTATTATGGATGCCCCTGACTGGTTGAGGGTGTTCCCCTTATTCTAACTTTCTAGGATATTTTTATCATGACTGGCTGTTGAGCTTTACCAAGTGCTCTTTCTTATCACATGAGATGATCTGTCATCTTTTTCTTTCTTTCTTTCTTTCTTTCTTTCTTTCTTTCTTTCTTTCTTTCTTTCTTTCTTTCTTTTTTCTTTCTTTCTTTCTTTTTTTTTTTTTAAAGATTCCTTTGTTTGTTAATTCATTAGAGACACAGAGAAAGAGGGAGAAGCAGGCTCTCTGTGGGGAGCCCTATGCGGAACTCCATCCCAGGACACCAGGATCATGACCTGAGCCAAAGGCAGATAGATGCTCAACCACTGAGCCACCCAGTGCCCCTGTGACCTTTTTTCTTTAGATTGTTAGCATGACAGGATATAATGATACGTGTTCAACTGCGTGTTCAGGATAAATGCCTCTTGTGTGCGGTGTGTGTTTAAATATATATTATAGCATTTGAATTAACTGTATTTTGACCGAGGATTTTCTTTTTTTAAGATTTTTTAAATGTGTTTATTTGAGAGAGAGAGAGCAAGAAACAACAGGAGCTGGGAAGAGGCTTAGGGAGACAGAGAAACAGGCTCTAGCTGGGCAAATACCCTGATGCAGGGCTCGATCCCAGGACCCTGGGATCATGACCTGAGCCGAAGGCAGACGCTTAGCCGCGTGAGTCACGCAGGCACCCTCTGAGGATATTCACGTGGCTCATAAGGATGTTTGTCTGTTGAACACTTTTATTTCTCTTTCTCTTTTTCTTTCTTTCCTTCTTCCTTCTCTAATTCCCTCCCTCCTCTCTTCCCTGCTCCTGTCCTTCTCTTCCTGTCTGTCTCTCTCTCGCACTCTGCTTCCCTCTCTAATTCCTTTTGCTCTTAGGTGTGGGTATCAGGTAATACTGTCCTCGTGAGTTGGGACCTCTTCCCTCCTGTCCTCTCTTTTTGGAAGAGATGCATATAACTGGTGGTCCTTCTTCTCTAAATGTCTGGTAGAATTTTCCTTTGAAAGCATCTGGGGATTTTTCAGTTGGGGAACTGCAAACTCCATTTAAAAAATTGTTATAGGGTTGTGATATTGTGCTTTATAATAAGTATGTTCATCCAGGTTCCTGGCTCACAGCTCACAAAACACACTGGAATTTCTGAGAGCAAAGGGCCCATCTTCTGTTGCATAGCTTGGTCTCTTGTCCACAGTGGCTGAAATCCCTTCAGAGCCGAGAAGGTGAGGTGGTGTCTTGTTCTGCATTCCCAGCCCCACTCCACCACAGCTGGGTTTACATTCATGAGGGGACTACGGGAAAGCCCTAAGGATGGGGGCTGGGGCCAGGGGGACCCAAATGTGACCTGAGGGTTTGCGTCTCCATCAAAACTCAAAAGGAAGGGCAGTCAGAGGGCTTCCAGGTGGGTGAACCACGTGCCAGGCCCCTGGCCCCAAGCTCCATCCGGTAGAAGGACCCAGGGACCCCTGCAGACCTCACCCCATGTATGTCTCCATCTGGCCATTCATTTGTGTCCCTTCACATCCTTTGTCATAAACCTGTAACCTACTAAGTCTCTGGCCTCCCTAGTTCTGTGAGCTGCTCTAGCAAATGAATGGAACCAGAGGACATGATCGTGGGGACCTCTGACTAATAGCTGGTCAGTCAGAAGCACAGGAGACAACGTGGACTGGTGCTAACTGGGGGCTGTCATGTGGGATTGTGTCCTCCCCGGTGGTGCTCTCTTCAGGCAGGTGGAGTCAGAACCGAGTTCATTTGGTGGCTCCCCTCGTCAGTGTCTGTGAGAACTGTGTTAATTCTTCTGTGATGTGGAAACACGTGTGCACGGGCCCGCGCACGCACACACACACACACACACACACACACACACACACTGTAAGGACTCCTCTGGTTCTCTGTTTCATCTTGGGGGAGTTAGCAAGTGTGTGTTTTTGAGAATTGTTCCATTTCGTCTGTGTGTAGCCTTGTTTGTGGTTCCCTTCTTACCCTTCTCAGGTGTTTTTGGGTATTATTGAGATCTCTTTCCTCATATTGGGAAATTAGGTCTTCCTTCTTTTATTCTGTCTTGCTAGAGGTTTATCAATGTACTGATAAAAAGCCACGTGTGGCAGGATGAGCATCACATACCATTTTCCTGGTTTACAACATACAGAACAGGATCTGTGTTCTCTGGAACGTGTACGTCGTGTGTGACCGAAGATCCATGTGGGGTACTGGACACAGATCAGGCTGGAAATGACCTTCCTGGTAATCCCACTGCAGGTGGGATTGGAGAAGGTACCCCAGGGGCTCCCATCATATCTCCTGACGTTGGGCTCAGCCTGGGTGTTCATTATCTAAAAATCACTGTGTAGGGATCCCTGGGTGGCGCAGCGGTTTGGCGCCTGCCTTTGGCCCAGGGCGCGATCCTGGAGACCCGGGATCGAATCCCACGTCGGGCTCCCGGTGCATGGAGCCTGCTTCTCCCTCTGCCTGTGTCTCTGCCTCTCTCTCTCTCTGTGACTATCATAAATAAATAAATAAATTTATAAAAAAAAATAAATAAATAAAAAAATAAAAATCACTGTGTATGTGTTGAAAGACTCGATACTAAAGCATATCTGCACGTCTGCATTCCACATATGTATGGAAACACCAAAATCTAGGAATGTTTGCTGCTGAGCTATAGGATTGCAGGTGATTTCCTTTTGTTGTATTATATGCTTCTCAAGTGTTTCTTCTAGAAAAAAAAAAAAAAAAAAGTGTTTCTTCTAGAGAGTATATTATTGTCTTAAAAAATGTATTTTGGTTACAGGAGTATCCTGTCCCAGGCAGACATTGCCGTTCCAAGTCTCCCGCACTTCCTGTTCTTACACCAGGACCCTGGACTCAAATCATCACCCAGGACTGGACAATAGCTCAGCTAGCTCATCAAAGTTCCTCTTCCCACCACTCCACTGGCCCATTAGGTTGTGGGAAATAAGGTGTCATAGTGAGTTTTTTTTCTCTTTCCAGGATCAGATGAACTTGGGGAAATGTTCCAAGTGTTCCCCAAAACCTGGAGCTGGGGGAACACACACAAGGATGTGTGTGCTTCTGTGCTGAGCCTCCTGTCCACAAGGAGGCTGCCAGCTTGTGGCCAGGAGAAAGCCCTGGCAAGTCAGATGTGCTTGTGGAGGAGGCAGCCCTCAGGGGCCCCAGCCACCCACTGCTCCAGCTTCCACAGTTGGAATACGCAACTGCTTCATTTCATTTCTAGATCGAACCTTTGATCCCCACTTGCACCCTTCTATTATGAGAGTAGAAGTCCCTACATCTAATGTTATGGGTGCACGTGGGCACACACACAGCCATCTGGGAAATGCCTACACTGCACTGTCCAATAGGGTGGCCACAACCCTCGTGGCTTGAGCACTAGCTGTGGCTCCCACCGTATTTCTCCAGGGTAGCAGCTCATCTAGAAAGAGTGGTTCTAATATGTCTCCCTTCGTGTTGTAAGAGCACAGGCTGCTACTACCACATTACTTCAAAAAACCTTACAGAATACATAAAACAATGGTTCTCGAGACATGGGACACTAGAAGACGAAGGACTTTGACCCTGAGAGACCAGCAGCCCTTGAGGTAAGACATATGACAGCCCGGGTCCTTCCTAGACAAAGTTTCCAAACCACAGCAGAGGGAAGAAAACCCACACAACGCCCGGAGGCCTTCCTGGTGAAGAGGACAGAGCCTGGAGGCCAGAGGCCAGGAGGCTAGAAAGCTAGAGTACCAGACAGGAAAGGGTCTGCGCAAATTAAGGAGTCCAGGCCCACAGGAGCCCCTTGACTGTCCAGCAGATACTAGTGAGCACTCGCATGTGCAGGAACTACCCAGCAGGGCAGAGAGAACCCTCCAGAAGAACCAGAGGGAACAGTCCCCAGGAAACCCTCACAAGGTGCTGGCAATACTGCCTGTTCCCAACAGCTTCAGGGGGCCTCACCCCATGGGGTGGCAAACAGAACATTCAGGACGGGGTTCCCCTGACAGTGGGGAAAAACTAAGCCTGGACGAAGTGCTGCTCTCCTTCCACCCAAAAAAGTGTAACAGTAAGACGTGAATGGATCAAATTGTCCTCAAGTAACTCAATCTTCAAGCAGAGAAAGCTGGAACAGACCAGAGAGCCCAGAAATAAACCCACTTGTACAAGGTCAATTCAATTACAGTGAAGGAACCAAGAACACCCAATGGGGAGGGGACAGTTTCTTCAACAAATGGTGCTGGTAACACTGGACAGCCACGTGCAGAAGGAGTCTGAACCCCTTCCTCACACCACACACATGTCAATTCAGAATGGATTCAAATGGGAATGTCCGACCTGAAACCCTACAAGTCCCAGGAGGAAACACAGGCGGTAAGGTCCCTGACCCTGGCCTTGGTGATGTTTGCTGGGTTTGGCAGCAGAAGCAAAGGCAATAGAAACAAAAGTAAACCTGCAAGGCTATACCCAGCGGGAAAGCTTCCGCACAGCCAGGGAAGCCACCCAGCTAAGGAAAAGGGAATCTACTGAATGGGAGAGAATAGCTGCAAATCATAATGTGATAAGATGGATATTTAAAATACAAGAACTCACAGCACAAAGGACCAGAAGACAAAAAGCACCAGATTAAAAATGGGCAGATCTAGACAGACCTTTTTCCCAAAAGACTGACACATGGCCAACAGGCACAGGAAAAGATGCCCTACATCATCGATCATCAGGGTTTGTAAATCAAAGTCCCTAGGAGTTGCCACCTCACGCCTATCAGAATCTCTGGTATCAAAAAGACAAGAAATATCAAGTGGGGGTGAGGATGTGGAGACAAAGGAAGCCAGACGCACGGTTGATGGGAAGGCAAGTTGGTGCAGCCAACATGAAGAACATCATGGAGGTTCCTCAAAAAATTAAAAACGAAGCAGCCCAGGGGCCCTTACGCTGATGAACAGATTACCAAGAGCTGATATATCTACACCGTGAATAGGAGTCAGCCATGAGAAGGAACAAAATCCTGCCGTCTGTGACCATGTGTCCCCACACCCAAGGGTGTGATGCCCAGTGAGAGAAGGTACAGAGAGAAAGATGAATACTGGGTGCTTTCACTCATATGTGGGATCTGAAAAAACAAAACAAATGAACAAGGATAAACCAAACGGAATCGGTTTTTTTAACACAGAAAAATATATCTTTCTTTAAAAGAATGATATTTTCCAAAACAAACACGCAAAAAGAGTAAAGTGACAAGTGTGGCACTGATTTACAATTTGGCAGATCTCTTTAATATCTGGATTCACAGGGACGCCTGGGTGGCTCAGTGGCTGGGCGTCTGCCTTTGGCTCAGGTCGTGATCCTGGGGTCGTGAGATCGAGTCCCACATCGGGCTCCCTGCACAGACTCTGCTTCTGCTTCTGCCTGTGTCTCTGCCTCTCTCTGTGTGTCTCTCATCAATAAATAAAATCTTTTTTAAAATTCTGGATTGTCAGAGGACAGAAGACGTTTCATAACTGCCTCTGCATTGATTTCGTTTTCAATTTAAATTCAAGTAAGTAACATATAGTGTATTATTAGTTTCAGAGGTACAGTCAGGGATTCAGCAGTTGCACAGAACACCCGGTGCTCGTCCCATCACGGCCCTCGTCCCCATCCTCCCTTCCCCCGCCCCCTCCAGCAAACCTCACTTTCCTAGAGCAGACTCTCTTGTGCTTTGTCTCCCAGTCTGATTTTGTCTGATTCTACTTTTCCCTCCCTTCTGGTCTTGACCCCGGCGTCTGGTCGACATTGGCACGTGGAACCTCAGCTTTGTCTGCCTGGCGGACACCTGCCACGGGCTGGTGGGAGCCTGGGAGTGCCCCCTCTTCCTTGCTGGGGTCTGTCCCCTCTTGCACGGAGCTCCAGGAGCCCAGAAACAGGCTGGCTGTGCATTTTGACACCACAACACCTTATTGAACTTTCAACAGCAAATGGGCTCAGAGCCGAGGGTGTGATCTTCCCCTGGGGAGGGAGACCTTCCTGTCTACTGGAGAATGCCGAAATCACATGGAGGTGCTGGTGCTGGGGTCCCCCACCTTGGAGCCTGTGCTGACTCCAGGTGGGGGCACATTTCCTGGGGTTGGGGCCTGAGAGGCAGTTCTGAGGACAGTGGACCTGACTTGGACCTGCCGTGTTTGGGTTCCTGGGCTGGGTCCCAGCATGTCTGCTGGACCCCGGCCCGTGGCCCACTGGGGCCAGGTAATTGACTGCTGGAGACCCAGCACTGAGGAGTCTGCCTCCTAGTTGGGTGAGAGTGGGGCCCTCCGAGTCCCCTGCTGCCCCTGTACTGGGCTGTCCTGTTATTCCGAGCGTGGCCCTAGGTCAGAGACCTGGATCTGTGGGGCACACCCAGGTCCCAGGAGGCCACATACTGCTCTGGGATGGCTCACCTAGCCTTGGAGCAGAATCCAGGACTGGCCAGGGCCACAGGGGGCTGGACCTCAACTTCATTCTGGCCCTGGGGTGCATGTCATCTCTGCCCCCACAGAGTCCAGGACCAGACCAGCGCAGGTCCCTCTGGGTCTGGGGCTTGTGTCCTGTGTGGAGGGTGCCTCCCTCCAGGAGAGACAGTGAGGCGAGGCGAGGCACGGTGCCGGCTGGCCAGAGCCTCAAGGCCCCCACACTCACCATCACACTCTGCCCCAGAGGCCCACAAGCATTCAGCTCCCCTGTTGACACAGAGGTCAGAGGGTCCCGGGCGTGAGCAGGCCCGTGGGGCAGGCGGCTCAGCGCTGTCCTGCCTCGGCCTGGCTGTGCCAGTCACTGCCCAACAGGGGCATGGGCTGCAGCGGCCCCAGGCCAGGAAAGGTGTCCTGATCCCTACAGCATCATCATTAGTGGGATGGGTAGGCCCCATGATGGGGGACGCCCCTCTGGGGAGGCCTAGGCAGATCCTGAAGGGAACAGGACCCAGTGTTCTGGCTTCAAGCCCATGTCCTAGGGCCACCTGCCTGTACCCTCCTGGTTCACTGGAGGGTGAAGAGGGAGTTCCATCGCTGTGGGGGCAGCGGGCCAGCGAGGGGCCCCGGGCTGGGGGCAGCTGGCTCAAAACCCGATCCCCTGGACTTCCCAGACCGATGTACAGACATGGGCTCCAGGGAACTTCCCTCCTGCAATAGTTCCTCGGCCTTGAGGATGGCCTGGCTGGAAGGGGTCCAGGCCGCTCAGGTTAGGTGGCTGGGACTAGGAGGTCAGTTCGTCCACACTGGGCAGCATCTCAATGCTAGGAGAACGGAGGAGAGGCCTGGGCGCCGGGGACACTTGCTCTAGGCACAGGGGCCTTCTAGGGAGCCCTTCAGTTCCCTCTGGAAAGATGCAGACAGGGTTAGTGTCTCAGGCAGGCTGTGTGTCCCCAGCTGGGGACCCAGGGGTCCTCATGGCCCCTGCGTGGCCCCCGTGGTTGACCCTGTCCAAAGCCCTTCACCCCGGGGATGCCCAGCCCCTGCAGTGAGTGCCCGCATGCCCAGCCCTGGCCTGGGTTCCCTGAATTAGGAGAAGAGGAGAGGTCCAGAGATGAGGAGGAAGGCCCTGGGGGCTGTGTCCACTGTGGCTGCCCCAGGAGGCTGAATCAGGAGGGGAAGGGGCCCTGAGCCCGCCCGAGGGGCAGGACACACTTCATCCTTCAGAGCCGGGCCATGGAGGCCCAAAAGTGTCTAAGCACCCCCTCATCCTCCAAGGCCCAGGGCTGGGCCACGAGTCCTGCAGAAACTGCCAAAGACCTTCCAGGGGCAGCTTCAGGAGGCCTTCTGGGCAGTGGGTGTGAGTCAGACCCAGAGGGGCCCACCTGTGGCAGGTGCCCCCCAAAGGCAGCAGCTCGGGGTCCAGCTGTGACCAGGAGCGCCACAGGCAGTGCCATGACTGGAGAGGCCTCGTGCCTGCTGCTCCACTCAGGGGCCCCTGCTCAACCCACCTTCCTGGCCGACCCCCTCCCAGGCCTGGGTGCAGTTCAGAGCAGTGGGCCATCACCCCTGGGTTCCCCCAGACACACCTGGGCTCCCAGGGGCTCACTTACCACTGTGCACCTTCAGGATTCTGTAAGCCATGGCTGTAAGCATGCGTTCCCCGTCCAGGATGTAGGCGTCCCAGAGCTTCAGGGTGAGGGAGAAGGGACTCTAGGGAAAATGGGGTGGGAGAAGCTGCCTGAGTAGGGCCCGAGGGGTCTCAGCAAGGGCTAGGGGCTCCCATTGGCCCACATCCCCTGCCGCCGCCCTGGCTGCATCAGACAAGGCCCCCGCTTGGTGACCTCATACCCCAGGTGGACCCCAGGCTGGGTGCAATGGGCCAAGGGCTCATCCACACCCCAGGCTGACCTGGTCTTCCCTGGGGAAGCTGAGGCAGACAGTCTGGCCCCCAGGAAATTCCTCAAGGGACCCTCCAGGCTTCTCCAGGGTGGGTCTGGGCTGTGAGCCTCAGACTCTGGGTTCAGCGGTCGGACCTGATTTGTCTGGAGGCTGGGGCTGAGCTCAGCCCTCCCCGGGGTCAGGCAGTTGGTCAGGGAGTAGGGGTCCTGGGGTGGCCTTACCTGGTCGATGAAACACTGAAGGAACTCCTTGGGGGTGTAAATGCCAGTGCACATCTATTCCTCGTCCTGGTGGAAGGGCAGCAGGTGCTCAGGACCCACCCAGCGGCCCCATAGAGCCAGGTGGACATACTCCCCACGGCCCCGCCCAGCCCCGAGGGCACCCTGAGTCCCCCAGGAGCAGGAACATGACACCAAACTCTGGCCAGCTCAGAAGGCCTCTGCCCCCACCCTGCCCCGGGTCTTGGGACGGAGCCTCCAGGGAGCTTCTACTCGCCATGTGCTTCTGCTTAGGGAGAGCTCTGTCAAGAATATACTCATGATGGGCCTGGAACCTCAGCAGTTTGGGTAACTCTGGAATGAAGGAGCCTGAGCAGGCCACAGGCCCCCAACAATAAGGGCCTCCTCCCCAACCAGGCATGGGGGGGTGTCCTGGCAGGTGCCTCCACCCCCACACCCCTGATCCCATGTGTGCCCACAGCCCTCCAAGCCCTGACTGGACCTGCACTTCTCAGAGAGCAGGACTGACTTCCAGGCCTGGGGGTCAGGCCCCCAGGGCCCTCATCCTCACAGAGACCTGCTGGGTGGGGGCCCTGGGCTGAGGACCAGGTCTGTCTGACCAGCACCCTCTTTCCTGCTATGGCCTCTGTGGGGGCAGGCGGGTCTCAGGCACCCAGGGGCAGGGAGTGCAGGCCATGCGGAGGGTGATGGGTGTGCGGGGCCATCTCTGGGCTTGGGAGTCAGGCTGGGAGCAGAGCTAGGTGTGAGGAGACCCTGCCGCCTGGGGGCACGCAGGCAGCCAGACAGGAGGCTCAAGGGGCAGCGGGAGGGCTAGACTGGCTACAAATAGTGGAGTGGGTGGCCATAGCTCCAGGACCCCGAGGGGCACCTGGGGAGGTGAAGCCCTTGCAGGTGGGGAGGTGGGCTGGGTGGGGTCCCTACCTGTCCCATGGCTGCAGCAGCCCTGCAGGGAGGCTCTCCTGAGCTCCAATCCATCCAGCGGCCAGTCCAGCCCCTCCCGTGCATGGCGTACAGCTGGGCCAGCGGCCAGAAGGCTTCCTCCTGGCTCAGGTACATCAGCAGGACGCCCACCAATGGCTCATGCGCTGGCAGCAGCCCACCTCCTGCAGGAGCCAGCCCCCCCTTACACCCCCAGGGAAGGTGTCCACCTACAGGTGGTGGAGCTGGGGGATGGGGGCTTCCTCCCGCCCAGGTTGTGATTAGGGCTCTGGTCTCTCCAGGATCCAGACCCGAGGTTTAGGAGCAGCGGTGTTGCAAGAGCCCAGGCAGCCGAGCACTCAGGCACCCGGGGCACCCTCCTCCCACAGTGGGGTCTCCCCCAGCCCCCTGCCCGAGTCCCAGAGGAGAGAGCCCATCCCTTGCATCTTGGGACAGCAGGAGCTGGGGTCCTAACCGTGTGTCCTGTCGGGTCACCAACATTCAGAAAAGGACACGTGTGGGGCAGCAGGCCTGGGGGCAGAACACTCACCGTGTTGTAAACGGAATAGGCCGACAGCACGTGGAGAAGGGCTTGCAGCCCAGGAGGCGGCCGGCAGGGTGGTCTGCTCAGTGTGGCCCTCGCCCAGCAAGTCGCAAGAGGTGCAGACCCCAGCCTCACAGGCCCTGCGGTCCTCAGGGCACATCAGTGGGGACTGGTCTCTGGGGTCGGGTCTGCACACGGTGACGGCAGTGACCTCAGACACAGCCTGCTGGGCGGTTATCTGCATTCTGGGGTTTTCCATTTGCCTCCAGGAGACAACCCCAGAATGCAGCTCCTGGGCTCTCCCAAGCGGACAGCTCCCCCTCCAGCGCCAGAGCAGTCCCCCACCCTCGATGTCCCCCTGGGAGCCAGGTGCTCCCCTGGCCCCTGTTCCCCTCATGCCTTCTTCCCCCTGCCCTGGCGTGTTCCCGCCTCCTGTGAACACCACCGGCCACCATCTGGCCACCTGCCTTGAACAACTGCAGCAGGTGCATTCAGGTCCTGAGTGCATCCACAGAGCCTTGCCTGTGTCCCGAACTGGCCTCTGTGGTAGGGACCTCGTGCCGCCCATCCAAGAGCATCTCGGGTGCCTCCGGGTTGCAGCTGTGGTGAGAATGCCGGGAGCGTTCATGCAGGTTTGACACAGATAAAAAATTGGAAGCAGTTGGGTCACTATCTCTGAGCAATATGGGCGAGTGGTGAGGTCCCGTTTCAGCATTTCCTGACCCTCGCCTGCACGAGTCTCCACCCCCGACTCCCACTGCCCCCCTGCCAGGGCTGCTGGAGGCTGGCTCACCCGGGACCAGGGGTCACAGGTCAGCCTGACCCCGCCACGCTCTGAGGCCCAAGGGCAACACAGGGTCACCAGGTCAGGGGTACAACACACCCCCTCGGTGGAGGAGCATCAGTGTCTCTCAGTGAGAGGTCCAAGCGGCCCCCCGGGAAGCTCAGGCACCCCTGCCGGCGGCTCCTCAGCCCGTCCCCGAGCCCCTCTGACACGCACCGCCGGCCTCCACACGCTGCACAGACGGAGCTCCAGCCTCCACTCGTGCACCTGCACCCACCCTGTCCGCGCGCCACTGCTGTCCTCTCCCTCCTACTGGGTCCCTGGAGACTAACAGGACACCCAGGCTTCTGATGGGACGGGCCCTCAGAGGCTGTAAGGTGGCCAGGGAGGTGCGAACATGCCCCACACTAAGCAGCTGCACCACATTGTTTTGGGGGGGGGGCAGGTAATGGCATGGGGGATGGTGTGGGGGGATGGCGTGGGGGATGCTCTGGGGGATGCTGTGAGGGATACTGTGGAGGGGATGGTTTGGAGGGAATGGGGGTGGATAGCGTGGGTGGAGTAGGGGGGAACACATGGGGAGATGTGGCGGGATAACGTGGGGGGTGACGTGGGGGATGGCGGGGGGGATGGCGTGGAGAGGAAGGTTTGGGGGGATGGTGGGGAGATGGTGTAAGGAGGAGGTGTGGAGGTGATGGTTTGCGGGGTTGGAGGGGGGTATGATGGGGGAGGTGGGGGGGAAGGAGAGGGGGGATGGTATGGGGGGATGGCGTGGTGGGGATGTTGGGGGGATGCACACACAGGGTATCCGTTTAATAAGATACAACCGAGAACGACCATAGGTACATCCCCCCAGGTCTGGGGTTTCTGTAACACACTTGCAACTGGGGACCCATGTGGTGAGCGCAGGTCCCCAGGTGGACAGGGACGGCATCGGGGGGTCATCACACTATTCACGCTAACAGACAATGCAGATTGTCTAAAATAAAATCAAAAAATTTAAAATACATAGAAACACCAAATGTGAGTCACGTTTACCTATCTGACCTCATTTGGTCCACCTGTGTCCTGGTCCCTCTGTGGCTGTGCTGCCTGCCCCAGGGTCCCTCACTGCTCTGCTATGGCCCCCGACCCTGAGCCCTGCTCTTCACAGGGTAGTTCTATGTCACCCGGTGGGGTTCAGCTCACACGGTGACACCGGGAGGCCTGTCCAGCGCCCTTGTCATCAACAGACCCCGAGGGGATAAGGGGTCGTCCCAATCACTTTACCATGAGGCAGTATGGTTTGCTGCCCTCCCTCCTCTTCTCCTCAGAGCCCTCGTGCTCCCCACCCAGAAGCCGCTGGGCGTCCCCTGGACCCCGGAGTGTCCCAGCTTGGCCAGCAGCCTCACCTGACCCCACAGTGGTCCCAGAACACCATGTGGTTGCAGAAGGGAGATCTGTTTGGTTTGGGGGTGGAGACCTGGGCCTCCTCCTTCATTTCCTGTGGGGAGAACCCCGGGGGGGGGGGGCATTGTGAGGGACTCAGAACCCTAACTGTCACCAACTGCCATCCTAGCAGGGAGCACTGCTGGCCACCATGTGAGTGTGTCCCGCAGGCCCTCCTCGTTGCTTGTGATTCCAGGAACAGGCACAGGTGCCCACCAGCCCGGGGACTAGATCAGGGCTCCTGCTAGACTGCCGGGGGGCGGGGGGGGGAGCCGGGGAGCAGCCCTGAGAAGGAGGGGACACCGATGGTCAATCCTGGGCAGGGGGGACAATGAGGGTCAACCCTGGCTGGGACAAGGACATTTGGGGAAATGTGGGGCCACCCCGGGTCCCCAGGCAGGTGGCCTCAACCCTCCCCACAGGTTCCCCTCAGCTCCTGCCCAGGCCTCCACTAAGGGCCCGACTTGGTCTTTCCCTGGGTTCCTGGATTTCACCCTCTCGATGTCTAGTAGACGCAACCACACCTGTCCCTGCACCTGGGGAGGGACCCCTTATAGCCCCGACAACGACCCAGCTGCAGGAGGAAGCAGTGCTGGTGAGACGGGCCCTGGTGGTACCATGGATTCCGGGGAGAGAAAGGCTAAGTCTCCCCGGGGTCTCCGGAGAGGCTGAGGCCCCACAAGGACCTGACGCTCCCCTCACCGCCCTCCTTGGGCCTGCGGAGGCCTTGACTCTGGCAGCACACTCTCCCCAGGCAGGGGACCCTCCCGAGGATGGGGCAGGAGGAGACTGTGGGTGGCCCCCACCCTGTGGGGACAGAGTGTGCCCTAGGGAGCAGGCCCTCCACAGGCTCCCCCTCGGTGCCCTCGTAAGCTTCTGAGGCCCAGCCCTTCCTCTTGGAGCCCCCAGATCCCACAAATCCCCTGATTTCCTTAACCTCCTCTTCATCCCCTGGGAGCCATCCTTCCCCCCTTCCCAGAGCCCTGAATGCTCTCCAGGACATGCTCCTAATTTAAGAGTCCCCTGATATCTCCTGGGAGCTACACCACTGCCTTCATCCCTCTAGGAGCCCCCTGACATCTCCCGGGAGGTACCCCCCACTTCATCCCTCTAGGATCCCCAGACACTTCCGGGGAGCTACCCCCAACCTCCCTCATCCATCAGGATGATCCATCCCCATCAAGGGGCCCCACCACATCCCATAGGAGCCTCCCTAGAGCTCCATGACCGCTGAACCCCTCTACTAACTGCACTGCTCAGCTCAAAGTCTCCCAAACTCTTGTTTCTGGGAGCCCTAGGGTCCAGCAAGGGGAGACGTGGTGCCGTCAGACCTACAAACTGTGCAGACTGTCTCTTGGGCCCCATTCCCAGGGGGCTCTCAGAGCAGGGGCATCCCTCGCGTGTGAAGGGTATGGAGGTTTGGCGCAGGACGTCCAGGGGTGTTTGGAGGCACAGAGAGTGGTGGTGGGGATGGCTTGGCTCTCAGGGGAGAGCGAAGGAGATGCCAGGTGTCAGCTCCAGGGGCTGAGGACGTCCTTGGGCTGCTCACCAGGTGAGAGGACCGAGCAGAACCACCCCGAGGCGGGTAGACGTACTGGTGGTGATCTGGGGCTGCCCCCGAGACACCCGGGGACTGAGCTGCCGGCTGAGTGAGCAGGATCACACCCGGTGCACATTCACCACCGTGCAGAGGGGGTCCAGAGCCGACCCCCGGCCTCACCTGGGCTTCACTGACAATCCGGGCAGGGCCTGCTCCTCACGGGTCAGGCCAGTGGCTGGGGGCCCACATAGCACTGTCAGGGCCCCCTCGCCATCACCAGACCCGGGGGGACACAGGGGTCGTCCCAATCACTTTACCATGAGACAGTATGGTTTGCTGCCCTCCCTCCCCCTCTCCTCAGAGCCCCGTGTTCCTCACCCAGAAGCCCCCTGGGCGTCCCCTGGACCCCGGAGTGTCCCTGGAGCCCCAGAATCCAGCTTGGCCGGCAGCTTCACCTGACCCCACAGCGGTCCCAGAACACCATGTGGTTGCGGAAGGTCTTGTTCACGTCCAGGTCGATCTGTTTGGTTTTGGGGAAGAGACCTCAGGCTCCTCCTTCATTTCCTGTGGGGAGAACCTGGGGAGGAGGGACATTGTGAGGGACTCAGAACCCTAACTGTCACCAACTGCCATCCTAGCAGGGAGCACTGCTGACCACCAAGTGAGTGTGCCCCGCAGGCCCTCCTTGTTCCCTGTGATTCCAGGAACGGGCACAGGTGTCCACCAGCCCAGGGACCGGGTCAAGGCTCCTGCTCAGGTGCTGTGAGCAGGGAAGGTTCTCCTGGGGGTCAGCCCTGGGCAAGGAGGGACACAGGGGTCAGCCTGGGCGGGGAGGGGACACCACAGGTCACCCTGAGGCTCTCCTCTTCCCCCAGCACAGAGGCCTCTCCAAGACTGAACACCAGGCTGGGCCCTGACCTTGCCTGCAGGGGAGGCTGCTCCCTGGACTCTGCTCCCAGGGCGCTGTCCCATCTCAGGGCACCTGGGTGCCTGGGAGGGTCGGTGTCTCTCTCCTGGTGCCTTGCTGAGTCCTGATCCCCTGCCCCCAGGTGCGGCATGGCCCGGCCCGCTGTCCTCCACTCCCTGTCCCCACCCGAGAGCCCATTCTGCTTCGTCCAGCGGGAACCTGGCACCAGCCACCTGCTCGGCCCCACTCTGGGCTCCAGGCCTGTCCAGGGTGCCAGCGCCCATCAGCCTGACGCTAACTCTGTCCACGAGGAGCTCAGAGCCCCGCAGTCCTGTCCTTCTCTGGAACCTGGGCCTACACTGCTCCATGGACAGAGGAAATGAGCTGGGGGCAGCAGGGAGGTGGGGGGCCTTCAGGTCTGAGAGGCTCTGGGAGATGTTGGGGCCACCCCGAGTCCCCAGGCAGGTGGCCTCAACCCTCCCCACAGGTTCCCCTCAGCTCCTGCCCAGGCCTCCACTAAGGGCCCGACCTGGTCTTTCCCTGGGTTTCTGGATTTCACCTTCTCAATGACTAGTAGATGCAACCACACCTGATCCCACACCTGGGGGACCCCTTACAGCCCCATGACGAGGTGCAGGAGGAAGGCAGTGTTGGTGAGACGGGCCCCAGGCGGTACCATGGATCCCGGGGAGCAAGAAGGATCTAGAAGATTCCAGCTTGATTCCAGCCTCCCCGGTGTCTCCGGAAAGGCTGTGTCCCCACAAGGAGCAGGGCACCGTGGCCCTGACCTGACGCACCCCTCACTGCCCTCCTTGAGTCTCCACTTGTCTGCTCGCTAGATCTCCCAGCAATGTTGCTGGAAAGGACACGTGTGGGACAGAGGAGCACCCAGCCGTGGCAGGTGGGTGCTTGGTGCGGCATCCATGCGCCCTGCCGGACCCAGAGGAGCCAGGGGGGCACAGGGCCGCTCACACTGACCCCGGCTCCGGGGCTGGGCCGCGTAGACGGCAGCACATTTAGTGCTGGGACAGAGGGGTGAGGAGACACCCCTGGGGACGGCCTGGGGGATGGGGTCTGCAGACAGTTGGCCCCACATTCCCAAACCACGTCCTGCACAGTGCCCAGGACGGGCTCTCACCTTGGCCTCATGGGGGCCGGGCCCGGGCAGCTCCTTCTCCCTGGAAGGCAAGGGAAGCAGAGCCCTGAGGACCGGGTCCAGGCCCCACAGCCCCCACGTCTCGGCCTGGGGGTCTCGGTGGGGGGAGGGCTCCCCCAGGGAGGGCAGGGGCTGCCAGTGCTGAGGTCGGGAGGGGTAAGCGTTCTAGGGTTGAGAGGGTTGGTGTAGGTGGTGGCTGGGCGGGGGCCCCCGCACCCCCTGAGGTGATCTGCCAAGTCCTGGGGGACCCGCCTGAGAGCTGTCAGCACCACCCGAGTACCCCCGTGACCGTCTGGCTGAGGTCCCCCGCCTCCCGGGGCCTGACTGCCCAGCGTCCAGCCTGCCTCTCCCGCACCCTGGCAGTGCCCCCTGCTGGCCCCTGACTCCCCGCTCTGGCTGTCACTGTCATTCGGGCCCATTTTCCCTCTTGTCCTGTTGGAGCCCCTGACCAGCCCCACCGTGACCCATCCGAAGGGTCCCTTGTCACTGGGTGGTGAGAGGGACTCAGGGGCCCGCGAGCTGCCCTGCTGGCCCCACATGGAGGCTGGCGCCTGCCTCTGCTACCCACCGTCACTCCCTGAACCGGCCTTGACCCTGTGGGCCTTGGGGCCCTGGCCTGGGGGTCAGTGAGGAGCACCCTCTGTCCTCAGCCCTACCGGACCAGCCTCCGACAGGACAACGCTCTCCCGAGCTCCTCACCCTCTGGAGCCCCCGCTGACCTGACTGGACGCCCCAGTGAATGCAGCCACGAGGCTCTCCCCGAACAGGCTGGACGCCACTCCTCTGAGGGCCTGTGGCCTGCCCCAAGGTCAGCTCCTTCTTGCCCACGTCCCCGCTTTGTCTCCTGGGTGTCTCAGCACCAGCCAAGCGCAGACATGGCTCTCAGAGGCCTCAAGGCCGAGACCCTGACCTGGGGCATGGGTCAGCCTCCAGAAAGGTGTTCCTGCAAATGCAAACCACCCCTGGGAGGGATGAAGGCGTGTCCAGGGGACTGTGCAGAGAGCCGTGATGGTCCGTGATTCTGCACAGCGAGAGGTCAGCGTCGTCCCAAGGTCCCGTGGAGACCCTGCTTGGCGTGCCTGCACCAGAGGGACCCCGTGATGGGGACCAATCAGATCCAGGAACATGGGGCTGGAAGCTGAGTGGCTCCTCTCTTCCCGGAGTACCGCGGGCTCCCAGAACCCTCTGAGATTGGCCCCCCACGAGAGGAAGGGCCTGTCTGTCCAAAGGGAGCAGCCTGACAGCCTCACCTGCTTCGACCAGCGACGATCCCCCCTCCGGCCTCCCCGCACCCGCTGTGTGATCACTGTCGTGCTTCATTTCCCCTGATGCCCACACACCCTGCCTGAGCCCATCCTCTTGTCTTCATTCCTGCCTGGGCCCTACCTGCTCGCTTAGACTAGGATCCCTGAGTGGGTCCCACCTATACTTGGCAGCTAAAACACCCACCTGGACATCAGGCGCTCCTTGATCCATGATCCCCGTTTGGCCTTCACCTGCTCCTACTGGCCACAAAACCCACTTGGGTCTCATCTGCAGGACTCTGGCTATGATCCCCGCCTGGTACATAACTGCTCTTGCTGCTGATCATTCCCACTGGGCCCTACACGTCATCCCTGGCTGTGAACCCTGCCTGGGCCTCACTGGACCTGGTGACTATGATCCCCACCTGGGCTTCACCTGCTACTCTGCCTGTGATCCCACCTGGACTCTACTGCTACCGATGACTACGATCCCAGGTGTGCCATCACTTCCTCCTGATGCCCGGGAATGTCCCCCGGGTCTCACTTGTTCCAGATGACTATGGTCCTTGTCCCGGCTGACCTGGCTCATCCTTGGCTCTGATGCCCGGCTAGGCCTCACTTGCTCTTGCAGGTATTGGTCCTCACCTCTAGTGGGCGCTCCAGCGTCTCTGGGCTCTCTCTGGGCCTCACCTTGATGGTACTTGGCTATTATATTGGCCTGTTCCGAGGCCAGCAGGGTCTCCAGGTCCTCCTCCATGGTGCTGCAAAGCAAATGCATCCAAGTGTGATTCCAGGAAACCCTTCAGAGAACACACGGGTCTCACTGCTCCTTGTTGAGATCCCCATCTGTCTGCCCAGGGCGTGGACACAACCCTCGAGTTCCGAGGGGGACATGCTGGGCTGGCGCATCACACGCGGGCACTCGCTCTCTGTAGCTCGCCCACCTACAGGTCATCTTCCCAGCCCCTGTCCCAGGACACGCCGTCATGCTGAGACCTCGCAGCACCAGGGGCCCATGAGTCTCCGGGGAACCCTTGACCTGATGCCTGGGGTGATGACTCCCAGCCTGATGCCAGAGCCGGAGGCAGTGAACGGGCTGGCCAGCGAGACTCCTGTGTGCATGGGGGAGCTCACAGGTCTCCCTTCAATGCCACAAGCCCAAGCACCAAAGGGAAAAAGCAATGAACTGGACTTCATCAAAATTAAAAACTGATGCCTGCAAGAGGGTGAAAATACAACCCGCCATGAATGCAACGAGATGTGAATGGCCTGGGGATGGGTCTGGGGGCAGCTGGAGGGACTCTGTGTTCCCTGCATGTGAGGAGCGTGCCCATTTAGGAGCCAGGAGGTCCTAGGAAGCCCTGCTCTGGCCTACCCGAGCCACTGGGTTGCGGGGTCATCACTGTCATTTTCCATGGGTCTAGGAAGGACTGGAAAGGTCATGGCTGCATCTCCGCTGCACAGCACATCACTTACAGGGGAGTGGGGTTCCCAGTCGCACTGCCTGTCTCTTCCCTTGGACTCAAGCAGCATGGTGACAGCCCTCTTCCCATGGTGTTGTGGAAGGACTGCAGGAGCTGCCTCAATATCAGATATGGGAGTCAGTGTGGTCTTTACCCCAGCTTTGAGGCCAGCACCCACACCTCGCACCCACAGATTCCACAATGCCCTGTGAGGAGCTGGGAGTTGCTCCCACTCACTTGTGACCTGTTGCTGTGTGAGACGCACCTAATGTCTACACTAGGTTTGGAGGAAAGTGGGAGTGTGGTGAGCCAGGTAGAGTAAAAAAGCCACTAACTGCCTGCAGACACAAAACAGAGTGGGCCATGCAGTGATGGTATCCGTGGGGCACCACAGTTCTGCCCACAATGGGGTCTCGCATCATCAGTGCAGGTTAATGTGGTCCAGTCAGCACTTAGCCCTTCACCTTGAAGGTCAAAGGTCCATGGGAGGGCCCTTGTACCACACACAGTGGGAAGGGGTTATCAGGACCCTCCCAGCATCCTACCTCCCATCCTCAGGTCCTCCCGGCCTCCTGCCCTCTAGATATCCTGGGTGTCACAGATGTCCTCCTGCACCCAAGGATTCTCAGCATGTGTTTGTCACTAAGAACTTTTGAGGGGCACTTGAGGGCTGAGTAGGTTAAGTGTCTGACTCTTAATTTGGGCTCAGGTCCTGATGTCATTGTTCATGGGACTGAGCCCTATGCTGGGCTCTCAGCTCAGCTGGGAGTCTTCCTGAGATTCTCCTTCTCCCTTTGCTTCTCTTTCTCTTTCTCTCTCAGTTAAATCTTTTAATGGGCAGCCACGGTGATGCAGCGGTTTAGCACCGCCTGCAGCCTAGGATGTGATCCTGTGAGACCCAGGATCGAGTCCCATGTCGGGCTCCCTGCATGGAGCCTGCTTCTCCCTCTGCCTGTGTCTCTGCCTCTCTCTCTCTCTCCCTGTGTGTGTCTCATGAATAAAATCTTTAAAAAATAAAAAATCTTTTAAAAATTTAACCTTTAAG